>NC_067472.1:99620842-100220842 GCF_947179515.1 Apodemus sylvaticus
AACTCCAGGGATAAAAATGGAGAAGAGACTGAGGGAAAGGAGGTCCAGTGGGCAGTCCAAATTGGTATCCAGCTCATGGGGAGGCATCAAGCCTGACTTTATTACTCATGCTATGGCTTACAGATAGGAGCGTAGCATGGCTGCCCTACAGGAGGTCCAACAAGCAGCTAAAAGAGCCAGATGCAGATACTTATACCCAATCAATAGACAGAAGTTGGGGACCCCTGCAGTTGAATTTTTGCTATTTTTAATTTTTTTTAGAGATTATACTATATTATTTCTCCCTTCCCTTTTCTCCTTGCAACCCTACCACCTTGATATCTTCCAAATTCATGACATCTTTTTCTTCAACAACTTTCTGTGTGTGTTTGTGTCTGTGTGTCTGTGTTTGTGTTTGTATATGTGTGTGTATGCAATCATTTAATGTTACATATGATGTATGTTTTGGGGGTTAATTTGGAGTTGGATAACCAGTGTATGTGCTCTTCCCTGGGGAAGATTATTTCTCTCACTCTCAGTGTTCCCTAATTGTCTGTAGTTCTTAAGCTGAGAGTTGAAGTCTCCTGAGTTTTTCCCTACCATGTTAGCTTGCCTATGACCTACCTTCTTTAGGTCGTGTTTAGACAGCCATGTTGGTCATCTTGTTGATCAGGACTTAAGTCCAATTAGAGGACTGATGATTAATGCTAATGTTTGTGTACCACAACTGCAACTTCTTTGTCATAGCATAATGCTAGTTATCATTGTGGTTCATAGACATTGTAGCTATGTAGGACAGTTGGTTGTTTATGTGGTTTGGGGGCTTGAGTGGTACCTGTGCTACCATGAAAGCTAGTCTTTGAGGGGAAGTTGTTAATTTTAGATCTAATTCTAGGCTTCTGGGCCCTGTGTTGAAAGAACATGGTATCTTTTGCAATAGGGATTTACCTTCTGTCTCCAGGAGATTGGGGGAAATGGTCAAGGGCAATAGCAATAGCTTACAGTGAATTTTGTAAGTCTCTTGGACAGTCCTGATCAACAACTTGAAAGATGGCTTCTCATGTCTGGAGTTGGAGTCTTTGTTATGTGACTTTTGCCTTTTTGGAACATTATCAGTCACAATGGGATGCTTTCATTTAAAATGTACATATAGATTTTTCATATTGACTTACATATATTATAGGTATGTTAGGTAAATAATAATAGTATGACTGCTTAAGTGTTTTTCAAACATCCTCTTATTATACCACCTCTTTTTCATTATTAGTACCCTGCTTCTCAATAGTTAGAGCTACCTTGTTTTTCCAAATAAACCTTCAGATCACTGGTGCTCTACTATTATTTTGCTCTCTGTTGCTCTTACACCCACCCCCGAAATGGTTCCTTTTTACTTTATGAGTTTCTGTAGTTACTGCTGTCTATGTACTCACATCTAAAGATATTAAGTTGGACCCTCAGCTGAGAGAGAACATACAGCAGCTATCTGTCTGGATATAGAATACCTCACTCCATAGAGTCTTTACTTGGGAACATTCATTTTATGATTTCTTACATTTTCAAGATCCTTTGAGAGAGATTTTACTAACACACTAGTTTATGACTGTTGGTGTTTTGTCTAAGCTCCACCTGTAGCCAGGTATGCTCCGCCCCAGAGATCTGGCCCACTATAAGAGGGGCTACTTGCTCCTCCTCTCTCTCTTTGCTCTCCGCTCTCCCACATGCTCTCACCTCTCTGCCCCTTGGGCTCTCCTCCTCTCCCCCTCTACATGGTCATGGCCGGCCTTCACTCTACTTCTCTCTCTCTCTTTCACTCTCTACCTTTCTCTACCACTAACTCCCATCCCCTACTCTGAATAAACTCTATTCTATACCATGCCTGTGTGTCTGTGGTCCCTCAGGGGGCAGAGGTCCCCAGGCAAGGGCCTGCCTGAGCATCCCCTTCCCCAGGCCACTGTGTCACACTCCCTTAACCCCCCCATCCTCCTCTTTCTAAGCCCTCTCAATGACTTTATTCTACTTCATCTCTGCCAATCTAGTAAGACAGAAAGAACAGCTAATTGTTACTTCATTTTATATTTCTATGGTTTCTATGTTTGAATTGATTCTTTACGTGATCAGTTCTTTTCTCATTTGTATTTCTTCTGTGACTTGCTTGTTAAAAGTTCTTTTCCCAAGAGGGGAAGTACATCAGCCAATAAATTGCTTTCCTTGGAAGCAAAAAGACTTGAGTTCAATCCCTAGAAAACATTAAAATTTATGCCAGGCATGATGTCACGGGCTTATAGTCTGTGGAGGGAGAAACCAAAGTATCCTAGGTACATGCTAGCTGGGACTGGCTAGTCCCAATTTTTTTCTGTTATATTTAGTGTATCTGGTCTTATGTTGAGGTCTTTGATTCACTTGGATTTGAGTTTTGTGCAGGGTGATAAATATGGGTCTATTTCCATTCTTTTACATGCAGACATCTAGTTAGACTAGTACAATTTGTTAAAGATATTTTCTTTTTTTTCCATTATAAGGTTTGGGCTTCTTTATTAAAAATTAAAGTATCCATAGGTGTATGGGTTTATTTTGGGGTCCTCTATTTGATTCCATTGAACTACATTTCTGTTTCTGTACCAATATTGTACAGTTTTTATTACTATTGCTCTTTAGTACAACTTGAGATCATGGATGGTGATACCTACAGAAGTTCTTTTATAGTACAGGATAATTTTGACTATCCTGAGGTTTTTAATTTTCCATATGAAGTTGAGAATTTCTCTTTCAATGTCTGTAAAAAAAAAGACTGTGTTGGAATTTTGACGAGAATTTTATTAAATCAGTAGATTGTTTTTGGTAAGATGACCATTTTCACTATATTAATGCTACCAATCCATGAGTATTACCCCCAAACTATTCTTGAGTTTGATTGTGAATTTTCTATTAATTTTACTGAGATACTGTTACCTGAACTACTAAGATGTAAATAAATTTCTTAATAATACCTTAATCTTTGATATACTAACTCTCTGCACACATTGCACACCACAATTTCTTCTTCATAGTCTGTGCACACTCTTTGGAATACCATTTTTAGACTTAGTTTATATTGTCTTTCATATGTCCCGAATGTCACTTTTATCTAGCATCTCCCTCAAGTGTTCTGTTCCAGTACTGCCATAATCATGTTATTATTTCACATTTACCTTTCCACATTTGTCACGATTGCAATTCATATTTTCTTCATTATTTCTGAACAATCGTTTCATGCATCATAACAATTCCAGTTGGTTTTTCTTTCACATATGAATTTTAACCCTCCTGTCATAACTAACCAGAGAGACTTTTTTTTTTCTTAATGTCTCTGAATAGTTTATTTTGCATTTAAGTAAGTCTATGTACCATGTGTGCCTAATGATTAGGCACCAACAGGGGGCATCATATTCTCTCAAACAAAAGTTAAATGCATTTATAAGTTGTCATGCAGGTCCTGAGAATGGAATCTGGGTGTTCTGGAAGAGCAGAGAGTTCTCCTAACATCAGAGTCATATTTCTAGCCCTCCTAGGAGGGTTTAAACGATATTGCATTTTTATCTATTTAAAAGCAGCAGTGGTTTTAGTTAAAAAAAAAACAGCAGTGGTTATAAAAAGGATTTAAAGAATGGAGGATGAGGCAATTTTACACTGCAAACAAACATTTAGAATAAAAATAATTCTTTATATTAATCAGAACATGTTAGACAGAAAATTATAAAATCCAAGAACTACCCAATTATATATCAGATTTAACACATGCCCCTTCTATATGACTGAAGGTCATGAACTCAATCATACTGTGTTCTTACTGTTTCTTATAAATAGGTAAATTCGAAAACATCTCAATGGGAAGAAAAAATCAGACCTTTGTAGATGAGTTTCTGTTGCTGGGTCTTTCACAAGATGCACAAACTCAGATCCTACTATTTGTTCTTTTCTTCATTGTTTACATTCTGACTGTACTTGGAAACCTCTTCATCATTATCCTCATCCTCATGGATTCTCGACTCCATACACCCATGTACTTTTTTCTTAGAAACCTCTCTTTTGCTGATCTGTGTTTCTCAAATAGCATTGTTCCTCAAGTCCTGTCCCACTTTCTGGTAAAAAGGAAAACTATTTCCTTTTGGGGATGTGTGACACAGGTAATTGTCTCCCTTCAGATTGGGTGTACAGAGTGTGCACTACTAGCAGTGATGTCCTATGACCGGTATGTGGCTGTGTGCATGCCACTGCACTACTCCACCATCATGACTCAACAACTATGTCTGCAGTTGGCCCTAGGGTCCTGGGTCAGTGGGTTCCTAGTATCTTTGGTAGATACTGCTGTTGCTTTCCATCTTCCATATCAAGGGCAAAACATAATCAGCCATTACTTTTGCGAACTTCCTGCCCTCCTGAAGTTGGCTTCAGCAGATACTTACAGCACAGAAATGGTCATCTTTGCAATGGGTGTGGTAATCCTTCTAGCACCTGTCTCCCTCATCCTCATCTCCTATTGGAACATCATCTCCACTGTGATTCAGATGCATTCTGGAGAGGGGAGACTCAAAGTGTTTTCAACCTGTGGATCTCACCTTGTTGTTGTTGTCCTCTTCTATGGGTCTGCAATATTTAACTACATGCAGCCAAACACCAAATCCAGGAAGAAACAGGATAAGATAATGTCTGTGTTCTATACAGTGATGACTCCAATGCTAAACCCCATAATTTATAGTCTTCGGAACAAGGATGTCAAAAGTGCCTTCAGGAGATTAGCTGCAAGAGTGGCCTTCTTTCAGAAGCAGTGACCTGTGTGTCTGTGTTTTATCACCATGGTAATATCTTTGAAAATGGAGCAGGATTTTGCAAGACAATTATGAAGTGTGTCATTTCAGGAAGAATTGTGAAACAGAGCACATTGAGCAAATGGTAACCACTCTAAGCCAGAGCACAAACATAAGTGACAAAGGTATAAAGCTGGGTTGTCTTTGATTTTGAGAAGTAAAATGAACTATTTTAGTGAGTGTATAGTTAATTAATCTACCTTGGAACCCATTTAGGCCTAGCATATCCAAATATGCTGGCACATGCCTCAAATCCCAGTGTGCTGGCTAGTTTTATTTCAATGGCTGCTTGGCATCGTTCTTATCAACTGAGGGGAGGGAAACTCAATTGAGAAACTGCCTCTGTAAGGACTGGCTGTAGACAAACCTGTAGAGAATTCTCTTAATTAGGGATATGAGATGGCCCATCCCATTGTGTGGATTCTCCCTGGATTGGTGGTCCTAGAATGTATAAATCAGCAGGCTTAGCAAGCCATGAAGAGCAAGTCCATAAACAACATACCTCCACAGCTTCTGCATCAGCTCCTGGCCATTTTGAGTTCTATAAAAGTGTAACATGAGTTCTTCTGTGCTCATTTGTAAGCATGAGTGAAGCATTACTTTGGGGAGTCTTGGTGGCCCCCAAACAACCACAGCACTAAAATGTCTAATCTAGCATGGATTATTTCCTCATAGCTGCATTGATGGGAGTCCCCAGCACCAAACTTCAATTTACCTTCTGCATACTGTGTGTATGGTCTTAACCACCTCACACGTCCATTGAAACCACATGCAGTTTAGCAGAGTTACACACAACTGAGAGCACAGCATAGGCAGGAGTGCCTGGCATCTCTAGTCTAACCTAATGCTCTTCTCTACCTGCTTCTATCAGGGATGGCAGCAGGCCTGATCTTGAGGGTTGCTGGTAAGTAGTCACAGGCAATCTGCTACAATTTCCTATGGCTGTTATGCTGGCAAGATGTTGTTCTACAAATTAACAGTGATGCAGATTTTTCCTTGTTGGGTTTCCGATGAATTTCCAATGTCTAGCCCAGAACCTGCCTTAAATTAGGGTCTCAATAAATATGTGAAAAAGTTGGAGCTCTGAGGAAAACTCTTGGCTTGAATCAAGCTTTTTCTGTGTTTTTATCTAAATAAATACAGTCAGGTTAGTCCAAAAGTGATGGATTTCATGGATATAGAAAGGAATAGAGTTTATAGCAATGAATTCCAAGCATCTTAAAGTCCCGCAGACTTCAGGGTCCTTTACCTTGACAATGACAGTCGTCTGTTGAGAGAAGCCTTATCAAGTTGTTTCCCGATTATCTGAGCTATGAGGTCCTTGAAACCTATAAATAAGCCTCAGGAAAACTGCCAGGCTGTCAGAGGTCTTAGGCTACCTGGGAAGAAATTTCACACCAAGACAAGGCCCATAGTTTTTCCCAGATTGTGCACTTTAATTCACTACCCAATATTGTTTACTTACAACAGTTACAAGTTGGAATTTTAAATTTTCTCTACCTTGGTAAATACAACATTTACAAAGATTTTTCCTCTCATAAACAATTAAAATCACCCCTAATTTTATAAAATATCATTCCACATCCCTTATCTTGTTAGTGATATTGTAAATCTTGAAACACTGAGATGTGAGCTGGTGGTGAGCAAGCATGAAGGGAATGAACTTGAACTTTAGCTTTCCCTTTTTTCTCTTAATTAATTTGGGAATAATAATCTCTATCTTAAATGTTGCAGTGGTGATTAAATGAGATGGAAATTCTGTAATCATTAAGAAAGTAACGTGCGCGCGCGCGCGCGCGCGCGCACACACACACACACACACTCAAGTGTCATTTTCTTTTACCTTAGTCATCTCCTGGCTTACAAGTTGTATCACCTGCAGCAAGCCAACACTCCCATGCAAAGGAAAACACATCTGGTTTTGTGGTTCCAGGTAAATAAAGGAAAGAAGAAGGTAGGGAAAGTTTGGGTTTGGTGCCAGGGACTGTCCCAGCGGGGGTTGGGGGGGATTAGGTATAAAGTCTGCCATGTAACAGATTTAGAGGATCAATTACAGATAACATCAATCTTCCTGATTAGAATACAGAGTCCCTTGTAGAAACAGCAAACCTTCAAAGTGAGTTTGAAAAAACATTTGGTCATACCCCCTAGGTTTTGATGAGTTTTTGTGAGTAATCATTATCTAACATTTAGCTTTTACCTTGTAAAAACTTCTTGACTTAATCAATGCTTTCTGTACCTCAGTGTCAGAGCCACCCTCATCTACATATACATAGCCATATAAATTTACATGTTGTTGGGAGGTTGTGATTATGTAAATGACTGAGGCAAAGCATTGCAGTTCTTAAAAAAGAGTTTGCAGCCACTGACTCTACTTCAAAGAACGGATTACTCAGTCAGGCAATTAGGATCATCTTGTGGAAAAGGAAAAGAGGAAATTGAAAGCAAAACAAATTGCCTTGAGAACTCAGAATTATTGTCTAGCTAGAGAATTCCACAACCATTCCCAGGAGACTTCCTCCCTTTGGAGTTTAGTGCATCAGCCTGTGGAACTTTGTCACACAGACTCTACTGGAGTTGGTGAGGCAGTTTGAGTCAGTTTTTCTAGCTGAGGAAAGGATCAGCTCCACAAGATGCCCCCCACAGAAGATCCAGATGAATGGCTGGCAGCTGTGTTACAGTGAGCAGGGCATGAAGAATGCTAGGCCAGGGAGGTGCCTATTCCTGTAGAGACCTGATGTCCCAGGGAAGGGGGATGCTGAAGTGTGAGATACATGTGGGAGGGTATGTGAGGCAGTAGGAGTGGGTGTGGGGAGAGCACCCTCTCAGAGGCAAAGGGGAGAGGAGATGGGGCAAAGAACTCTGGGAGGGGGGACCGGGAAGGAGGGCAACATTTGGAACATAAATAAATAAATAAAATACTTTAAATTTTTTTTTTAAAAGAAAGAACATAGTAAGAGCAGTGATGAATCGATTTTGACCTGTGTGTGATGGGGGCAGGAGGGTAGTTCTGGTTACTTCTGGCATATCTGTGCATGTCCACAAGAGTGCACCTGTGCTTTAAGGGCTAAGCAAGGGCAGAGATTCCTAATTGCTGTGATATTCAGCATGGCCACCTGTAGAGCTGGGCAAGAGGTTTCCTTGATTTGCCTCTGCGACCTAGCATGAGTGAGGGGAGTTCCAGACCTAAGTAGTGCTCATGAGTGCAACCAAGTTGCTCTGGTGGGGACTCAGCTGCTGTGAGTTTGGGATCCCACCAAATATTTCTAGGTAGAACTTTCAGATTCAGGCTTCTAGCTCTGTCCTGGGTGAGGGGCCAGAAATCAAGTAGGGAGACGGAGCCTGTGAGAGCACCAGGTGAAGAGGTTTAGTGAGCTGCCAAGCAGCTGCTTTTAGACAAGCTGCTGCAGTGCCTGGAGTTTAATTTCACTGCTGTGCCTATCCTCTGTGCCTCAGTAGTGAAGCAGTCTGCAGGTGCCATCGTGGTAGAAACAGCTCTGAGATGATGGTTAAGGAATGGCTTTCTAGGCATTTCATAATTGATGCCTTATGAAAATACCAAGTGTCACTGGATTGGTTACCAAGGAAAGGAAGTTAAATTTTCTTTTCTATTGTTTCTTTTAGTTTTTGAGATGATCATATAATTATGTCAGTTTCCCCATTCACTTTTCTCCCTACAAACCATCCATTGTATTGTACCCCGCTCCAACCCTCCACACCCCCGGCTAATTTTTAAACATACTGCATCTTTTTCTTCATTTGTTGTTACATACATATTAGCCCAGAAGCTCAAAATACCCAAGACACAATTCACATATCAAATGATGCCCAAAAAGCAGGAAGGAGAGGTCCCTGGTCCTGGAAAGGCTTGATGCAGCAGTTTAGGGGAATACCAGGACAGGGAAGCAGAGGAGGTTGATTGGGGAACACAGGGAGGGGAGAGGGTTTATGGGATTTGGGGAGGGGAGAACCAGGAAATGGGAAATCATTTGAAATGTAAATGAATATATCTAATAAAAAAGTGAAAAAATATTTTTCTCTCAATACATAGCTACAACCTCTTCGGTTGTAGCGGTGAGTTTTTAGCCATACTGCTTTGACTCAGAGCAGTAACATAGCATGCATGTACTTGTCCAGGAGCTATCTGTATTCACCAATAGAAGACACACACACACACACACACACAAACACACAAACACACAAACACACACACCAGTTAATTTTAAATTGCCTTGAACAGCTCAAAAGTTGGGAACTCCTAAACCTTCTCCTGATACTCCAGGCCCAATCAGGGAAGCAGCCAGTAGCCACCCATGCCAATTCTCATATGGCTAGTTGGCTTTCTCTCCTGCAGCTCCTTCTCCCCTGAATCATGATGATTCTCTTCCTTTTCCCAGTTCCTAGGCAGGGCAAATCTAAAAGTTATTGGTCTCTTGTATCTTTATTGATCAATCAAAAACCAATTGGGGATAAGGACCTTCAATGTTTGGACACACAGATTCCCAATTAAATCAAAGCATTAGAAACAATCCCCAACATTCGGTTTGTGTGTATGTGTGTTTTCAGTGCTCATCATATGGTACTGGATAATTAGTTTGTGTGTTCTTCCCTGGGCAAGACTATTTCCCAAGTTTTACTTCTCCAGACATTTCCTAGCCATTCTCAGAAAAGTCAAAACTTCCTGATTATTTAAAATACTCTGATTTGCAAATTTCCTGTCTTTCAGGAGATTAATCAATTGTCCCACCTGTGACCAATTTGATTATATCACCATCCCCTTTAAAATATATTATTCTTTACATTTAACAACTGTTCAAGTTTCTCTTGGCCATAAAATCCATCCAGTTTTGTCAGCTGGATTTGAATTTGCCTTTATATAGCCAAACTCCTGTCATATGCACCGCCCTGGTTCTTCTCAGGCAGAAGCACTGGCTTAGCTGGGCTCTGTGTCAAGTCTCACCGCCATCTCAGAGGTCATTTATTCAACATAGTTTTGTTTTGTTTGTTGAGACAAATTTTTCATGTAAACCCTGAGTTTCTTTTTCTTAGATATTTATTTGTTTTTATTTTATAGATGGAGGAGTATTTTGCCTGCATGTAAGTGTGTGCTCTCACTTAGCTATCTTTCCAGCTCTAAACCTTGAACTTCTAATCTCTGCTTCCACCTTTCCAGGGATGGGAATTAGGGATAGTACCACCTCACCCTATTTATGCATTGCTAAAGGACTGAACCTAGGGCTTTGGCTTGCTAGCTGTGCCCTCTACCAACTGAGCTACATCCCCAAACACAGAGGGTTTTATTAAATACTGTGGTTTAATACTGTTGCTTTTAGCTATTCTAATATTCATTGCATATACCATAAATGGCTTAAACTTTAGTACCAGGGAAATATTAGTGATGCCCTGAAAAACCAGACAGGAGCCAATCTGATGCAACTCACAGCAGGGTCTTTATTTGAACTAGCTTGCCCCCTCAACACACTGCCATCACATAGGATGATTTTGGTGATGGGAGAGACTCAACCATCTATCAGGTAAGGCTTTATTGTAAGCAGCAAGTGAGGGTAAGTGTGTAAGCATCTAATTGGAAAGCTACTGTGGCCTTTAACATAATTGGCTGGTGCTGGGAGTCATATCATAAACTTAATTTCTGCTTCCCTCTGCACTGTTGGTCCTTAGGCAGGGGGTGGGTTTGTAACCTGGGGGTGCAGGTTTATTGGGGGAAAACCTGGTGACACTGGTCTTCTTGGGGGTATAACCTGGAGATGCTGGTCTTGTTGGGGATTAGCCTTGAGAATGGAGCTAGGCTATGGTTTTGTTGGGGGGGGGGAAATTGGAAACTAATGCTAGGTACCATCCTATTATTTACCTGAGTTCAAACTTAGGTCAGGTTCTCTTAAACAGAGTTTGAACTTAAAAGATTTGGCTTCTCAGAACCTTCTAACCTTAGAACTGTTCTTCCTTGTAGGACTTAAATGCCAAAATTTAAACATTTAAGCATAGCATCCTGAACTCTTGGCCTGCTGTCTCTATAATGCTCTGTGTTGGGTAGTTCATTGGTTTGTGCTTTTAACTTCTGGGTCTTTCCAGTTGTCCACACGCACATGCATGCTTTTCACTCCCTGGATTTAATGTTTTAGCATCTCAGTTTTGCTTACATGATGTAAAACTTAGCCACTACCTAATAAAGCTTAGGTCTTGAAGGACAATGCTTTATTGTCTTTATTTTCATACATTTTACTACTGTTCCTTGGATCATTTTTTATTCGGGGGAGGGGCAAAATTTTATATTTTGAATGAATATTATTTTAATGCTTGGTGTTAGTTTATGACTTTGCATTAAGGTAACAAATGACCTCTACTACTTTGTCTTGCTTTCTATGTGTTGAAGTTTTCCCCTTAGGTGCCCCATAAGAACTTTTGTAAACATTTTCATGGGCTTTTTAATAGTAACTACAATCTGTCTGATTTTAGATAACTGTGAAGAGGAACATGTGACCTGTGTCCTCTGTGTGGTTGATTTCTCTGTTAAGGGTTTTGGAAGTTGCTTATTCTCCCATCTCTGCTATACCATAGTTGTTTTTTTTTTCTTGCTTAGAGTGCTATACATGTGTTTTAGATGTATTGTTTGACATGTTTAATAGCAGCTATATTTCATTAGGAGGTACCCTCTCTGCCACTTAGTTCACAATGTCTAAATTAATGAATTTGTGATTTTAATTCATTCTGTATCCTGGTTCACTTGTGTCCACCTTGTTATCTATTCTTTCCTGTTGGTTTTTTGATGGTACTTTTATTTTCAACATTGGGAGTGTATTTCTATTTTCTGGCTCTTTTGTCTGCACTTGTGCTTAGATTTTGACCTTATTTACAATAGAAAATAAGTATCTTTGTATTTCGATCTTTTAAGAAGATGTATGCTATTACAATATAGATTTTGGTTTTTTTAAAAACAGAGTGCTTTTTTTATTCTTTTATTAATTTTAGTTTTAAAAATACGTGAGACCATAGTAAATTTTTCTGGTATCAATTATACCACTTTAGGGTTTTTGTATCATTTTAAGCTGATGAGTCAGTTCTTGTTCATTGATGCTTCTTTTTTCAATCTATTATACTTGCTCAGTTTTGTAAAATGGCTTATTTTAAATATAAGTGTATTCAGTGAATTAATCTGGCAGCTGTATTACTTTTTCTTTGCTAGTTCCCCAATAATCACACAGAAAGTGTAAGCAGTATTAAAATTTCTTTGAGCCAAATACTAAGCCACTGTTGCTCAATTCAAAGCTAGCCAGGCTTCATCCTAGACAATATGTTACTTGTATCATTTTTTAATCATTTATTTTTCCAACTCTCTTCTCCTGATCTTCCTGGACCTCTCCTCAGGGTTTTACACACACCACCATCCTGCCCCTCTCCTCTCTTTGACTTGCAAAAGTTGCAGCCCTATTCTCTCTTTTGCCCAGAAATTGGGTGATCAGCATTTATTGACAAGACAGATGGGAAGAATTACTTTCAAAAACTTGATACAGAAGACATTAAATGTGGCATCCAATTTGAAACAAGATATGAGGGCAGAGAAATCAGCCTTTGAGTTACTTAAGGATAACATTTACACAGTGTACAAAAACATTATGCCTACATGTTTTGTTTCATCTAAGCCTATCAATAAAGCCAACTTACCTTCTATGCTATGGTTCGCAATTCATGACCATGAGGCTGTGTTGGTTCTTCTAAAGTAGCTAGGATGTAGCACAGAACACTAGTACCATAACCTTCATAATAATATCTGTACAACTTCTTGAAAAATGAGGATAAATGAGTATGTAAGAGGAAAGTTACATATTTCATTTGAGCCTCTGAATATACACTTCACATAATTAACATAGGTAATGTCTTGGCAGTCCATTTTTTTCTCTTGAAAGGCTGACACCATTAGTTTGGTCAAATTCATCCATCTATCAAGTATCTACTATGATTTATCAATTTTATGAATATTTTTGTGTGTTTATTTTACAAATATGGTTTTTTTTTTTAAAATACCTCTTAGTTCTGTGGAAACTAAAACTTTATTCTGTTTAGGTATATCAAAAGCCTTATATTCCATGGATCTACAAAAAAAAAACACTAAGAAGATATGAATAGAGTTAGAGTCAGATAAAAATATAGAACTTTACATCCAAAGTATTGCCATAATAGTACTTGATAAAATGTCTTTGAATTATACAACTCAATTTTAAGTTTCTCATTGCAGCATTAACTATATCTGACTAGTTCATTATTGCTTCTTGGTTTCAAGCATGGTGCCTGCAATGAGCAATAATATAAAAATAGTTATGGCTACCCTATTTTCTCTGTCATTTTCCCTCTCATCCTTCTCCTCAACGCTCATTTCATTCTGGCATTTGCAAGAAGACTGATCATAACATATGTTCTCATAATGAAAGAAATGTATAAGGCCCACTTGAAATGTCATTTATCATATGCTTATCACATAGCTGGGACTAAGTATTTAGTAGTAAATGGCCACCACTTAATGGGATATAAAGTATAGAAGGAAAAGCAAACAAAAAGGAATCTTATAAAATAAGAAATTACAATGACACTAAATGTGTAACCAGGAGAAAATGATACAGCAACAAAAGCAGTATAGGCCTTTTTTTTTTCTTTTCTGTAGACAAAATATGAGCATATGATGGAATGATGGGAATATTTATGAGTCCTTGTGAGTCAGCTGAATATATATGTGGATGGGCAATAAAGATGCCTTTAAGAAGTCAAGAGTCTGTGTATTGTCTTGGTCACATCCACAAGGGCACCGTATCTAAGTGGGAGAGGAGGAAACAGAACTGTCACTCCCCAATTTAAGTGTTCCTGTGGTTCTGAATCTACTGAGGAAATAAACATATCATCAAAAGTATTGTTCAAATAAGGAAAATACTTCTTTTTATGTGTTAGCATGTATTATTGCTGTGGAGACATGCATATCATTGGAAGGTGAGTTTGAATATACTTAGTTTAAAATAAAACATGAGAGTATCCATAGAAAACTCACAGAGGTGGATAGGCATTGAGTTTGGAGAAGTTATCTCACCCAGTTCTCCTGGATTTAAAGTTACAGTGATTGTTATTTTTAAAAGCGTTTTTTGTTTTGTGTTTTGGTTAATGTGTTTGCATTTTTTTCCCTTAACTAAAAGCCATAGATGATGGAGATTCCTGAAGGTATGATTGTAGTGATGATAACTGGTACTCGTCCCCTTCGATCCTCTTGGGCCAATCTTTCTTTATTCTGGAAAAATCTACACACTTTTGTGATGAAATATGATCATATTCATCCTTATTTTTCTAAATTTCTACATGTGCCTCACAACATGCTCTTTTTCCAATTTAAGTTTTTGAGTTTGTTTTTTGAAAACCCAGTAAGTGCAATTGGTGCTGCCTATATGTGTACAGGTCTGGGCTATTCACAGAGCATGAGAAACCTACCAGTGGGAGCAACTTTAGTAAAAGAATTATGTCCCTTCTTTCAGCACCTATCAGGTAGCAATTCATTCTCATTAGGAAGCAGGGCCTGGAATGGGACATCCCTTCCCATACTGGGATTTTGGTTGTCTTGGCCTTGTCCAGGCCTTGTCTGGTAATCAATTTATCTACTATGAATTCATTAGTGCAATGGCCATGCCATGACCAGAAGGTAGCCTTTTACAGCATTCCACCCCACCTCCAGCTTTTACATTCTTTCTCTGTGTCAATTCTATAGACTCTGTGAATCCTCCCTTCTAGAAACTTTAATTTTAAAAATCAAAGTAACCTCTATACCTTGAAAATTCACCAAATCCCTAAACTTGACAGGAACTTTCCTTTCAGATTTTCTGATACCTAGAGATGAATGTCCTTGAATCTTAAAAATGACTCTGAGCCTGAAGTGCCTGGAAGAATGCTCTCTCTTTCTTCTTTACCTCATGGATGGGTATTCTATTATATGATTCACAGTAAAGACAAAGGTTTGCTTATGCCTCATTCTTGCCTGGAGGAGCAGACTGATGCCAGGATTTCATATGAAATCAAAGCTTTGCTTCTTTCTGTCTCTTCTCTATGGTATTGACTTTACTCACTCAATTATCACAGTATTAATCAAGTTGTCTTCTTGACTTTCTGACTTGAGAAACAATGTGTGGTGATGATCGCTGGGTCCCAGAGCAAGTTAAGTTCCTCTAGCTTTTGAGGGCATGTGTTCTAAACAGAAGACACAAGAAGAAAAATCATATAAAAGCCCTATCTTTTATATAGTTTTGTGTCTTCTCCAGCCTTTCACGATACCTTAATTGTGCTCCAAGAACTGATCTTTCTCCAGATTCATCTTTCATCTTTGGAGTGGCACAATTACCCACATGCCAACTACAATCACTGCCCATGAACTCTTCTTCAAAAGATAGTTTGAATTAATTTATTCTCATACAACTTCAACTCATTGTCATTTTTAAAAGCTGGAATATCTTGTTCATTTTTCAGTTTTTATACTATAAGAGTCAGGGACCACTGTCCTGGCAGGGTTCTCACTTATTGTACACATCTGAGTATCTGAGTTCAAATCTTCAGGGCCCTTAGTAAAAATCCAGACTTGGCCACATGGGCATATAACCCAAAGACTGACTAGGGAGCAAAGTCCTGCAAGTCCAATGAGCTTACTAGCCAGTCAGCCTATCTAAAATGGTGCTTCTGCTTCGATGAGAGTTCCTATCTCAAAGGAACCATAGACAGAGAGTGAGAGAGGAAGATATTTAATGAACTCTTCTCCTCTCAAAATGTATATAGTTGCATGCACAGGTGAATGTACCCACCCCAGTACAAAACACAACACATATCTTATAATTTAGAGATTTTATTGTACAAAGTAATGATATATTCAACATTGTGTTAATTGTCACTTAAGTCTTGCATTTTGAGTCTGCATGGATATTCTTTTTACAACCATTTGAAATAGTGCCTATATGTTAGACTTTACTCACAGTTATAGGACAACCCTTGGTGGTTTTGGTTTTGGTTTTTTTGATATGGTATTGCCTTTCATGATGTTTCACTAGTTTAGACTATCATACTCATCTGCCCCAGCATTTAATGTTCTAGTGGAAATATTGGAATTTTCATTCTACTTTTTGTTGAGCATGTTAAATATCTATGGCTTCAGTTATCTGCCTGTCTAGTGTGTGTGTATTGTGTAGATAAGCATCAAGTGCTGTTGTGGCAATACTTTGGATTTGAAGTTCTATAGTTTTATCTGACTCTAACTCTATTCATATCCTCTTAGTGTATTTTTGTAGTTCCATGGAATATAAAGCTTTTGATATACCTAAAAAGAATAAAGTTTTAGTTTCCACAGAACTAACAGGTACTTCAAGAAAAACCAGATTTGTAAAATAAACACACAAAAATATTCATAAAATTGAAATTATTGTTCAATTTGGAATTTAAGTACAAAAGTATAGTACACACTGTATGATAAATCATAGTGTATACTTGATAGGTGGATGAATTTGATCAAATCAATAGTGTCAGCCTTTCAAAGGAAAAAAATAGAATACTAAGATATTACCTATTTTAATTATGTGAAGTATACATTCAGAGGTTCAAATGACTAGAGGAAACTTTATAACCAATTCCTTCCTCCACAGTGCTCAGAGTATGACCAAGTTCAGATCTCTTCTGGAACTTGGCAAACATCTCAAAGGAGATACATTCCTGAGGTTCAACATCAAACACAATATCAAAGAACACTGGGGTTGATCAAAGCTCAACTGGCTACAGAGGACAGTATCATCTTCAATGCTTTTATTCCTTTACTTACTGCTTCTCTTGGCATTTTAACAATTCACTGACAAGGATTTCAAGATTATTTTACTCCTATGCAACACATACATTGAACACTAGAAAATAACTACTAATTTTAACATGATATATATGCAGAAAGAGAAGGAAAGCCCATCCTGAATCAGTCATTTCCTCTTCCTTTGTGTAATTTAGACCTTTTGTCAAATTTGAAAGTCCTGATCCCTCACCCGGCATCAGTCTCCTCCTTGCCACTTTTCATGATTCATAACCATGAGGTATATTACAAATAGGGCTGCTATGAACATAGTAGAACATGTATCCTTATTACATGGTGGGGAGTCTTCTGGGTATATGCCCAGGAGTGGTATAGCAGGATCTTCTGGAAGTAAGGTGCCCAGTTTTCGGAGGAACCGCCAGACTGATTTCCAGAGTGGTTGTACCAATTTGCAACCCCACCAGCAGTGGAGGAGTGTTCCTCTTTCTCCACACCCTCTCCAACACCTGCTGTCTCCTGAATTTTTAATCTTAGCCATTCTGACTGGTGTAAGATGAAATCTTAGGGTTGTTTTGATTTGCATTTCCCTAATGACTAATGAAGTTGAGCATTTTTTAAGATGCTTCTCCGCCATCCGAAGTTCTTCAGGTGAGAATTCTTTGTTTAACTCTGTACCCCATTTTTTAATAGGGTTGTTTGGTTTTCTGGAGTCTAACTTCTTGAGTTCTTTATATATATTGGATATTAGCCCTCTATCTGATGTAGGATTGGTGAAGATCTTTTCCCAATTTGTTGGTTGCCGATTTGTCCTCTTGATGGTGTCCTTTGCCTTACAGAAACTTTGTAATTTTATGAGGTCCCATTTGTCAATTCTTGCTCTTAGAGCATACGCTATTGGTGTTCTGTTCAGAAACTTTCTCCCTGTACCGATGTCCTCAAGGGTCTTCCCCAGTTTTTTTTCTATTAGCTTCAGAGTGTCTGGCTTTATGTGGAGGTCCTTGATCCATTTGGATTTGAGCTTAGTACAAGGAGACAAGGATGGATCAATTCGCATTCTTCTGCATGCTGACCTCCAGTTGAACCAGCACCATTTGTTGAAAAGGCTATCTTTTTTCCATTGGATGTTTTCAGCCTCTTTGTCGAGGATCAAGTGGCCATAGGTGTGTGGGTTCATTTCTGGATCTTCAATCCTGTTCCATTGATCCTCCTGTCTGTCACTGTACCAATACCATGCAGTTTTTAACACTATTGCTCTGTAGTATTGCTTGAGGTCAGGGATACTGATTCCCCCAGATTTCCTTTTGTTGCTGAGAATAGTTTTAGCTATCCTGGGTTTTTTGTTGTTCCAGATGAATTTGATAATTGCTCTTTCTAGCTCTGTGAAGAATTGAGTTGGGATTTTGATGGGTATTGCATTGAATCTGTATAGTGCTTTAGGCAAAATGGCCATTTTAACTATATTGATTCTGCCGATCCATGAGCATGGGAGGTTTTCCCATTTTTTGAGGTCTTCTTCCATTTCCTTCTTCAGAGTCTTGAAGTTCTTGTCATACAGATGTTTCACATGTTTGGTAAGAGTCACCCCAAGATACTTTATACTGTTTGTGGCTATTGTGAAGGGGGTCATTTCCCTAATTTCTTTCTCAGCCTGCTTATCCTTTGAGTATAGGAAGGCCACTGATTTGCTTGAGTTGACTTTATAACCTGCCACTTTGCTGAAGTTGTTTATCAGCTGTAGGAGCTCTCTAGTGGAGTTCTTTGGGTCACTTAGGTAGACGATCATGTCGTCTGCAAATAATGATAGTTTGACTTCTTCCTTTCCAATTTGTATCCCTTTGACCTCCTTATGTTGTCGAATTGCCCGAGCTAGTACCTCAAGTACAATATTGAAAAGATAAGGAGAAAGGGGGCAGCCTTGTCTGGTCCCTGATTTCAGTGGGATTGCTTCAAGTTTCTCTCCATTTAGTTTGATGCTGGCTACCGGTTTGCTGTATATTGCTTTTACTATGTTTAGGTATGGGCCTTGAATTCCTGTTCTTTCCAAGACTTTAAGCATGAAGGGATGCTGAATTTTGTCAAATGCTTTTTCAGCATCCAATGAAATGACCATGTGGTTTTGTTCTTTGAGTTTGTTTATGTAGTGGATTGTATTGATGGATTTCCGTATATTGAACCAACCCTGCATTCCTGGGATAAAGCCTACTTGATCATGGTGGATGATCGTTTTGATGTGTTCTTGGATTCGGTTGGCAAGAATTTTATTGAGTATTTTTGCATCGATGTTCATAAGGGAAATTGGTCTGAAGTTCTCTTTCTTTGTTGGATCTTTGTGTGGCTTTGGTATCAGCGTAATTGTGGCTTCGTAGAAGGAATTGGGTAGTGTTCCTTCTGTTTCTATTTTGTGGAATAGTTTGAAGAGTATTGGTGTTAACTCTTCTTTGAAGGTCTGGTAGAATTCTGCACTGAAGCCATCTGGTCCTGTGCTTTTTTTGGTTGGAAGACTTTCTATGACTCCTTCTATTTCTTTAGGCATTATGGGACTGTTTAGATGGTCTAGTTGGTCCTGATTTAATTTTGGTATTTGGTATCTGTCAAGGAAATTGTCCATTTCCTCCAGATTCTCCAGTTGTGTTGAGTATAGGCTCTTGTAGTAGGATCTGATGATTTTTTGGATTTCCTCAGTTTCCGTTGTTATATCTCCCTTTTCATTTCTAAGTTTGTTAATTTGGATACTTTCTCTGTGCCCTTTGGTCATTCTGGCTAAGGGTTTATCTATCTTGTTGATTTTCTCAAAGAACCAGCTCCTGGTATTGTTGATTTTTTGTATGGTTCTCTTTGTTTCTACTTGATTGATTTCGGCCCTGAGTTTGATGATTTCCTGCCTTCTACTCCTCCTGGGCGAAATAGCTTCTTTTTGTTCCAGGGCTTTCAGGTGTGTCATTAAGCTGGTAATGTATGCTCTCTCCATTTTCTTTTTGGAGGCACTCAGGGCTATGAGTTTTCCTCTTAGCACTGCTTTCATTGTGTCCCATAGATTTGGGTATGTTGTGTTTTCATTTTCATTGTGTTCTAAAAAGTCTTTAATTTCTTTCTTTATTTCTTCCTTGACCAAGGTATCATTGAGTAGAGTATTGTTCAGTTTCCACGTGTATGTGGGCTTTCTGTTGTTTCTGTTGCTATTGAAGACCACTTTTACTCCATAGTGATCAGATAGGAGGCATGGGATTAGTTCGATCTTCTTATATTTGTTGAGGTCTGTCTTGTGACCAATTATATGGTCGATTTTGGAGAAGGTACCATGAGGTGCTGAGAAAAAGGTATATTCTTTTGTTTTAGGATAGAATGTTCTATATATATCTGTTAAATCTAATTGGTCCAAAGCTTCAATTAGTTTCATTGTGTCCCTGTTTAGTTTCTGTTTTCCTGATCGGTCCATTGAGGAAAGTGCAGTGTTGAAGTCACCCACAATTATTGTGTTAGGTGCAATGTGTGCTTTTAGTTTTAATAAAGTTTCTTTTACAAAAGAGGGTGCCCTTACATTTGGGGCATAGATGTTCAGGATTGTCAGTTCTTCTTTTTGTATTTTTCCTTTGACCAGCAAGAAGTGTCCCTCAGGGTCTCTTTTGATGACTTTGGGTTGAAAGTCAATTTTATCTGATATTAAAATGGCTACTCCAGCTTGTTTCCTGAGACCATTTGCTTGTAAAATTGTCTTCCAGCCTTTTACTCTAAGGTAGTGTTTGTCTTTGACCCTGAGGTGTGTTTCCTGTAAGCAGCAAAATGTAGGGTCCTGTTTACGTATCCATTCAGTTAGTCTGTGTCTTTTTATTGGGGCATTAAGTCCATTGATGTTAAGAGATATTAAGGAATAGTGATTGTTACTTCCTATCATTTTTGACGTTATTTTTTAAATTTGAATGCTTAACTTCTTTTGGGTTTGATGAAAGGTTACTATCTTGCTTTTTCCAGGGTGAAGTTTCCCTCCTTGTATTGGTGTTGTCCTCCTATTATCCTTTTTAGGGCCGGGTTTGTGGATAGATATTGGGTAAACTTGGTTTTGTCATGAAATATCTTAGTTTCTCCATCTATGGTGATTGAGAGTTTTGCTGGATATAGTAGTTTTGGTTGGCATTTGTGTTCTCTTAGAGTCTGCATGAGATCTGCCCAGGACCTTCTAGCCTTCATAGTCTCAGGTGAAAAGTCTGCTGTGATTCTGATAGGTCTTCCTTTATATGTTACTTGGCCTTTTTCTCTTACTGCCTTTAGTATTCTTTCTTTGTTTAGAACATTTGGTGTTTTGATTATTATGTGACGGGAAGTATTTCTGTTCTGGTCCAGTCTGTTTGGAGTTCTGTAGGCTTCTTGTATATTCATGGGCATCTCTCTCTTTAGGTTAGGGAAGTTTTCTTCCATAATTTTATTGAAGATATTTGCTGGCCCTTTAAGTTGTAAATCTTCACTCTCATCTATGCCTATAATCCTTAGGTTTGGTCTTCTCATTGTGTCCTGGATTTCCTGGATATTTTGGGTTACAAGCTTTTTGCATTTTGCATTTTCTTTAACTGTTGAGTCCATGGTTTCTATGGAATCTTCAGCATCTGAGATTCTTTCTTCTATCTCTTGTATTCTGTTGTTGATATTTGTATCTCTGTCCCCTGATTTCTTCCCAAGGCTTTCTATCTCCAAAGTTGTCTCCCTTTGAATTTTCTTAGTTGTTTCTATTTCTGATTTTAGATCCTGGATGGTTTTGCTTAGCTCCTTCACTTGCATGTTTGTGTTTTCCTGTAATTCTTTAAGAGATTTTTGTGTTTTCTCTTTCATGAGCTCAGCCTGTTGACCCAAGTTCTCCTGTATTTCTTTAGGAGATTTTTGTGTTTCGTCTTTCATGACCTCAGCCTGTTGAGCAAAGTTCTCCTGTATTTCTTTAAGTGTTTTTTGCATTTCCTCCTTGTTGGCTTTTGTATTCTCCTGGATTTCTTTCAATGATTTTTGTGTTTCCCTTGCAAGGGCTTCTACCTTTTGATCCATTGTCTCCTGAATTTCTTTATGTATGACCTTCATGTGTTCCTGTACCAGCATCATGACCAGTGATTTTAAATCCAAATCTTGTTTTACTGGTGTGATGGGGTATCCAGGACATGTTGGTAGAGGAGAATTGGGTTCAGATGTTGCCATATTGCCTTGATTTCTGTTAGTGACGTTCCTGCGTTTGCCTTTTGCCATCTAGATCTCACTGGTGTTAGTTTATCTTGTCAGTGCTGGACTCACCAGTGCAAGCTGCCCCTTCCCAGTTGGCCTCTGGTGCACAGCTTACCTCCTGCACTGCTTGTAGACAGTGTGCTGCTGCCCAGGCTGTTCAGATCCCAAAGCAGGCACCCGAAGGCTCCCGCTGGGGCCCGCTGGATTCACTGGAGCACACTGACTTCTCCCAGCTGGCCGCCCGGAAGCCCAGCTAGCCACTTGCAGGACTTGGAGATGTAATGCTGCCGCCCAGACTGATCTGGATCCGGAAGCGGAGAGAGTAGAGCTAAGGGCTTCTGCCTGAGGCCTTGCCCCAGATTGTGTCTGTGGAGCAGATGGAGCCCGTGTGCACTCCCAGGGAGTGCCGACTGTGTATGCTACTGTGACCTCCCCTGCGTTCCGCTCACTCCGCTGGGCAGCCGATCTGCCAACCGGGCTATCGCACACAAGGTTAGCCTGGCCGCCCAGTCCCTGAGTCCAGGCAAAAGCCTGGGAGGCCAAGGTCTGAGCAAAGTTCCCCTACGGCTTTGACTGTTAATTGGGTTTGCCAGGTGACTAGGATGGCGGGCGTGTGCGCCCGCGCTCCCTGAAAGCGCCGGGAGAGTCTGCTTTGCTAACAATCACCTGGGCGGGTTGACTCACAGATGGCCCACCAAGCCGCCCAGTTCTTGGGGTCAGTCCTGTGCCTTTTGGGGCCTGGACCCCCGCTTTGTTAGCCTTAGGCTATGCCTGTTACAGGTCTGCCCGCCTGTGCTCTCTGTCGTCCTGCAGGCAAAATGGCGGCGGCGCGCTCGCAGGCCTGGGCAAAAAACCTCCTGGTTGGGTTGGCACCCCGATGGCCCCCCGACCCGCCCAGGGCCTGGGTGCAGGCCAACGCCCGTCGGGCTCAGACCACCGCGGTGTTGGCCTCGGATTATGTTTGTGTACCTCAGTCTGTCCGATTCCTGGAGTACGGAACCAAGATGGATCCTCCTCTCCTGACTGGTGGGAGGCCGAGTTCTGAAGTGGCCTCCGTGCAGGAAAGGCGCCGCACAACTGCAGCTGCTTGCTTTCCGGCTGGTCAGCGAAGGTCAGTGGTCGTGGGCGCAGGGCCTAACTGGTCCCTGTGACGCCTTGGTTCCACTGCTGATGGCCCTTCAGCTGGAGCAGCCACTGCTGCCGCTGCTGCCGCCCGAGGACACAGGCTTACAGGCCCACAGGAGGAACAAACTCTAGCCAGAGACAATAATACCAACTAGCACCAGAGATAAACAGATGGTGAAAGGCAAGCACAAGAACCCTACCAACAGGCCTCATGGCAACATCAGAACCCAGTTCTCCCACCACAGCAAGTCCTGGGTACCCCAACACACTGGCAAAGCAAGAGTTGGATTTAACATTGTATCTCATGATGTTGATAGAGGGCTTCAAGAAAGACTTATATAGCTCCCTTAAAGAAATACAGGAGAACACTGGTCAACAGGTAAAAGCTCTTAAAGAGGAAACAGAAAATTCCCTTAAAGAAATACAGGAGATCATGGCTCATCAGGCAGAAGCCCTTAAAAAAGAAACACAAAAATCCCTTAAAGAATTACAGGAGAGCACAAACAATCAAGTGAAGGAACTGAACAAAACCACCCAGGATCTAAAAGTAGAAGTAGAAACAATAAAGAAATCTCGAGATAGAAAATCTTGGAACAAATTCAGGAGTCATAGATGCAAGCATCAACAACAGAATACCAGAGATAGAAGAAAGAACCTCAGGTGCTGAAGATACCATAGAAAACATTGACTCAACAGTCAAAGAAAATGCAAAATGCATAAAGCTGGTAACACAAAACATCCAGGAACTCCAGAACACAATGAGAAGACCAAACCTAAGGATTAAAGGTATGGATGAGAGCGAAGATTTCCAGCTTAAAGGGCCAGTGAGTATCTTCAACAAAATTATAGAAGAAAACTTCCCTAACCTAGAGAAATAGATGCCTATGAACATACAAGAAGCCTTCAGAGCTCCAAACAGACTGGATCAGAACAGAAACTCCTCCAGGCACATAATAATCAAAACACTAAATTCACTAAACAAATAATATTAAAAGCAGTAAGGGGAAAAGGGCAAGTAACTTATAGACTTCTCAGAATTGCACCAGACTTCTCAGAGATGATGAAAGTTAGAAGATCCTGGGCAGACCTCATACAGACCCTAAGAGAAGACAAAGACCAGCCCAGGCTACTATACCCAGCAAAACTCTCAATCATCAGAGATGGAGAAACCAAGATATTCCATGAGAAAACCAAATTTACACAATATCTGTCCACAAATCCAGCCCTACAAAGGATAGTTGATGGAAAATGCCAACACAAGGAGGGAAACTACACCCTAGAAAATGAAAGTAATCTTCCAACAAACCCAAAAGAAGATACCCACACAAACATAAAAATGACATCAAAAATAACAGAAAGCAACAATTACTATTCCTTAATATCTCTTAACAACAATGGACTCAACTCCCTATTAAAAAGACATAGACTAACAGAAATATTTCTCATATACATCTTCAATTTTATCAGAAAATGTTTGTAATTCCCCTTTTAATTAATTTAGTAATGTTTTCTAAGTCTACCATTTTATCTGCATTATTTTTCATGATAATCTTCAATTTTAATGTCTTTCTATATACTTCCTCTATTTTATCAGAAATGTTTTCAATGTAAATTTTTTTTATCACAAATGTTTCTAATTCCACCTTCAATTAATTTAGAAAGAGTTTTTATATCTACTATTGTATATGCAAAAATTTCCATGAAATAGTCAATTTTAACGTGTTTTCTACATGTTTCTTCAATTTTACCAGAAATATTTTCCATGTAAATCTTCAATTTTATCTGAAAATGTTTATAATTCCACCTTCAATCAACTTAGATTTATCTTTATGCCTATCACTTTATCTGTATAATTTCCATGATAATCCTTAATTTTAATGTGTTTTTCTGTATATTTCTTCAATTTTATCAGAAATATTTTTCATGTAAAACTTCAAGTTTATCAGAAAATGTTTATAATTTCACTCTTATTTATTTATTTATTTATTTATTTATTTCCATTTTCTATATTCTTTGTTTACATTCCATATGATTTTCCCTTTCCCTGTTCCCCGATCCCCATAAGTCCCATAAGCCCTCTTCCCTCTGCCCATTCCCCAATCAACCTCCTCCCACTTCTCTGCCCTGGTAATCCCGTACAAAACTGCATCAAGATTTTCCACATCCTCACCAATACCTACTGTCTCCTGAGTTTTTAGTCTTAGCCATTCTGACTGGTGTGAGGTGAAATCTCAGGGTTGTTTTGATTTGCATTTCCCTAATGACTAATGATGTTGAACATTTCTTAAGGTGCTTCTCAGCCATTTGAAGTTCTTCAGATGAAAATTCTCTGTTTAGCTCTGTAACCCATTTTTTAATAGGGTTATTTGGTTCTCTAGAGTCTAACTTCTTGAGTTCTTTGTATGTATTGGATATTAGCCCTCTGTCAGATGTAGGGTTGGTGATATTTTCCCAGTTTGTTGGTTGCCATTTTGTCATTTTGATAGTGTCCTTTGCCTTACAAAAACTTTGTAATTTTATGAGGTCCCGTTTGTCAATTCTTGATCTTAGAGCATAACTATTGGTGTTCTGTTCAGGAACTTATCCCTGTGCCCATGTCCTCAAGGCTCTTCCCCAGTTTCTTTTCTATTAGTTTCAGTGTGTCAGGTTTTATGTGGAGGTCCTTGATCCACTTGGAGTTGAGTTTAGTACAAGTAGACAAGGATGGATCAATTCACATTCTTCTGCTGAACATCTATGCTTCAAATGCAAGGGCATCCTCATTCGTAAAAGAAACTTTACTGAAACTCAAAGCACACTTTGCACTTAACACAATAATTGTGGGTGACTTCAACACTCCATTCTCCTCAGTGGACCAATCAAGAAAACAGAAACTAAAGAGGGACACAGTGAAACCAATTGAAGCTTTGGACCAATTGAATTTAATAGCTATATATAGAACATACCATCCTAAAGCAAAAGAATACACCTTTTTTCTCAGCACCTCATGGTACCTTCTCCAAAATGACCATATAATTGTTCACAAGACAGACCTCAACAAATATAGGAAGATTGAACTAATCCCATCAGATCACTATGGAGTAAGAGTGGTGTTCAATAGCAACAAAAGCACCAGAAATCCCACATATACATGAAAGCTGAATAATTCCACTTTCAATCAACTTAGGAATAATTTTATGCCTACCATTATTACATCTATGTAACATTTTCCATGATAATCTTCAATTCTAACTTGCTTAAAAATTTTAACACCTAAAGTTTTTCTACAATTTTATCAGAAATATTTTCTATGTAAATCTTCAATTGTATCCTAAAATATTTCCATTTCATACTTCAATTAATTTAGCAATGTTTTACATGTCTACCACTCTACTCTTTAATTTTCCATGAAAATTGTCATTATTTTTATTTTTTTATTTTTTATTTTTTTAAAAGGATAAGCAGGCTGAGAAAGAAATTAGGGAAATGACCCCCTTCACAATAGCCACAAACAGTATAAAGTATCTTGGGGTGACTCTTACCAAACATGCGAAAGATCTGTATGACAAGAACTTCAAGACTCTGAAGAAGGAAATGGAAGAAGACCTCAAAAAATGGGAAAACCTCCCATGCTCATGGATCGGTAGAATCAATATAGTTAAAATGGCCATTTTGCCTAAAGCACTATACAGATTCAATGCAATACCCATCAAAATCCCAACTCAATTCTTCACAGAGTTAGAAAGAGCAATTATCAAATTCATCTGGAACAACAAAAAACCCAGGATAGCTAAAACTATTCTCAGCAACAAAAGAAAATCTGGGGGAATCAGTATCCCTGACCTCAAGCAATACTACAGAGCAATAGTGTTAAAAACTGCATGGTATTGGTACAGTGACAGGCAGGAGGATCAATGGAACAGGATTGAAGATCCAGAAATGAACCCACACACCTATGGCCACTTGATCCTCGACAAAGAGGCTGAAAACATCCAATGGAAAAAAGATAGCCTTTTCAACAAATGGTGCTGGCTCAACTGGAGGTCAGCATGCAGAAGAATGCGAATTGATCCATCCTTGTCTCCTTGTACTAAGCTCAAATCCAAATGGATCAAGGACCTCCACATAAAGCCAGACACTCTGAAGGTAATAGAAAAGAAACTGGGGAAGACCCTTGAGGACATCGGTACAGGGAGAAAGTTTCTGAACAGAACACCAATAGCGTATGCTCTAAGAGCACGAATTGACAAATGGGACCTCATAAGGTTACAGAGTTTCTGTAAGGCAAAGG
Organism: Apodemus sylvaticus; assembly: GCF_947179515.1. NCBI lineage: Eukaryota > Metazoa > Chordata > Mammalia > Rodentia > Muridae > Apodemus > Apodemus sylvaticus. The sequence goes on from NC_067472.1 coordinate 99,648,081, forward strand.
ACACCATCAAGAGGACAGATCGGCAACCAACAAATTGGGAAAAGATCTTCACCAATCCTACATCAGATAGAGGGCTAATATCCAATATATATAAAGAACTCAAGAAGTTAGACTCCAGAAAACCGAACAACCCTATTAAAAAATGGGGTACAGAGTTAAACAAAGAATTCTCACCTGAAGAACTTCGGATGGCGGAGAAGCATCTTAAAAAATGCTCAAATTCATTAGTCATTAGGGAAATGCAAATCAAAACAACCCTAAGATTTCATCTTACACCAGTCAGAATGGCTAAGATTAAAAATTCAGGAGACAGCAGGTGTTGGAGAGGGTGCGGAGAAAGAGGAACACTCATCCACTGCTGGTGGGGTTGCAAATTGGTACAACCACTCTGGAAAGCAGTCTGGCGGTTCCTCCGAAAACTGGGCACCTCACTTCCAGAAGATCCTGCTATACCACTCCTGGGCATATACCCAGAGGATTCCCCACCATGTAATAAGGATACATGCTCTACTATGTTCATAGCAGCCCTATTTATAATTGCCAGATGCTGGAAAGAACCCAGGTATCCCTCAACAGAAGAGTGGATACAAAAAATGTGGTATATCTACACAATGGAGTACTATTCAGCCATTAGAAACAATGAATTCATGAAATTCTTAGGCAAATGGATGGAGCTAGAGAATATCATACTAAGTGAGGTAACCCAGACTCAAAAGGTGAATCATGGTATGCACTCACTAATAAGTGGTTATTAACCTAGAAAACTGGAATACCCAAAACATAATCCACACATCAAATGAGATACAAGAAGAAAGCAGGAGTGGTCCCTGGTTCTGGAAAGACTCAGTGAAACAGTATTTGGCAAAACCAGAACGGGGAACTGGGAAGGGGTGGGAGGGAGGACAGGGGAAGAGAAGGGGGCTTACGGGACTTTCGGGGAGTGGGGGGGGGGCTAGAAAAGGGGAAATCATTTGAAATGTAAATAAATTATATCGAATAAAAAAAAAGAATGAGAAAAAAAATTTTATTTTCTATATTATGTTTTTTACATTCCAAATGATTTCCACTTTCCCAGATCCCCCATCCCCATATGTTCCATAAACATTCTTCTCTCCATCCATTCTCCAATCACCTCCCTCCTTTTTCTCTGTCCTTATATTCCCCTCCAATGCTAGATCAATCCTTTCCAGGATCAGGACCTTCTCCATACTTGTTCATGGGAGTCATTTGTTATGCGATTTGTGCCTTGGGTATTCAGGGCTTCTGGGCTATTTAATATCCACTTATCAGAGATTGCATTCCATATGTATTGGGTTACCTCACTTAGGATGATATTTTCCAGATCAAACCATTTGCCTAAAAATTTTGTGAATTCATTGTTTCTAATTGCTGAGTAGTATTCAATTGTGTAAATATACCACATTTTCTATATCCATTCCTCCTTTGAGGGACATCTGGGTTCTTTCCAGCTTCTGACTTTTATAAATAAGGCTGCTATGAACATAATGGAGCACGTGTCTTTATTGCATGCTGGGGAATCCTTTGGGTATATGCCCAGGAGAAGTATAGTAGGGTCCTCCAGAAGTGTCATGTCCAGTTTTCTGAGGAACTGCCAGACTGATTTCCAAAGTGGTTGTACCAGCTTACAGCCCCACCAGCAGTGGAAGAATGTTCCTCTTTCTCCACATCCTCGCCAACACCTGCTGTTTCCTGAGTTTTTGACCTTAGCCATTCTGACTGGTGTAAGGTAAAATCTCAGGGTTGTTTTGATTTGCATTTCCCTAATGACTAATGATGTTGAGCACTTCTTAAGGTGCCTCTCCACCATCCAAATTTCCTCAGGTGAAAATTCTTTGTTTAGATCTGTACCCCATTTTTTAATAGGGCTATTTGGTTCCCTGGGGTCTAACTTCTTGAGTTCTTTGTATATATTGGATATTAGCCCTCTATCAGATGTAGGGTTGGTGAATATCCTTTCCCAATTTGATGGTTGCCGTTTTGTCCTTTTAACAATGTCCTTTGCCTTACAGAAACTTTGTAATTTTATGAGGTCCCATTTGTCAATTCTTGATCTTAGGGCATAAGCTATTGGTGATCTGTTCAGGAACTTTTTCCCTGTGCCCATGTCCTCAGCGGTTTTCCCCAGTTTCTTTTCTATTAGTTTCAGTGTGTCTGGTTTTACATGGAGGTTCTTGATCCACTTGGAGTGAAGTTTAGTACATGGAGATAAGAATGGATCAATTCACATTCTTCTGCATGCTGACCTCCAATTGAACCAGCACCATTTGTTGAAAAGGCTATCTTTTTTTCCACTGGATGTTTTCGGCTCCTTTGTCGAAGATCAAGTGATCATAGGTGTGTGGATTCATTTCTGTGTCTTCAATTCTATTCCATTGGGCCACTTGTCTGTCACTGTGCCAATACCATGCAGTTTTTAACACTATTGCTCTGTAGTATTGCTTGAAGTCAGGGATACTGATTCCTCCAGAATTTCTTTTGTTGTTGAGAATAGTTTTAGCTATCCTGGGTTTTTCGTTATTCCAGATGAATTTGAGAATTGCTTTTTCTAACTCTGTGAAGAACTGAGTTGGGATTTTGATGGGGATTGCATTGAATCTGTAGATTGCTTTTGGCAAGATGGTCATTTTAACTATATTAATCCTGCCGATCCACAAGCATGGCAGATTTTTCCATTTTCTGAGATCTTCTTCGATTTCCTTCTTCAGAGACCTGAAGTTCTTGTTGTATAGATCTTTCACTTGTTTGGTTAGAGTCACACCAAGATACTTTATATTGTTTGTGGCTATTGTGAAGGGTGTCATTTCCCTAACTTCTTTCTCAGCCTGCTTATCCTTTGAGTATAGGAAGGCAACTGATTTGCTTAAGTTGATTTTATAACCAGCCACTTTGCTGAAGTTGTTTATCAGCTGTAGGAGTTCTCTGTTGGGGGTTTTCAGGTCACTTAAGTAGTCTATCATGTCATCTACAAATAGTGATAATTTGACTTCTTCCTTTCCAATTTGTATCCCCTTGACCTCCTTATATTGTCTAATTGCTCTAGCTAGAACTTCAATTACTATATTGAAAAGATATGGAGAGAGAGGACAGCCTTGTCTAGTCCTTGATTTTAGTGGGATTGCTTAAAGTTTCTCTCCGTTTAGTTTGATGTTGGCTACCAGTTTGCTGTATATTGCTTTTACTATGTTTAGGTATGGGCCTTGAATTTCTGTTCTTTCCAAGAGTTTTAGCATGAAAGGATGCTGAATTTTGTCAAATGCTTTTTCTGCATCTAATGAGATGATCATATGGTTTTTTTTCTTTGAGTTTGTTTATGTAGTGGATAGCATTGATGGATTTCCTTATATTGAACCATCTCTGCATCCCTGGGATGAAGCCTACTTGATCATGTTGGACGATCGTTTTTTATGTGTTCTTGGATTCAGTTAGCAAGGATTTTATTAAGTATTTTTGCATCAATATTCATAAGGGAAATTGGCCTGAAGTTCTTTCTTTGTTGGATCTTTGTGTGGTTTTGATATCAGCGTAATTGTGGCTTCATAGAATGAGTTGGGTAGAGTTCCTTCTGTTTCTATTTTGTGGAATAGTTTGAAGAGTATTGTTGTTAGGTCTTCTATGAAGGTCTGATAGAATTCTGCACTGAAGCCATCTGGTCCCGTGCTTTTTTTGGTTGGGAAAGTCTCTATGACCCTTTTTATTTCTTGAGGTGTTATGGGACTGTTTAGATGATCTATTTGATCCTGATTTAGTTTTGGATCTAAATCAAAGGGTATCTGTCTAGGAAACTGTCCATTTCCTCCAGATTCTCCAGTTGTGTTGAGTATAGGCTTTTGTAGTAGGATCTAATGATTTTTTGAATTTCCTCAGTTTCTGTTGTTATATATCCCTTTTCATTTCTAAGTTTGTTAATCTGTATACTGTCTCTGTGCCGTTTGGTTAGTCTGGCTAAGGGTTTATCTATCTTGTTGATTTTCTCAAAAAAACAGCTCCTGGTTTTGTTGATTCGTTGTATGGTTCTCTTTGTTTCTACTTGATTGATTTCGGTCCTGAGTTCGATGATTTCCTGCCTTCTACTCCTCCTGGGTGAAATAGCTTCTTTTTGTTCCAGGGCTTTCAGGTGTGTCATTAAGCTGTTAGTGTATGCTCTCTCCATTTTCTTTTTGGAGGCACTCATGGCTATGAGTATTCCTCTTAGCACTGCTTTCATTGTGTTCCATAGATTTGGGTATGTTGCGTCTTCATTTTCATTAAGTTCTAAAAAGTCTTTAATTTCTTTCTTTATTTCTTCCTTGACCAAGGTATCATTGAGTAGAATATTGTTCAGTTTCCAAGTGTATGTGGGTTTTCTGTTGTTTTGTTGCTATTGAAGACCACTTTTACTCCATAGTGATCTGATAGGAGGCCAAGGATCTTCTAGCTTTCATAGTCTCAGGTGAGAAGTCTGGTGTGATTCTGATAGGTCTTCCTTTATATGTTTCTTGGCCTTTTTCTCTTACTGCCTTAATATTCTTTCTTTGTTTAATACATTTGGGGTCTTGATTATTATGTGATGGGAAGTATTTCTGTTCTGATCCAGTCTGTTTGGGGTTCTGTAGGCTCTCTTGTTTTTCTGATGTGATGGGGTATCCAGGACAATTGGGTTCAGATGCTGCCATATTGCCTTGATTTCTGTTAGTGATGTTCCTGTGTTTGCCTTTTGCCATCTAGCTCTCACTGGTGTTAGTTGGTCTTGTCAATGCTGGACTCACCAGTGCAAGCTGCCTCTTCCCAGCTGGCCTCTGGTGCACAGCTGACCTCCTGCACTGCCTGGAGACAGGGTGCTGTGGCCCAGGCTGTTCAGATCCTGAAGCAGTCATTTGAAGGCTCCCGCCAGGGCCTGCTGGAGTCAGCAGAGCACACTGACTCCTCCAAGCTGGCCTTCAGGGTGCCCCTCTGGCCTCTTGCAGGACTTGGAGATGTGGTGTTGTAACTCAGGCTGTTCTGGATCCCGAAGTGGAGATCTGAAGGCTCCCGCCAGAGGTCTCAGGACTGGAACCTAAGCTCTGTGGTGCTGACCCACTGGAGCAAGCTGTGTGCTTGAAAATTGTCATTTTTAATGTGTTTTTCTATGTATCTTTTCTATTTTATCTGAAATATTTTCCATGTAAAATTTTAATTTTATCAGAGTGTTTTTACTTCCGTTTTCAATAAAACAGAAAAGCAAAAAAAAATAATTCAAGAACTCAAAATAAATACAATACCCTTATAAACCACAATTTGGGAGGGAGAAGAAAGAAAATAGCTTACACAACATCCATTTTAAAGGAAATGTTAGTTTTATAGCTATTCACTTTGGGAAAAGGGGTATACCAGACTTTTTGGCTCCAAATCCTACAACTTCATACAAAAGTAAACTTATTTCAAGAAGTAATATAAGAAATATTTAAGTTGTATCTTTAAAATAAAGGTCATGTTTTAACAAATGGAAAGAAGCAGCTTTGTAAAGGAATCCTTTATGATGAGGGGCAACTGGATGTTCGGAAATACCTTCATCATACCAGATGATTGTCATAATTGGTTATGCCTTCCACAAAATTACCGTATTTATTCACATAAAATCGTGAACAGAATTTTATAGCAAATTAATAAATCTGACAGATCCAGAATGTCAATGAAGGCAATGGTAATAACGAAGACATAAATGTCTTATAAGAAAGAAAAAGGAATTCTTAAGAAGATTAGAAATTTCTTTAAAATCTCTGAAAATTTGTTGCTGAGAATCATAGGATCAGTGAGAATATTTAAGTAGCATAAACAGTAATAGACATTCCATTTGTTTTTCTGTCTATTTACCAACATTCCTTATCTTTATACTTAAATAATGTTAAATGAGACACACTGGCCTTGCTGGAGCAGGCTGAAGAAACTGCTAAGAGATGCATCTGCACTGAGCTTACAGGACCAGAGGAAGCTGAACCAAATGACAGAAAACCTTCAGTTGTCCTCAGCTGTGTCTCTCTTGTCTTGGAGTGAGATGAAGAGAAAGAATCTTTATTTTTCCAGATGTTAACAGATTTCCTTTTATTCCCCAGGGGGCCTGCCCTTTTCTGAATCTATTGTCCCTTGAGGCGGTGATGAAGTTCCAATACCAGCAAGATAAACTTCAAAAAAGGAAGACCAAACTCCCTTTAAGGGAAGCATCATTACCATCTACAGGTACATACTGAGACTCTTGTGCTGAATGAGTTAAATGTAACCCCAGTTCTGGGACTCTGCTTGTGATGCTCACCAGTTTTTTCAAACTCTCTGAGCTTCAGTTTACAAATTGTTTAAAGGTAATTTTTCTCATTGGATTGAAGTGATGCTATGATAAAATAAATTGGCTTATATTTGTTAAAAAACAGCTATCGTTTATCAACTTAATATGTCACATACTACCACAGATGAGGCATTCTTTTATGCACTCAATTATACAAGTAAAAAAAAAGCAGATATGATTCCTGTCCTTATATGGCTTGTATTTTACTTATTTATTTCATTAGAAATGGGTTCTCACAGTACAGGATATTCTTGCATTCACTATGTAACTGAGGATGACTTTGAACTTCTAGACATCCTGTCTTGACTTACCAGGTACTGAGATCTTTGCAGAGGAGCATGCCCAATGTATGTAGTGTAGTATGTCGAACCAGATCTTCATGTATGCTACGCAAGCACACTACCAACAGAGGTACATCCCCAGTCCAAATCTCATTCCATATTTAGTGGTATCTCCTAGCAGACTAGCACTAAATAAGACCCTATTGCCTCTAAAAATCCAGGTGTCCAGAAATAAAACACTATGGGGGCCCCCAAGCACCTAGCAGTTAGTATTAAATTTATCATACTTAGTTGTCATGTTTTATGCTGATCATTCTCTAAGAAATTGTTTTTGATGAAGCCAATCATCTGTTCAGGACAGAAATTGAATGGAATTAGATTATTATTTTTAGCAAGCTTAATTATTTTTTTTGTATGAACCCCCTATGTTGTTGTAGCTATAGCTGGAGCTTGTATCCTATGCTGTGAGACATTGGTGTGGGTTTTACAAGGAGGAGGGTGAATTTCTTTTTTTTAAATTTTATTTTATTTTTTACTTATTCACTTCACATCCCACTCACTGATCCTCTTCCTTTTTTGAGAGAGAGAGAGAGACAGAGAGACAGAGACAGAGACAGAGAGATAGAGAGAGACCTTTGGGAAGGCCATGGGCTATTTTGTTCAATTTTTAAAGGATTTTTAAAAATTATATTTTATTTATTTCATGTGTGTGGGTGTGAGTGTGCACGTGCCACAGTGCACACAGGGAGGTCAGAGAACAATTCTGGGGAGTTGGTTTTCTTGTGCCGCGTTCACCACATGGAACACAGAGATGGAAAGCAGATTGTCAGGATTGGCCACAAGACAATCCTCACGTTTGCCCACTGAATCATTCTGATTGCACCTCTTGGTCATTTGTAGTTTCTGCAGAAATTGCGACCAAGGTCTTGGTAATCTTTGTTTTGTTCTTGTAATAGGAGGCAACGGAACATAACCCTTTCCTTGAACTGTTGTTTGCTTTTGCTTTTCTTTCTGTTTAATGAGGAGACCATGAACACGGCTGCCCCACACCCGAAATTTATGCAGTTGAATTTCCTGTATGTGAGAAAATTGCAGGGTCAGTGCATCAGACTGCAGGAGATGGGTCTTACCTGGAGAACGCTGTCTTCTCAGCCCAGCCATCCCTTGCAGGGGAGCATTACTGATTGGTTGGTAAGGCAGGGCCTTGCTCTGTAGCACATGCTGGCTTTGAACTTGTGATCTTCTCCCTGCCTCATTCTTCTCACAGCAGGATTTAGGATGTCAATTTCAAAAGTATATTAAATACACTTAATTGGCAGGAAAACATCTTTATTTTTGAAATATGTCTGACATGAAATGAACTTTTAAAAATTTTTTTTATTTTTTTATTTTTTTCAGGTCCCAATTCTTTCTTTTTTTTCTTTTTTTTTATTCGATATAATTTTTATTTACATTTCAAATGGTTTCCCCTTTCCTGGCTCCTCACTCCCCAAAAGTCCCATAAGCCCTCTTCCCTCCCCCTGTTCCTCCATCCACCCCTTCCCACTTCCCTGTTCTGATATTGCCCTATACTGCTGCACTGAGCCTTTCCAGAACCAGAGGCTACTCCTCCGTACTTCTTGGACATCATTTGATATGTGGATTATGTCTTGGGTATTCCAAGTTTCTAGGCTAATATCCACTTATCAGTGAGTGCATACCATGATTGATCTTCTGAGACTGGGTTACCTCACTTAGTTATGATGTTTTCCAGCTCCATCCATTTGTCTAAGAATTTCATGAATTCAATGTTTCCAATGGCTGAATAGTACTCCATTTGTATATATACCACATTTTTTTGTATCCGTTCCTCCATTGAGGGACATCTGGGTTCTTTCCAGCTTCTGGCTATTATAAATGGGGCTGCTATAGAATTTTTACCTGAAGAACTTCAGATGGCTGAGGAGCATCTTAAAAAATGTTCAACATCATTAGTCATTAGGGAAATGCAAATCAAAACAACCCTGAGATTTCACCTCACACCAGTCTGAATGGCTAAGATTAAAAACTCAGGAGACAGCAGGTGTTGGCGAGGATGTGGAGAAAGAGGAACACTCCTCCACTGCTGGTGGGGTTGCAAATTGGTACAACCACTCTGGAAATCAGTCTGGTGGTTCCTCAGAAAACTGGGCACGTCACTTCTGTAGGACCCTGCTATAGCTCTCCTGGGCATATACCCAGAGGATTCCCCAGCATGTAATAAGAACTTTTTAAAAAAAATTCTAAAACTAAGAGAACTCTAAAACATGTAGAATACTTGCATCAACAACAGGCACAATCAAGTGAATCCAAACCTCCAATGAACCAACTGCCATTTTTTTTTTGCTTTTTTTTTTCTTTCTTTCTTTCTTTTTTTTTATTCAATATATTCTTTTTTCTTAAATGTTTTAATGAAATAAACTACATTAGAATTAAATGTGACATTTTAAATTTACACCACAATACTTGTATGTAAGACACATATATGCTTTGTATATGCCTGTATTTCATTTTCACACTAATTTCTTTTTATTATTTATTATTTTTATTCAATATATTCTTTATTTACATTTCAAAAGATTTTCCCTTTCTTGAATCCCCCCTCCCTGAAAGTCCCATAAGCCCTCTTCCCTCCCCATGTTCCCTAATCCACCCCTTCCCACTTCCCTGTCCTGATATTCCCCTACACTGTTGCCCTGAGCCTTTCCAGGACCAGGGGCCATGCCTTCCTTCTTCTTGGGCATCATTTGATATGTGAATTGTGTCTTGGGTATTCCAAGCTTCTAGGCTAATATCCATTTATCAGTGAGTGCATACCATGAGTGTTCTTTTGAGACTGGTTACCTCACTTAGGATGATGTTCTTCAGTTCCATCCATTTGTCTAAGAATTTCATGAATTCAATGTTTCTAATGGCTGAATAGTACTCCATTGTGTATATATATCACATTTTCTGTATCCATTCCTCTGCTGAGAGACATCTGGGTTCTTTCCAGCTTCTGGCTATTATAAATAGGACTGCTATGAACATAGTGGAGCATGCATCCTGATTACATGCTGGGGAATCCTCTGGGTATATGCCCAGGAGTGGTATAGCGGGTTCCTCCGAAAGTATCATTCCCAGTTTTCTGAGGAACTGCCAGACTGATTTCCAGAGTGGTAGAACCAGCTTGCAACCCCACCAGCAGTGGAGGAGTGTTCCTCTTTCTCCACATTCTCACCAGCGCCTCTTTTCTCCTGAGTTTTTGATCTTAGCCATTCTGACTGGTATAAGGTGAAATCTCAGGGTTGTTTTGATTTGTATTTCCCTGATGACTAAGGATGTTGAACATTTCTTTTATTGCTTGTCAGCCATTCAATATTCCTCAGGTGAAAATTCTTTGTTTAGCTCTGTACCCCATTTTTAAGGGGGCTATTTGGCTCTCTGGAGTCTACCTTCTTGAGTTCTTTGTATATATTGGATATAAGCCCTCTGTCCAGTGTAGTGTTGGTAAAGATCTTTTCCCAATTTGTTGGTTGCTGTTTTGTCCTTTTGACAATGTCCTTTGCCTTACAGAAACTTTGTAGTTTTATGAGGTCCCATTTGTCAATTCTTGATCTTAGAGCATAAGCTATTGGTGTTCTGTTGAGGAAATTTTCCCCTGTGTCCAAGTCCCCAAGTGTCTTCCCAAGTTTCTTTTCTATTAGTTTCAGTGTGTTATGTGGAGGTTCTTGATCCACTTGGACTTGAGCTTTGTACACGGAGATAAGAATGGACCAATTTGCATTCTTTTGCATGCTGACCTCCAGTTGAATCATCATCATTTGTTTAAAAGGCTATCTTTCTTCCACTGGATGGTTGTAGCTCCTTTGTCAAAGATCAAGTGACCATAATTCTGTGGGTTCATTTCTGGGTCTTCAGTTCTATTCCATTGATCTACTTGCCTGTCACTGTACCAATATCATACAGTTGCTCTGTAGTACTGCTTGAGGTTAGGGATACTGATTTCCCCAGAAATTCTATTACTGTTGAGAATAGTCTTTAGCTATCCTGGGTTTTTTGTTATTCCAGATGAACTTGAGAATTGCTCTTTCTAAGTCTATGAAGAATTGAGTTAGGATTTTGATGGGGATTGTATTGAATCTGTAGATTGCTTTTGGCAAGATGGTCATTTTTACTATATTAATCTTGTCAATCCAAGAGCATGGAAGATTTTTTCTGTCTTCTGAGGTCTTCTTCAATTTCTTTCTTCAAAGAATTGAAGTTCCTGTCATACAGATCTTTCAGTTGTTTGGTTAGAGTCACACCAAGATACTTTATATTATTTGTGGCTATTGTTAAGGGTGTCATTTTCCTAATTTCTTTCTCAGCCTGTTTATCCTTTTAGTATAGGAAGGCTACTGATTTGCTTGAGTTAATTGTATATCCAGCCACTTTGCTGAAGCTGTTTATCAGCTGTATGAGTTCTTTGATGGCGTTGTTTGGCGTGCTTAAGCATGCTATCATATCATCTACAAATAGTGATAGTTTGACTTCTTCCTTTCCAATTTGTATCCCTTTGACCTCCTTTTGTTTTCCAATTGCTCTGGCTAGAACTTCAAGTACTATATTGAATAAATATGGAGAGAGAGGGCAGCCTTGTCTAGTCCCTGATTTTAGTGGTATTGCTTCAAGTTTCTCTCCATTTAGTTTGATGTTGGCTACTGTTTTGCTGTATATTGCTTTTATTATATTTAGGTATGGGCCTTGAATTCCTGTTCTTTCCAAGACCTTTAACATGAAAGGATGCTGAATTTTGTCAAATGGTTTTTCAGCCTCTAATGAAATGACCATGTGGTTTTTTTCTTTGACTTTATGTAGTGGATTACATTGATGGATTTCTGTATATTGAATCATTCCTGCATCCCTGGGATGAAGCCTACTTGATCGTGGTGAATGGTCATTTAGATGTGTACTCGGATTCAGTTGGCAAGAATTTTATTGAGTATTTTTGCATGGGTATTCATAAGGGAAATTGGTCTAAGGTTCTCTTCTTTTGTTGGATCTTTGTGTGGTTTTGGTATCAGTGAAATTGTGGCTTCATAGCATGAGTTGGGTAATGTTCCTTCTGTTTCTATTTTGTGGAAGAGTTTGAAGAGTATGACTATTGACATTAGGTCTCCTTTGAATGTCTGATAGAATTATGCACTAAAGCCATCTGGTCCTGTGGTTTTTTTTGGTTGGGAGATTGTCAATGATCACTTCTATTTCTTTAGGGGTTATGGGACCATTTAAATGGTTATCTGATCCTGTTTTAATTTTGGTAGTTGGTGTCTGTCTAGGAAATAATCCATTTCATCCAGATTTTCCAGTTTTGTTGGCTTTTGTAGTAGTATGATAATTTTTTGGATTTCTTCAGTTTCTGTTGTTATTTCACCCTTTTCTGATTTTGTAAATTTGGGTACTATCTCTGTGCTCTCTGGTTAGTCTGGCTAATGGTTTATCTATCTTGTTGATTTTCTCAAAGAACCAGCTCCTGGTTTTGTTGATTCTTTGTTTTGTTCTTTTTCTTTCAACTTGGTTCATTTCAGCCCTGAGTTTCATGATTTCCTGTCTTCTACTCTTCTTGTATGTATTAGCTTCTTTCTGTTCTAAAGATTTCAGGTATTCTGTTAAACTGCTAGTTTGAGGGTTTAAAAAGGAGAGGATGGGGGTTAAGGGAGTGTGGCTCAGTGGCGTGGGGAAGGGGATATCCAGGCAGGCCCTTACGTGGGCACCTCTGCCCCCTGAGGGACCACACACACACAGGCATAGTATAGAATAGAGTTTATTCAGAGTAGGGGATGGGAGTTAGTGGGGGAGAGAGAGAGAGAGAGAGAGAGAGAGAGAGAGAGAGAGAGAGAAGATAGAGATAAGAGAGAGAAAGAAGATAGAGAGAAGAGAGAGAGAAGAGAAGAGAGAGAAAGAGAGAGAGAGAGAGAGAGAGAGAGAGAGAGAGAGAGAGAGAGAGAGAGAGAGAAGAGAGAGAAGAGAGTAGAGAAGTGGAGTGGAGGCCGGCCATGACCACGTGAGAGGGAGGGAGCCAATATTTGATTAATTAAAAAAGAAAAAGAAAAGAAGTGACGGCAAAACAGGAATAGGGTCATTGTTGATATCTGGCTGCTTCATGCTGACATTGGAGCGATGTGTCTCTTGGGAACATAGAGAAAGGGGTGTGGGGCGTGATTGTCCAGATTCAGGAGGACTGGCTGCTTCCTTGCTGTCCAGGGTTTGTAGAGCCATTTGAGGATAGGTCAGGAGAACAGGTCCAGTAGAAGCTGTCTGCGCCTAGAGAAGCTGAGAGGAGATTGGAGCATCTGAAGGTTGCTTCTCTGGAGCTGTCCTGGATATGGCAAGGGACTGGACTTAACAAGATGTTGGAACACATTAGTGTAGATAGGGAATAAGACTAAGTACATTTGGGAGAAAGGAAAATTTTCTTAAGAAGTACAATTGAACCCCAGAAGAATCCCACCCTTTGGAAAGGTAGTAAAGTGGGAACTTGGGCAGATGTACTTATCTGAATGGAGCCTACTTGGTCCATGAGCAGTAGATCTGGGTAGGTTTTCTGTAGCTAACAAGTTTATTAAAGAGAAAACAACATGAGTTAACCATATGAACAGTCTTTAAGATGAGCCTTTGTGGATCAGAAGGAATAGGATTGAAGGTTGGATCATATAGTGGAATGTTTATTATTAGAGAAATCTATAGGAACACAGATGTTAGGACAGTGACAGAGCAAGAAGAGGAAATATGAAGCATTTAATGGAAACAGAGTTTAGGTAAGGAGATAACTGTCTAGCTGTCAATGCAGTCAGAAGTCTGAGGAATAAACAATAACTTAGCAGTTATATCATTAAGGAATGACAGATTCCAGGAGCCAGCAGTTGTTTGTGGTCTCTGGTCTTCATGGCGGCTTTGGCTGTCAGTCTGGCTTTCAAGCACAGAAGATGCATGGCTTTTTCTTTGTGGAATGGATACCCATGACATGAGAAATGGCTTACTTTTGTTTAGCTAAGTCATTTGACTCAAGGTATCTGGTCTTGTCCACTGCACTCTTTCAGGCAGCATCCTGTGGTGGTGTCCATCTTTCTTCTGAGACTTCCTGGGAGAAGCTGTCAGGCCTTTGGGAATTCTGTCTGTCTTAAATCTAATAACAAACTTTTGACAAGATTGAGCACATGTTAGGAGAGCAATAGTTAAGAGAGAATAGGAATGAGAATCATAAGTAGCTTTGACAGGTTGCATAGGTAGAGGAAAGTATATTGCTTTGGTTAGTAAAGATGCTATTATCAGAGTAAGAAAGCTGGCAGCAATGTATTAAATTGTGGTGGCAGAAAATGAGTTTGTCTAGGCAGATTTAGGCTCATTAACATCAACTTGAGCATGCAGGCTATAGGAACAAATGAGTTAAGGGTGTGAGAACACAGAATAGGTGAGGTTCAGATTCTTTATCATTTACCAGACTGTTAATTTTAAAAATATATGGTCGAAGACAAGTAGCACTCACTGGGTGAGGGAGGGGAAAGTAGGAATGTTGTTAGATATAAATCCAGCGTCCTGGAATTATAACAACAACAATGGAATAGCAAAGCTGAAGGCATGGTCTGTCGCGGAAGTCTTCAGGGGCTATGGACATTCCCAGAATGCCTGGAGAAGCTCCCATGCCTGGTCCAGGGCTTCTGCAGCTATAAAAGCTAAGAGGGAGACTGGGTAGCTTCTGAGTAAGTATACACTCAAGGGAAGGCCTAAATGTCCTAAGCAGGAGTGTGGGCTAGGCAGAAGAGGAAACCCTTCATTCCAAAGAGGTTGGCCAGACTTCATTTGAAAGCTAAGGGTTATTTACTGTTATGGTTAATGTTTATTTAAATTTGCCATCTGGTAAGAGGAAGAACCTGACAGGTAGCACATACATTGTGGAAGCCAGTGTAATTGGCTGTCATGTTGAGCATTTTGAACCACCTGGCTATGGGACCCGGTCCCCCAATCCTGCTTCTCCTGCCTGTGTGTGACTGCAAGACCCATCATGGCCCGCTGTATTAACAGCAGCAAACACTGAGACTACCCTTATTCCATAGTGATCTGATAGAAGACATGAAATTAGTTTGATCATCTTATATCTGTTGAGGTCTGTTTTGTGACCAATTATATGGTCAATTTTGGAGAAGGTACCATGAGGTGCTGAGAAGAAGGTATATTCTTTTGCTTTAGGATGAAATGCTCTATAGATATCTGTAAATCCATTTGGTCCAAAACTTCTGGTAGTTTCACTGTGACTCCATTTCATTTGTGTTTCTCTGATCTGTCCATTGAAGGGAGTAGGGTGTTTAAGTCCCCCACAATTATTGTGTGGGGTACAATGTGTTCCTTTACAAATGCAGGTACCCTTGTATTTGGGGCATAGATGTTCAAAATTGAGAGTTCTTACTGGTAGATTTTTCATTTGATGAGTATAAAGTGGCCTTCTGTATCGTTTTTGATGACTTTTGGTTGAAAGTCTATTTTATCTGATCTTAGAATGGCTACTGGTGTGGCAGGAATAACAACTTCTCTGGCTCAATACAATACATTCACTTCCCAGTTTAAAAGTGATCTCCAGGGAATGACTTAAACTGTGCTTATTATCCAATAGCAGATCGATTCTTTTGGCAGCCATGGTGCTTCAGAACCGATGGGGCCTAGATGTCCTGACAGCTAAAGAAGGTGGTCTTTGCCTGTTCCTCCAAGAAGAATGCTGTTTCTATGTCACCCAATCTGGGATAATGAGAAACAAAATCTAGGAGCTTCAGTCAGACATAAAGAACTTCAGAGATCGTGAGACCTCCAGCTCTGGCATTTTCGAAAACCCTATATGGAAATGGATACTCCCTTTTGTAACGTCTTTTCTAGTCATCTTCCTGGTGTTGTTTGCTCCCTGCCTAATTAATCTTGTTTCTACATTCCTCCAATGGCAAATACAAAAAATTTCTAACCAAACTATTATTCAGCTTCTGTTACAGAATTACCAGCTGCTGCCCAAGGAAGAGCCGCTGTCCATAGACATACCTCATGCCAACATGTACCAAGTGGACCCTGATGATGAAAGTCAGCCACACCCTAAAATTGACAATGCCCCTAGATAGCAGGAAGTATTTTAAGAGACATGGCACCCTCACTCCTTTTCATCATTGGGTCCCCCCACCCCTTTTTTCTTTTTCTTTTTAATGAAAGAAATGCAGGAATGTTGATACAGAGACCTGCGAGGCCTGTGACGTCATATAGGCGACGATTAGAACTATTGGCCTGTTGCCAAGGCAACAGCCACCATATACCCAGAATTCAATGGCCCACCTTTACCTGTAATCTACATCATCACCTGTATATAACTGGGCAGCATTTCTCCTTCTCTCTCTCTTTCTTTCCTTCTTCCCACCCACTACCCCTTTTCCCATCTTAAATAAAGTCCCATGTGGAACTGTTTGGCCTGTTGTATATCATTGCGGCCCAGGTCTCCACCACATCCCCGTGGCCTGTGGCAGGCAGACAGGTGACCTGTACTGTGGTGTAGGCAGATGGACCTGCGTAGAAAAACCAATAGCTAGTGTATGCTCTCTCCAGCTTCTTTTTGTAGGCACTTAGAGCTATGAAATTTCCTCTTAGCACTGCTTTCATTGAGTCCATTGATGTTAAGACATATTAAGGAATCGTGATTGTTGGTTCCTGCTGTTTTTGATGTAATTTTTATGCTTGTGTGGTTATCTTCTTTTGAGTTTGTTGAAAGAAGACTGCTGTCTTGCTTTTTTGTGTGTGTAGTTTTACTCCCTTTGTTGGTGTTTTCCATTCAGTATCCTGTGAAGGGTTGGGTTTGTGGAAAGATACTGTGTAAATTTGTTTTTGTCATGGAAAACCTTGGTTTCTCCATTTATGGTAATTGAGAGATTTGCTGGATATAGCAGTTTGGGTTGGCATTTGTGTTCCCTAAGGGTTTGCATGATGTCTGCCCAGGCTTTTCTGGCTTTCATAGTCTTGGGTGAGAAATCCCATGTAAATCTGATAGGTCTACCTTTACATGTTACTTGACATTTCCCCCTTACTGCTTTTAATATTCTTTCTTTGTTTAGCACATTTGGTGTTTTAATTATTATGTGATGGGAGGAATCTCTTTTCTGGTCAAATCTATTTGGAGTTCTGTTGGCTTCTTGTGTGTTCATGGGCATCTTCAGGTTAGGGAAGTTTTCTTCTATAATTTTGTTGAAGACATTTACTGACCCTTTATGTTGGAAATCTTCACTCTTTTATGCCTATAATCCTTAGGTTTGGTCTTCTCATTCTGTCCTGGATTTCCTGGATATTTTGGATCAGGAGCTTTTTGCATTTTTCATTTTCTTTAGATATTGTATCCATGCTTTTTATGGTATCTTCTGCATCTAAGATTCTCTCTTCTATTTCTTGTATTCTGTTGTTGATGCTTGGATCCATGACTCCTGACTTCTTTCTTAGGTTTTCTATGTCTCAAGTTGTCTCCCTTTGTGATTTTGTTATTGTTTCTACCTTCTTCTTTAGATTTTGGATAGCTTTGTTTAATTCCTTTATCTGTTTTGTTGTGTTTTCCCTTAGTTCTTCAAGGACTTCTCTCTGTTTACTTGTGTTTTCCTGTTTTTCTTTAAGGGAGAATTATTTATGTCCTTCTTGAAGCCCTCCATGATGCCCTCCATCAGCATCATGACCTGTGATTTTAAATCTAAATCTTGCTTTCCCGGTGTGTTGGGGTATCCAGGACTTGCTGTTGTGGGGGAATTGGGTTTGGATGGTGCCATATTGCTTTCATTTTTGTTAGCAATGTTCCCATGTTTGCCTTTTGCCATCTGGTTATCTCTGGTGTTAGTTGGGCCTGCTGTCACTGACTGGAGCTTGCCCCACCTGTGTACCTCCAGGCCTATCTCAGCAACCCTGGGTGAGCTGCTTTCCCCTGGCACAAATTGCTGTGGTGGTGCAGAGTTCCTGGGTACAGATGGAGTCCTGGTGCGGTGTGTCCCAAGTGATCCTGTACTCTGGTGAAACCTGCCTACCAATATGTTGCATAGTCACAGAAGCAAAGATGGTGGACGAGACCCACTCTCTTATAGTTTTATTTGGGTATGTGCCTCTGTGTCCCTGTTCAGCTCTGGATTCAGGCTGTTCTGAATGTCTCCTCCTCGCTGGCTGCTGTGTGGCTTCCTGTGATTCTTGGAGATGGTGCACTGTGGCCAAGGGTGTTCCCGATCCAGAGGTGGAAATTGGAAAACTCTTTCCAGAGGCCTCTGGACTGCAGTGCTGGTCTCACCTGTGCAGGCTTCCTCCTCCTCACTGGCTACTGGGTATATAGCTGGCTTCTTGCGCTGTTTGGAATTGATGCGCTGTGGCCGAGGGTGTTCCAGATCCGGAGGCAGAAACTGGAAGGCTCTTGCCAGAGGCCTCCAGACCAGATCCTCTGATCCCAGTCTCACCTGTGCAAGCTGCCTCTTTCTTGCTGGCTGCTGGGTGTATAGCTAGCTTCCTGCACTGCTTGGATATGGCGGGCTGTGGCTGAGGGTGTTCCAGATCCGGAGGCAGAAACTGGAAGGTCCACTGACCCCTCTTCCTGATCACCTCCTCCCATAATCCTTCTCCCATTTCCCCTCCCCTTTTTCTCTGAGTGTGTGGTGACCCACTGTGTATCCCCCTGCCCTAGCACTTCAAGTTTCTGAGAGGCTAGGTGCTTCCACTCTCATGGAGAACAGACAAGGCAGCCCAGACGGAACATATCTCATGTGCAGGAAACACCTTTTGGGATATCCCTACTCCAGTTGTTCAGGACCTACTTGAAGATCAAGCTGTGTATCTGCTACATATGTGTGGGTAGGCCCAGGTCCAGTCCGTGTATATTCTTTGGTTGGTAATTGAGATTCTGAGAACCCCAAGGGTCCAGCTTAGTTGACTCTGCTGGTCTTCCTATAGAGTTCCTATCCTTTTCAGGGCCCACAATCTCCTATTCTTTCATAAGAGTTGGTGCATGAGTGTCTGACAGAAATCTTTGGTGGCAATGTTTCCAGAGATCAGTTAGCTATAGGGTTGTATAGATGGCATAAGTGTCTTGATAAAGTTGTTCAGTGTGGCAATACCATTTAGCTGAAGTGAGGAGTCACCAGTACTGGCCATTAGCAGCATCTGTGTTGCCAGTGCTTGTAGGTCCTTGATGTGGTTGATATGCACAGAGGCGTGGTACTTATTTTATATTCTCCCCTCACTAGTCCCTCTGAACAGGAACACAGAGAGCTTGGCCAAGGTCTCTTTCACATGGAGGTGATGACCTCCTACAAACATAGTACTCAGTATGACCCTTATAGCCCCCATGGCACCAAAGGTATTGAACCCAGTCCTCTGGCTGGCATGAGTTTACTTAAAAATCTCATCCTGGAGGAAGACTCAGAGGAAAAAGTCAATTATTTCAGATTACTTGATTGGCACTTAGCACAGGTCCTTGATCATCATGTCCTTGTCTGTGTGGGAAAGCTTGGTGATGGGAATCCATTTCTTTGGCCTTGCCTCTGTAAAGTTCAGCATTTTCTGCCTGGCCAGGCATTGACTGAGCCCGTGGCCCAGAAGGCCATGCAGTGGCCACTGTTTGTCTTGGATTCTCCACAGACTCTTGTTACACCTGTGTTTTCTGCCATTTGATGTATACCAGGGTGGCAAAATTAAATTATTCAGTTTTAAGCTTTTAAGTCCTTTTACTAGAGAAAGCAAAAATACCAATTGCATTTAAAATTTTAATACCATTTAAGCACATCATTAAATTACCAAACAATATACAAACTACCTTAAATCCATTAATAGGAGCCTTTATAAATTATAAACTATGAGTGCAGCTGCACAGAAGAGTAAAACAGATGTATACCTGCTGAGTGCCATGCCACATGGACCATGTAGAGAAGGAAGCCCACAGTCCTGTCCCTCAGCACACATCATGGGTAGGCAGCAGACACATAGACCCTTGTGGAGTGGAAACTTAAGATTTTTTTAGAAAGTAATTTGTGTTGGATTGTATTTTGCTGGGGCAGACATGTGAAGGCATATTTTCCTGAAATGGGCACAGTGAGAGGATATTTTGCTAAAACAAACACATGAAAGGAAGTATGAGGAAGGATTCTTCACTATTGACAAACAAGTATTGGTTTGCCTTACATTGCATTGCTGAGTTCCATTTGTTGTGACTCTATAGAGAAAAATGCACACAAAAAACCCAAACCTTCTAGTGGTGTTCTGGTGGCTTCCTCAGACCTAGACCAATTGGCATACTGATGTCACCTGATACAGACTCATGTGGAGGTTTGCTAAGACTGACTCATTTGGTAAGGCAAGACAGGTAGAAGGACACAAGATATTTGGAGGGGCATAAATAAGATCTAAAGGACAGTGTTGGTGGGGGTGGGGAGTGGAGGTAGGGGTTATGGAGAAGCATCCACTCCTGACTACCACAGACATTCACACCACAGGCATTCATGTCACATGGGTAGGCTTTGAACACCTAAAAGGCTTACATTCTACCATGAAATCAGCACATATGCAGGTCACCCAGAGGTCTAACAGCTCTCTGGCTTGCCTGTAGTTGGCAGCATTAGAGTGTACAGGTATGTGCTGAACAGATGGTGGAGAAAGATAAGTGGAACAGCTTGAGCAGTATGAAGAGAGCTGGAACTAGAGACTTGAGAGAGGAAAGCAATAGCCTATTGTGAGTAGACAGTCTCTTCACTTGAGGCCATGATCAAGCCCCAACCTATGTTGCTACTGAGGTCCATGTCTGGGTCTATGACTATTCAGTGGCAGGGTCATTGTAGATGTTTGTTGCACATATTGCCTCTAGAGATTACAGGGATGTCCCTGGTCTGGGCAGCTGCTAGAGTCCATGTAGATGTATGAGGACTGAGAAGAATTGGCCCTGGCTCTAGCTGTGGAGCTTTGGAGAGCTGGTTGCACCTCTTACTGGCTGCAGCACCCAGGAAAGCTGGCCCTGCACTTCACCTGGACAGCAGAGCAGAGCTGGCTCTAGTGGTGGGAACATGGCTGAGCTGGCCCTGAGAGTGAGAACACAGGAGTGCAGGCCCTTACACAACTCTATTGTGAGGTGGTAGGAGTGTAAGTAATGCTCTCCCAGCCTTGTCCTTAACATGTGGCTGTTGGAAGAACTGGCCACAAGGTCTTGAGAACAGGAGAGCTGTCCCTGCCCCTCAATGGCTGTAGCACTGAGAAGAGTGGGCCCCCATACTTTACTTGGGCAACACAGTAGAGTGGGAGCTAGTGGCAAGGGACAGGTGACCTGACCCTGAAGGAGAGAGTACAGGAGAGCTGGCCCTGCCACTTGTCTGCCATCAGGTGGCCATGGCATAGAGGTGATGCCTTCCCTTTACCACACTGCTTGCCACCTTCAGCAGTTGGGAAAGCTGGCCCCTGGTTCATGAGAAAGGGAGAACTGTTCCTCCCCTTCCCCTTGCAGGCTGCAGCACTGGAGAGGGTGGGCACTGCATGTTACCTAGATAGAACAGCGGAGGTGAGAGGGCCTGGAGGTGAGAACATAGGAATCCTGGTCACATCACTTCCATGCTATGAGGTGAAATGGGCTAAGAGGTAATGTTCTTGGCTTTTGCCACCAGATTAATTCAAAAGATCTGGCCTCAGAGTCAAGAGAGTGGTAGAACAGGCTCTGCCTCTCACTGGCTGCATCACTTGACAGAGCTTGTCCTGTATCTTACCTGGGCAGCACAGTAGAGCTGGACCTAGTGTGGACCTAGTAGAGCAGGGACACAGGTAAACCAGCTGAGGGTTAGGGAGAGCTGGCCCCACCACTCCTCTGATGTGAGGTGGTGGGGGTACAGTTGTTATGCCCTTCCTACTTCTTCTCTTGCATCTTGTAGTGGTTGGGAAAGCTGGTTCTGATGTCACAAGAATTGAAGAGCTAGCCCTGTTTCATCTCATTGGACATAGCATTTTGGAGAATGGGCCCTGTGTCTTGCCTAGGCAACACAGTAGAACTGGCTTGATGGGGAGGGCCCAGGAGAGCCAGCAATGAAGTTATACGAGTGGGAGAATTCGCCAGCTTCTCACAGGTTGCAGTACTTGGGAGAATGGACCTTGCTCCTTGACAGAGCAGCATAGTGGAAGTGGGTTCAGGAGAGGTGGGTACTGCTGAGCAGGCCCCTAGGGCTTGAGAGTGGGAGAGCTGATCCTCTTTCCTGCTGCTTTCAGCATTTGGTAGGCTAGCCACAGCAGTGCTGGAGAGCTTGACCTAGTGCTATATATAGGGGAGAGCCTGTTGCCTGACCAGCACAGGTACCACCCAGGCCAGGTCCAGGGCTTCAAGATGGCCTACCCGCAGGATCTATAACACAGGACAACAAAAGAAAACTAGTGAGAATCCACTATTGATGGTGTAGAAGCAGTCAGAAGTCTTGAAACAGACCAGTGACTCATTGCAATGAACATTTGTAAGTGAAGATGTGTATATACTGTGTGAGACTGTGTCATACCACCGCTTCCATGATGAGATATTTTTTATGGTTTGTTTTGTTTTATCTGTTTGTATTTTCTCTTGTGGGAGAGGCTGCAAAGGCAGAGAGCAGATATGAGGGGACAGGGAGATAGGTGAGAATGGGGTGCATGATGTGATGATCACAAAGTATCAATAAAGGTGAATCTGGTATTTGCCTTCATTAAGGAAAATTATGGACAGAGTTGAAAGACAAGTGATATCTGAGTCTCTGGAAGTGTGGGTTCAATACAGATTCCAAACATGGTATGGCCCTGCAACCCTGGATAAAGCCTACTTGATCACGGTGGATGATCGTTTTGATGTGTTCTTGGATTCGATTAGCAAGAATTTTATTGAGTATTTTTGCATCAATGTTCAAAAGGGAAATTGGTCTGAAGTTCTCTTTCTTTGTTGGATCTTTGCGCGGTTTTGGTAACAGCGTAATTGTGGCTTCATATAAGGAATTGGGTAGTGTTCCTTCTGTTTCTATTTTGTGGAATAGTTTGAAGAGTATTGGTGTTTGGTTTTCTTTGAAGGTCTGATAGAATTCTGCACTGAAACCATCTGGTCCTGTGCTTTTTTTGGTTAGAAGACTTTCTATGACTCCTTCTATTTCTTTAGGGATTAGGGGACTGTTTAGATGATCTATTTGGTCCTGATTTAATTTTGGTATTTGGTATCTGTCAAGGAAATTGTCCATTTCCTCCAGATTCTCCAGTTGTGTTGAGTATAGGCTCTTGTAGTACGATCTGATGATTTTTTTGGATTTCCTCAGTTTCTGTTGTTATATCCCCCTTTTCATTTCTAATTTTGTTAATTTGGATACTTTCTCTGTGCTCTTTGGTCAGTCTGGCTAAGGGTTTATCTATCTTGTTAATTTTCTCAAAGAACCAGCTCCTGGATTCGTTGATTCTTTGTACGGTTCTCTTTGTTTCCAATTGATTGATTTCATCCCTGAGTTTGATGATTTCCTGTCTTCTACTCCTCCTGGGTGAATTGGCTTCTTTTTGTTCTAGGACTTTCAGGTGTGTCATTAAGCTGCTAGTGTATGCTCTCTCCATTTTCTTTTTGGAGGCACTCAGGGCTATGAATTTTCATCTTAGCACTGCTTTCATTGTGTCCCAAATATTTGGGTATGTTGTACCTTCATTTTCATTAAATTCTAAAAAGTCTCTGATTTCTTTCTTAATTTCTTCTTTGGCCAAGGTGTCATTGAGTAGAGTATTATTCAGCCTCCATGTGTACGTGGGCTTTCTGTTGTTTTTGTTGCTATTGTAAACCACTCTTACACCATAGTGATCTGATAGGAGGCATGGGATTAGTTCAATCATCTTATATTTGTTGAGGTCTGCCTTGTGTCCAATTATATGGTCGATTTTGGAGAAGGTACCATGAGGTGCTGAGAAAAAGGTATATTCTTTTGCTTTAGGGTGAAATGTTCTATAAATATCAGTCAAATCCAATTGGTCCAAAGCTTCAATTAGTTTTACTGTGTCCCAGTTTAGTTTCTGTTTTCCTGATTGGTACATTGAGGAGAGTGGAGTGTTGAAGTCCCCCACAATTATTGTGTTAGGTGCAATGTGTGCTTTGAGCTTTAGTAAAGTTTCTTTTACGAATGAGGGTGCCCTGGCATTTGGCGCATAGATGTTCAGAATTGAAAGTTCTTCTTGGTGGATTTTTCCTTTGACCAGCAAGAAGTGTCCTTCTGTGTCTCTTTTGATGACTTTAGGTTGAAAGTCAATTTTATCTGATATTAGAATGGCTACTCTGGCTTGTGTCCTGAGACCATTGGCTTGTAAAATTGTCTTCCAGCCTTTTACTCTAAGGTAGTTTTTATCTTTGACACTGAGGTGTGTCTCCTGTATCCAGCAAATTGTAGGGCCCTGTTTCCTTATCCAGTCTGTTAGTCTATGTCTTTTTATTGCGGAATTGAGACCATTGATGTTAAGAGATATTAAGGAATAGTGATTATTACTTCCTGTCATTTTTTATTTCTTTTTATATTTGAGTGGGTATCTTCTTTTGGGTTTGATGAAGGAAGGTAACTATCTTGTTTTTTCCAGGGTGTAGTTTCCCTCCTTGTATTGGAGTTTTCCTCCTATTATTCTTTGCAGAGCTGGGTTTGTGGAAAGACATTTTGTAAATTTGGTTTTGTCATGGAATATCTTGGTTTCTCCATCTATGGTGATTGAGAGTTTTGCTGGTTATACTAGTCTTGGCTGACATTTGTGTTCTCTTAGAGTCTGCATGAGATCTGCCCAGGATCTTCTAGCTTTCATGGTCTCTGGTGAGAAGTCTGGCGTGATTCTGATAGATCTTCCTTTATATGTTACTTGGCCTTTTTCTCTTACTGCCTTTAATATTCTTTCTTTGTTTAGTGTATTTGGGGTTTTGATTATTATGTGACAGGAGGTAGTTCTGCTCAGGTCCAGTCTATTTGGAGTTCTGTAGGTTTCTTGTATATTCATAGGCATCTCTCTCTTTAAGTTGGGAAAGTTTTCTTCCATAATTTTGTTGAAGATATTTCCTGGCCCTTTCTGTTGTAAATCTTCACTCTCATCTATACCTATAATCCTTAGGTTTGGTCTTCTCATTGTATCCTGGATTTCCTAGATGTTCTGGGATACAAGCTTTTTGCATTTTGCATTTTCTATGACAGTTGAGTCAATGGTTTCTATGGTATCTTCAGCATCTGAGATTCTTTCCTCCATCTCTTGTATTCTGTTGTTGATATTTGCATCTATGGCCCCTGATTTCTTCTCAAGGTTTTCTTTCTCCAAAGTTGTCTCCCTTTGTGATTTCTTAGTTGTTTCTACTTCTGTTTTTAGATCCAAGTTGGTTTTGCTCAGTTCCATCATTTGTTTGTTTGTGTTTTCCTGTAATACTTTAAGAGATTTTTGTGTTTCCTCTTTCATGACTTCTGCCTGTTGACTCAAGTTCTCCTGCATTTCTTTAAGGTTTTTTTTTTTTTTTTTTTTTTTTTGCCTTTCTTCTTTATTGTCTTCTATCTCTTGGGCCTTATTCTCCTGCATTTCTTTAAGTGATTTTTGTTTCCATTATACGGGTTTCTAGCTTATTCATGTTCCCCTGTATTTCTTTAAGTGATTCATTTATGTCCTTTTTGTGTTCTTCTAGCAGCATCATGAACAGTGATTTTAAATCCAAATCTTGTTTCTCTGGTGTGTTGGCATAACCAGGACTTGCTGATGTTGGAGAGTTTGGTTCAGATGCTGCCATATTGCCTAGATTTCTGCTAGTATCATTCCTGCGTTTGCCCTTTGGCATCTTGTTCTCTGTAGCTAGTTGGTCTTGTCTCTGGCTGGTGTTTCAGCCTCCTGAGAGGCTCTAGGGCTATTTCTGCAACACTGGATGGCAGGGTTTCCCTTGTTGCAGATTGCTGATGTGCTGTCCTCCTCTTGGGTGTCCTTGCAGCCCTAGTGTGCTTTGCCCCAGATTGCGTCTGTGAACCAGATGGTGCCCGTTTGGTCCTTCAGGGAGTGCTGAGGGTGTATGCTGCAGGGACCTTTTCTGAGTGCTGATCACTCTACTGGCCAGCGGAACTCCCAACCGGGTTGGTGCACACAAGGCTAGCCTCGCTGCTCAGGCCCTGAGTCTAGGCAAAAGCCTGGCAGGCCAATGTCCGAGCAAAGTTCCCCTCAGCTGTGAGTGTTAATTGGGTCTGTCAGGTGGCCAGGATGGCAGCATGCGCGCTCCCTGAGAGTGCTGGGAGAGTCTGCTGGGCTAACAACCTCCTGGCCAGGTAGGCACACAGATGGCCCACTGAGCAGCCCAGGGCCTGGGTGCAGTCCAGGGCCTGACACTCTTAGACCCCAGCTATGTCAGCCTCGGGCTAGCCTGTTAGCTGGTTTTGCCTGCTAGGACTCTCTGGCTTCCCGTAGGCAAAATGGTGGCAGCACCCGCACATGCGCGTGAGCAGGCCCGTGCAAACAACCTCCTGGCTGGGTTTGCACCCCGGTGGCCCCTCGACTAGCCCAGGGCCTGGGTGCAGGCCAATGCCTGTCAGGCTTAGCCCCGCCTCGATGTTGGTCTCGGGTTGTATTTGAGTACCTCAGTCTGTCTGATCTCTCTGGTGTCCGAGAACCAAGATGGAGGCCAGTCTCTCGTAACTGATTGGCAGGAGGCAGAGTTCTGAAGTGGCTTCTGAGTGGTGAAAGGCGCCGTTAATCCGTGGCTGCTTGCAGTCTGGCTGGCCAGCGATAGCCAGTGGTCGTGGGCCCAGGATCTGCCTGGACCCTGTCAACTTGTTTCCTCTGCTGATGGCCCTTCCTCTGGACCAGCCGCTGCTGCTGTTGCTGCCGCTCAAATCTATGCTACTAATTCTTAAATTTTACAATTACTTATACAAATACAATTCAAGTTAAAAAAATTAATTAAAATATATGCTTCAATGTCCTTCCACTTCCATGGAGACCTTCATGACCCCTTCACCTTGAAATAAACTTGCTCATGCCTTGTTTGTGAGAAATGATGCCAGCTCCCTGAGATTGTTCCCCCCAACCCCTCCCCATACCTATACCTTTCCCTTTAAATTGGCTTGTGTAAAAAATAAAATTTGACAGCTTGATCGGAATACTGACTTGCTGTCCATCTTCTCGTGTCTCTTGTCTCTTGCCTATACCTATGTATAGTGCCTATACCTATGGCTCCATTAGCTATGGGACAATTCTTGATTAATTTGCTTTGGTTTTTGGGATATGGTACTGCCTTTCATGATCATCTGTAGAATGTTTCACTAAATTAGACTATCATATGCATCTGTCTCAACATCTAATATTCTAGTGGAAATATCGTTGGAATTTTCATTCTACTTGTGAGTATTAAATATTTATGGTGCCAGCCTTCAGCCTCACTCATCTGTCAGTCTAGACTCTGTGCATTGTGTATCTAAGCATCAAGTGCTATTTATGGTAATCCTTTTAGGTTTGAAGTTCTATGCTTTTTAACTGACTCTAACTCTATTCACATCATCACAGTGTTTTTTTTTTTTGTTTTTTGTTTTTTGGTAGTTCTGTGCAATATAAGGCTTTTGATATACAGAAACAGAAGCATCTGTGAAGTTGTAGTTTTCAGAAGGCTGCAGATACTTCATGAGAAGACAATTTTGTTAAGTATTTATAAAGTTAAACTTTTGATATATTTGGAATGTAAGCACATAAGAGTAATGCACATTGTATGAGAAATTATAGTAGGTTCTTGAAAGACTAGATGAATTTGGCTAACCTAATTGTGGAAGCCTTTTAAGAGAAAAATGGAATACTAAGACATTAACAATATTCATTATCTGAAATGTGTATTCAGAGGTTCAAATGAACTGTGTGTTCCTTTTCTTTCATACACTCATTTATTTTTCCTAATCCTTCTAGATTAATTTCACTTAAAAATTCACATACTTGTATTTATCTTTTGCCCCAGATGTTAATTTTCTAGATTTACATCTGTTAGACATACCACTAGAAATTTTTAAAGAATATGCAAAAGGTTAATCTTGATAGCAAGATTTGTAATAGTAAATGATTAAATAAATTAATGACTCATCTATAAAATGAAGTGCCATGAGGTCATGAATGGAATCCTAGAATTCAAGATCTCCTGGAACCAGCTACTCTGTAATTCATGCTCTGATGAAAGTAGCACCATGATTGACATTTATGATACCATTTCAACAAGGCATAAGAACCTATTTGTGAGCCAGGGTTCTCACAGAAATCTCAAGACATTCTCCTGGGAAGAACTCAGTGGGAAGGAAGAGGCCAATGAGGCTATACAGACATGTTTATGAGGGTTATGGAACTAGTGTTCTGTGCTATATCCTAGTTAGCTTAGAAGAACCAACATGGCCTCACAGTCATGAATAGTGAATCTTGGCAAGGAAGAGACTGATGTGGGGGAGGGATAAAGACTTTCAAATATTTTGAAAAATGAAGAGTCCAAATTACACAGAGAAAGAGGAAATTACTATGCTTCAAACTGAGTTTTTCCTCTTTTTCTTCATATGGTCCCATGTTAACATTGCTAGCCATTTTATACAGAACCATGTGTGAGTTGCACAGGAGTAAAATAATCTTAAAATCCTTGTTACCAAACTTTTAAAATGCCAACAGAATCAGTAAGTAAAGGAATAAAATCTTTGAACATGCTGCTGTTCTCCGTAGCCAGTTGCTATCAGCTTTGATCAACCCCAGTGTTCTTTGATATTGTGTTTGATGTTGAACCTCTGAACTGAGTCTCCTTTGAGATGTTTGCAAACAAAGTTCCAAAAGAAAACTACCAAACACCAAGCACTGTAGAGGAAGGAATTGATTATAAAGCTTCCTCTGTTCACAGAATTGTTCCAAGATTCATTTGGTGAGGGGGTGACTTCACATGCTGCAATGGCACTTTCAGCAAGTCCATTTACAGGGAGCAATTTGAAGATAAGAATTTCATCCTGAAGCACACAGACGCTGGTAATTTGTCCATAGAGAAAGCTGAACCAAACACAAATACTTCCAAGTTTCATCTGCCTTGCCAAGATGGAATGGTTGGATGGCAAATCTGTGTTCACTGGAAAGGTGAAAAGTATGGGCAGTTTGGAAGCATAGAGCACTGGAGTATAATAATGACAAGTCTAAGCAGAAGGTGATCATGTGCAGCCCCAATACTTCTCACTCGTGACTATCTTAAACACTAGACCATCCCTTTTCAACTCAAGGGTGTTTAAAACCTCTTCTGTCTATAATACTCAAAGTTTATCTTGCTTTTTTTCTCTGGGCTCTTTTTGTCTCATTTCCCTCAAAATCTAGGTGATTTCAGAGTTAAGTTTATGACTATGAATAGAAACTAAATAAAAAAAGATTATTTTATTTTCAACAAATATTAACCTTACCTCTTAATGTCTAAAGGATAAATTTCTGAGGGTCATAGCCTTGTGGAATGTCCTACTGAAGGCATTCTTATCCTAATTATTTCTCAGGCTGTGGATGATGGGGTTCAACATGGGAGTCACAACAGTGTAGGACAATGATAACACTTTCTTATTTTCAGGAGAATTATTTTTTTATTCGATATATTTTTTATTTACATTTCAAATGATTTCCCATTTTCTGGCCCCCCACTCCCCGAAAGTCCCATAAGCCCCCTTCCCTCCCCCTTTTCTCACATCTGCCCCTTCCCACTTCCTTGTTCTGGTTTTACCCTATACTGCTACACTGAGTTTTCCAGAACAAGGGGCAACTCCTCCGATCTTCTTGTACCTCATTTGATGTGTGGATTATGTTTTGGATATTCCAGGTTTCTAGGTTAATAACCACCTTTTAGTGAGTGCATATCATGATTGATCTTTTGATCATGGGTTACCTCACTTAGTATGATGTTCTCCAGCTCCATCCATTTGCCTAAGAATATCATGAATTCATTGTTTCTAATGGCCTAATAGTACTCCATTATGTATATATACCACATTTTTTACATCCATTCTTCTGTTGAGGGATAGCTTGGTTCTTTCCAGCTTCTGGCTATTACAAATAGGACTGCTATGAACATAGTGGAGCATGTATCCTTATTACATGCTGGGGAATCCTCTGGGTTTATGCCCAGGAGTGGTATAGCAGGATCTTCCAGAAGTAACATGCCCAGTTTTCTGAGGAACCGCCAGACTGATTTCCAGAGTGGTTGTACCAATTTGCAACCCCACCAGCACTGGAGGAGTGTTCCTCTTTCTCCACATCCTCACCAACCCCTGTTGTCTCTTGAATTTTTAATCTTAGCCATTCTGACTGGTGTAAGGCAAAATCTCAGGGTTGTTTTGATTTGCATTTCCCTAATGACTCATGAAGTTGAGCATTTTTTAAGATGCTTCTCTGCCATCTGAAGTTCTTCAGATGAAAATTCTTTGTTTAACTCTGTACCCCATTTTCTAATAGGGTTATTTGGTTTTCTGGGGTCTAACTTCTTGAGTTCTTTGTATATATTGGATATTAGCCCTCTATCTGATGTAGGGTTGGTGAAGATCTTTTCCCAATTTGTTGGTTGCCAATTTGTCCTTTTGATGGTGTCCTTTGCCTTACAGAAACTTTGTAATTTTATGAGATCCCATTTGTCAGTTCTTGATCTTAGAGCATGCGCTATTGGTGTTCTGTTCAGAAACTTTCCCCCTGTACCGATGTCCTCAAGGGTCTTTCCCAGTTTCTTTTCTATTAGCTTCAGAGTGTCTGGCTTTATGTGGAGGTCCTTGATCCATTTGGAATTAAGCTTAGTACAAGGAGACAAGGATGGATCAATTCACATTCTTCTGCATGCTGACCTCCAGTTGAACCAGCACCATTTGTTGAAAAGGCTGTCTTTTTTCCATTGGATCTTTTCAGCCCCTTTGTTGAAGATCTAGTGGCCATAGGTGTATGGGTTCATTTCTGGATCTTCAATCCTATTTCATTGATCTGCCTGCCTGTCACTGTACCAATACCATGCAGTTTTTAACACTATTGCTCTGTAGTATTGCTTGAGGTCAGGGATACTGATTCCCCCAGAATTTCTTTTGTTGTTGAGAAGAGTTTTAGCTATCCTGGGTTTTTTGTTATTCCAGATGAATTTCAGAATTGCTCTTTCTAACTCTATGAAGAATTGAGTTGGGATTTTGATGGGTATTGCATTGAATCTGTATATTGCTTTTGGCAAAATGGCCATATCAACTATATTAATCCTGCCGATCCATGAGCATGGGAGGTTTTTCCATTTTTTGAGGTCTTCTTCCATTTCCTTCTTCAGAGTCTTGAAGTTCTTGTCATACAGATCTTTCACATGTTTGGTAAGAGTCACCCCAAGGTACTTTATACTGTTTGTGGCTATTGTGAAGGGGGTCATTTCCCTAATTTCTTTCTCAGCCTGCTTTTCCTTTCAGTATAGGAAGGCTTCTGATTTGCTTGAGTTGATTTTATAACCTGCCACTTTGCTGAAGTTGTTTATCAGCTGTAGTTCTCTAGTGGAGTTATTTGGGTCACTTAGGTAGACTATCATATCATCTGCAAATGATAGTTTGACTTCTTCCTTTCCAATTTGTATCCCTTTGACCTCCTTATGTTGTCTAATTGCCCGAGCTAGTACCTCAAGTACAATATTGAAAAGATAAGGAGAAAGGGGGCAGCCCTGTCTAGTCCCTGATTTTAGTGGGAGTGCTTCAAGTTTCTCTCCATTTAGTTTGATGCTGGCTACCAGTTTGCTGTATATTGCTTTTACTATGTTTAGGTATGGGCCTTGAATTCCTGTTCTCTCCAAGACTTTAAGCATGAAAGGATGCTGAATTTTGTCAAATGCTTATTCAGCATCCAATGAAATGACCATGTGGTTTTTTTTCTTTGAGTTTCTTTATGTAGTGGATTGCATTGATGGATTTCCATATATTGAACCAACCCTGCATCCCTGGGATGAAGCCTACTTGATCATTGTGAATGATCGTTTTTATGTGTTCTTGGATTCGGTTGGCAAGAATTTTATTGAGTATTTTTGCATCAATGTTCGTAAGGGAAATTGGTCTGAAGTATTTTTTCTTGGTTGGATCTTGGTGTGGTTTTGGTATCAGTGTAATTGTGGCTTCGTAGAAGGAATTGGGTAATGTTCCTTCTGTTTCTATTTTGTGGAATAGTTTGAAGAGTATTGGTGTTTGGTCTTCTTTGAAGGTCTGATAGAATTCTGCACTGAAACCATCTGGTCCTGTGCTTTTTTTGGTTGGGAGACGTTCTATGACCCCCTTCTTTTTCTTTAGGGATTATGGGACTGTTTAGATGATCTACTTGGTCCTGATTTAATTTTGGTATTTGCTATCTGTCTAGGAAATTGTCCATTTCCTCCAGATTCTCAATTTGTGTTGAGTATAGGCTTTTGTAGTAGGATCTGATGATTTTTTGGATTTCCTCAGTTTCTGTTGTTGTATCCCCCTTTTCATTTCTAATTTTGTTAATTTGGATACTTTCTCTGTGCTCTTTGGTCAGTCTGGCTAAGGGTTTATCTATCTTGTTAATTTTCTCAAAGAACCAGCTCCTGGATTTGTTGATTCTTTGTACGGTTCTCTTTGTTTCCAATTGATTGATTTCAGCCCTGAGTTTGATGATTTCCTGTCTTTTACTCCTCCTGCGTGAATTGGCTTCTTTTTGTTCTAGGACTTTCAGGTGTGTTGTTAAACTGCTAGTGTATGCTCTCTCCATTTTCTTTTTGGAGGCACTCAGGGCTATGAATTTTCCCCTTAGCACTGCTTTCATTGTGTCCCATAGATTTGGGTATGTTGTACCTTCATTTTCATTGAGTTCTAAAAAGTCTCTGATTTCTTTCTTTATTTCTTCTTTGGCCAAGATGTCATTGAGTAGAGTATTGCTCAGCCTCCATGTGTATGTGGGCTTTCTATTGTTTTTGTTGCCATTGAAGACCACTCTTACTCCATAGTGATCTGATAGGAGGCATGGAATATGTTCGATCTTCTTATATTTGTTGAGGTCTGTCTTATGACCAATTATATGGTTGATTTTGGAGATGGTACCATGAGGTGCTGAGAAAAAGGTATATTCTTTTGCTTTAGGGTGAAATGTTCTATAAATATCAGTCAAATCCAATTGGTCTAAAGTTTCAATTAGTTTTACTGTGTCCCTGTTTAGTTTCTGTTTTCCTGATCGATCCATTGAGGAGAGTGGAGTGTTGAAGTCACCCACAATTATTGTGTTATGTGATTTGAGATTTAGTAAAGTTTCTTCTACAAATGAGGTTGCCCTTGCATTTGGTGCATAGATGTTCAGAATTGAAAGTTCTTCTTGGTGGATTTTTCCTTTGACCAGCAAGAAGTGTCCTTCTGTGTCTCTTTTGATGACTTTAGGTTGAAAGTCAATTTTATCTGATATTAGAATGGCTACTCTGGCTTGTGTCCTGAGACCATTGGCTTGTAAAATTGTCTTCCAGCCTTTTACTCTAAGGTAGTTTTTATCTTTGACACTGAGGTGTGTCTCCTGTATGCAGCAAAACATAGGGTCCTGTTTCCTTATCCAGTCTGTTAGTCTATGTCTTTTTATTGGGGAATTGAGTCCATTGATATTAAGAGATATTAAGGAATAGTGATTATTACTTCCCATCATTTTTGATGTTATTTTTATATTTGAGTGGTTATCTTCTTTTGGGTTTGATGAAAGAAGGTAACTATCTTGCTTTTTCCAGGGTGTAGTTTCCCTCCTTGTATTGGAGTTTTCCTCCTATTATTCTTGGTAGAGCTGGGTTTGTAGAAAGATATTTTGTAAATTTGGTTTTGTCATGGAATATATTGGTTTCTCCATCTATGGTGATTGAGAGTTTTGCTGGTTATAGTAGTCTTGGCTGACATTTGTGCTCCTTAGAGTCTGCCTGAAATCTGCCCAGGATCTTCTAGCTTTCATGGTCTCTGGTGAGAAGTCTGGTATGATTCTGATAGTTCTTCCTTTATATGTTGTTACCTGGTCTTTTTCTCTTACTGCCTTTAATATTCTTTCTTTGTTTATTGCATTTGGGGTTTTGATTATTATGTGACGGGAGGTATTTCTGCTCAGGTCCAGTCTATTTGGAGTTCTGTATGCTTCTTGTATATTCATGGGCACCTCTCTCTTTAAGTTGGGAAAGATTTCTTCCATAATTTTGTTGAAGATATTTGCTGGCCCTTTCAGCTGTAAATCTTCACTCTCATCTATACCTATAATCCTTAGTTTTGGTCTTCTCATTGTGTCCTGGATTTCCTGGATGTTCTGGGATACAAGCTTTTTACATTTTGCATTTTCTTTTACTGTTGAGTCAATGGTTTCTATGGTATCTTCGGCATCTAAGATTCTTTCTTCCATCTCTTGTATTCTGTTGTTGATATTTGCATCTATGGCCCCTGATTTCTTCTCAAGGTTTTCTATCTCCAAAGTTGTCGCCCTTTGTGATTTCTTAGTTGTTTCTACTTCTGTTTTTAGATCCAGGTTGGTTTTGCTCAGTTCCTTCATTTGTTTGTTTGTGTTTTCCTTTAATTCTTTATAAGAGATTTTTGTGTTTCCTCTTTCATGAGTTCTGCCTGTTGACTCAAGTTTTCCTGCATTTCTTTAAGGTTTTTTTTTTTTTTTTTTTTTGCATTTATTCTTTATTGACTTCTATCTCTTGAGCCTTTTTCTCCTGAATTTCTTTAAGTGATTTTTGTGTTTCCATTATACATGTTTCTAGCTTATTCATGTTCCCCTGTATTTCTTTAAGAGATTTTTTTTATGTCCTTTTTGTGTTCTTCTAGCAGCATCATGACCAGTGATTTTAAATCCTAATCTTCTTTTTCTGGTTTGTTGCCATAGCCAGGCCTTGCTGAAATTGGAGAGTTTGGTTCAGATGCTGCCATATTGCCTAGATTTCTGCTAGTAGTGTTCCTGCGTTTGCCCTTTGCTACCTTGTTCTCTGGCATTAGTTGGTCTTGTCTCTGGCTGGTGTTTGAGCCTCCTGTGAGGCTCTAGGGCTATTTCTGCAACACTGTGGGCTGGGTTTCCCTTGTCACAGATTGCTGATGTGCTGTCCTCCTCTTGGGTACCCTTGGAGCCCTAGTGTGCCTTGCCCCAGATTCTTTCTGTGTACCAGTTGGTGCCTGTTTGCTCCTTCAGAGAGTGCTGATGGTGTGTATGCTTTAGGACTTTTTCCAAGTGATGATCCCTCTGCTGGGCAGCCGATCTCCCAAACGGGTTGGTGCACACAAGGCTAGCCTAGCTGCTCAGGCCTGAGTCTAGACAAAAGCCTGGGAGGCCAACGCCCGAGCAATGTTCCCCCCCCCCCCCCCCCCCCCCGTGCTATGAGTGTTAACTGGTTCTGTCAGGTGGCCAGGATGAAGGCATGCATGTGCTCCCTGAAAGTGCTGGGAGAGTCTGATGGGCTAACAACCTCCTGGCTGGGTTGGCACACAGATGGCTCACCGAGCAACCCAGGTCCTGGGTGCAGTCCAGGGCCTGTTGGGCCTAGACCACTGCTATGTTAGCCTCGGGCTATGACTGTTAGCTGACTTTGCCTGCTAGCACTCTCTGGCATCCTGTAGCCAAAATGGGGGTGCACATGCTGGCCAAATGCCGGGCAAAACCTCCTGGCCAGGTTAGCACACCAATGCCCCCCCCCCCCCCCCCACAGCCCAGTTGGCCTCGGGTTATGTTTGCATACCTCAGGCTGTCTGATCTCTCTGGCATCAGAGAACCAAGATGGAGGAGAGTCTCTCGTAACTGACTGGCGGGAGGCAGAGTTCTGATGTGGCTTCTGTGAGGTGAAAGGTGCTGTAAATCTGCTGCTGCTTGCAGCCCAGCTGGCCAGCAATGGTCAGTGGTAGTGGTCGCAGGGCCTGCCTGAACCCTGTCACCTTGGTTTTACTGCTGATGGCCCTTCCTCTGGATGAGCTGCTGCTGCTGCTGCTGCTGCTACTGCTGCTGGTGCCACCTGAATTATTTGATTTTGGTCTAGAGTAAGTGAGGCTTGAAGATGCATATAAAAGAGAGACAACAAGGAGATGTGAGTAGCAGGTGGAGAAGGCTTTGTGCTTCCCTTTAGCTGATGGAATCTTGAGGATGGAAGCTGCAATGAGAGTGTAGGAACACAGGATCAGCAGGTAGGGTATCATGATGACCAGTATGGTCCCCACAATGGCATAGACTTCAAACTGCTGTATCTGCACAGACCAACCTCAGCACAGGGGGGCTGTCACAGAAGAAGTGGTTCACTTGTTTGTTGGCACAGAATGGAAAACTGAAGAGCCATGTGGTCTGCACAGTGGCTACAGGGAATCCTGGAAACCAGGTGGCAGCAGCCAGTCTGGCACGTGTCTCTTGGTTTATGATGACTGGGTAATGCAAGGAACTGCAGATGGCCACGTAGCCATCATACACCATGGTGGCCAGGAGAAAGCACTCAGCTACTCCAAAGAAGAAGAAGAAATACATCTGTGTGGCACAGCCCAGGAAGAAAATGCTTGTGCCTTGGGCAATCAGGGTCCCTAACATTTTGGGTACAATGACCAGGTTGAAGTCAAGCTCCATGAAAAATAAGATCCTGAGAAAAAATACATGGGGCTTTGCAGTATGGGGTCAGCCAAAGTCACGAGAATGATGAGGCTATTTCCCAGTAGAATGACCAGGTAGATTGTTAGAAATGCCAGAGAGAGAGCAAGGGCTGTATTTCAGTAGGCGGGGAAGAGAAGCTCATGGGGATAAATTTGCTCTTGTCTGGTTTGCTGTATTCCTGGGCATTGGTATAAATCTCCAGTGTATACTTGAAGACAGATTTTTCAGCACACAAATCAGATTCTAGGTTTTGTTTTTTTTTTTTTTTTTGTCTCTCCAGATTACCGATTAGTTTCAGGAAGGGGAGTCCTAGTATTTAATCTGGGATATGCCTGAATGGGTTTGTGAATTCATTTTTCCTAGTTTGTACATTAACATCTATGAAACTCGATTATAGGCAGATGCCTGAGTATTTAGAAGGGGCATTGACAGACATATTATTGGTGTTCTGCATGCTTGCAAATTTTGAGAAACTGATTGTTCTACATAAACCTGATTTTTGGGAAATATATCCAATATTTATGATTTTACAAAGAACATAACAGCAACAGAAATAGAATTGTTATGGCAGCTAGGCTGAGTAATGATTTTTTCCAATTTTCATGAGTCCTGAGTTTGAGAATAGAGTAAGGGGCTAGTGTCTTATCAAAATAATATATGTGTCTCCTCCCACTGAAATTTCTATTTTCTATGTGATCTCACTGACTTCAGACTAATGGTGGAAATGCAAGGAAAGGACTTTATTTTTAATATGGCCTTACTCTATAGCACTGATAGTCCTTGAACACACGATTTTCCTGCCTCTCCCTTTCACCTCCTTAGTGCTGGGAATTAAGGTGTGCACCACTACTGTCATGTAGCAGATTCTTAAACATATCTGCTGACTGGCAAATTCATTCTGCTTTCTACTAAATTATATTTTATAGAATTCTTCTGCTTCATCTGAGAACTTGTTCCTCATTGCTTCAGAGAATTAATGAAATTTCTGGAAAAATTGTAATGAAGATAGTGGAAAAGATAATGAAGGAGACATATATCATTAAAATCAACCAGTTCCGGAGATTTCTTAGCCTGAACTGGATCCTATGTGTATTATTTGGTTCTAATTTTGTTGATTACCAACAAAATCTTAGCATCATTGTCACAATCTAGAATATTGCTTTCTAAAAAAAAAATTATGAGATAAAGTTGGAAAATTAGATTTACTGAATTAGACATGTTTAGGGAATCACCATAAGAAACAAAACGATGTAATTGGTCATACCTTCAATTCAGTATGTGGGAGGGAAGTGATGACATGAGTTCCCAGATAGCCTGGCTCAGAGATGAAGGCTTGTCTCAAAAAATAAAACACTCTCAGATTTTTATCCCATGCTAATGAATTCAGACTTTATTTTATAGATGAAGAAACCCCATGATCATTGGGTGAGTGGAATGGCATATTCATATATTCATATATGTCTTGTAGAAAGATCACTCTGACAAGAGTGAGGCTAGGTGGTATAGTATGGATGGGGAAGAGGGATGAGAGCTGTGTGCCCAGAAACAAAGGAATCAGGTTGTAGGTTCAGCTTTCCCAGGAGTGCCCACTATGAACCAATTAATTAGAAGAAAAACTTAATGAAGAAAGCTCAATATTATTGATGAGTAATGTGAATATCAAGACTACCTTTAAAATTCCAAAGCTCTATGCAGGAACTGGGGATTTTTACCGCAGAACGACTATGGTCAAACTGATCAAAAATTTTCCTGAATCATGTAATGTCATGAGTTTTTTAATAAAGTCTTACAAAATAGTAAAAGGATCAATAATGGAGCAGTTGCTTTCAAGTAGAAACTTTCTTACTGTCACTGAAAGGCAAAGCCTGCTCTGTCATACAAGTTATGGATTTTAAAAGGTCACACAGTGACTCTTTTCTATTGAACTCATCTGTACTTTATTTTTCTTAAATTTTGTGAGGACTAAGGAAAATCCTGTTAAGTGGCCTGATTAGAAAAATAAATAATGAAAAATACACTAAATAAATAAAGTTACTCACCTTCAGCCATTTTTAAGGAAAGGTTACCATCCTGGTTGTGATATTGTATTCCAGCTTTCAAAGCTATTGCCAGACTTCTCCACCACACTTTCTGCAACTGAATGCAAAACTAAACTTCAGGAAGTAAGATAAAAAAATATTTAAGTTGTATCTTTAAAGTAAAGGTCATATTTTAACAAATGGAAAGAAGTAGCATTGCAAAGGAACTCTTTATGAAGAGGGAGCAATCAGGTGTTTGGAAATACCTTCATCATATCAGTTTGTTATCATTGGTTATGTCTTCCACAAAACTATCATATTTATCCATATAAATCAGAACTTTAAAGCAAATTAAAAAATCTGGCAGATCCAGTGTCAGTGAGCTTTAAAGGCATTTCAAGAGAGGCACTGTGTAATGGAATCCATTACTTTTATTTTTAACTAAAAGTTAATAAAAAGGCAATGGTAATAATGAAGACCTGATAAATGGCAATATTTTACAATTAATGAAAGAGGTTTTGTTTAGGAAGATTGGAAATTTCTTTAAAATCTCTGCATATTTGTTGGTCAGAATCAGAATCAGTGAAAATATTTAAGTAGCATAAACATTAATGGACATTCCATTTGTCTTCCTTCCTATCTACTTACCAATCCTCCTTTTCTTTTTATATATTAATGTTAAGTGAGATACACTGGCCTTTCTGGAGCAGCCTGAAGAAACTGCTAAGAGATGCATCTGCACTGAGTTTACAGGACCAGAGGAAGCTGAAACAGACGACAGAAAACATTCAGTTGTCCTCAGCTGTGTCTCTCTTGTCCTTGGAGTCAGATGAAGAGAAAGAATCTTTATTTTCCCAGGTGTTCGTAGATTTTATTTTATTCCCTCTGGAACATTCCCTTTCCTAAATCTATTGTCCCTTAATGCTATGATGAAGTTCTAATACCAGCAGGATAAACCTCAAGAAAGACGCCCTAGTAAAGGAAAGCATCATCACCATGTACAGGAACATACTGAGACTCTGAAGCTGAATGACATAGATTTAACCCCAGCTCTGGTACTCTGCTTGTGATACTCACCAGTCTTGTTAAACTCTCTGAGCTTCAGTTTCCATTTATTTTTAAAGTCTGATTCTTTTTATTTATTAAATTGCTTTATTTATTTACATTCAAAGACTTACATGAAGACCCAACTGCACAACTGTATACATGTGTGTATATATATGTATATATATACAGAGGGCCTAGGTCAATCCTATGCATGCTTCCTGGTTGGCAGTTCAGTAGCTAAGAACCCCCATGGGCCCAGGTTAGTTGAGTTTATAGGTTTTCTTCCTGTGTCCTTGACACTTAAAAACTACCTTAAATCTACCCATAGGATCTTACAAATTTATGAATGAATTGTTGAAGAGGAAGAGAGACAGAAAAACACCTAGAGCCATGTCACAGAGTATGGGAGGAGAGAAATGTCCAAGGACTGGTCCCTCTACTTCAAGCAAGGTAGTTGTAGGCATGATGATTCTTGCCTATAACAATTTCCTCAAATTTCCTCCAACACCTAAAACTTCTTTTCAGATAGTTCCAGCCCTAGGTGACTAACCATTTAAATATATGTACCTATGAGAGTCATTCTTATTCAAACCACCACAATATAATATTAAGATTTGTCTAATATCTTTTTCCCCAAGAAAGGAATTAGTGTTCTTTGGAGTAATGGCTGTTTTTCAGGACTAAGTAGGAAATGGGACATGATCTTGGATCTTTGGATAGTTTAGTTAGAAAATACTAAAAAAAACACTAAAACAAAATATAACTTATTTATGTGAAAGTGGGGGCAGATAGTAGGTGTGGAAAAGTCTAAGCAGGGATAGAAGTGGTGATACGGAGGAAAACAGAGAGTTGAAAATAGGGTTTACCAACATTAAGAATGAATAGAATGTCTTATGGAACATCACTACTATATGTGTTAATAAAAAATATAATTGAAAAAATATTTTTGATGGATGAGTGGACAATTATTCTCTCAGAAGCCAGAATATTGAACAAAGATAATAGGGTCAGGAATGGGACATCTTCCTATGAATTGTTGGTGAGAGAGGCTCCAGAGGTACCCCCAAAATATATACTTATTGATAATGTTTCTGCTTGCCCATCATAGATAGTAACCTATTGTTGAAGATACCCTACATTTTGATTACAGAACATAGAGAAATTGAATTGGAACTAAACTGGAAAATTTCTTGTAGGCATAACATTATCATTCATAATGTAAAGGTTATCCTTGTATTATTCAAATGATGATTTCTCTGCCTCCATATCTGGCTGCAGCCCTTATTCTGGGAATCTCTTTTATAGTGTTGTATAAATATTGCTTCCCACTTATTCTCTGATTGGTCAATAAAGAAGCTGATCAGCCATTGACTAACAGAGGAGAGAAAAGGGCTGGAATTCCTCCCAGTCGGGGGAGAAGGGGGAGACAGAGAGGAAGCAGAAGTAGGGATTAACCATAGGGAGAAAAAAAGAGAGATCATTATTAAATCATGTCAAAAAGGCACAGATGCCAGATGTCTAAAAGCTTAAAAAAAAAATAACATTTCCCTCAAACACGGCAGACTCCAGCTGCTCTGGTGCAAGACAAACCAGTCCCAAGGATAAGAGAGTGAGCCCCTGCCAGTTGTTTTAGGAGCAGAATTACCCCACTCTCCAGATTCAGTTCCCCAAACCCATTCCACCACTTCCATGACCCTTACCTCACTACTCACCCTGTGGATGGGCCTCTGCCCCAATTCCCCAATTCTAGTAGATTCTAGATGCTCAGGTACAGGCCAGTCTGAAGAACAGAGATCCTTGCTGCATAAAAGGTCAAGCAAGTTCCTAGAAGTTAAGCCCCCAACCTCAGATAATCCATAACATTTGAGACATCACACAGGCTGCCAGAAGTGTGGGCCACAAAGAGAAAAGACCAAAGAGAAAACAGAAACCAAGGAACAAAATACCCACCCATCAAAGAAAAATTGAAAAATCAGTGCCTTGACCTTTAATCATCCCAAACCCAGATGCCTAAATGCCAGCGTAAGAACACAATCAACAACAGACAGGGACATATGGCACCACCAGAGCCAAGTTCTCCTATGACAGAAAGACTTGACTATTACAATACAGCTGAAGAATAAGGAAATTATCTTAAATCCAACTTTATGAAGATGGTAGAGGTCCTTAAAGAAGAAGTGAAACAAATCCCTTAAAGAAATTGAGGAAAAGACAAACAAAAATTAGTGGAAATCAATAAGCACCATAAAGAATGCCAAAAAACCCAATAAACAAATAGGCAAATAAAATTGTTCAAGACCTGAAAATTGAAATAGAATATAAATAAAACACAACCTGAGGGAATCCTGGAGATGGGATGTCTAGATAAACAAACAGAAACTATAGACACAAGCATCACAAACAGAATACAAGAGATGGTATCTCAGGGGTTGAAGATACAACATATGAAATTGATGCATCAGTCAAAGAAAATGTGAACTCTCAAAAGTTCCTGACATAAAATATCCAGGAAATCTGGGAATCTATTAAAAGACAAAACATAAGAATAATAGTAATAGAAGAAGGAAACAATTCCCAGTTCAAAAGCCCAGAAAGAATTTCAACAAATTCACAGAAGAAAAATTCCCTAAAGAATGAGATGCCTATAAACATACAAGAAGTTTATAGAACACCAAATAGATTGGACCAGAAAAATATCATTCTCCCACATAATAATTAAAACACTAAATGTTCAGAACAAAGAAAGAATATTTGAAGTTGGAAGGGGAAAATGTCAAGAGGCAGAACTACTAGAATTATACCCAACTTCTTAACAGAGTCTCTAAAAGCCAGAAGGGCCTGAACAGATGTCTTGTTGACCCTAAGAGACCATAAATGTCAGCCCAGATGAGCATACCCAACAAAACTTTCTGTAACTTTAATTTTTTCAAGCCTTATTTTTAATGATGCTTCTTAGATGCTTTACCCTCCATTCTTGTCTACCACTGACCAGAGGTAGTGGGAAAGAAAGAATATGGGGGAAGTGTACCTATTTAGAAAGGTTCTTTGGAGCAATTAAGATCTATGTTGTTTGGAAATTGGCAGTTTCAGTTCACAGGTTAGCAGGCAGTGCCAGCTCAATTTACTCACAGACACTTCACAGATCAGATATACCAGAAGTTCAATTCTGTAGAGCTGGGTTATCAATAGAGGTGACACAACCTAGCAGAAGCAGCCAGGCCTCAACCTGGAACACTAGGAGAAGTTTCCAGCTGTGCCTCTCTCAGGGAAAAAAAAGCATTGCACAGCTAGCTGTACCAGCAAGCTAAGCTCTCTGTCCATCACTCCGTCTAGTCCTATATATACCCTCCAAACATCACATTTACTCCAAGTGCATTGCTTTAGCACAGGTCTTGCCTCAGTGTGGGTCTTGCCTCAGCATGTGTAACCAATCAGCCAAGGAGTCAAAACAAATGCAGCTCAACTACGAAAAGTAAAGTGGATCAATACAGCATGTCATTAGCAAAAATCCTTCATCACATGTCCTTTCACATGCTTGTTTCAGCAGGACATCCTTTCTCCTGTGTCTGCTTCAGTGAAATGTTCTTTCATAGGTTTGCCTTAGTCTTTCAGCTGTGTCCACTTCAGGGAAAATACCCCTTCAAAAGCACAACAAATGCCACAACAAATCACCACCCAACATAATTGACTCTCCAAAGAACGCTTAAGTTTCCTCTTCACCATTCTATCACCATAGATGGAGAAAATATGGTATTCCACAACAAAACTACATTTAAACAACATCTATCCACAAATTGAACCCTACAGAAGAAGTTAGAAAGAAAACTCTAAACCCAAGGAGGTTAATTATACCCACGAAAACACAGGAAATAATTTTAACCCCTTCAAAAACAATGGAAGGGAAACACACACACACACACACACACACAGAGCCAGCATTAATATCATAATAACAGGAATCAACAATCATTGGTCATTAATATCTCTCAACATCAATGGTCTCAATTCCCCAATATAAAGATACAGGCTAACAGAAGGGATG
Organism: Apodemus sylvaticus; assembly: GCF_947179515.1. NCBI lineage: Eukaryota > Metazoa > Chordata > Mammalia > Rodentia > Muridae > Apodemus > Apodemus sylvaticus. Next base: position 99,691,380 of record NC_067472.1, read on the forward strand.
AAAAACAAACAAACAAACAAACAAACAAACAAACAAACAGAATCCATCATTTTGCTGCATACAAGAAACACACCTTAACTTCAAAGATATACATTACCTTAGAGCATAGGGCTGGAAAAAGATTGTCCAAGTAAATGGAGCCAAGAAGCAAGCTGGTATAACTTTTCTAACAAAATAGACTTACAACTAAAATTAATCAAAAGAGATGGAAAAGCACACTTCATACTCAACAAAGGAAAAATACACTAATATGCCTTCTCAATTCTGAATATCTATGCCCCAAATGCAAGGGCACCCACATTTATAAAAGAAACATTACTAAAGCTTATATCAGACATAGAACCCCACCCATAAATAGTGGGAGAATTCAAAAGCCTACTCTCCCCAATGAACAGGTCATTGAAATAGAAACTAGACAGAAAAAATAATGGAACTAACAAATATTTTGACTCGAATGAACCTAAGAGATATCTGTAGGACATTTTACTCAAATGCAAAAGAGTATATCTTCTCTCAGCACCTCATGGAAAGTTCTCCAAAATTGACCATATAACTTGGTTGCAAAGAGTATACATGGAGGGATCCATGGCTCCAACTACATATGTAGCATAGGATTGCCTTATCTGGCATCAATGGGAGGGAAGACCCTTGGTCCTGTGGAGGCTTGATGCCCCAGTTGTAGGAAGACGCTAGAGTGATAAGGTGGGAGTGTGTAAGTAGGTGGTGGAGCACTCTCATAGAGGCAAAGGGGAGGGGAGATGGTTTGGAGGGGCTGGAGGCAGGACTTGGAAGGGGGATATCATTTGAAATGTAAATGAATAACATGATTAAGAAAAAAGAGGAAAGAAAATCTGTCAATGCAATCCACCATATAAACAAACTGAAAGAAAAAAAACCCACATGATTATCTCTCATTAGATGCTGAAAAAGCCTTTGACAAAATATATCACCGCTTCATAATAAAAGTATTTGGAGAGATCAGGGATACAAAGCCTATACCTAAACCTGTAGTAAAGGTAATATACATCAAATTAAATGTGGAGAAATTCAAAGCAACTTTACTAATATTAGAGACAAGACAAGGCTGCCCACTCTCTTTGTAGCTATTCAGTATAATTGAAGTTTTAGATAGAGGAATAAAACAACTATAGGAGATCAAGGAGCTACAATTTGGAAGAGAAGAAATCTAAATATTGCTATTTGCAAATGATATGATAGTATAGGTAACTGATCTACAAATTCTACCAGAGAACAACTCCTACAGCTGATAAACGCTTTCAGCAAAAAGGCTGGATATAAATCCACACATCTATGGACACTTGATTTTTGACAAAGAAACCAGAATTATACAATGGGAAAAAAAGTGTCTTCAACAAATGGTTGTAGTCTAATTGGATGTATGTATGTAAAAGAATGCAAATAGATCCTTATTTATCAACCAGCTTGAAACTCAAGTCCAAGTGGGTCAAAGAGCTTATCATAAAATCTACACTAAACCTGATAGATGAGATAAACTGAACCTGAAGGAGAGAAAGTGAGGAGTAGCTGTAAACACACTGGTACATGAGACAACTTCTTGACCAGAGCACCAATAGCTCAGGTACTGAGGTCAACAATTAACAAATGGGACTTCATTAATCTGAAAAACTTCTGTAAAACATAAGACACTGTAAAAAGGACAAAATGGCAGTCTAAAGAATAGGACAGGGGAACCAGAGGGGGTGGATTGGGGAACAGGGGGAGGAAAGAGGGTTTATGGGACTTTCCAGGAGGGGGGAACCAGGAAAGGGGAAATCATTTGAAATGTAAATAAAGAATATATCTAATAAAAAAAGAATAGGAAAAATTTCACCAACTCCATATCTGACGGAGGGCTGACATGCAAAATATATAAAGAACTCAAGAAGTCGGACATGAAAAAAATTAAATAACCCAATTAAAAATGGGATATAATCAAACAGAAATTCTCAACAGGAATCCCTAATGACCAAGAAATATGTAAGGAAATGCTCAACATCCTTAGCCATCAGGGACATGAATTTCAAAACAACTCTGAGATTTGAATCTGTACCTGTTGGAATGGCTAAGAATAGGAGCTGAGGGGATTTGCAGCCCCATGGAAGGAGCAATGGTGTCAATTGGCCAGACCCCCAGAGCTCCCGGGGACTGAACCACCAACCAAAGAATACACATAGAGGGGCCCATGGCTCTGGCCACAGATGTGGCAGAGTTTGTTCTTGTTGGATGTCAGTGGGAGGATCGGCCCTTGGTCCTGTGGGGGGTCCAGTATCGATGCCCCAGTATCGATGCCCCAGTATCGATGCCAGGGTAGGAAGGTGGGAGTGGGGGTGGGGGTAGGGGTGGGGGAGCACCCTCATAGAGGCAGGGGAGGAGGGATGGTATAGCGGTTTCCAGAGGGGAGACCTGGAAAGAGGATATCATTTGAAATGTAAATGAAGAGAATATCCAATAAAAGAAAAAAAAATCTCAAGCTATAGTTCATGCTGTTGAGGATGTGGAGCAATTGAGAAATACTCCTCTATTGCTGTTGGGAGTGCAAGCTTGTATAATTATTCTGGAAATCTATTTGACAATTTCACATAATATTTAGGATTAGATTTACCTCAAGATCCAGCTACACAACTCCTGGATTTAAAACCAAAAGATGCTCCATCATACCACAGGACATTTACTCAACTATGTTCATAGTAGCTTTATTCTTAGTAGCCAAAATCTGGAAACAACTTAGATATCCTTCATCCAAAGAATGAATAAAGAAAATATATACATTGGAGTATTACTCAGCTATTAAAACAATGACATCATGAAATTTTCAGACAAATGGATGGAACTAGAAGAGATTATCCTGAAGTAACCAGACCCAGAAAGGCAAATATAGTATGTACTCATACTATGTACTTATAAATTGATATTAGCTGTAAAGGATCACTTTGCTATAATCCACAGAACTAAAGAAGCCACGTAACCAAGAGGGCTCAAGAAGGGGGGGTGGGGGTGGGGAATGCTTGATAAGGGGAAATAGAATAGACATTATGTGTAGATGGGGGAGGGGAATTCATTGGGGTTGGAGGTTGGGGATGGGAACAAAATGGATTAGGTGTGGGGAAGGAAAGAGGGATAGAGCACTGGGAGCAACAACCTGAATTGGAGGGTGGAGGACATCTTTGGGGTTACCTAAAAACCTAAGCCCATGGAAACTCCCTGGAATTTTTGAGGGTGAGGCTAGCTAAGACTCCTAGCAATGGGGGATATGGAACCTAAACTGGCTCTGTTCTGTAACTGGGAGAAACTTCCAATATAAGCATTGAGACATCAAACCCAGCCACAAAACCTTAGACCTACAATTTGCGCTGCCTATAAAATGTGCAGGGGTAAAACCTCCCACGCTCATGGATTGGCAGGATTAATATAGTTAAAATGGCCATTTTGCCAAAAGCAATATACAGATTCAATGCAATACCCATCAAAATCCCAGCTCAATTCTTCAGAGTTAGAAAGAGCAATCCTCAAATTCATCTGGAATAACAAAAAACCCAGGATAGCTAAAACTATTCTCAACAATAAAAGAAATTCTGGGGGTATCAGTATCCCTGACCTCAAGCAATAGTACAGAGCAATAGTGTTAAAAACTGCCTGGTATTGGTACAATGACAGGCAGGCGGATCAATGGAACAGGATTGAAGATCCAGAAATGAACCCACACACCTATGGCTACTTGATCCTTGACAAAGGGGCTGAAAACACCCAATGGAAAAAAGATAGCCTTTTCAACAAATGGTGCTGGTTCAACTGGAGGTCAGCATGCAGAAGAATGTGAATTGATCCATCCTTGTCTCCTTGTACTAAGATCAGCTCCAAATGGATCAAGGACCTCCACATAGAGCCAGACATTCTGAAGCTAATAGAAAAGAAACTGGGGAAGACCCTTGAGGACATTGGTACAGGGGGAAAGTTTCTGAACAGATCACCAATAGCGTATGCTCTAAGATCAAGAATTGACAAATGGGACCTCATAAAATTACAGTTTCTATAAGGCAAAAGACACCATCAAAAGGACAAATCGGCAACCAACAAATTGGGAAAAGATCTTCACCAATCCTACATCAGATAGAGGGCTAATATCCAATATATATAAAGAACTCAAGAAGTTAGACTCCAGAAAACCAAATAACCCTATTAAAAAATGGAGTACAGAGTTAAACAAAGAATTTTCACCTGAAGAACTTCGGATGGTGGAGAAGCATCTTAAAAAATGCTCAACTTCATTAGTCATTAGGGAAATGCAAATCAAAACAACCCTGAGATTTCACCTTATACCAGTCAGAATGGCTAAGATTAAGAATTCGGGAGATGGCAGATGTTGGCCAGGATGTGGAGAAAGAGGAACACTCCTCCACTGCTGGTGGGGTTGCAAATTGGTACAACCACTCTGAAAATCAGTCTGGCGGTTCCTCCGAAAACTGGGCACGTCACTGCCAGAAGATCCTGCTATACCACTCCTGGGCATATACCCAGAGGATTCCCCACCATGTATTAAGGATACATGCTCTACTATGTTCATAGCAGCCCTATTTATAATTGCCAGATGCTGGAAAGAACCCAGGTATCCCTCAACAGAAGAGTGGATGCAAAAAATGTGGTATATCTACACAATGGAGTGCTATTCAGCCATTAGAAACAATGAATTCATGAAATTCTTAGGCAAATGGATGGAGCTGGAGAACATCATACTAAGTGAGGTAACCCAGTCTCAAAAGATGAAAAATGGTATGCACTCACTGATAAGTGGATATTAACCTAGAAAACTAGAATACCAAAAACATAATCCACACATCAAATGAGATACAAGAAGAAAGGAGGAGTGGCCCCTTGTTCTGGAAAGACTTAGTGAAGCAGTATAGGGCAAAACCAGAACAGGGAAGTGGGAAGGGTTGGGTGGGAGGACATGGGGAGAGAAGGGGCCTGATGGGACTTTCGGGGAGTGGAGGTCTAGAAAAGGGGAAATCATTTGAAATGTAAATAAAAAATATATCGAATAAAAAAAATTAAAAAAAATGGACCAGAAAATGAGTAGCCAATTAATGACTGTCAGCTTGAGATCCATGCCATGAGAGGGAGTCTACTCCTCACGTTGTTAATGATAGTCTTCTATACTTGCATACAGAAGCTTAGCATAACTGCCATCAGAGAGACTTTGCCCAGCAACAGTGGGAGACAGATACAGGGACACACAGCCAAACATTAAGTGGAGCTTAGGGAATGCTGTGGATGAGGTGGAAGAAGGATTCCCAGAGCCAGGCGTGTGAAGCACACCACAAGAAGACAACTAACCAACTAATCTGGGCCCATAGTGACTCCCAGAGACTGAGCCACCATCCAGGAAACATGCATGGCACTGATCTAGTTCCTCTGCACATATGTTACAGTTGTGTAGCTTGGTCTTCTTGTGGGATATTGGACAGTCAGAGCAGGGACTATCTTTGCTGCCCCAACCCCATTTTAGGACCTTTTCTCCCTAATGGGCTGCCTTGTCTAGCCTCACTAGGAGAGGGTGAACCTAGTCTTACTGTAATGTGCTATGCCAAGGCTGGTTGATATCCCTCAGGGGCCTCCCCTTTCCTGAAGAGAAAGAGAGAATTGGATGAGTGTAGGGGACCAAAGGCAAGGAAGATAGGACTTGGGAAGAGGAAGGAGGAGAAATTGAAGTCAAGATGTAAAGTAAGTAAATAAAGAATTAATTTTAAAAAGAAAACAATCAATGTAGATATGAAAAATATTTATTAGGAAATCCAAGGCAGAATTTATAAGAAGTTAAGCAATTTCTGTCTTTAGAAAAGGATCAAAGATCATTTGAAATGTAAATAAATATATCAATAAATTTAAAAAAAAAGAAAAAAAAAGAAAAAAAAGAAAAGGATCAAAGAGTGTTGATAGAGAAATTTGCTTTAAACAGAAGAGTTTTATTTTTGTTCTTAATCATGTGTTTGTGTGTATATGAGTGCCATATTGTTTATGGCCAGAAGAGGGTGTCAGATTCTATGAAACTGTAGTTATACTAGATTTAATGTTAGAAATAAAGACACAAGTTATAAGCTGCTATTACTGTATTCTTTGTATATGTGAAATCTAGCACAATTCAATTCATGTTTAATATCTACACACACAAGATGTTTTAGGAAGGTTGTGCATTAAAGAGGTTGAGCTTAGATTTGCATAGTAGAATTACCCTGATAGAAAATAAAAATAAAGTTGAATATTAATTAATGTTAGAGTTATCTTGGGACAGGGTAGAAAGAGTAAAAGGAGAGAATTGTAGACAAAAAAACAGAAAAGATACCAAATTGTGGTAATAAAATATACTTTCTGTTGAAGAATCATTCTGTTCCAATGTTATTTATAAACTAAATGTATCTTTTCAGTTTTATAAGCCCAGTGAAATAGTTCTTCGTATATATTAAGGGTTCATCTATTTATTTAATAGCTTCAGTACATTTTATCTTTTCATCAAACCCAAGGACTTTTGACATCCCATATCAAGCACTATTATTTTCTTTCCTTCTCACTGTTAGTTTTTGTATATTAAAGCAGAATAAACTATATAGAAAAGCACATAGTATTTTTGGCTGCATAAATGGATGAGGGTAAAATGGCATCACAATAATTGACTGCTCATTCAACTAATGGCTGGAAGTAGTGAGAAGTGTAATGGGAAAGAAGTCAGAGCTGAACTGTGAGTACCTTTTGTGACAGAGTAAGAGCATTAGTTTTATTCTGAAGATGAAGAGAGTGATAAAGGATTTATGCATCATAATGACGGATATATATATAAATTTAGAAAGCATTCAGGACACCTAACAGGTGTGTTTGAACCTACAGCATTACTGCAGGCAGGCCAATGAGTAGGCTCCATCCCTGATCCTTGCAGGAAGTACAAGCCAGAGCTTGAGATTTATCTCTGTAGGGATGATTCGTTGTAACCCTGGGAATGGCTGGGGTGTCTGAAAGATGAGCACAGGGTGGAGAGGAAAAAAGGCTAGTGGATCCCTAGAAAAATAATCTAAAGGGATTTAGAAAACCAAGACTTTATTCTTGGAGAAACAACAGGGTAGCGGTAGATACCAACGAGATGGCAAGACAGGTCTGAGAGCCTTGTCTCATTTCCATAGCATCCCAGGAAGCCCAGAGAGCATCTGACGTCCTCAAGAGTATTTCTTATTACACCAAGAGAAGTTCCAAACCTGGGATCACTTGGCTCTGTTCTTCCTTCATCTCATCAAAATCCTAGTCCCTATTTTCAGGATTACAGTTTTTGGGACCTGCAAGGACCCTAGAGGTCCAACAGTAAAAGTTTGGGAGTCTGCCAAGAGAAGTTCCCTCTTTTCACTCTGATGCAGTTACTCTGGCTAAACACTGTTGTCACTGATTTCTGTTCTCAGTTTCCTCAGTCTCTGGGGCTGCAGACTAATTTATTAATGAGCAGTCACTGTCTGTGACCTCATTAAAAAGTTGTTAATGAGCTACTCTGCTGCACAGAGAGCAAGGATGACAGAGTCTCCCAGTGGCCTCCAATGGGGCCTGAGGGGAACCATAGGTGCATAGCTGGTTCAGAGCTGGGAGAGGGTAATGGTCCAGGCAGCAGAACTATATCTCCTGATGTGCTTATCTTGGCAAGGGGCCACCTCCAAATCACAAGTCCCTGCTGCCTGCAGGTTTAGGGAATGGCTGCTAGCCAGAGTTTCAGAGGATTTCCTCTGGGCTGTTAACTTTGCTTTGAACCACATCTGATAATTTGTATCGATGGGAGACTTCAACCTCTAAGGTTAAGAAGTAACCCTCCTTGCAGCTAATCCTGCTCCATTATAAAAGTTGTTTGATCTGTCTATCTTACAGGCTGTTTCTCCTTGATACCTGATCTTTTTGTGACTGCCAAGGCAATATTTTTTAAAAAATATAGATTTAATTATTTCTTTGTCCTAATACCCTAAAATTGACTGCTTATAGCTCACAAAGTTCTGTTCAAACAAATTAGCAGAGGATCCTTTTCAATTATCTTTCCTTGCTGCCATCTCACAATCATTTCTCTGTCATGCCTTAATTTTTATTATTGTTGCCACCCTACTAATTAAGACACTATGTAATCACATTACTGTAATGGCTTACATTTCTATTGACATTACAAGGTACCCAGAATCATTCTCTACTGATTTACCCACAGTGACTCATGAATGCTCCAATCAAGCTGTTAAGTAGGTTATGAGTGTCATCCTTTGTGGAAGAAGAGACTAAGACTTGCTGATGACAAGACTGGTATTAAAGCCTAGGGATTTTTTGTTTTGACATCTATGGTTTTAACAAGGTATTTGAAAACTATTGCTCACGAACTAAATTCAACCCTCCACCAGTCTCAAATTGTCTATAAAAACAGGCTTCTTATTCATAGACTGGCAGATTGTTATATTGGTAGTGTTCTTATATAGCAATTGGTAATATTGTTATAATGACCTTGTTACTAAAACTAAACTACAAATTCAATGAGGTCTCCATTAGACTTCCAGAGGCATTCTTTGTAGAGACTGAGAAAGTAATCTATAAAGAACCCACCTATTAATGACCCCCAAAGCTTAAGCTTTCCTGAGTGAAAACAGCAATGTTGGGCAGATCAAAACACCTGATGTCAAAATACACTGCTGTCTTCTGTAAGGCAAAGGACACTGTCAATAGGACAAAACAGCAACCAACAGATTGGGAAAAGATCTTTACCAATCTTACATCCAATAGAGGGCTAATTATTCAATGCATACAAAGAACTCAAGAAATTAGACTCCAGAGAACCAAATAACCCTATTATAAATGGGGTACAGAGCTAAATAAAGAATTCTCAACTGAGAAATACTGGATGGCTGAGAAACACCTAAGGAAATGTTCAACATCCTTAATCATCAGGGAAATGCAAATCAAAACAACCCTGAGATTCTACCTCACACCAGTCAGAATGGCTAAGATCAAAAACTCAGGGGGCAGCAGTTGCTGGGGAAGATGTGGAGAAGGAGGAACACTCCTCCACTGCTGGTGGGGTTGCTATCTGGTAAAACCACTCTGGAAATCAGTTTGGTGCTTCCTCAGAAAATTGGACATAGCACTACCCGAGGATCCAGCTATACTACTCCTGGGCATATACCTAGAAGATGTTCCAGCATGTAATAAGGACACATGCTCCACTATGTTTATAGCAGCCTTATTTATAATAGTCAGATGGTGGAAAGATCCAAGATGTCCCTCAACAGAGGAATGGATACAGAAATTGTGGTACATTTACACAATGGAGTACTACTCAGCTATTAAAAAAAAAGAATTCATGAAATTCTTAGGCAAATGGATGGAGCTAGAAAATATCATCCTGAGTGAGGTAACCCAATCACAAAAGAACACACACGGTATGCACTCACTGATAAATGGATATTAGCCTAAAATCTTGGAATACCCAGGATACAACTCACAGACCACATGAAGCTCAGGAAGAAGGAAGACAAAAACGTGGATACTTTGATCATTATTGGAAAGTGGATCAAAATACCCATCGCTCATAGCTAACCAATAGAATGAACACAAGGTCCCCAACGGAGCAACTAGAGAATGGACCCAAGGAGCTGAAGAGGTTGGCAGCTCTGCAGGAGGAACCATAATGTGTACCAACCAATACCTCCCAGAGCTCCCAGGGACTAAACTACCAACCAAAGAGTAAACATGAAGGTACCCACAGCTCCAGCTACGTAAGTAGCAGAAGACAAACATTTCAGACATCAATGAGAGGAGAAACCATTGGTGCTGTGAAGGCTCGATTCCCCAGAATAGGAGAATGCAAGTCAGAAAACTGGGGGAGGGGGAATGAAATAGGGGATTTTCAGAGGAGTAACGTGGAAAGGGGATACCATTTGAAATGTAAATAAAGCAAATATCCAATAAAAACAAAACAAAACAAAACAACAACAACACACTGCAGTCATATTAAGAAAATCATTGTATTGACCTAAGAATAGACACATATCCAAGTAGATTAGAAGTCCCAGAAGTAAATCCACACAACAAAATGTATCTGATACTCAATAAAGCTATATAAAAATACTTATGTTGAAGAGAAGACAGTGTCTTGTCTCCATGTAGAAAAATTACACTAGATTTCTCCCATTTCCTATAAAAATTCAGTTAAAAACATCAATAGTAGCAATGTAAAAATCTTCATATCTGAAAGTAGCAGAGGATAAGACTGAGGGACACTTCAAGATATACGCAGAGCCTATGAAGTGATAGGAGAAGCAACAAGCAGTATCACAGTAAGTTCTCAAGCTCCTCAATAGCAAAGAAAATAACCAAAAAGAGTGTCCAGAAGATGGAAGACAGCCTTTGGCAGCTATCTTCCACGACAAAGTTAATATGTGGAGTTTATAGAGAACTAAAAATGTTGACATCTAAAGAACCAATCAATAAGTAGGCAAATGATGAACAGAGTTTACAAAGGAAGGAATACAGGCAGGCAAAATATATGAAAACTATTCATCATGTTTGCTATTAAGGAAATGCAAATCAGACTATAGAGAGAGCCCATATCACTCCTATCATACAACAGAATACAAGGTGTAAATGGAAATGAAATTATGAAGTCTTTTACTTTGTATGTTAACTAAAAGGGAGTAGGGTGAGGAGCGCAATAAACTTCTCTGCCACAGGATGGCAGTACAGCTTCAGTTTAAAATCTTGAAGCTGTGACATTGACGCCATTTTAACATCCCTGTCAAGTTTGTGTGAAGATATGCTGGACAATTTAACAACTATTACTCAAGCCAAATACTTACCAAACTATGAATAAAAGAAAACAGTAACCAGTAATTCTTTAGAATAATAAAGTAAAAAAACCAACAAATGCTGGTAATGATGACTCAAAATTATGGACACACTATAAGTTAATAAGTCAGCCCAGGGGGCTGTCAATTGATAAACAGACAGTAAGTGTGGGATATTTGAAGAGTAGAGTATTATTTATCAGCAGAGAAGAATGAAATCTTTCTGTTTGCGGGAATATAGAATAAAAAAACAGATCCGGAAATATAAATGTCAACATTGCTTATATGTGCAACAGAAAAAAATATGACAGGAAAGCAAGAAGCTATCAGAGAAGAGGAGTTAGAAACTCTTAGAGAGGCAGAATCTTTAGAGGGTGCACAGTGGGCAAGAGAATAAGGGAGTGATAATGTGATATATAATGTGATAAGAGTACAATGCATACACGTAAGAAAGCGGGGCATGAGATCCTTTATTTTATATAATATGCGCTAATAGAAATTTCCCAGTTTACTTCACCATATATAAAATTGCAATAGATTGAAATTATAGGTCAATGTATGGGCTTTTAACATCAGTAATTGTAACCAGCACACACATATTTTATGTTTTCTTTATCAGAGCAATACGTGTCTCAACAAACAACATACATGGCATTTTCTATGTGAGTGTGTATTTGTATCCCTCACCATTCCATTGCCTCCTGACTTCCATCGTTGTGTGCTAGGAAACACACTGTGAACTTCCCTGCCTCTTCTGTATAGGATGACCAGTGTCTGACCTTTCTGACCATTGCTTAGTATTTTCTTTTATCTTTGTCCCAGCAGTTCTGGAGTGATATATGTAGTAGTAAGCTTCTTTTTCATTAACTGGTTTGTGACTTACTTTACTTTCTGAATCTGAGACTCCAGGTGGTTCCCTTTCAGTCACTGACAGTTCCTCAGCACATGTAGATGTGTGTGTGTGTGTGTGTGCAGAGAGATATCACTCATGTGTTTCTGCCTTGTGACTGTTCTGACTCTATAAAGGCTGAGTGGCTTTGACAGTCTGTCCATTTGTGGTTCTGACATCAACCATAGTGTTACTGGTCATTATCTGTTAATGTTTTCAGTGCTGCACATATCTCTGTCCACTGGTATTTTATATAATCTACTTTATGGTTTGGTCACACATCATAGCAAACGATAGAGAGCAGAGTTTAAGTGCCATTTCTCAGGGTGCGATGGCACCACGAACATTTTGTTATCCTAGGAGATGGAAGAGTGTTTTTCCACTGCATACATGCTCCTGGACAGTTAATTTACTGTAACAGTAAATTAAGCAAGTCATGATTGATTACAACGCCAAACTGAGTCCAAATAAAAGGGCTGCATTCAGATAAGCAACTGATTCTTAGAAAACTAGAGATATAGGAAGCAAAAATCTCTTTCCAGCCAGAATTTTTTTCCTGCAACTCTTGATTAGCAGAGTGTGATATTACTGATCCAAAACACTTTTTAATGAAAGAGTTCAAGTTACATTTAAAGTTATTGAAAAATTAGCCATTGCATGGAGTACAGTTAAGAACAATATTCAATAAATGTGGGGCACAACCTGATAAGAACTCCATAAAAGTGTCATAACCCGTAGAGGAAGATTGTGACGAGAGCACGAGACAATTCAGTTAGGCGACTTTGCACTTATGGAAGTGTAAACATTTAAGGCAGTTGGCCTGTGAGGACTTGCTCGTGCTCCCCATCTGTGCTGGCGTGCCGCCATCTATTTTGATAAATTAAGCATGGTGCTGGTTATGTACAACCACAAAGCTGAGACCTCGTAATTTGGAAACCAAATTCTCTGGTTCCTCTCTCCAGCCTTACCCTTTCCCAGAACATGAGATCTTCTTCCTTTCTTTTCAATCTTGAAGAAGAGGGCAGTTGTGACATTGTTTGCTTATGTCAGGGTTGTGGGTGGAGTCTGTGCTGTCCACTTCCCCAGATGTCAGCGCAACTAACTCTGTGAGTTTTATATTAAGATGTATTTAGAATCTGAAGTGTTTCTAGGTTCACTGTTGTAAACAAGGCCATTTATCACTCCAGTCTCCGCATTTCTACTCTCTCTATTTCCAATATGTGCTCCGTAGCTACCAATGCTCATTAAGTCACTGTCCTGATCAAAACGTTACACACTTTACTTATTGTGTACAGATTAAATTCCAAAATCATTAATATGGCAATTAAATGTCCTGTTTGTGTTGACCTCTATGTATCAACTTTTTTTTTTAATTTTCCAATTTACAGAATTTCAGAAGAAAAAAAAGGGGGGGTTGAGACTGGATAGATGACTCAGTGTTTAAGAGCACTGGTTGGTTGCTCTTGCAGAGTACATGAGTTGGAGTCCCAGAAGCCACGTGGTGGCTCACAATCACCTGTAACTATTGTCCCAGGGGATTCTATGTCCTTCTCCGACCTCTACAGCTTCTGCATGCATGTGGTACACAGACACACACACACACAAAACAGCAACACATAGAAACATTTGAAGCATAGTTTTTCTTGGATTTTCACAGAGTAGCTTCTTCTTTACCTAGTATTTTTGTGGTTTTGTTCAGTGTAGTATACTATTTCCCTACCTCTTAATTCAGTTATAGGAATTAACTTATATCATCACACAAAGACTTCTAAAATACTCCTTTGATTTTATATGTTTGCTAGTTACCTCTCCATCATGGCAATTTAAGAAATTTAGTTTTAGTTGTTGTAGAGGTGAGATGTTATATAGTTGACACCATTTTTGAATTTGGTATTTTGCTGAAAATGACCCTGAACTTCTTCTCTCCCTACCCCAAACCTCAGAGTATTGTTATTACAGTTATTTATCACCAGACCCTGGACAAATTCTAATTTGAAATGTGGGGTACCGTTCATTTACATGCCAGAGAGTCAACCGTGGCTCTAGAATTTGCTAAACAACCATATCTTAACAGTTTTCCTTATTATTTATAAAGTTTAGGAGTCTGACTGTGTACATTTTAAATGTTTTAACAATTTTTGAAAATTTTTGTGAGATTATAGGTGATTAATTTTTTATTTTACTTTTATAGTAATAAATGCTAAGTTCTGCCACACCGACTACAATAGAATCTGTGTGACAAGTTCCACAGACTGAAGCATTAGACTTCAAAAGAAGGAGGTCTCCTGGAGCTGGTTGTGGAACTCTCGGCTGGAGAAAACATATTGAGCCTTAGTTTTCATAGCAATTCTTCTTTTTTGTTCTCTTTCATTCTTTTTCTTACCTACAGGTTCCTAGTAGCCTAAACAGTGATCTTAAGCAAGAATAATGGGGACGAAACAACCTCCTGAGATGGGTCACTAACATGATCTTATCTCCAGGGAAACCAATGCTTTACTTTTGAAATCATTTACAAAATTATTATGATAGATAAAAAATTTCCCCACAGTAAAATTTCATATGGCTACACATGTGTCATCAGAGGTGGGTTTTGGTATATGGTAAAGAAAACCTTAATTAGAAAGAATTAAAATAGTTTAAATTTATGCTTTGAAGATTTATAAAAAAAAAAATCAGGCATTAGATGTTAAGCAATAATTAACCATAGGGGCTGGAAAGTTAGCGCAGTGGTTAAGAGCACTGACCATAAAGATTTTATTAACCTGTTCTTTGGAATATGCCACTAGCCTTGGATGATTGCCCTATTGAACATATTATTTTAGAATTGTTATATTTTGATGGCGATGTTACCTGTTCTGTTTGTGATTCACTGAACGTTTCAGAGTTGTAATGCTTAGATGATTTTTGTATTTTACTGTGCCAAATGATTCTTGTTGGTATTCACAATTGTTTTGCTAGATATAGTTTCTAAGAGTTGTGTCATGTTTGGTTTATTGTATAAAATCCCCTGATTTAGAGCTGCAAAATACACTCAGATTCAAACTGCTTCTGTGTTTGTGTCTGTTTGTCACAGCTGAATCCTTACCCACCTGGACTTCAAGAACCCTCATACCCGGGTGGGGTTGTCCATGGCAAAGTTCCTTAGAAATATAGTTTAAAAGCTTCAAGTGTGTTAGTTTTGGCTGCACATGGGTAGAGGTGCCTCTGGATGGGAGTTAGCCTGCTTCAGGGATGGGGACTGAAATCTTGTCTTCTGAAAGTGCAGTGAGCACATTTAGCAGCTGAGCTATTTCTCCAGCTCCTGGTATCTTCTCTTAATGATATTTGAGGGAAATTTATGTTTTCTTGTCAAGACTTTTTTTTATAAGCTTACCATTTTTCTCTCTGCTTACAGATTTTTAAGAAATGAATTAAGAAATCACTGCACAATATTTAAAAGTTTGCCCACTTTTCATTTCAGTTCTATGAATTTTCCTCCATATCTTGAAGCTCTTAATATTAAGTGAATATACATTTCATTGATTATGCTTGTTTCATAAAGTTAATCCTTTTATCAAGCAGAAATTTTCATGTTTATCGTGTAAATTCTTACAAATACAGTGCTTTGCATATAGTAAGTGTATGCAAAAAGAAATAATTAAAATATGATCTTTCATGTATTTTGGTCCATTAATTCTATTTGGAATTTTATTACATATGATTTAAAAAGTCAAGTGACAAAAATGTTTACCTCATTACTGTTTATATTTGACTTCCAAATAATCCAATTGAATTACAGACAATAAGAAACTGGATGAATTAATAATGGCACTTATATATGTTCATATGCTTTATATTTTGTACAACAGGTGTTTCCCATTTTCTAAAAATATTTGCAGGAGATGAAAAATACCTTATACTTAGGGTTTAGACCTTTCTTCATATTGATTATTCAACTCAAATGTTACAATTCTGAGTGAAAATTATCATGCTTGTCTTTGTTCTCAATGTAACAAATAACTTGCTGGTTATCCAAATCTTGGAACTCTAGCTATGATATTAAGTAATAAAAGGTATAATAAAATTTACATTTGATAAGACTGCAACGGTCAGAGATTAAGAAGTAATGTACAGTAGAATGTAATCATTGTCCCAGGGTAATAAAAATGTAGGGGGTTAATTTGTCTTCTTTTTTATAGTTCACTTTTCCCTAATTGTGGTTTTTTTTTTTTTGACTGTGTAATATAAGCACTCTATCTAGTGACTTCTTAAATTAAGACTGATAAATATTAAATTAATTGTTATTTTAAATCAGGTGTAGGTTGTTAATGAACATTAGAGGGAAAGAAGGAAATAAGTTAGAATTGTGTGCATATTCCATGTATTTATCCTGGAGAAAAAGAGAACATGAAAAGAAGGAAGGTCATTTTGGATCTTGGGATGTCAATGGAGTTGACACACGGAGTAACATTATATGTTATCACATTGTTTTATTGGAGAAAATAGGTGAACGAACTTTTTGGCTACTTTTTTTATTTTGGGTTTTTTTTTTTTTTTTTTTTTTTTTTTTTTTTTTTTTTTTGGATTTGGTTTTATCAAGATAGGGTTTCTCTGTGTAGCCCTGGCTGTCCTGGAACTCCCTCTGCAGACCAGGCTGGCCTCGAACTCAGAAATCCACCTGCCTCTGCCTCCCAGAGTGCAGGGCTTACAGGTGTGCGCCACCAGTGCCTGGCTAAACATTTAAATTAGAAATGTGGGGTGGATAGCAGTTAAGAGCACTGGCTACTTTTTTTATTTTTGGTTTTTGTGAAAGAACTTTTTGATTAGAACAAAAACTCCATTTGGCTTCCTTTTTTAAAGATTTATTTATTTATTTATTTATTTATTTATTTATGAGTGCTTTACTTGAGTGTACATATATGCATTATGTCCATGCAGTGCTCTCAGAGAGCCCTGGAACTGGAGTTACAGGCAGCTGCGAGACAAATGTGGGAGCTTGCCACCAAACCTGGTCTCTGCAAGGGCACCAGGTGCTCTTAAATGCCAATCCACCTCTCCCACTCTTCTATTTTGATTTCTAACCTTGACTGTACAGAGTTTTATTTTTATGTACTTCCATTATGGGTGTGTAAATCATGGCCCAGGTCCTTCATGAATAAGAACATTGATGATGAGTCTGTCTTTCCAGAGTGCTGGCCACAGAGTACCAACAAAGTAATGACTTATTTGTAATAGTACTCTATTAATTATATCTATTAATTAGAATGTGACCTTGGAAAACAACACCATGTAATATGCATTCTCTGCCAGTCATATATCTAGAGACAGGAATAATTCCTCTCTCTTTCCTCTCTTTCTTTTCTTATACAGACATTTACTATTTCCCCAAGTTATAAACACAAAGTAAAATGCAAGGAACAAAATCTCATCAAGGTTTCCAAAGACAAGATACTAGCAGAATATGTGGCTTTGTTTTCTACCTTAAGACTATGTGTTACAAAGGAAATAAAAAGAAGATTCTTGAACATTTATTTAGGACCATTCAAACAAAGATATTTATTACAAGTTCAAAGTGCTTAATTATTTCAGAAAGCAGTTGATTGCTACCAACAACCAGCTGACTAAGACACAGGATAGTTAAGGTAGAGAACTAGTGTTAAAAGGATAAAGGAAGACACCAATTCTACTCAATTTCCAAGTCCTCTACCTGGCCCTCACCCCTTAGTTTCACCTATCTGCAGCTTTACTCCACAGAACCTTCTTGTCAAGTACGGTGTTTTGTCTCTTTAGTCGAACATATATTTCCCCAGTACATCCTAAATAACCCTTTCATTGCACTGCATATGACTTACAGCACATAGTGATGGCTTTTGGGCTGCGTTTACCTACATTCTAGTGTATGACTCTTCTGGCTGCTACTGGTTTTTCTGGCTTATATGAATGTTTGTGCAAACCCTCTTTTATAAACATCACTCCTCTCCTCACTTGAACTCTTCCAGGCTAAAAGTATGTAAGGAGTGTAATTACCTTTACATAAACTTTTTAGTGTATCAGTGTGTATCTTAAGTGAAGGATGTTTCAAATGTGGTTTGATCAGCATGGTGCAGTATTGGGCTATTTGTATTGAATTCTTATAGATATAGCTCTATTTTGCTAATTTGGTTGAAGTGTGTGTTAAATGGATCCTCATATTTTTCTCAAACATTGTCTTGCCCACTTATTTCTCTTCTAACTCAACCTTATAAAATATTGTTTTATCATGACTATGACCTAAATAATTTTCATTTATTATATGCCAGTGAAAAAGTACAAACTAAGATTCAAACACTTGGGGTTTAGATTTGTATTCCAATTATATTTGTTTAAACATCTTTGGTTTCACTTCCTCAGCAATAAAATTCATTTGCTCTTAGCAGTGATTTCATTTGAACTCCTCAATATTAAGTTATTCTATTGTGGTGCTCTTTTGCCTTTTCATGCTGACAATGCATGTAACTTTGGGATGCAAAGTCACTAAGTGCATTCTTAGAAGGACCTGTGCTTAGAGCCTTAAAATGGAATTGGGGGAACTGTAGACTGGGCTTATTCTAACTGACCAAAAGAGCCTGAGTAAAAAGTCAATGAGACTATTGATGTTCTATAAATATGCATGTGGATTAGTAGTTTGCCTTCCTCTTTTTGAGGTCTCAAACTACCGACCTATGGAGAATGTGAAATAAAATGAAAGAACAAAAGAAACATGCAATAGAAGAATAGGGATGTTTCTTTGCACCTGAAATAAAACTAGTCTTAAGCCAGACAAAGGCCCAGGATGACTTTTTGATGGTTTTTACTGTATTTTGTCATGTATGTCCCCAAGTACACATTAGGAACTTCATACAGTGCAAAATGTATGCCACTTTCATGCTGATTAGCAAAATAATACTATGAATAAATTGGTCATAGAAGAACCCCAAATAAAAATTACTCTGATGAAAAAAAAATCAATGTTTATATAATTAGAAGGCAAAGAAGTATAGAAGTTTATCAATTACCTCTGAGTTTTTTGTCTATACTGAGCTTCTTAATATCCATTTAAAAAGTTGGTGTTATTCCAAAGGACATTTAAGGAGGAGAGAGGATGTCGATGTTTATGTGACATGGTTTCTGAGGGTCAGGGCCTTGTGGAGGGTCCTGCTGAGGGCATTTTTCACCTCATTATTTCTCAGGCTATAGATGATGGGGTTCAACATGGGAGTCACAACAGTGTAAGACAATGATAACAATTTCTTGCTTTCAGGAGAATTATTTGATTTCGGCCTAAAGTAAGTGAGGCTCGAAGACACATAGAAAAGAGAGACAACAAGGAGATGTGAGGAGCAGGTGGAGAAGGCTTTGTGCTTCCCTTTAGCTGATGGAATCTTGAGGATGGAAGCTGCAATGAGAGTGTAGGAACACAGGATCAGCAGGCAGGGTATCATGACGACCAGTATGGTCCCGACAATGGCATAGACCTCAAACCGCGCTGTGTCTGCACAGACCAGCCTCAGCACAGGGGGGCTGTCACAGAAGAAGTGGTTCACCTTGTTGTTGGCACAGAATGGAAAGCTGAAGAGCCATATGGTCTGCACAGTGGCTACAGGAAATCCTGGAAACCAGGAGGCAGCAGCCAATCTGGCACGTGTCTCTTGGTTCATGATGACTGGGTAATGCAAGGGACTGCAGATGGCCACATAGCGGTCATACGCCATGGTGGCGAGGAGGAAGCATTCAGCTACTCCGAAGAAGAAGAAGAAATACATCTGAGTGGCACAGCCAAGGAAGGAGATGCTTGTGTCCTGGGCGATCAGGGTCCCCAACATTTTGGGTACAATGACCAGGTTGAAGCCAATCTCTAAGAAGGATAAGTTCCTGAGAAAGAAATACATGGGGCTTTGCAGCATGGGGTCAGCCAAAGTCACCAGAATGATGAGGCTGTTTCCCAAAAGAGTGACCAGGTAGATGGCTAGAAAGGCCAGGAAGAGCAAGGTCTGTATTTCAGTAGGCAGGGAAGAGAAGCTCATGAGGATAAACTCAGTTACTCTTGTCCAGTTTCCTGCAGCCATGGGAATGAGCTTAAATAACCTGTGTGCTCATGGAGATAGTCTTGATCACAAAAAGCAGATTCTGGATTTACTTTTTAGACTCCTGATAATTGGCAGGAAAAGAGGTAAAACCAGACCTGTCCAAAGAAGAAGCACCTTGTGCAACTTAACGATGAAGACAAAGGTATAGGCCAAACACTTAATGGCACAGCCATATCTAACAGGAACAGCGAACGTCATAAAGCCAGCACAGCTTCTTGACAAATATTCAGGAAAGCAAGCTGAGTGATATAACCACTGTCATGTGGCCTTGATCTCCACATGTTGCATGCTTGGGGGTGCTTTTCATATTTGTACAACTTAGAATACTAAATTGATGGATAAATGCCTTCTTGCAGAAAGAAATATTATTTATATGCTTCTTTAGGAAAGTCCTGAGCCTACCATTCCTCCTGCTTTTAGAGAGCTATCCTTATCTGACCCTATTTGAAGGTCTTCCTTAAGGCTTGGAGGTTGTAAACAAGATTCCGTTGGCTAGAGGAGTTGGAAGCAGATAAGGGTAAAGGCCTCTTCCTTCAATTCACTCAGGCAATTATGTGGCACATAAGATTGAGGGCCTTGTATGGTATACCCTTTGAGGAAAAGATACAACATAAAAGTTAGATTTGCTGGTGTTATCTCTTCACTATACAAAAGCTTATACTGGTGGACAAACAATGGTGTGCATAAATGATAAAAGAATAATGTATTATGACTCCTTTTCTTAGACAAGTTAGCTTGTACAGGGCATGGATGGTGATATATGGCCAAGGAACAAGAGACATACAAATAAATTCTAGAATGAAATAAAGTATAGACATTGTTTCGTGGGAAGAAATTTAATAACAATTGCAACAACTTCAGCCTGAAGATTTTTCTTTTGCCAAATGATAATTGGCATTTTGACCATTAAGAATTAATAGCATGGATCAATTCGCATTCTCCTGCATGCTGACCTCCAGTTGAGCCAGTACCATTTGTTGAAAAGGCTATCTTTTTTTCCACTGGATGTTTTCAGCTCCTTTGTTGAAGATCAAGTGACCGTAGGTGTGTGGATTCATTTCTGGGTCTTCAATTCTATTCCATTGGTCCACTTGCCTGTCCCTGTGCCAATACCATGCAGTTTTTAACACTATTGCTCTGTAGTATTGCTTGAGGTCTGGGATACTAATACCCCCAGAAGTTCTTTTACTGTTGAGAATAGATTTAGCTATCCTTGTACTAAGCTCAACTCCAAGTGGATCAAGGACCTTCACATAAAACCAGACACACTGAAACTAATAGAAAAGAAACTGGGAAAACCCTTGAGGACATAGGCACAGGGGAAAAGTTCCTGAACATAACACCAATAGCTTATGCTCTAAGATCAAGAATTGACAAATGGGATCTCATAAAATTACAAAATTTCTGTAAGGCAAAGGACACCATCAAAAGGAAAAAAACGGCAACCAACAAATTGGGAAAAGAATTTCACCAACTCTACATCCGATAGAGGGCTAATATCCAATATATACAAAGAACTGAAGAAGTTAGACCACAGAGAACCAAATAACCCTATTAAAAATGGGGTACAGACCTAAACAAAGAATTTTTGCCTGAAAAAATTCAGATGGCTGAGAAGTACCTTAAGAAATGCTCAACATCATTAGCCATTAGGGAAATGCAAATCAAAACAACCCTGAGATTTCACCTCACACCAGTCAGAATGGCTAAGGTTAAAAACTCAGGAGACAGCAGGTCTTGGCGAAGATGTGGAGAAAGAGGAACACTCCTTCACTGCTGGTGGGATTGTAAGATGGTACAACCACTATGGAAATCAGTCTGGCAGTTCCTAAGAAAACTGGGCATGACAATTCCGGAGGACCTGGCTATACCTCTCCTGGGCATATACCCAGAGGATTCCCCAGCATGCAATAAGGATACATGCTCCATTATGTTCATAGCAGCCTTATTTATAATAGCCAGAAGCTGGAAAGAACCCAGATATCCCTCAGTGGAGGAATGGATACAGAAAATGTGGTATATATACACAATGGAGTACTATTTAGCAATTAAAAACAATGAATTCATGAATTTTTTAGGCAAATGGATGGAACTGGAAAATATCCTAAGTGAGGTAATGCAATCACAAAAGAATACACATGGAATGCAGTCATTGATAAGTGGATATTAATTAGCCCTGAAGCTCTGAATACTGAAGATACAATTAGCATATCAAATGATTCCCATGAAGAAAGAAGAGGGCCCTAATCCTGGAAAGGCTTGATCTGGCATAGTAGGGGTGAACCAGGACAGAGAAAAGGGAGGGGGAAAGACAGGAGAATTGATGGAGAGAAGAGGACATATGGAACATATGCGGGGGGGGGGGGGACTGGGAAAGAGGAAGGCTTCTAGAATGTAAACAAAGAATATAGAAAATAAATAAAAAATAAAAAATAATAAAAAACAAAAACAAAATCAACAACAAAAAAGAATTAATAGCATACTGTTCAGGACATGGCAATCTGCCCAGTCTGGCTTGGATATTTTCTGTCTGGTATCTTGAAATCACAAGATTCTTGAATGTTGGATTATGAGATTAATGAAGGAAAATGATTGTAAAAGACAACTCTGTTCTGTCACTGTTTATCAGTAATGAATAAAGTAATGACCAAAAGGAAGTTAAAACACATGTCAAGGGACAAAAATTCTATGATCTATGTCTTGGAACAGCATGAACATATCCATGCCTACTGGGTTCTGTATGAATAAAGAAGCACTCTGACTGCCAGTCAGGCATGCTGCAATACTCTTTAGACCCCTGTGCCCGACTCCCTTCTCCCTCACTGACTCCTTATGTCCTCTGTGGGACCTGGACATCACTGGGGCAGGCCCCACAACCTAAACTTTGATCATTTCCTTTATTTTGTTCTTTTAAAAATTTTTCATTTTATAAAAGAAATCCAGCATTTCTATGCAGCCCCATGCTTCCTTCACATTGAAAATACTTCATTAATCAGGCTGAATGAATGGGATCCCAAGGCAAAAAGACTACAGTAAAGTAAAAACTGGAAATATTTTATTCATACATTATATATATATATACACCCTAACAAATATGCCACTGTTTCAATTTTCATCTACTGACAAAATTAATAGTTATCATTGTCATTGTCTCATGGCCCATACTTCTATAACCTTGCCAAAGGGCAGAGTTTTAAAAGGTTTTATTAAATTTTGTTATTTTGAGGTGATTCATAGGAGGAAAAGGAAGAAGTAATACTCCAAAAAACTAAATTAAGAGATTAGATTAATGAAACCCCTGCAATGTAGGAGCTGCAGGCTATCCCAACTTTCTCACTTACTCAGTTCATGGGTGCCAATCCTAGGAACTTCCTCTTCAGTCTATTGGAACCCAGATTGGCAGATGGCTCTCAGTAGTTGCCTAATCCATTGTGTATCAAAATTGAGATCCTAAAAATAATTTAATATAAGGAAGTGGAAAATTAATGTGTATAATAGGTTTCAAATAATTTAAACTTGGCAACCTCCAAGTACCCCACAACAAGCAAATACCCAAATAAGATTCCTTAATTTTTTTTGTTAAACTTCTGAGAAACATTAGCATGAAGCAAATGTTTATCAATTGTTTATCAACTACCTGAAAAAAAGAGGAGCATTCTAAATGAAATGGAATTTCAATATTTATTCAGTTCCTTTAGAACAACTTATGTGATGATGTGTGAGTGATCATTGAAGTCTAGAGTCTAACATTGACAGACTTAAGTAATTTTGAACACTTAGGTATAAAATAACTGGTAGAGATGGCAATGTTAAAAAATAGTGTTCATTTGTGAATAAAGAAAAAAACAATTTTTATGTGGAGAGATGGCTCAGAGGAAAAACAGCACTGGCTGTTTTTCCAGAGGACCTGATTTTATTTCCCAGCAACCACATGGTGGCTCATAACCTTGTATAATGAGATCTGGTTTCTCTTCTGTCCTGCAGGCCCATTTGTAGGCAGAACATTGCATATGTTATAAATAAATCTAAAAATTTTCAAAACCATAATTTTAATTAACTTTAAAAGAAATATACAGTATCTTTAAGGGCGCATATAAAGAATAAGGACACCTAATGCAAACACTTAATACTTTTTAGGCACTGTGAAAATAAACTTGGCTAAAATATAGGAACAAAAAGCCTTTATGTAATTATGACAATATTACAGTTAAAACCAAATTCCAAAAGTAGAAACAAATGTAGTACGGACATGCTACAAGAACTTCTGTATAAGAATAGCAAGTACAGAGAGTGCAATGAAGTGCAGTTGACCTCTCAACGTTTAGCACGGAATTCCATTTGATGTGGAAAATGATTTAAATGGTGAAATTGAGCTGTAAACAACTGTGAAGAAAATGCACTCAGATTTCATCCTAGAATGTGGGTGTCTAAGCAGTATACTACAGTAACATTCATGAGAAGAAAGGTGACTCAGCCCATATAAAATTAAGCATTTTTGAACACTTAAAAGTAAAAGTTGAATGAAAAAGAAAAGTAAGAAATTTACCAAATTTCAAAAGAAAAGAAAAAAACACACAAAAGGACATAAAGACAGATTTGAAGTCTAAGAGAATAGATTAGAGAATCAAGAATTTAACTCATGTTCACACAATGAACTGAAATTTTAAGATGTGTCATGGGTATACAATGGATAGTCTTCAATAATGTAATGTATTGTACTGAAGGAGAGGTGGGTGGATAAATACATTAGTGAAAAAAGTTAAGGGGAAAACATCATAGATCAAATGCCAAATATGTTTTAAATTATATAATCAGAACATTTTGAACTATGAATACTCTGCAGTTTTAGATTAAGCTTGGATACTTTTATTTTCTAGAATATGTGTCTTCATTTCTGTTATAATATTGTAATGTCAACCAATGAATGAATGAATAGCAATATTTGACATAAATTGATTTTCTATGGACTTCGGTGTAGCCATTTAGAACTATGACAGAAATGAAGGTTAATAGTGCTAGAGGGTGTTCCATGTGTTTGCTTCAGTGAATACTACAAATATTATGTTCATTTAAGGCAAATGTATACATTTTAAAATACAAAATTATATCTATGGATATAAAACCTGCCAATGTATTCATTTCAGTATTTCTTTTAATAATGCTACTGCATTTTATTCTTTATACCATAATTTCTACATTATTCATCTTGATGCATTTTTATATTTAGAGCAACATGTAAATAAGAATAAAATGTCTGTGCAATATTTAATGGGCAAGAGAAAAACTTGAAATCACATTTGTGGCAATTCAACAAAGAATAAAACATATTTATATAACCAATTTATCAAGAGATCACATAAGTCAATTATTAGATTCTACTGCTCTTATTTTATCATTACAGATGGAATAATATACTTGTATAGTTTGTTATTATATTACATTTAAAATTTAATAATTGCAGGATGGAAATTTAGAACCATTGCATGAGCTTGCATGGCTGGTAAGGATAATATGCAGGATGTGAATCCAGTCATTTTGAACATCATTCTGTTAAATGGACTAAAGCAGTATTTAGAGAAACTAAAAAATACATTGTATAAATGGATAAAATGTTCAGTATAAGTGAGTAGATACATGAAAGGCAAAACCTAATTTTGAGTAGGAAACCAGTTTTTGGACTTACATGGCACACTGAGAACGTGTTTTACTCTGAAGATTCAGGAACACATAAGAATTTTGAGCATAGCAATGACAGATTGTCTCAAATGATTTTAGAATAAAACCTGGATACACTGAGAAGGGTTAAATAGAGTGAGCTATGTGTGCATTTGAATCTTCATCATTACTGAAGGTAGAGGAGCCAATCAGGAGGCTCCACCACTGATCCATACCCAAGTTTCCTCTCCACAGGAATGGTTTGCTAAAACCCTGAGAACAGATGGGATGTTTGAGAGACATGCACAGGGAAGAGGGAAGAAGAAGGCAGTGTCTCTATGGACAAGTGGAATTTAATGAACTAAGGAAACAACAAAGACACTGCACTTGAACTTCTGATTTCATCAGAGTCTCTCTCTGCTGAGAGCTATGGCAGGTCTCTGATCAATCTGCTCAGTTGTCCCTTTCTCCCACAAAACCCCTGGTCCCTCCATTTCTATATCCAGAATCACAGCCTCTGGGACCTACAAGCACCCTGGAGACACAACAGTAAAAGCCAGGTGGCTTCTGCCAAGAGAAGTCCACTTTCTTTACTTTGATGTGCTCCTTGTGGGCTGAACTCTGTTGTCATTGACTTCTGTCCTCAGTTTTCTCTGGGGCTTCAGACTAAATTATGTACTAATGGACAGTCACTGGCTGTGTCCTCATTAAAAAGTTGCTAATGAGTCACTCTGATGCCAGAGAGACCAGATGATCAGAGATCCTAGTAGCCTACACTTGGGACCTGCAGGGAAACTTAGGAGAATACACAGCATAAGATCTGGAAGTTGAGCAATGACCCAGGCAGCCAAGAGTTACCTCTTGATAGACTTCCCTTGCCAAGGGTTAGTTAGTTCAAGAGCATGTTGTCCTTGGCCTACAAGTTTCTGGGAATGACTGCTATGCAGAGAAACAGTGACTTTCCCCTGGGCTGTCAGCGCTGCTTAGTGCTGACTCTCCTCACCCACTGTGACATAGCACTTTTGAGTCTGAAATGAAGAGGTGTCTTTATGCTGCTTTGAATATTTAGCTCATGGATAATGGTCTTAGTCTTTTGTTAGTCTCAATCCTACTGTGGGAATCCCTTTGTTACAAATTCTTCACATTTCTGAAACAGTGAATCTTGCAGGGTATGGCTGATTATTTATTACCTCATGCTTACTATTTTAAATGATCATATCATATAACATATTGTTTAAAGTGTGTAACATGTACTAGTCTTCTCCCTTATCTCATTTCTGAATTATGTTCTATTTTCTAATTTTAGTAATGTCACCTCTGTTATAATGAAGAAATATGAATGGTTAATAGATATTTTTAAAATAGTAGTTAACATCCACAGTCATCCAAGTAATGCAAATTAAAATTTTTATGAGATTTCATCTTACCCCAATCAGAATGATTATGACCAAGAGAACAATGGACAGCAAAGAGAAAGAGGCCTCCATTGGGGACCTGGAGGGAAACTAGGAGAATACACAACATAAGATCTAGAAGTTGAGCAATGAGCCAGGCAGCTAAGACTTACCTCCTGAGCCTCTTGGATCCCCATTTTTCCTTATCAAAAGAGGAGTAACATGCACTCTGTATGTATTAAGCTAGTGCCATCACTGTGGAAATCAGTATGGAGTTTTCATAAGACTAAAAATACAATTACCATATAACCCAGCCATACCACTCTTGGGTTTAGACATGTAGACTGGAAGTCAAATACCACAGAGATACTTTTATGTCATCCATGCTCACTGCTGTGTCATTCACAGTACTTAGAAGTGAATCAGCCTTGATGTTTGTAACTAATGGAATTTTATACAGCAGTAAAAAGAAATCATGAAGTCATGACATTAACAGGAAAATCAGTAGAGCTGGAAATTATTCTTATATAAAATAAGTCAAAATATTTCATATTTTATCTAATATGTGAAATTTAGATTTGAATCTGTGTGAATGTGCATATGTATATGATTATGTGTGTGTGTGTGTGTGTGTGTGTGTGTGAGAGAGAGAGAGAGAGAGAGAGAGAGAGAGAGAGAGAGGAGAGAGAGAGAGATATTGAATTTAAATGGGAACCATAAAGAGGAAAAGACAGCTTAAGGGAGAAAAAGGGAAGTGCAGTATATGTGACATAAAGCAGGTGAGTGGAACTATTTGTTGGAAGCAAGAGTTAGCAAGAGGCGAAAGGGGGTAAGGGAGGACATTAGGGGAGGGAGATGAATTAAATAAAATAATGAGTCATAGTAATGAAAATGCCGTAATGGGGCTGCAGACACGGCTCAGTGATTAAGGACAGTTACTGCTTTTACCAAAGACCCATGTTTAGTTCCACAGGATGGCTTACAATTTTCCGTAATTCCAGTTCCAAGAGGTCTGAAGATTTTATTTTGTACACATGAAATAAAAATAAATACATCTTCAAAAATACTTAGAAAGGGAGTAGTTATACCTATTACTTTCTATGATAATGGATTTCTATGATTAATTAAAATTTGAATAAAATTATCATTCACTCCTGTAGTGAACATTTCTGTCAAGCTTCTTGTGTGTGTTTTAGGGTGTTTAAAGCTCACAGCAATGCAATATAATAAGTGTTGTGATGTTTTTGTTTAAAGATAACACTAAAGCTAATAGCTGTGTAATTTGTTCAGAGTCATAAAAGTTACTCAGAATGATAGATACAGATTTATGACCCAACACCTTGCTGCAGAGTTTATGCATTTATTGTAGTGTGCTGTGATGTTTTAGTTTTCTGTTTGTGTCTTTGTATGCCCATTGTACTCATTCTTTTCAACCTTGACTTCCCATTTTTCCTTATTCCTTTTAAATTGGTATTGCTTCTATTCATTTTACATTGGGGCCCAAGGTCTTAATGTTATATGTCCCTCTCTCCACTGGGGTAGGTCTTATTGTCTCATTAAGTATTTATTTATATTCAATAACTAATTGTTTTTTTTACTGATTTTTCTAATATCTATTTGTTTAAACATACACCCTCTTTAAAGAGACTGGAAAATAAATCTTTAATCTTTTCTTGTTGCTATGCCTCTGCTATCACAGGTACCAATCAATACCACACCCATCAAGGGAACCTATATCAGTCCAATTGCTTATGTCAGAAATTATGACCACCCAGCAATAACTACTACTAGTACTAACTGGTCAGTTGCCATAGTGTTTCACATTATTCTCTTCTCTTTGATGTTGCCATTTACAACAAATAATCTATGGAATGTATGTGATTAATGCTCAACTCTATGCTGTTTGTAGAAGAAACAACCAATAGACAAGAAAAATATTTAAACCATAAAGTACAATTTCTAGTTCATGATGCCAGTTGAACATACAAATTTATTATTTTTATTTTCCAAAATTCCAGTAAAATGACTTAGAGACTACAAAAATAATTATATTGTATTACTCTGAAAAAATTAAAATGTGAAGAAATATATGTTAACATGCGAAAGATATATAGGGACAGTTAAAATATACTTGTAAATAAGTAAGACATTGCTAAAAAATAAATTACATAATGTGTTCAGAGAAGAGCCTTTATTAAAATTTAAACACCAAATCAATTCTATGTTGCCTGTGAAACAACCCAGACCCCTGAGATCTCTCAGACACTGAACCACAAACAAGGGAGCCTACATGAGCTGGTCCCCTGTCCC
Organism: Apodemus sylvaticus; assembly: GCF_947179515.1. Classification (NCBI taxonomy): domain Eukaryota; kingdom Metazoa; phylum Chordata; class Mammalia; order Rodentia; family Muridae; genus Apodemus; species Apodemus sylvaticus. Next base: position 99,720,571 of record NC_067472.1, read on the forward strand.
TGATATATATACAACAGAGGAGTGCCTGAGCTGGCCTCAGTGGAAGAAGACATACCTAACTAACCCTCTAGAGACTTGAGACCCCAGGGAGTGGGATGGCCTGGCAGAGGGGCATCCTCTTGGAGATGGGGGGAGGAGGAATGGGATGAGGAACTGAGGGAGGGCAGACCAGGAGTGGAGTAAGGACTGGACTGTAAAAAATAAAAGTATATCAATGAAGAAAAAAAAAGAAATGAGAAATTACAGCAATGAATACAGCAAAAAAAAAAAAGAAAGAAAAAGAAAAATAGAAAGAAACAATCAAACTGCATGAATTAAATTGCACTACAGGGAAGTGTAGAGATATGACATGGAAATTTGAGACAGGGAATGCAGGAATTCTATTAGTAGCAGTCAAAATTTGATGAGTCATAATCAAAATGCAAATATACAAAATGTTATATAAAATTACCTTTAGGATATGTATATGAGGTCTATATGAAACATGAATGATTTTTTTTACTCATACATTGGTCTCATCTCCAAGTTATTCTTATTACATATAGGAAGATATTATTCAATCTGAAAAGGTCCACATATGAAACACTTCAAATGCCGAGCAGTTATACAAACAGTAACAGACATGTATGCAATTGACTTTTCCATCCAAAGCCACTAATATGGGTACAAACTGCCATGGTTGAAGGGTACAGATGCCTCTCATAGCTCGATATGTTTGAATACTTAGTTCCCAATCTGTGGAACTCTTGAGGAAGGATTAGTAGGAGTGGCCTTATTGGAGGAAGGTTGTCATGGTCAGCAGGCTTTGAAAAGGCTTTAAAAGAAGCACACTATCTCAGTGTTTCCTTCTGCCACCTATTTGTGAACTCTCAGCTGTCCATACTCCTATGCCCATCTTCTGCCATCATGGACTCTAACCTTCTGAACCCATTTGTCACAGCAAAAGACCAGTACTTAAGATGCACACATTGCAAAGATAGATATTACATAATTATATGAAAAATTTACTTTTGGTAGATGAGAAAGTGAGAATCATTTTCATTTAATTTTCTTTAATTTCTCTATTAAGTGAAAGTGTTGTATGGTAAATCTGATTTACTGAAAATGTGAGTTCAAAATTTATTTCTCCCACTGACTGTGATCTTGAGCAAGCTGCATATCACTATGGCAATAGATCTTTATATTGTAATATTAGATTTTGGATGCTGTTATTATGATTATTTAACTCAGTAATACCACCAAGACATAATTGGCTTATATATGTACTCTGTATATTGTTGTTTTATGAACTTATCAATTCTCATATTGGCTGAACAAAACTTCCTGGAAGTATTCTACTTTCATTACAGTTGCCGAGATAAAATACTCTGACAAAAGCAACTTAGATGAGAAAGAGTATATTTGAGTTCACAATTCCACGTTAAAGTCCTTCCAAAAGTCAAGGCAAGAAAGAATGTTCACAGTCAAGATCAGAAGTAAATGTATGAATACTTGTGTTTGGTTTTCCATCTCTCTTCTTATACAGTCCAGGACCCCAGACAAAGCTGTGGAATGACCCTAATAGGCTGTGTCTTCCTACATCAATGAGCTCAATTAAGAAAAAAAATCCCCCAGAAGCATGCCTACAGGCCACTTAAATCTTGGAAAAATCACACTGAGATTCTTATTCCAGGTGATTCTAGGTTGTGTCAAGACAGTAAAAACTACTGGAGAAGATGGGAGAGAGATACAGAGGTTCAGGAAATCGAATAAAAATATATAACATGTGGAGATGAGGAACTGGAAATAGCCACCGGAGGGGTCCCAACACCAGGGAAACAACAGTCCCCCAGTACCCAACGGGGATGACTTTAGCCAAAATGAACAGAGAAGGAGGAGATAGAACCTGTAGAGACAACCTCCAAAAGATAGGCATGGCTCCCGGGTGAGGGATAGGGCCACCCACCCATCTCAAAGTTTTTAACCCAGAAATGTTCCTATCCAAAGGAAGAACAGGGACAAAAATGGAGCAGAGACTAAAGAAAGGACCAGTCAGGGACTGCCCCACCTGAGAATCCATCATGTCTGCAGATGCCAAACCCAACAGTGTTGTTGCAAAGAGGCACTTGGTCACAGGAATCTGGTATGGCTGTTCCTTGGGAGGTCTGGCAAGCAACTGACCAGTGCAGATGTGGATACTTGGAGCCAACCATCAGACTGAGCTCAGGGACCCCAGTAGGGCAGATGGCAGAACGATTGGAGGAGCAGAGGGGGATTGCAACCCCATTGGAAGAACAACATCGCCTGGCTGGAACACTCGATGCTCCCAGAGACTAGAGCACCAACCAAGAAGTGTACAGGAAGGGATCCAAGGCTCCAGATACATATGTAGCAGAGGATGGCCTTGTCTGACAGCATGGGAAGGGAGGCCCTTGGTCCTGTGAAGGTTTGATGCCCTAGCGTAGGGAGATGCTGGAGTGGTGGTGCTGGAGAGGGTGGGTGGGTGGGGAGCACCCTTATTGAGGCAAAGGGGAGGGAAGAGAGGGCAGATATGGGATAGGGGGTTTGTGGAAGGGTAACCAGGAAGTGGGGTATCATTTGAGATGTAAACAGATGGAATGATTAGAAAAAGAAAGCCAGGAAGAAAAAGACAGTATAAACTATGGCAATAAGTTACTTTTTTGTGTATGTGTGTGTAAAATAAGTCATAAACAATTCTCCCCATTGTCTTTTCAATTTATCTGTCCACTAATTCCTTTTAATTATTTTGTTTGTATTTCTCATATGGCCATAATTCCTCATTCTTTCTCATTGTTTGAGGATTTTATCACATTTCATGTAGACTCCTGCTGTAGCCTCCTTTATTAAATGTAAGTTTTCCCCTCCAGATCATTTTCAGGTTTCTTAACATATAAGGAACAAACTGGTTATCACAACATCATTCCATCCCCTTTGAAAAGCTGTTTCCTTTTACTTTTATGGTTCCATTTCCATTTTTTTCATTTTTATAGTTCTGAACTATAGCCATATCAAGTTTTCTGAAGCTTTAATCAATCAGACCTTGACCATGTGTTATAAGCTGCTGTCTAGTAAGAAAACATAAATGCAAACTAGGGGAGATAGAATCAACAGTGATTTGTGTGCTGGTGTAGATTCCTAGACCTAGAGGTACACATTCAACCTGGCCTCTAAATGTAACTTATTGTTACTTCGTATCAATTCCACTAAAATTAGGGACAAGACAAAGCTGCTCACTCTCCCCCTAGCTTTTCAACATAGTACTTGAACTTCTAGCCAGAGCAGCTAGGAAACTAAAGGAGATCAAGGGAATACAATTTGGAAAGGAAGAAGTCAAGATATCACTGTTTGCATATGATATGATGGAATACGTAATGAACCACAAAATTCCTCCAAAGAATTCCTACAGCTGATAAACAACTTCTGCAAAGTGGTTGGATAGAAAATTAAAATAAACAAATCAGCTGTTTTCCCTTACTCAAAGGATTAACGAGCTGAGAATAAAAATTAGGGAAATGGTACCCTTCACATTAGTCAGAAATAATATAAAATATCTTGGTGTGACTCTAACCAAGCAAGTAAGAGATCTGGATGATAAGAACTTCAAGTCCCTGAAGGAAAAAAAAATGAAGGAAAACTTCAGATGTCCTTCAACAGGGGAATGGATACAGAAAATGTGGTATATTTACACAATGGAATACTACTCGGCTATTAAAAACAAAGACTTCATGAAATTATTAGGCAAATGGATGGAACTAGACAGTATTATCCTGAGTGAGGTAACCCAGTCGCAAAAGAACACACATGGTATGCACTCACTGATATGTGGATATTAGCCCAGAAGCTTGGAACACCCCAAGATACAATTCATAGACCATATGAGGTTCAAGAAGGAAGAACAAAGTGTGGATGCTTCAGGCCTTCCTAGAAGGACTGAAGTGGAACAATATACTCATGAGAAGTAGACTGTGGGAGGGACTTTCAAGAAAGAAAGGAGGGGAAGGGGAAAGGGGGGCAGGATCAGATATATGAGGAGACGAGGATAATATACAGAGGGTCAAGAAATTGACCAAAAGTGTTTAGCAATGGGGCATGGGGACCTGGGGGTAGCCACCAGCAAGTCCCAGATACCAGGAAAGCAGATCCAGAAGCCAAAGGGGATGAGATTAGCTAAAATGCCCAACAAAAGGGAGGGAGAATCTGTAGAGACCACATCCAGAGGCTTCCAGTTGCAGGGTGGGCCACTCACTAGTCTCCAAACTTTTAACCCAGAATTTCTCCTGTCTAAAGGAAATGCAGAGACAAAGTGTGGAGCAGAGACTGAAGGAAAGGCCATCCAGAGTCTTCCCCACCTGGGGATCCATCCCATATACAGGCACTAAACCCAGACACTATTGCAGATGCCAAGAAGTGCTTGCTGACAGGAGCCTGATATAGCTATCTCCTGAGAGGCTCTGTCAGAGTCTGCCAAATACAGAAAAGTGGGCACTCACAGACGACCATTGGAATGAGCATGGGGTCTCCAATGGAGGAGCTAGAGAAAGGACTGAAGGAGCTGAAGGGGTTTGCAACCCCATAGGAAGAACAATAATATCAACCAACCAGTACCTGAAGAGTACACAAGGAGGAACCCATGGTTCCAGCCACATATGTAGCAGAGAATGGCCTTATCTGGCATCAATGGAAGAAGAGGCTCTTGGTCTTGTGAAGGCTCAATACTGCAGTGTAGCTGAATGTCAGGGCAAGAAGGCAGGAGTGAATGGGTGGGTGGGGGAACACCCTCAGAGAATCAGGGGGAGGGAGGATGGGATAGGCTCTTTTTGGAGGGGAAACTGGGAAAGGGAATAATATTTGAAATAAAATAAATAAATAAATAAAATAACAAATTAAAAATGGGGTACAGAACTAAACAGAATTCTCAACTGAGGAATCTTGAATGGCTGAGAAGCACTTAAAGAAATGTTCTATATCCTTATCATCAGGGAAATGCAAATCAAAATGACCCTGATGGCCTACCTTATACCATTCAGAATGGCTAAGATAAAAAACTCAGTGACAGTAGCAGATGCTGGTGAGTGTGTGGAGAAAAAGGAACATTCCTCCATTGGTGGCAGTTCCTCAGAACACTGGAAATAGTTCTACCTGAGGACCCAGTTATATTACTCCTGGGCATATACCCCAAAGATGCTCCAACATATAACAAGGACACATGCTCCACTATGTTTATAGCGGCCAGAAGCTGGAAACAACCCAGATGTCCCTCAATAGAGGAATGGATACAAAAAATGTGGTACATTTACACAATGAAATACTACTCAGCTATTAAAAACAATTACTTCATGAAGTTTGCAGGCAAATGGATGGCACTTGAAAACATCCTGAGTGAGGTAACTCAGTCACAAAAGAACACACACAGTATGCACTCACTGATAAGTGGATATTAGCCAAAAAGAAACTTGGAATTCCCACTATACAACTCACAGATCATATGAATCCCAAGAAAAAAGATCACACAAAAGTGTAGATACTGCAGTCCTACTCAGAGGGGGAAAGTAAACAATCTTGGGAAATAGAGGGAGAGAGGGATCTGGGAGGGAGAGAGAAAGGGGAGGAAAAGGGGGTATTGGTTCACATATGGGAGGATATGGGGGTATAGAGTGTCAGGATTTTGAAAGGAGTTGCCTACAGTGGGGGAGGGAGAACTGAGTGTAGCCACTAGAAAGTCCTAGATCCCAGGACACAACAAGGATGAATGACATTAGCCAAAATACCCAACAAAGGGGAGATAGAACCTGTAGATACGATATCGAGTAGATAGGCAGAGCCTGTGTTTGAGGGATGGGGCCACCCACCCACCTCAAAAATATTAATCCAGAATTTTTCCTGTGAAAAGGGAATGCAGGGACAAAGAGCGGAGAAGAGACTGAAGGAAAGGCCATCCAGAGACTGCCCCACCTAGAGATCCATCCCATCTGCAGACACCAAACCCAGACAATATTGCTGATGCCAAGAAGCACTTGCTGACAAGATCCTGGTATAGCTGTCCCCTGAGAGGCTCTGCTAGAGCCTGACCAATAGGGATGCAGATGCACACAGCCAAGCATTGGACAAGAATGTGAAAACCCCAGTGGAGGAGTTTAGAGCAAGGATTGAAGGAGCTGAAGAGGTTTGCAACCCCACAGGAAGAACAATACCAACCAACCAGACACCCCAAAGCTCCCAGAGACTAAACCACCAACCAAAGACAACACATGGAGCGGCCCATGGCTTCTTCTTCATATGTAGCAGAGGGTGGTATTATCTGGCTTCAATGGGAAAGGATGCCCTTATTCCTGTGAAGGCTTGATGTCCCAGCATAGCGGAATGTTAGGGTGGTGAGGCAGGAATTGGGGGTGGGCGGGTAGTTGAGGGAGTACCCTCATAGAAGCAGGGAGAAGGGGGAGGAGATAGCGAGTTTGTGGAGGGGAAACTAGGAAGGGGGATAATGTTTGAAATTAAATAAACTAGCAATATAAAAACGATGATATTACATAACTTTCATTTCTGAACACATGAATATACTTATATACAACTATAGTTAATAGGTGTATATAAGATATATGTATATAGATATAAGTTATTTGAACTAAATTCTAAAAAGTTAGGTAAACAAAATTTAAATTTTTCATAGTAATTAAAACTCAGAGTCACTAGAAGATAATAGTCATAAAATAGGAACATATCTTCTATTTTGGAGAAGAATCTGTGTCACTTCCAGTGTCTGTTTCTATATCTTATTTCTTTTGGGATAGATTTTGTAGTCTGTGAACTATGTGTTAATAATTTAATTATTTATTTGTATGTTTGCTTTAGAGAATACAATATGCATCTTCAATATGTAACAATCAACCAAGAAGTAATACTATAATTTTCAAATATAAGTAATATCCCTACAAAATAGACTTTGATTTTTCTGCTACCTCAAAAAGGTTATTATAGGGTAGTTTATAAACCTCATTGGAAATTATTATTTTCACCTAAAAATATTGTATAACCTTAATAAATTCATCCATAGCTAGAAAACTTGAGTATTATACAGAAAAAAATGTGGGACTCTGAAAGACAGAATAAAGAAAATTTTCTCATGAGGGACTTTGTGAACAACAAAATAAAACTGTATCATCCTTGGGTTTGCTATGGCTTTATGTATCTTAAATCTGCTCTTAGAAAAGCCAGAAATCCAGGAATACTAACAGAAAGGCTTAACAAAGTACACTTTTTCTAGTCAACAACCAACAAAGAAGCACTCTACTATGATGCTAATTGGATAATAGTATTCTACACCAGCATAGAGCAATGGAAAGATGATAACCTTATCCACAATTTTACCATCAAAAGCTTGGTGGGGAATCGAGATTTCTTTCTTCACTATATTTAGTTGCAACTGTCAACATCACTGGAAAGTAATGAGCTTCCCTGATCAATTCCACTAGTTGTCTCTGGAGACATGGAGTGCTCTGACTTCCACCCCCATCCAGCATTAAAGAGGTACCCTCTTTTCTCCTTCATTATAAGTTATATAACAAGAGGCATTCTGGAGACTCAGAACTTCGAATATCTTCTAGTAATGACAAGGCTATCCACTTGTGGAGACCACATGGGGAGCCATAATTGAGTAGGACACTATCAGTGGATAATTAAGGATCTGAAATTCATGTCCATTCCCAAATATAATTTGAAATGCCCACATTTTAATGTCAGTAGAAGGAAAGCAATGAACCTGGCATTCTAGCACCATCTAGCTGTGTACTTCTATTTTAGAGCAATTTTAAAGGTCTGAATTAGATTCAGGGTTGGTAAGGGAACATGCAGTATGTCTTGGCTTAATAGAAAATTCCTCAATATATTAAAAGTTAGGAGGATCTCAAACTGAATGAAAGAGACAACCAATAGATACCAACACTGAAATTATAGAATAACTGTTAATAGAGTTTAAAGTTCATCACAAAATCACTGCAAAGGAAAATTATAAATGCACTGAGCAAAATTAAAATATAGAAAATTTCAGCAAAAATAGAATATATAAAGATTTTTAAACTTTAGAACTATAAAGTAAATAGAACAAGCTACCTATTTGATCTCAGTAGCAGAATGTAGAGAGTAAAGAAATGTGTCAGGGTAGTTAAAAACAGAATAACAGAAGCAGCACAACCAGAATAGAGGGAAAGTAGTCTAAAAAGAAGACAGATGTTGAGGCTGATAGGGCTGATGAAAAGGTTTTAGTTTTCAGGTTATTAAAGATGAAAGGGAAACAAAGAATCCAGGGCTCCACCAGGATATGGAAAATCAATGGCAGCTGTTCCAACAATACAGAAAATTTATTTTCCAGGCTGGCAACCAGTATGCCTCTGTTTTTGCATCCCAGGGGCAGGGATTACTAGTGTACACATTTATTATTTTATAACCTGGCTTATAACCATTCTAGTGATAAAGCTTAGGTAACTCTGTTTGTGCAGCAAGTAGCCAGTTTATTGAATGAGTCGTTTCCCCAGTCCCAGAAAGCATGTTATCTACCTGTAAAAATATAACAAAATATGTTTGTGAAGAATTCTGTTGGAATTTTGATGGGGATTTCATTGAATCTGCAGATTGCTTTTGGTGAGAAGGCCATTTTTACTATGTTAATCTTACTGATCCATGAGCATGGGAGATCTTTCCATTTTCTGAGGTCTTCTTCAATTTCTTTTTTTAGAGATTTGAAGTTCTTATCATATAGATCTTTTACTTACTTGGTATGAGTAATACCAAGATATTTATACTATTTGTGACTATTGCGACAAGTGTTGTTTACCTAATTTCTTTCTCACCCTGTTTATCATTTATATAAAGGAAGGCTACTGATTTGTTTGAGCCACCACAAAGCTCAAGTTCAAGTGGATCAAGGACCTCAACATAAAACCAGATACACTGAATCTAATAGAAGAGAAAGTGGAAAAGAGCCTTGAACTCATTGGCACAGGGAAATTTTTCCTAAACAGAACTCCAATGGCTCAGGCTCCAAAATCAAGAACTGATAAATGGGACCTCATGAAACTGGAAAGCTTCTGAAAGGCAAAAGACACAGTCAATAAGACAAATCATCGATTCACAGATTGGGAAAAAAACTTCACCAAACCCACATCCAATAGGGGGCTAATATCCAAAATATATAAAGAACTCAAGAAGCTAACCTCCAAAAAACTGAATAACCCAATTGAAAAATGGGTTACAGAGCTAAACAAAGAATTCTCTACTAAGGAATCTCAAGTGGCTGAGAAGCACCTAAAGAAATGTTCAACATCTTTAGTCATTAGTAAAATAAACCAAATGGCACTAAGATTCTACCTTATACCAATCAGAATGGCTAAGATAAAAAACTCTGCTGGCAGATGCTGATGAGGATACCGAGAAAGAGGAACTCTCCTCCATTGCTGGTGGGATTGCAAGCTGGTACGCCCACTTTGGAAATCAATGTGGTAGTTCCTCAAAAATTTGAAGTAGTGCTACCTGAAGACCCAGCTATACCACTACTGGGTATATACTCAAAAGATGCTCCAACATATAACAAGGATACATGCTCCACTATTTTCATAGCAGCCTTATTTATAATAGCCAGAAGCTGGAAATAACCCAGATAACCTTTAACAGAAGAATGGATATAGAAATGTGGTTCATTTACACAATGGAGTCCTATTCAGCTATTATAAACAAGAACACCATATATTTTGCAGGCAAATGGATGGAACTAGAACATATTATCCTGAGTGAGGTAACTCATACGCGAAATGGCATACATGGCATCTACTCCCTAATAAATAGATATTAAACCAAATGCTCAGAATACCTATGATACAACTCCTAGACTACATGAAGCTTAACAAGAAGGAAGGCCAAAATGTGAAAACTTCAATCCCACTTAGAAGGTGGAACCAAATAATCATGTCAGATAGAGGGAGGGAGAGTCCTGGCTGGGATAAGGGATGAAGAGGGGAAAGGGGGAGCAGGTTCAGGTATAAGAAGAGACAGGAGAGAAATCCAGAGGGCCAGAAAAATAAACAGAAATATGGAAACAGCAGGGAAGGCAATTACTAGAAAGTCCCATAAACCAGGGATGTGAGAGGCTTTCAGGACCCAAGGGGGATGGCATTATACTAAATACCCAGCAAAGGAGAGATAGAACCTATAGAGACAACCTCTAGTAGATAGGCATGTCCCCCAGTTGATGGAAGGGACCACTCACCTATCTCAAAATTTTTAACCCAGAATTGTCACTGACTAAAGGAAATGCAGGGAAAAAAATGGAGCAGAGGCTGAAGGAAAGGCCATCCAGAGACCATAACACTGTATGATCCATTCCATTCACAGAAACCAAACCCCAACAGTTTTGCTGATGCCAAGAAGTGCTTGCAGAAAGGAGCCTAGTATGAGTATGTCTTCTGAGCCTAGTATGTCTTCTGAGGGGCTTTGCCAGCACCTAAGACAGACACAGACTCTCACAGCCAACCATTGGATTGAGGCTGAGCTTCCAATGGGAGAATTAGGGGAAGGACTGAAGAAGCTGAAGGGGACTGCAACCCCTTAGGAAGAGCAACAATATCAACTAACCAGACCACTTAGAGATCCCAGGGAATAAACCGCCAACCATGGTCCATGGCTAAATAAGTAGCAGAGGATTGCATTATCTGGCATCAGTGGGAGGAGAGGTGCTTGGTCCTGAGTAGGGTTGTTGCCCCAGCGAAAAGGGATACTAGAGGGGTGAAGCAGGTGTGTGTGGGTGGGTAGGAGAGTATCCTTTTCGAGGCAAATGAGAGGGGGATGATGTGGGGGTTTGCAGAGGGGTGACTGGAAAGGGGAAACAACATTTGGCATATAAATAAATAAAATAATCCACAAAAATATTAAAAAAAAACTTGAGGATCACCATCCCAGTCTTCAAGCAATACTACAGAACAATAGTGACAAAAACTGCGTGATATTGTACAGAGACAGACTGGTTGATCAATGGAATAAAATCAAAGAGCCAGAAATAATACCACACACCTATCTGTGGACACTTGCTCTTTGACAAAGAAGCCAAACCATACATTGGGAAAAAAGAAAGCATCTTCAACAAATCGGGCTGGTCTAACAGGCAGTTTGCTTTTAGAAGATTCAAATTGATTCATATTTATCAACTTGCACAAAGCTCAAGTCCAAGTGGATCAAGGACCTCCACCTAAAATCAGATACACTGAATCTGATTTTAGAAGAGAAAGTGGGGAATGTCAGCATTCGTATGGGGAAACTTTCATGAAACATAACTCCAGTGGCTCAGGCTCTAAGATCCACAATTGACAACTGGACCTTATAAAACTGAAAAGCTGCTGTAAGGCAAAGGACATTGTCAATAGGACAAAACAGCAACCTACAGATTGGGAAAAGATCTTCAGTACTACATCTAATAGAGGGTTAATATCCAAAATATATTAAGAACTCAAAAAGCTAGACTCCATAAAGCCAAATGTGGGATACAAAACTAAATAATGAATTCTCTAAACAGGAAGTTCAAATAGCTGAGAATCACTTAAAGAAGTGTTCAACATCCTTGTTCATCAGGGAAACGAAAATCAAAATGACTATGAGGTTCCACTTTACACCAATCAGAATGGCTAAAATAAAAACTCAAATGATAGCATATTTTGGTGAGGATATGGAGAAAGAGAACACTCCTCTATTGCTGGTGGGATGGTAAACTGGTACAACCACTCTCGAAATCAATCTAGCAGTTCCTCAGAAAGTTGTAAATCATTCTACCAGAAGACCCTGATATACTGCTCCTGGGAATAAACCTACAAGATGCTCCACAACACCATGAGGACATGTGCTCTTCTATGTTTATAGCAGCATTATTTCAGAAACTAGAAACAACCCAGATGCCCCTAAACTGAATACAGAAAATATGGTTTATTTACACAATGTAATACTATTCAGCTATTAAAAAAAAGAACACTGTAAATTTTGCAGGCAAATGTATGGAACTAGAAAATATCCTGATTGAGATAACCCAGTCCCCAAAGGACATGCATGGTGTGTACTCACTGATAAGTGGATATTAGCCAAAAGGTACAGAATACCCGTGATATAACCCACAGACCATAAGAAGTTTAACAAGAAGGACGGCCCAAGTGAGGATATTTCAGTCACACTTAGAAGGGGGAACAAAATATCATGGGAGGAAGAGGGAAACTTGAAGGAATCACCTCCATTAGGTAGACAGGCCCCTCAATAGAGGTATGGAGTCACCAAAATCTTCCTTCAAAGTTTTTGACCCTGAATTGGTCCTGTATAAAAGAAATGCAGGGACAAAACTAGAGCAGAGACTGAAGGAAAGGCCATCCAGTGACTGGCCCAACTTGGGATCCATCCCTGGGCAGGCACCAAACCCTGACACTATTACTGATGCCATGTTGGGCTTTCAGACAGGAGCCTAGCATTGCTGTCCCCTGAGAGGATCTGTCAGCAGCTGACTAAGACAGATGCAGATACTCACAGCCAACTATTGGAATGAGGCCAGGAACTCCTATGGAAGCGTTAGGGAAGGATTGACAGAATTGAAGGGGATTTCAACTCCATTGGAAGACCAATAGTGTTAACTAACCCAGATGCCTGAGAGTTCCCAGACACTAAGCGATCAAGAGACTAAGTACATGCATAGGCTGTTTTTTGCCGCCATATGTAACAGAGGACTGCCTTGTCTGAGTTCAGTGGGAGAAGATGCACCTAATTCTGTAGAGACATGATGCCCCAGGGAAGGCAAATGCCCAGGGTGTGGGATGGGGTTGGGTCAGGGTGGGTGCACCTCCTCAGGGGAGGAGGAATGGAGTGAAGAACTGTGACAGGAGGGACCAGGAGGCGGGCCAACATTTGGAATGTAATAAAATAATTATAAATGTAACAAAATAGACTATGTCCTTGGGCCAAAGACAATCATCAACACACAAGACTTGAAATCATATAAAATATGTTCTAAACATGATGGAATAAAACTAGATATGAATAACAGAAAGATATAAGAAAAATATCTAAACTTTGGAGTCAAAATATCTCTTTTAAATGATCAATTATTTCTGAATTAAGATGACAGGCTGCCTCCAAGTCACCCAGTTGAGAAGAATTAGTAAGAGTTTCTACTCCTAATAGATACAGAGGAAGAGCTTGGGAACTATTAAAAATATAGGGATGGAAAATAATGAATATGCTTAAGAAAGATTGGTAATACACTGAAAAAATAACACAAACAAGTACAAAAGAAATAAAATGATAATAAATGATGATTCTTTTCTTTTTATATACTGTCAGATCTATATCATGTGCATTGCTAGATCTATAGATTAGTGAATCTTAAAATAGATAGCAATTAGCACAGAGATCCACAACAGGTCAACCTGAAGAGAGTAAGAGGCTGAAGAGAGCTTAGCTCTAAAGTTGACATCTATGTCACATATCTTCCACTAAGACACAGGGATCTTTATAGAAGAAAAGGGTGGAAAGATTTTTTTTTTAAGAAGTGTTGGATGATTTCAAGAAAGTGGTGTTTTCTTTAAATAAAAGGGAAGTTGTACATATGAACTCCAAGTGGCTTCGACAGCATGTAAATACTTGTGCAAGCTTGAGCCAGACAAAATTTCATCATGAATGGATGATGAGCAGAAGCCTTATTCTAAGCTGAGAACCTAATGGTATTTGATAGCTGCTAGAAAAGGAGAGTCTGTTTTATTAAATGATATGATTGTTGTGGGTTAATCATACTCCAGGCCAGGCCACATACTAAAGAGGGGCTGGGCAATGCAAACTGGGCTTCATGGGCTTAAAAAGATAAAGAACATGAGTTTGGGTGGGTAGAGATGTGGAGGTGGATCTGGGAGGAATTAGATAAAGCTGGAGAATATGATCAAAATGCAATGCATGACATTTTTTCAAAGAATTAATAATATTTAAAATTCAATTTGTCTAATAAAAAAGCTTAGGGGAAAAGCCTCACAAACAAGATAAACCATGTGGAAGACCGCATATCAGGACTTGAAGACAGAGTAAAAGAATTCAAACACATGCTTAAAGAAAATGAGAAATTCGAAAGGACACATGAAGAGAAAATATAGGCTATTTGGTACAGTATTAAAAAACAAAATCATGGGCATAGAAAAAGGATAATTCTAGGGAAAATGGGAAAATGGGAGATAACATATAGATGGTGTACACGCTAAAATGTATTAGATTTATGAATGAAAATTATCACTATAATCAATGAATATCCATTTTAAAGGAAAATTGGCATTTATCTGTAATGTAATGTTTTGCACAATTCTTAATTTAAGCAGTGCATCTATCATTATCAAGTAAATTCTAATTCAATTAGTTGCTTGTGTTGATAGTTCTTAAACCAAGAGTGTAGTTTTTAAATATCGCACCAATAATGTGCTTTACCTAAAGCTCTGTTTTTACTGTAGATACTTTTTCAGATAATCCTTTTGTGTTTTTACTTTTCCTTGCTGCTATATAATTTCCCTCTGATTTGGCTAGTTTCTTTCTTAAAACAACTGATATATATGTTTTAATTGATTTTATATATATATATATATATATATATATATATATATATATGCTTGACCAAAATAAAATAAATTTTGGCCATTCTTATTACCCTCTCTCATCCTTTCCCTTCTCCAGCTGAAGCTTTTCTTTCTAACAAATTTCCCTCCTACTTTGATGTCATTTTTTGTCTCTACTGTGTTTAAATAGGGTGCTTTCAAGAGCATGGGTAGGGGTTATACACCAAAGCACAAACAACTTTTCAGTGGCTACACAACTGAATGATAGTCGTCCCTCCAGCAGCCATTAATTGCCCATGGTTCACAGTGGTGAGTGGGGTCTTATGAGTTTCTTCTCCATGCATATTGTAGTGTCGATGGGCCCAATTTTGTGCAAGTCATGTTTAGGTAGCTATAGCTGTAGTGAGCTTAGGAATGCAACAGCCTTGCCATGTCCATAAGGCACTGCTTCCTTTTCTTTGGCTATATTTTTCCACCCACTCTAATATTCCCTGAGTCTTGATCGGAGTTGGCATAAATATTTTATTTAGGGCTGAGCATTCTATACTGCCCTATTCCCAACACTTTGACTAGTTATGACTCTCTGCTTTAACCTCAATTCACCAAACAAGGCATTTTATCTGAGCAATGTCATTATCAGCACTGATCAATGGATATAAACACCAGTATTTAGAAGGCATTTTGACATGTTGATTTAACAAAGCAACTAGTAGGTTCATTGCTAAGGACTATGATCTTCCTGTTGTAAGTTTTTGACTGGGTTTTCAGTTCTGGGGATGAGTGTCCTCATGTGGAGCTAGCCTTAAACTGAACCTGAAAGTATCTGGTTACCTATGAAATAGTCATACTATTATTGCAAAGTGAGCAAATCTTCTCTGGAAGGTTTTATTATAGCTCATGGGATCACGTTTGGGTAAGATGACTAGTCTCTTCCAGCAGTCTTCCAACACTGTGAAAGCTAGCCACCAAGGCGGAAATTTCTAGCTCAGTTCTAGCTTGGTCTCTCTATAGCATGAACCAAGTGTGGAGTGTGTTCAGCAATGGGGCTTTTACAGCTGGTTCTGGTAGAGCAATGAGCTGCAATGGCAGTAACCTGTACTGTTTTGGGGGATCTCTGATGACTTCCTCGCCAATGGTGTAAGGGGAAGTATCTCACATCTGACACTGGCATTTTTATTTAATACTGACTACTTTCTTAAAGTAAGATCCATGAGGTTTTTCTTTTATTTTTGTGTGCATGTGCATGCATACTGTGTGTATGAAAGAGAGAATATATGAGTATCACTGATATAATGATAATTATACAATCAGAAAACTATTACTTAGAGAATCCCACTTATACTCAGAATCTCAAAAAGCAACTATTTTATTTCTCTAAATCAACACATTCAGGTTTAGTACTTATTTCTCTAACAGATCTTCCAGATTCTGTGATTCTGAGAAACTTCCATCTGTATGCTAATTCATTTGGTTTGATGATTTATCAGAAAAATATTTAACTCATTCGTGTATTGCAGGTGAGCATGCAGATGAGCCATGGAATTTGAATAATTTTTCCAGGCTCGTATACCATAGAATTAGTAGTGTGACAGTGGACCTCAAATTATTAACCTCTATATTATATGAGATAATAGTTACTGTGCTGAGCTTTTTCATGCTTTCATTTAATTCCCAGCACCTGAAACATATTATTATCATTTAATAGGAAATAAACATGTGTAACAAACCTCCAGATTAAAGTATAAACTGTAAACAAGTGATTAAACTCTGGAAACCTCAACCTTCATTCAGAGCATCTTTTTTCACTGAATTAAGGAGTCATCCATACTGGGTCAGAAGATAGCCCAGTAATGTTGAATCTCAGTCATGTTCTAGGCATTCTCCTTATTTGTCTTACATTCAGCTTAAAAATATTATTAGTGTCATTACATTGTATGAAACACTGTACATTCATATATGAAACATTACCTACATCTATTCATACCTTATCTTCTGTTGCCTTTCCCTCCAGTTCTTTCCCTTTCACTTATCAAATAGCTCCCTTCCTACTTTCAGACACACACAATTTTATATATATGTATGTGTCTATATTCTACACATAAAATGGCATTTTTGTATTGAGTGTAACTTAATTTTTTAATATTAACATTTAACATAAAAGGTTAAGTTCTATATTCAATTTTAACATTTAACATTAATATTTTAACTTATTTAACATTAACATTGATCTTCATTCAAATGAAGTATATCATTATTATTTATGGCTGAATAAAACTTCATTGCCATGTACACCACATGCTCTTTCAATATTCATTTGTGGTGGCATCTATGCTGGTTCCATATTTTGACTACTGTGAATAGTGCTTCAATAAACATGGATGTGTGTGTGCAAGTGTCTCTGTGGTATGGTGGCTTTGAATATGGCTACATATCTGAGTATAACTGACTCATATCATGGCTCTGTAATATTTATTCCCTCAATAACACTATGAGATGCTAACATTATTACATAGATTAAGGATATAAAGTTCAAAGAAGAAATGTAAATTTATCAAGCTTTCCAGATTGCCCTGTTCCAAAGCTTGTGGCATCCTTTTGAGCAGAAATACATCAAGCAAGAAAGCAATGAAGACTGCCAATCAATGAGAGGCCAGGGAGAAGCTATAAGACTTCTTGTGGGAGAATTAAAACACCATCTCTTTCATATAACTTTCCTGAGAAACTATTTCCAAAGTTTGCCAAAAGCATTCTTTCTATGTCTTTCTATTCTTTTTATTTCATTCTTTCCTGTCTTTTTATTTTCCATTTTGTAATACTTCTGGTCTCTTGGGCTTCTGCCGCTGTATCATCCCAAAGCATCAGAAGGAGGGTGCAATCAGGGCTAGAGGAAGGGGGTAGTGTATAGAGGAATCTTTCCTGGTTTGTCAGAGTTCCCTGATCCTGAAGGGAGAGAAGGCGGATCCATAGCGGCTTTTCCTGTTACCTTTTCTTCATTTATTCCCTAAGTGCTTTTCTAGCAAGAATGTCCATATCTTAGAGTAATTCTGATAATTTAAAGATATATGAAAAAGTAAGTAGATTCTATTTTATACTAATTCCTATGCATATGGTCAATTGTCCTGTCATTTCTTTATTTCTATAAAAAATAACTATGTAACTTTTCCTCTCTATACCTAAACAAACCTCTAAAATCCAGTTAATATTATCTACCTCTGCCACCTCTAAGGACGGTAATTTCTTATCTTTCTCACCAAAAGCTTGCTATCATTTATATTATGATATTTTATGCTCCCCTTTCTGTCTTCAGCCTTACGACCCCTGTTTCTACTTCATGTTTTCCATAGTCTAGAAATCATCACATAATCTTCTCTTATTGACACTGCTCCTACAAAGTAAGTTTACTTTACCTACATATCATACACTTAATCTAGGGAAAGTGTTTCTTCAGCATGGTTAATCTGTATGGCTTTAAAAAGTTGTATTTTTCTTTATTCTTGAGAAGTTCACACAGGTATACAATGAAATATAATCATATCCACACCCATTTTCTCCCTCAGGTAACATATATACCCCTGTTTGTTACCCTCATAAGTTAATGTCATGGTTTTTCTTTTTGATATCCACAAAATCCAATCGGTACTGCCCATGTGTGTGTGGGTGTCGGGCTGCCCACTAGTATATGGGAAACCCACCAGTGAGAATGTTTTCTCTGAGTCTCTCAGATCTACAGTCAATGTAGATTTCCAAATGCATCACTTCTCTTAAAGATCTATTTAAATTCTTTATAGATCATCATTTCCACAAATTATTCACACAATTGAGATGACTGTATGCTATTCATTCAACCTTCTGTTTATCTGTTCTGTCCATGTTATATGGAGGCATAGGCTGGCAGTCTCTGAGTTTGAGGTCAGCCTGGTCTGCAGAGTGTCTTATGTGGGGTATTTTAGTCAATGATTAACAAAGAGAATATAACTGATGGATGGAAAATAAAAGATGACTTAGAAAGAAGAATCAGTTATGGATGACTGGACTATGGTGGAAAAGTGAGAATAAAATTTGAAACTTTATTGAAAGTTTTTTAGGTAGTCTTATGGTTAGTTATTTCTGAATAAATATCACTCTAGAAGCAATTGGATGTGAAAATGCCTCATGTTTAGGTGGAAAGAATGAAGAACCAGTGAGATACTATGAAATCAAGAAGTAAAAAGGAGCTGATATGAGGAATGAGGATGAAGGTGGTAGAAACAAGACAGGAGGAAGGCTGCAGCCATGAGAGATAAGAAAGGGAGGCAGAGAGATAAGAGTAAGCCACAAGAATGCAGCTATGGCTTAGCTATCGACAGGGTCTGGGGTAATAGGAAGATACAACAGAAAAACAACCAAGAAAATGTCCAAATCCTTGGCTTAAAAACATGCCAATCATTGTCATAAAAAGATTTGGAAAAGCTCAATTCATTTTCATATACATACACATGTGTGTGTGTGTCTGTGTGTGTGTGTCTGTGTGTGTGTGTGTGTTCAAATGCTGTCCAGAATTATGTCTATTCTTTGCCATACTAGTGAGGACACATGAGCTGCTGCAGATACATAGCTCCTTCCTAGCATTCACCTGAGTAATAGTAGTGAGAGTATTTGCAAGTTTTCATGGAAGCAGTAATAGGATGTACACTGCCAGCCGTATGAGTTGGATAAGAAAGAAAAGACAGTGTTCATAGGAAGACATGCTTCTTGAAAAAAGATTGAATCAGTTGTACTGATGGAGACTACAGCAGGAGCAGAGCTGTTCAGTGACACATACAATTGTGCTTCAGAAAAGCACTGCATACTACGACAAGACAGAATGTTTTGGTGAAAGCAGCGGAAGATGCTAAAATAGCTATTTACTTAATTAAGAGTTTGAATATCTTTGTGGAGCCAATAGGGCACAATAGATGGGTTCTAAAAAGAGGAGTAAAATCTGATGATTTGAACTTTAGGAGGCAGATCATAGGTATAGAAAACTTGTAGTTTGTATCTAAAAGTTTGTGTCTTCTTTTCCAAATGTTTACGTATGAAGATACAAAATATTAACAGCTGAAGATGAACGTCTGAGACAAGGGAGTCCAAAGTACCATGAGTGGTATCCAAGGAAGATGGAGGGGAATGGTCATGTCTAAGGTTATGAAGGACACTTGGAGCTGTTAACTTT
Source organism: Apodemus sylvaticus (assembly GCF_947179515.1). Taxonomy (NCBI): domain Eukaryota; kingdom Metazoa; phylum Chordata; class Mammalia; order Rodentia; family Muridae; genus Apodemus; species Apodemus sylvaticus. Next base: position 99,740,365 of record NC_067472.1, read on the forward strand.
CCATGTAAGAAGCTAGCCTGCCAACTGGGTGGTGGTGGCATGCCTTTAATCTCAACACCTAGGAGCATAGGCTGATAGTCTCTGAGTTTGAGGTCAGCCTGGTCTGCAGAGTGACTTTCAGGACAACCAGAGCTACACAGAGAAACCCTGTCTCAAAAAACAAACAAAACAAAGTAAACTAACTAGCAAAGAAAATGAAGCTAGCATGTCAATAACACTTGTACTGAGAAAACTGTCAAAGGCTCGGGGATAGGTAACTTAGAATAAAAAGAGGAATGCATCCCTGAAAGCATTGTTAGAATTTGTGAGTACCTTCTCTCCTCCTGTCTATAGGGTCAGACAATAAAAGAATCAGAGAAGAAACTTCTGGGAGAAAAAAACACACTCAAGATATCTAGCGGACTCTACTTATTTGTCCATTGTGTTCTCTGTTTTCCCTCCTGACTCTATGACCGTAGAAGACATTGACTGAAAACAATATGAACTGTCATGTGGGAATGCCTGCTTCTCTCAGATTCAGAGAATGCTTAATGATTTGGAAGAGAAAATTCTGACATTGTTATGAAAATTTTATAAAAAGGGGAGTTCTCTATTGACTGCTAACTTGGTCTGATGCTGAAGGAATGACACTTGTCTTATCAGAAGAGAGCTAGCTGAGCTTTCAGAACCAACGGCTGCTCATCATGCCATCCAGCACCTGCTTCGTGTCCTGATACCTAGGTGAGTTCTAGATTTTCTTTGTAAGTTTTAAGTTCTTGGGCCCCATAGTTGCTGGAATCCTTAGTTTCCTGCCTTAGCCTCCCATCTTTGCAGGAAAAGTTATATTCCTAGTTGAACTCACAGATTCCCTCACTTGAATATAAATCCAGGATGGGTGTTACCTGAATATTTCACAGGTTCCACACTCCTGGTTCCATGTTTTTAAAAATCTGTGTGACTAGGAGCAAGTCAATGAATTTTCAGTGTTTAATTACTCTTATGAAAATGAATCATGTTTATGTTTACACCATCAACATTTACGTCTTTGATTTCTTCTTGCCTTTGTATAGGCCTAAAAGACAGACCTTGTGACTCTTGTCCTTTTCTCCCTGCTGTTTCTCAGTGCATGGTTCTCCAAAAGCTAGAGGCATCTTTTACAGTGTCTGTAATACACGGTCATTTATTTTTGTCTCTGTTTTCTTGACTCATCACTCCGATCACTGAATAGCTGATATTAGTCACATCTACCACAAGCATTACAGCCTATCACAGTAGAGGCACCAAGCTAGTTTCTTGCTGCTGCTTTTATAAGAGACCTTGGTCTCATCTCTTGAAGAGCAGCGAACAAGACTGAATCTATGGAGAGAAGGAACCACAGTGGGAGAGTGAGTGAATTTGTGTTGCTGGGTTTCCCAGCTCCTGCCCCACTGCGGGCATTGCTATTTTTCCTTTCTCTGCTGGCTTATGTGCTGGTGCTGACTGAAAACACACTCATCATTACAGCAATTAGGAACCACCCCACCCTCCACAAACCCATGTATTTTTTCTTGGCTAATATGTCATTCCTGGAGATTTGGTATGTCACTGTTACGATTCCTAAGATGCTTGCTGGCTTCATTGCTTCCAAGGAGAACCATGGACAGCTGATCTCCTTTGAGGCATGCATGACACAGCTCTACTTTTTCCTGGGCTTGGGTTGCACAGAGTGTGTTCTTCTTGCTGTGATGGCCTATGACCGCTATGTGGCTATCTGTCACCCACTCCACTACCCTGTCATTGTCAGTAGCCGGCTATGTGTGCAGATGGCAGCTGGATCCTGGGCTGGAGGTTTTGGTATCTCCATGGTTAAAGTGTTCCTCATTTCTCGCCTGTCTTACTGTGGCCCCAACACCATCAACCACTTTTTCTGTGATGTTTCTCCATTGCTCAACTTGTCATGCACTGACATGTCCACAGCAGAGCTTACAGACTTTATCCTGGCCATTTTTATTCTTCTGGGGCCGCTCTCTGTCACTGGGGCCTCCTATATGGCCATCGCAGGTGCTGTGATGCGTATCCCCTCAGCTGCTGGCCGCCACAAGGCCTTTTCAACCTGTGCCTCCCACCTCACCGTTGTGATCATCTTTTATGCAGCCAGTATCTTCATCTATGCCAGGCCTAAGGCGCTCTCAGCTTTTGACACCAACAAGCTGGTCTCTGTACTCTACGCTGTCATTGTACCATTGCTCAATCCCATTATCTACTGCTTGCGCAACCAAGAAGTCAAAAGAGCCCTACGTCGCACTCTGCACCTGGCCCAGGACCAGGATGCCAATACCAAGAAATCCTGCAGAGATGGTTAGGTAGGGAGGGGTTGATAATATAAAACTTGGGTTGGTTTTGTTTTGTTTTCCTTCCCTTTTATCCCTTCCTTTCTTTCTTCCTTCCTTTCTTCCTTTTTTCCTTTCTCCCTGTCTTCCTTCCTTCCTTCTCCCTCTCTCCCTCCTTCCCTTCCTCCATCTCTCTCTCCCTCCCTCTCCTTCTCTCTCTCTCCCTTTCTCTCTCTCTCTCTCTCTCTCTCTCTGTCTCTGTCTCTCTCTCTCTTTCTCTCTCTCTGTTGTAGTCTAAAATTGGGAATTATGTTAGGAATCAGCCCTTCTAGTTTTCATAACTTTGCCCAGAAAAAGGAAAAGGAAAAGATTACAAGGTAGAGGCTGGATTTCTGCAGGATAGGGCTCCAGTATGTGGGGTAAGCCCTGGACCAGTATTGTGTATACACAAATAAATTCTTATTAAATGAAGCATGGATTATAAGGAGGAAGAAGACACGGGCCAATAACTGGTCTGTGAGGTAACAGAGACTCAGAAAGTAAAGTTTCTGGAATGAGTTTTAAAGAAAGGAGATAAGAAACTAAGATATATTTTCATGTATTCTGTGCTGCCATTGAGTTCTCTATGTAATGGAAGAAGCTTCGGAACTCCTGAGGCTCCCCACTCCACCTCTCAAGTGCTGGCATTGCAGCTGTGTGCCCTGGGGAGAGAACCAAGGCTTTGTGGTTGCTATGCAAGCACTCTACCAACTGACCTATGTCACAGCCCAAATTATGAATTTTTGTATTTATTACTATCGTGTTGCTTATTATCTCTTGGACACAGTGGTTTCTGGCTTCATTTCCAAATTTATTAATGTCATTGAATTAGTGACTGAATATCATTTATTTCTTAATCTTCTGCAGCCTTAATTATATTACAGATATTATGGAGACAAGGTTACATTTTGTTATCATGAAACAGAATAATATCTATCACATAATTGCTATAAATATACACAAATTAATATAGTGTAGCATTATATAGATAGAGATATAGATGTGTGAAGCCTATAGCTATATTCAATAGGTACAGGAACTAAACCTCTCAAACTTCACTAGGACATGAAGAGGTACAAATTATTTCAATCTTGCTGGAAAGAAACTAGAAAATATGTAATAGAAGCTTTAAAATATTGAAAGGATTTTAGCATACATAGTTTTATTTATAATGAAATGACTGAAATAAATTTAACATTTACAAATAAGGGCATTGTTTAAGGAAGTTATATTTCATTAAATGCAGTCTTAGAAACAAAAGTGCAATATAATCTAAATACCATTAATAGCTCAAAACAATTAATCAGTTTAATTATTATGTTATATAACAGTATCAAAAACTTCTTTTGTTATTTTTTTAATTTTAACTTTGACTAGAATGAATTTGATTAAAATGTTAGTGGACCTCCTTTTCATATAAATTATTTTTCAGCAATGTTCTGTTAAAAATATATTCATGTAAATAAAGCTTTGCTTATCCATTAAGATATATAACTTTACCCATATGGACATAGATAATGAGAGAGCCAGAAACCTAAAGACAATAAAGTTTTTGTTTTCAGGTTTCTCACAAGTATGAAATATAGCTGAAGACTTAATAATGCCTGATCAGGGAAGGGTGACGGTTAGTATATGGAATATGATATTTTGGATCTGATTATACATGGAATTTTAAATGGCAGAATTTGAAATATTAACAGTAACATAATGTTTTTATTTCTGAGTTTTTGATTAGTTACACAAAATGAAAGCTGATTACATTAGGAGAAAGCAAAACTGTTTATGTGGGAAACTTTATAGCATCTTTGTTTTCTACACTTCTAATATTATTCAAAATATTAAAAAGTTAAAAGCTATTAGTTCTCTAAAACTAAATCTAATTGATTTCAATGGCTTCCAGAAGACAAAAATGATCTACCTGTTCCTTTATAGATGAGATAGATACAGTCAGCATCATGCTTTTATTATAATTTTTATTTGGAATTTTTATTGGAAATTTCAATTTTCTTAATAGTCATACACAATTATTGCTTTAACTAATTTGTAAGAAATAGTTAAAGTACAGCGTAATCTACAATGAATTGTTACTTTGTGTACTTACTACTTTAACAAATCTCTCATTCTCTCTCTCTCTCTGTCTCTCTGTCTCTCTGTCTCTCTCTCTCTCTCTCTCTCTCTCTCTCTCTCTCTCTCTCTCTCTCTCTCTCTGTCTGTCTGTCTCTGTTTCTCTCTTAGAAATCACAGCCAGTCCTGGACAAACCTGAGTAGACAGTCCTATTCAGTACAGAGAACAAGGTCTGTGGGTTAGGGGGTCTTAACTTTTTCCTTTCTTATTGTATGTATGTATGTATGTATGTATGTATGTATGTATGTATTCATTTATTCATTCACTTTAAATCCCAATATTCTTAGACACATTGCTCATAACAAAATTGCTTCCTCTGATTTTTACTTCCACAGCTACATTATAAGAAGACCTGATGGGTTAGGGTTTTAGCATTGTGAAAGGTACTTCCTACCACCTGTGAGACTTGGGCCCATCCTGGGATTATGGTTAAACAAGAATGAAGTCCATTGAATTTGTTATATATACTTTCAGTTGAATATGACTAGAAGAAGAGATAGAGGAAGAAAAGGAAGAGAGGAGGAGGAAGAGGAAGAAGAGAAGGTGAAGGAAGATGTAGAAGAGGAAAAGGGAAGTACTAGGTCCAGAATCACTCACCAAACTCTAGTTAGTTACACACACATAGAATGAGCCAGATCCTTAGGGACTGACAGAGCTTTCCTAGGAATTCTCACTTTTCCAGATCTCTGCCTCAGTATATTTTATTCTACTTAAAATTCTGTAAGTTTCTAAAGGGCATGCACATAGATTATTTTTTATTTTGAAGAACTGAACTCAGTCTTTTAAAATAAAGAATCACGAACGAATACTATAATACATGTTTTCTTTCTAACTGCAACTTTGTTCTCATCAGCCAACTTTTCCTCATTCATCCCTCCTTTATACTCTCCTCAGTCTCTGAGAACCACCATTTAATTCTCAATTTCTATGATATCAATGTTTTCATATTTCACATGTGAATAACATGTGTACTTGAGAAACACTAGGAAAAAGAACATATCCATAAAGGTACACATGCACACATCCACACCTACGTGCACACACAAATACATATACCCATATACTGATACGTTACAGAATGCACACATATTGTTCATTATACCGCATAGTGCCCTATATACGAATAATTATTATGTTTCAATTAAAATAGAGAAACAATAGAAAAGCAAAACACTGGTATAATATCCTAAGAAACACATAAACAAAAACAAATTTGCTATCTTTTGAACCCAGTAAAGATTTATTTAAAGAGGATTTTGTAACATGGCATCATATTAACTTGTGTATAGGAATAAGACATAAAAGTCATGCCAACAGGTAAAGATATAGCTCAGGTATAAACAGGAATCTATATATAGGTAGGGATTCAGTTTTTCTGTCTCTGGATATAATCTTGGCAGTGTACAGAGTCAGGAAAAATGTGTAAGTGAGTCTCCTGAGAATACAGAGCTGTCTTTACCTAAGTCAACGTGAGGTGAATGTTCAAGATGTTCTTCTGTCTTCTGTGTCAGTGCTGTAGTAATTTCCATGCAGCACAGACTAGGACTAGACACTGACTTCAGAGAATGTAAAACTCCACCCACAGTGGCCTTCTCCAGTGTAAATGTATGAAGAAGTTTCCATTCTCTAAGAGGACAGTTTGACTATGGCGAGTGTTAAGAGGCACTAAGTAAATAATTAGGTTTGACCAAAGCTCCATGGAAAATGAGGAGCTGGTGAGAAATAGGCATGATTTCTGTGTGTATATGAAGTGGAAATTTCTGTATGTGTTGTGTGATGCACACTCATGTAATCTTTTGCTGAAGCAAGACCTGTGAGAAGGCATGTGATGTTTGGAGAGAGTATAAGTAGGAAGCAGTAATGGGACGCTTTCACAGTTAGCTGTACAACACTTTGTTGGTCTTGCATTTTTGCTGATCTTCACTTCATTGAGAGAGGAACAGCAGAGAACTTCTGGCTTTCTGGGTGGTTCTGGTTGCTCCTGCTGACTCTTGTCATTATGCTTAGGCCTGGCTGTTTCTGGTGGATCGTGTAGCTGCTGCTAATTCATGTTTGGTGACACTTTTTGAACTGAATTGCTGGTATCCTGACAGTAAAGATTGCAATTTCCCCAAAGAACTCATTCTAACAGGTTTACATCCCCATTGTCCTATTATCCATCTTTTCTCCCTTACCTTTAAAGGGTGGGTTAGAAGGTGGGTCAAAGCATTTGAGAACTCTTACTGAAGTAGTTTTAAAAAATCCTAAGCTTACACGTGTGAGGGATTTTGAAGGAAATGAATAGAATAATGAAAGCTCAGGCATACCTTTACTCAAGTTTGGAGAAATTTCTGCTGCTGAAGATCTTTGGAACACTTGACAAGTTTCTGGTTCTATATAAATACTAGTAAACTGTGTTCTCTTTTGAGAACAAGTATTACAGTGTATAAAATCATTCTATAGCAATAATGATAGGCCTCTTTTTAAAATATAGAGATATGCAGGCTCTGTGTTCTTTATTCTGAAAATAAAAATAGAGGGAAGTCTTCATTCCTAAATGATTCATATAGAGCATCAAGAACATTAGTGGCAAACAGAACAGAGCAGTATTTAAATAACAAGGTATGCCCGAGTACATAAGAAAAATTTATATGCACTAAGATGGGAAAGAGGTCCTATGTGAGATGAACTAAAGAGCTCTTTAGTGAAGGTCTGAATTTAATTTTTCTGTATGTATTGGTTATAAAAGTATTCAGAGTGCAAACTCTAGAAATATCAAACATGCATAATATGATAGATGTATACTTCCTGCACTTGGAAACCCAGAAATGTCTCTTTGCCTGTGACCTATTTCCTGTGGATTTTAAAGGCTCAGGAGATACATGAATATACATATAAGTATGAACCTATGCTCAGTTAATATTCCCATGCTTATTAGTTATTCTTTTAGGTATGTGGGTCACAGTCCTGAATATCAGAGTCTTCAGCTTTGCAAGTGTTCTGTCTCCAACCTGGTTGGAGGACTCCAACCTCAGTTAAGATAGTTAACTAAGGTGCTTATTAACATATCAAAGCTGACCCTTGCCTCTAAGTTCTCTAAGCATCCCTCAGTCCCTACCTATTATAGAGTTTTGGCTGGGATACCATGGTCTCTACCTTAAACTTCCAGCCCAGGGGTTGGGCTGCCATTCCCTCAGATGCTCTTCTCTATATAATTAAGTCATTTTGGCTGTGCAGGTCCTTTCTGCCCTCTTGGGCACTATAGTTTGAAATATTATTTTTAATATGCCAGGAGTAAACTGCACTGGAGGGCAGGCCTGCCTGTTCTCATCTTATGGTATTCTCTGATCTGGAGCTCTGAAATCTCTCCACCTAAGTTCCCATGGCGGGTCAATGCCACCCTAGCCCCGTGCTTTCAAACCCCCAGGGAATTTTGGAGTGTACTTCTTGTAAACCCATGCTTGGCCGCTGTACCTTTCTGTCTGGAACCCAGTTGAGTCGCCACGTGAAGGAAAGCACCACACAAACTTAATTTAGAATCATGGTAACACAATCTTTGGGTGCAGCAACCTCCATCCTAATTTGTAAGCCATTCTAAGTTATAAATCCTCCAGAAGCGGATCCCAACGGATCTGCCACCTGAACCCTACCTACATTTTGGCCCCCACATAGTCTCCAGTCCCAAAGCCAAATCTCTCTCCTCTTCCACCTCACTCTCTTATCTGGAAGTCCCACCTACTTGCCCAGTGATTGGTTCCTTGAAATCTTTATTCATTAGGGGAAGTTTCATGTGAAGTCACCTGAATAGTTATTCATTCCTCATTCCAGGCAGTCCTTCTAGGGGAAGCTGTATTAGCATTAAAATACAAACAGCACCAGGGATCTATCCATAACAAGGCACTGCATTGGTTTTTTCTTCTCTCTCCTTTTCCCTCCTCTCTCAGCAGAGGGCATGGCTTAGGGGCTTAGGGGCATCTTCATTCTGGATTCTCCCAGATGTCTTTGCCTCTGGCTATGCTCTTTCTTGGATTCTCCCAGATGTCTTTGCCTCTGGCTATGCTCTTTCTTTCTTTCTTTCTTTCTTTCTTTCTTTCTTTCTTTCTTTCTTTCTTTCTTTCTTTCTTTCTTTCTTTCTTTCTTTCTTTTTTTTTGAATTGTTTTATTTTTTTATTATATTTTTTTATTCGATATAATTTATTTACATTTCAAATGATTTCCCCTTTTCTAGCCCCCGACTCCTCGAAAGTCCCATAAGTCCCCTTCTTTTCCCCTGTCCTCCCACCCACCCCTTCCCAATTCCCCGTTCTGGTTTTGCTGAATACTGTTTCACTGAGTCTTTCTTATATCTACAATAAACCTTGTCTTCCACCACACCTAGGAACAGTCATCTCTTCCTTTGTATTTCCTTTTTTTCCCCATTCAGCAAGATTGTAAATTAGTAGTAAGATATATCCATGTCTGAAAGGGGTATACACTGGGAAGCTAATGGTAGAGAGATACTTGTCTTAATTCATGTGTGTTTCTTATGTAGAAACATGGTTGTGAATTATCAGGTGAAGAGTGGGAAAGGCTTAAGTAGGAAGATGGAAGCATACAAAACCCTGAGGGCATAAGAGGTGCTGGGGTGAAAAAATCACTTGTGTATGCCTGAAGCAAACACATTTGTTGGCATAAAATATGAAGCTGGATAAATAGGATTATAACCACAAAGTACTTCCTATGTATAGTAATTAAAACATTTGTATTTTATTATGAATCAAAGTAGGAGTCCTTAGCAAATGTTAAAATAGTTCCCTTATCTAAAAATATCCTTCAACTCCATCTATTCTGAAGAAAGCACTCTAGCTAGGTACAGTATGTTCTACAAGGGATCACAGACATATGACAAGATTGAAACTTTCAAACCCTATGCCATTGTCTGTTTTCTTTGAGGAACAAATACCCAATTAAATAAAGAATTTGAACCAAAAAGAGAAAGACATATGGGACCTTTGTTCATTGAAAAAATGCTGTGAATGAGTTAAGTACTGACAATCAAGCCACTGCCAATTAGGACAGTAAGAGCTGGGTGAAAATGAAATTTGATATTAGGAGATAATTTATTTTAAATAGTCTTTGAAGAGATATATATTCTACATTTTAAGAAGAAACACTAGCAGAAGTTATTTCATGAGTCTTATTTATAGGAAGTCAGAATTGCTCCCCCACTTGGATCCTTTTTTGCCGATGATGATGCATCCATCAGTATTTATAGTGATTCAGTCATGTCGTGCATGAGCATCACTGCAGTCAGTGAGTTCATTCTAGTTGGCTTTTCCTCAGCTCCTTGGCTTCAGAGCACCTATTGTTCTACCTTGTGGTTAATCTTGTGTATCAAAGAATTTTATCACTTTCACTGTTGGGGGTCACTGGATTGTTCCAGAAGCCCAAGTACTATTTCCTGGCAGTTTTCTTTTCCTCTGCAGGTCTCATATATCTTTGTTACAGTCCCTAAAAATGCTAGATAATTTTCTCCTATAGGAATGGTACATCTCCTTCATAGGATGCATGACTATTTCTACCTTTTTAAAAATCTCATTTGAATGCACAGAGTGTTTGCTCCTAGCAGCTATGGCCTGTGACTTCTATGTGGCCAACTGCTACTCTCTCCAATACCTAATCTTCATGAAGTTATTGTGTGCAGTTGGTCGCTTTCACTGGTTATCATAATCAAAGTCTTTCATTTCACATGTCATTTCTGTGGCTCCAGTGTGATGAACCACCTTTTCTGTGATATCTAACCAGCCCTCAAACTGGTATGCAAAGATATGTCCACTGCTGAGTCATTAGACATTTTCTTTGGCTATTACAATTCTTGACTCCTCTGTCATCACCACTGTCTTCTCTTATGTCTACAAAGCACCTGGCATTCTGTGTATATTCTCCACCAAGGGATGAATACCTTTTCTTCCTGTGCCTCCCATCTCACTGTGGTCATAATCTATTACACAGCCACAATTTTAATGTAAGACTGACCTAGAGCTATTGCTGCTTTTAATTCCAACAAACTGATCTCAGCTGTGTCTGCAGACCTCACACCCATGCTGAATTCATTCATCTACTGCCTAAGGAGTCAGGAAGTCAAGGATGCTATGGAGACCCTAGAAGGTGGCCAGTGGTTCCTGGTCAGGTGATCAACCTTCCTTGAGAAGACATTAACCCTCCACAAAATATATCATGACAGTGACCTGTTCTTCATAGATATAAATTCATAATGAAATCCCAGTAGAAAAGCACACAAAACAAGAACCTAAACTCAAACTAGAAGCCAGACACTACATATTGTTATAACTGGAAACAATTAGTTTTTGTATAGACATGTTAGTAACTTACAAATTATATAATGATTCAATATATTAAATATTTCTTACAGATTTGTTGCATATAATTATGTTTAGCATTTATTTAATATATGTAAAGTGTTAAAATAAAACTAATGTTCCCAGAAAATATCTATGTGTTCCTTCCAAATTTGAATAAATTCCAAGATCCTTAGTTTCCCTTTCAAGTTTCTAAGTATGGATTTAATGATTCTGTTTGTAATTTTATGTTGCTCACATATTGAAACTGTAAGGATGAATCTTATGTTGTTATTAATACTATTTTTTAAATCTCACATTTGTGGTCCAATATTTTTAATGTATGCTATAATTTCATATTGAAAAGAGTCAGGAACCGAATTTCAAATTTATCTAGATAAAGAGTATCTAAAATTGTAACTCATTTTTAGTAATGAAAATATTAATTTGTTCATTAAATACTTATAGGATAAAAAGTATGAATAAATTATGAATAAAATAACAAAAATATTGGTTAAGAATAAAGTAACAGTTTTGGTTTCTTGACTTTTTTATTTTAGATTTATTTTATTTTACATAGGTAGGTATTTTGCCTGTATATATGTATGTGTAACATGTGTATGCCCAATGCCTGTGAAGTTGAGAAGAGGACATCAGTTACTCTGGATCTAGAGTTACGGATAGTTATGAATCATTATATGAGTGCTTGATACTGAACACAGTCATTAAAGAGCAGCAGATGAGCAATCTATCCAACTCTAGATCCTTGGTTTTTTGACAGGTTTTAATGCCTCTAAAACATGATTTTAAGGGGAACTGAAATGGAATGATGGATGTATCAGAACTATCCTTTTTTTTTTTTTTTTTTTTTTTTTTTTACTATTTTGAAACTTTTCTGTAAACTTAAAATAATTCAAAATTAAAATGTGTGTTTTTGAAAAAATGTACTGAGCATATTAGTCTATGTTAGCCATCATGGTCTTTTTTGTTTTTTGATTAAGTGATTTATTTATTTTACTTTTTTTTTTTTTTTTTTTTGGTTTGGTTTTTTTGAGACAGGGTTTCTCTGTATAGCCCTGGCTGTCCTGGAACTCACTCTGTAGACCAGGCTGGCCTCGAACTCAGAAATCCACTTGCCTCTGCCTCCCAAGTGCTGGGATTATAGGCATGTGCCACCACTGCCCGGTTTACTTTACATTTTGATTGCAGCTTCCCTCCCTCTTTTTCTCCCAGTTTCTTTCTCTCACCTCACCCCCATTCACCCCTCCTCTCCTTCTCTTCAAAAAAGGAGAGGCCTCCCAACCAGGCTTGACATATCAGGTTGAGTAAGACTATGTGAATCTTCTTGTACTGAATATACAAGGCAGCCCAGTTAAGAGAAAGGGATCCAAAGGCAGGAAATGGAGTCAGCCCCAGCTCTAGCTTTATGCATCCCACATGAAGACTCAGCTACCAAACTATTACAGATATGCAGAGGGATATGTTTGTCCCATGTGTGCTTTCTGGTTGGCAGTTCAGTCCCTGTGAGCCTCTATGGGCCCAGTTTATTTGACTCTGTAGGTTTCCTTATGGTATCTTTGAACTCTCTTTCAATCCTTCCTTCTCCTCTTCCACAAGATTCCCCATCCTCCACTTGATGTTTGGCTGTGGGTCCCTGCATCAATTCCACCAATTTCTGGGTGAAGCCTAGGCTATTGTCTACAAGTATAGCAGAATATCATTAATAGTGTCAGGGGTGGGCTCCTACCATGGTATCAGTCTCAAGCTGGATGGTCCAGTCATTTATTGACCTGTATTCAGGACAGATTGTGGTTCTAAGGTTTTGTGGCTGTGTTGATGTCCCAATCCCTTCTTTGGAAGTCTTGCCTCATTACAGGAGATAGCCTGTTCAGTTTCCATATCCCCTATTGCTAGGAGTTTTAGTCTGGGTCACCGTTATAGATTTCTGGAAGTTTCCATGGCCCTAGGTTTCTAGCTTGTTTCAGAGATGTCCCCTCCCCCAATCCAGTTGTCTCTCCCACTGTTCTTTCTCTCTACCTTATTCCTCCTGTTCCTCTATCATCACCACCTCCCCATCTAGTTCCTTCCTTGCATCACTTCTGCCATATAATCTATATGCCCCTCTCAGTGGGATTCAAGCATCTTCCCATTGGGCCCTTCTTGTTACTTAACTTCTCTGTGTCTGTGCTTTGTAGCATGATTAACACATACTTTATAATTAATATCTACTTATAAGTGAAAATATACCATGTTTGTTTTTCTGGGTCTGGATTACCTCACTCAGGTTGATATTTTCTAGTTCTATTTGTCTGTAAATTTCATGTTATTTTTTAAAAAAATATTTTATTGGATATTTTATTTACATTTCAAATGTTTTCCCCTTTCCAGATTTCCCCTTCAGAAACCCCCTATCCCATTCGTCTTCCCCCTGCCTCTATGAGGATGATCCCCCACCTACCTACCCACTCTTGCCTTCCCACCCTGGCATTCCCCTATATTGGGACATCAAACACTCTCATGCCCAAGGGGCTCTCCTCCCACTGATATACAACAAGGTCATCCTCTGCCTCATATGTGGCCTGAGCCATGGGTCCCTCCATGTGTACTCTTTGGCTGAATGTCCAGTCCCCAGGAGCTCCAGGGGATCTGACCTGTTGACACTGTTGCTCTTCCCATAGGGCTGCAAACCTCCTCAGCTCCTTCAGTCTCTTCTCCAGCTCCTCCACCCTGTGTTCAGACAGCTATGAGCACCCACCTCTATTTGTCAGGCTCTAGGAGACCCTCTCAGGAGATTCCTGTCAGCAGGCACTTCCCTGCATTCACAATAACATCTGGGTATATGGTACAGATGCCAAGGTGGACAGTCTCTAGATGGCCTTTCCTTCAGTCTCTGCTCCACACTTTGTCTCCATATTTCCTCTAGTAAGTATTTTGTTCCCCCTTCTAAGAAGCGCTGAAGCATCCACATTTTGGTCTTCCTTCTTTTTGGGCATCACATGGTTTATGGCCTATGAATTGTATCTTGGGTATTCTAAGATTTGGGATAATATCCATTTATCAGTGAGTGCATACCATGTTTGTTCTTTTGTGACTGAGTTACCTCACTTAGGATGATATTTTCAAGTTCTATCCATTTGCCTAAAAATTTCATGAAGTCATTTTTTCTTAATAGCTGAGTAGTATTCCATTGTGCAAATGTATATTCTCTGTTTCTTCATTTTTCTGTTGAGGGACATCTGGGCTATTTCCAGCTTCTGCTGTTCATAGCTGCTATGAACATAGTGGAGCATGTGTCCTTATTACATGTTACAGCATCTTCAGGGTATATACCTAGGAGTGGTATAGCTGGGTCTTCAGGTAGTACTATGTCCAATTTTCTGAGGAACCATCAGACTGATTTCCAGGGTGTTTTTGCCAGCTTGCCATCCCACCAACAATGGAGGAATGTTCCTCTTTCTTCACATCCTCTACAGCATCTACTTTCACCTGAGTTTTTGATATTAGTCATTCTAACTGGTGTAAGGTGAAATTTTAGGATTGTTTGATTCCTTAGGTGCCTCACAGACATTGAGTGTTCCTCCATTGAGACTTCTCTGTTTCACTGTGTTCCCCATCTTTAATTAGTGTTATTTGGTTCTCTGGAGTCTAACTTCTTGAGTTCTTTGTATATATGGATATTAGCCCTCTATTGGATGTGAGATTGGTAAATATCTTTTCCCAATCTGTTGCCATTTTGTTCTATTGACAGTGTCCTTTGCCTTACAGGAGCTTTGCAATTTTATCAGGTCCCATTTGTCAATTCTTGATCTTAGAGCATAAGTCATTGATGTTCTGTTCAGGAACTTTTCTTTTGTGCAGATGTGTTTGAGGTTATTGTAGTGAGCCACCCTTTGTTCTTCTCTGTTACAAGATGGCACTGGCCACATGCTGCTCCCTGGTAGTAAATCACTGGAACACATGCGCAGTGTGCTGCATTCCTTATCTCACTTACATGCTAATGAAGAACTCACTGAGTTCACCTATGAGAATACGGCTGGTTATCTCCCTGGGCAAATGAGGCTAGCTAGGGTACTTAAGGTGAGGCTGGGAGAGAGCCCGGGGCCACCAATAGAAGAATTAAGTTCAAGTCAAGGTTTCCCCGAATAAAACCATTATAAGGAAGAAACTCCTTGTGTCGTGTAATCTTTGCTGGCGAAGGTGGACGTGACAGGTTATTCCCCACTATTTCTTCTATTAGATTCAGTGTATTTGGTTTTATGTGGAGGTCTTTGTTCCACTTGGACTTGAACTTTGTACAAGGAGATAAGAATGGATCAATTCTTCTACATGTTGACCACCAGTTGAACCAGAACCGTTTATTAAAAATGCTGTCTTTTTTTCCCCCCTGGATGGTTTAAGTTCCTTTGTTAAAGATCAAGGGACCATAGGTATGTGGGTTTATTTCTGGATTTTCATTCTATTCCATTGATCTAGCTGCCTGTCACAGTACCTATACCACGCAGTTTTTTTTATCACTAATGCTCTGTAGTATAGCTTGAGGTCAGGGATGGTGATTCCCTCAGAAATTTGTTTATTGTTGAGGATAGTTTTTGCTATCCTGTTTTTCTGTTATTACAAATGAATTTGAGAATTCCTCTTTCTATCTGTATGAAGCATTGAGTTGGAATTTTGATGGGGATTGCATTGAATCTGTATATTGCTTCTAGCAAGATGGCCATTTGTACTCTATTAATTCTGCCAATCCAAAAGCATGGGAGATTATTCCATCTTATGAGATCTTCTTTGATTTCTTTCTTCAGAGGCTTGACATTCTTGTCATACAGATCTTTTACTTGTCTGGTTAGAGTCACACTAAGATATTTTATATTATTTGCGATTATAGTGAAGGGTGTCATTTCCCTAATTTCTTTCTCAGCCCATTTATCCTTTGATGCCTAAATGTGTAAATGTACCACATTTAAAAGAATCCAATCAGCTGAGGGTCATCTAAGTAGGTTCCAGTTTTTGTATATTACAAATAAAGCTGTTATGAACATAATTGAGCAACTGTCATGATGGTATGGAGGGACTTCTTTTGGGAATATGTTTAGGAGTGGTGTAGCTGTGTCATTTGGTAGACCTCTTTACAATTTTCTGAGAAATCACCAAATTGAGTTCCAAAGTAGTTGTTAAAGCTTGCACTCCCCCAGCAATGGAGGGCCATTCTGCTTCTTGTACATCTTTACCAGCATGACCTGTTGCTTGAGATTTTGTCTTAGCCATTCTGATTAGTGTGAAATGGAATCACAGAGTCATTTTGATTTACATTTCCCTGACAACTGAGGATGTAGAACATTTCTTTAAATGCTTCTCAGCCATTAGATATTCATTTTTAACAGTTCTCTGTTTAAATCTCTGTGCCATATTTAAATTGGGTTATTTGGTTTGTTGATATCTAGTTTCTTGAGTTCTTTATAAATTTTGGATGTCCGCCTTCTCTCAGAGTTGGTGAAGATTTTTTCACACTCAGTAGGCTGCTGTCTTGTCCTATTGACACTGTCCTTTGCTTTACAGATGCTCTTTAGTTTTTAAGTTTCTATTTATTAATTGTTAATTTTAGTGCCTACACTATTGGCATTCTGTTCAAAACGTCTCCTGTTCCAATGAGTTCAAGGCTATTTCCCACTATTCTACTAGATTTAGTGTGTTTGGTTTTATGTTTAGGTCTTTGCTCCACTAAGACTTGAGTTTTGTCCAGGGTAATAGATATGGATCTATTTGCGTTCTTCTACTTCCAGAAATCATTAGACCAGTACCATTTGTTGAATGTGCTTTCTTTTTTCCCATTGTATAGTTTTGTTTTTTTTTTCAAAAAATCAAGTATCCATAGGTATGTGAAATTACTTTTGGGATTACAGTTTGATTCCATTGACCAACATGTCTGTTTTTTGCCAATACCATATAATTATTACTAATGCTCTGTAGCCCAGCTTGAAGTCAGGGTTAGTGATACTCCCTGAAGTTATTTTATTTTATAGGACTGCTTTAGATATTCAAGGATTTTTGTTTTTCCATATGAAATTGAGTATTATTCTTTAAAGGTCTTTAAATAATTGTGTTGAGAATTTGATGGGAACTGTGTTAAATCTGTAGATAGCTTTTGGTAGGATGGCCATTTTACAATGTTAATCCTACTGATCTATGAAGATGGGAGATTTTTCCATCTTCTGATATTTTCTTTAATTTCTTTCATCAAAGATTTCAAGTTCTTGTCATACAGGTCTTTCATGTGCTTAGTTAGAGACATACCAAGAAATTTTATATTATTCTTGGCTATTGTGATGGGTATTGTTTTACATATTTTTCTCAAGCCACTTATCATTTGTATAAAGAAGAGTTAATGACTTTTCTAAAGTTAATTTTGTATTTAGCCATGTGACTGAAGGTGTTTATCTCTGTAGAAGTTCTCTGGTAGAATTTTGGGTGTCACTTCTGTGTACTATCATATCATCTGTGAACAGCAATAACTTGGCTTTTTCCTTCCCAATTTGTCACTATTTTCTGCATTTTCAACTCTTACAAACTATATCTATTCTTGCAACCTCAGCAAGATACTGGAATAACGGAATGAATCCACCCTGGCAACACAAAGAACAAAAGTCTGTGGGGGTGGACTCCTCATTTTCTTTAATAATCATTCCTCAGGGCAAAAGTACCATCTCTGAGTTTTACATTCCACTCTCAGTTGCTAAAATCCTTTGGTTCCAACCTTTCTAGAATTAATACTAACTTACCATGTATCCTTAGACAAAGGATACAAATACAGGAGTGTTACAGCCCGAGGGTCTGCTGTGGGATAACCAGGATTCTTTGGTCCAGGAAGACACAGGTCAGGCGGGAATTACAAACTGACATGACTACAGAGGTGGTTTGAAATCTGAGTGTATTTTCAGGTATCTCCCAAATTCCAGTCAAGTTAACATCTCAAATTAAGCTTCATCTTGATCTCAAGATGGCCTGGGAGCTGAAGAAGGATGATTCCCATGCCTAGCCTCCTGGCGTTCTAATGTCTAGCCTCCTGGTGAAAATGGCAGCATTGTAGAGCTTGGGAAGCTGCCTGGCTCACACTGTCTTTCAAGAGTATTTCTGCCTAGTCTCCCGGTTGCATTCTTCTCTGTGCCATGCCTGGAGCCATCGTAGGTCCTGAGCCCAGGCGATTAGCTCCAGTAGCAGCCTCTAGCCTCTAGCTTGATGAATTAACTAACTGGCTCTAGCTTTTTGGGCCAGCCTGCTAAATTAACCATCTGTTAGCCCTTAGGCCCAGCCTGAATGACCTAACTAACTCATTCCTCCTCTGAGTGCTCTGTAAGTAAAGAAAATCTACTGCCTCTCTGAGTAAAAGTTATCTACTGCCTCTCTACTCTCTCTCTCAGACTCCCTGAGTGAGGCCTGTAACACAAAAGGCCAGTTCCTCATGAACTTCCCTTGCTATTCAGGTGGGCCTGAGATAGCCTGTCTGCAAGCAAAATCAAGAGTTAAAGGCAGAACTGGATTAACTTGTGGGGGGAGGTAGTAGCTATGGGACTAGGTATCAACTCAAATGTAAATTCTCTCTACCTTGCCCAATATCCATTAGTATTGAGAGCTTCTTTAGATATAAATCTCCTTAGTCTGGCCTATTGTTTGGAATCCACCTGCCCTGAAAGGCAGTGACTAGAAAACAAACAAACAAACAAAAAAGAACTTGTGACTGGAATTTCTGGAATACCTTTTCTACCATAATAACATAAGCGGTTGGAGCAAAGCAAAGCAGAATTTTTTGCTATAAGATGGGTTGTTATATATCTATTTTTGCTTGGTTATACCATGTCTCAGCTATAAGGAAAGAGGAGAGTTTAGGAAATTGCCAAGTGAGATTTTTAGCTTCTAAATATACAGAGAGGTCTGTTATTCCCAGGAGACAGTTTTTCTTTCACCTCTGACTGTAAAATATCATGTTTACAGACTTCACTGGGCCACCGTGGCACAGGAGAAAACATGGGACAGACCCACTCACCAACAAATTCTTATTAATCTAACACAGATTCTCAGGGGTTTGCTCAACGTATCTCTATGTTCATTTCTCCAGGTACCTTCTACTGTTCCTATCAGTTTTTTTTTTTTTTTTTTTTTTTTGACTACTGTAGTGTGTTTACTAGGCCTTCATTCTTATAAAACTTCTAGCACTGGATTTTAGATTTGGGACTTAGGCACAATTCATAGCAGAGATTGACAGTTCACCAGGCTATGGCAGCCTTACAGACAGAAGGAGTTGACAGTTTCTCCTTAGCACATAGAATGTACATTGTAAAGATACATTCAGTGACTGAATATATTCCAGAGTTCAAGGCAATAGGCATGAAGGACCTCTAGTTACCTTTGTGGCCACATTAGTCTGTCATTTCTTGTATATGCTAATCATCCTATAGTTTTTCCTATGTTATTGTTTAAACTAAAACATTTCTCAATTCACTGACCGAATTGTGGACAAGCTTCACATCCCATCACAGTCAATAGTTAAAATTTTGTACATTTAGCACAAAAACATAAAGAGCTCTTTTTCTGTTGTTTTGAATTTATTTCTTGAGTATTCCTAGTTTACCCTTCTTCCAACTTCACTGAGCTATGGTTGACTAGGAGGAAGTATGGGGTGTGGAACAGTGGGCGATGGGGTGGGTTGGGAATAAAACATGGAGCATAAAATATAAATAAATGAATTAATTAGCAAAAAACTATTCATTTAAGTTGTAAACCATGGTTTTCATTATTTCACAAAATAATTAGCATATTCATCATCAATTCACATATATACCTTTTTGTGTGTGTCTCACTGCAAATTTCCTATACACTAAATTATTATAAACTGCAGTCACCACCTCAGAAATTACACATCTAGAGATGAAAAATAAAATCCATTCTTGGGCTAATCTTCCCCCTTTTTTTCCTGATATCTCCAGGGCTGGCAATCATCATTCTTTTCTCTGTTAGTAAGTGCAAATTTTATAGTTGCCACATGTAGATAAGATCAGACATTATTTATATCAGCAATTCTGTTTTATCTCACTAAGTGTAGCTCTGTTTAATTTATATTGCTGCAAGTAACAGAATATCCTTATTTTTTAAAGAATACATCAGAAGTTAGGAGCACTTGTTGCACTACAGAGGACAAAGCTTCACTTCCCAGTGTTATTCCTCCTTCATGAGCCCCAAAAGACCACCAAGGACCTGACTCCAATACAATAGCACTAGTGTCTTTTTTATTCAAGCCTGAGCTTGGGACTACTCACCTCAGACCCTGATGCAGCAGGTCTGGAGGGGGAACAAGGCTTTATAGGAATTGGCAAGCAAGTGAGGAGGTTTCCATCCAGGCAGTTATCTAATTGAATGACTATTATAACTGGACAGATAGGTGCTCTGAAGCAAAACCATGAACACTCACTAACAATCTGAAAGTACGTCTGAAACAGTGAGACTAATCTTGATTAGCTGTTGCTATGAAGTAGCTAGGGAGAAACTCTGGGGTAAGGACAAGCCATGGGGTCCTTCCTGGTACTTGAGTGCAGCTTGCATTCAGATGTAGGTCAAATTCTCAGGCTCCATTTCTTTAAAGATGGAGGCCAGTCCCAAGATGGAGTAGGTTTGGCTTCTCACCTGCACCCACGTGGAAGCTTATAATTCTTGGCAATTCTAGTTCTAGGGGATCCAGTGCCTTCTTCAGGCTTCCATGGGCTCCAGGCTTACATGGGTATGCATGTGATATACATATATACACATACATTCAGTCAAATTGCTCCTGTACATAAATGGTAAATACCTCCAATAAAGAGAGTACACAGTGTTCTATTGCATGGACAAACCACCACTTCTTTATTGATTTGTTCATTATTACTTACCTTCACTGATACTTCCTTAAAAATAATTTTTAGTTTTTATTTTGTTTATATCAGTTCTAGCATTTTTACTTTACTTTACTTTACTTTACTTTAATTTAATTTTAATCTACTTTTCCCTAATGTTTTAAATTTAGGCTGGTCTGTTTTCTCTAGTTTCTTGATACACAGTGAAAATTTTTGTGATTTTTGTCTATTCCACATTCATAAATATAAATAAATATTGTTGTATTTTAAACAGAACTTGATAAGTAGACAGAAGTTAAGTTTCTCAGGTTCTTTGCAGAGGAAATCAAGTTTACCGACAGCCAGGACAGAGTAATCTAAGTAGGTCCTTGGGGAGAGCACATGATGGAAAAAAATATTAACAAGTGCTGAATATATTATCCTTCCTCTTCTTGTCTTTATATCTTGAAGTTGCTATAGCTGCTATGCAGACCAGACCTCTCTGGTTCTCTCAGAACTATAAGATTCTACAGTCTTTCTTTCTTACAATCTTTGGAGGTGTCTGAAGAATTTTCTGTCTCAGAGTGAAGAAAGATGGACAATGGTTAATGGTTGATGATACCAAAAGAGGTTGACCTATCCAAAAGAAGATTCCTAGGAAGATGAGAAGATACTCAACAACTACAGGTTATATTTTTTAACCAAAGAAGGGTAATTGGGAGACACAAAGTGGGTAATGAAGAGTCAACACCTCTTCACTTAAGTTGGGACAATTGTGACAAATGTGCACCTTGTAGCTGTAGAGGCACAAAAAAAATACATTTTTCCCCTTAAATTCTAGAGGAGGTGGGTAGTGTTGATATCCTTTAGAATAAGAACTTTCAGGAATGTAAAAGGATCAGAAGTAGAATGAAAGGGCATTCATCCAGCCATAGAGTAGCACAAGAGAACAGAGCTTAGTGTCTTCGCATCTAAACAAGGATCATAGATGAAATGATTCTGTATCACTAAAGGCTTTATACTAGAACATAAAATGTGAAAAATTTCAATGTATTGGAATAATGAAATTCATTAAAAATAAATTAGGAAAAGACATGAGATCTATAATTCAGAGGGTTTTTTCTAACAAATTCTGATTATTTTATACCCTGGACTTTAAGAGCAAAATTAAGCAAAAGTAGAAGAAATAACTCTGGATGTGTCTATGAGTACACATGAGTCAAAACATGAATATGTTTATGATTGAGTAAGAATCTATGGGTCTAATGTAACTCAATGATAGTACTTTCTAACAGGAGATGTCTATGATTTGATTCTATGTTAAATGTCTCCAATGTACTGTTTTACTTAATACTTAAATCTCAGGTAGGGTTGATATGTACTTTTATGACTTTTCACTTTGTAGGAGAGGAAATTGGAGGGTATATTTGTTTAGTGATACAGAACACAACTACTAGGTATTATAAAGATAAACCTTTCCCTGACTTTAAGTCCATGCTCTTAAATTTTATGTAGCAGTGAGTAGGAGGAAAAGAGTGAGGCTCATGAAAGAAGTGTAGATTGTTATATGTGGGAAGAGTTTATACCTGATGTCTTCAGTGAATTCTCTTTATCTTAATGCAGATCCCTTGTTGAACCAGTGTGCTCCAGCTACCTACTTTTCTTTATTCCAGCATGCCTAGGTTACAGACAGGCCACTATATACACTTTCCATTTACATGGGTTTTGGGGATTTGAACTCAGGTTTCCATGTTTGATGACAAGTGCTACAGTCATTGAAACATCATCATAGACTCCTGATATAGTTTTTGTAGAAGCCCCCTAAGTATTGAAAACTAAGACACTTTCAATAGTTACTGTTATGTACAATTTTCCATAGACTTTAGTTGAAGACAATGTGGTGGTTCAAAGTACTATAGCTAATATATTCCCACAAAACTAAACTTTTGGAGGATTTTTTGATTGAATGATAATCTCCATAATTTTATTTCAAGAATGAATAAATGTCTATTCAGTAATTTCCTAGTTAAACAGAAATAGAATCAATTTGGAGGGGGCAAATGAGTCTATTTTCTCTAATAAAGGATCTAGGAGTGACACTGACATTTCAACCACTATCTGCAGATAGCAGAATTATGATACAGTTTATTTATTTATTTTTTACAAACAATATTCCTTTATTCTGATTTCTTCAAACATTTCTCCAAAACAGTGAACACTCACAAATTAAATCATCAAAAAGCGGCTCCTTTTGGTTATTTTCATTTATTTTTATACTATACAACTGCAGAATCAGATTTTTTGAATCAACCACACCTAACATAATAAAGACATGAGTCTGCCAGAATATTTTGGAAGTAATAGCATAACATTCTAAATATAATAAATGTTCCAGTTTATATGAAATGTGCTACAATTTACTAAGAATCACATGTGACCTTGTTCTTCATATTGCTAATAATTTTAAAGAGTGAAAAATATAGGCAGGGACAGTTTAGATTTTATTTAATATTTTCCTTTTTGAGAATGTCATACATGAGAACTTTATATATTACCATCCCTCATTTACTCTCATCCACAAAACCTGATGAGTCCATTTGCTGTGGCATGGAAGTACATGTGTTTAAGGCAGGCCACTTGGGATTAGATAACTTACCAGTGGACTCACACATGGAGAAAATAGTTTCTGTCTCTCAGCATCAACTGATGCCCTCACACCTTCATGCAGGAATGGGGTCTTGTGAAATTTTCTTCAGCCATATTGGCATATCAACTGGTCAGGTTTAAGAGGCCACATTTGTTGAAATTTCATGGGTATAAGTTTTCTATCACTTTTAGAAGAAACTAGCAGCTGATGACTTCATCATCTGGTTTTACTATCTTCCTTTCCCTGTCTATGATGTTTCCTATGATTTAGGTTTAGAGGTTGCATTGCAGATGGATGAATTGTGGTTGGGCACTACAGTTACTTACTTGTTGCATTTTAAAAAATTGTGGATCTCTGTAATTGTTTCTGCCTGCTGAGAAAGAAACTTCTTTGATGAGGAGTGAGAACTATACTTACTGGGCTAGGCTGGTATATAAAATATATGATCCTAGCCAAACTTGAAAGTATAGGGAACTCAAAGGCAGGCATGATTCTGGTGACTTCACCATGGTGGGCTGGTATATGGGCAGTGGCAAAAGTGAACTTGTGATTCTGGAAAGCTTTTATAAAAATATTTATATGGAAATTGTTTAATCACATTGGTATAATTTATTAAATTTATAAATTATATTATGAATCTTATTCACAAGAAGCATGACCTACTAACTCTTTTTATTTTTTGGTCTGATGCCATAGACATTGCCTTTTTTTGTGGTGCCACAGAAGATTTCAATATCTCCCAGAGCTTTTGGTCATGCTGGATATGAACATTACTCTGGTCAGTGAATTCATCCTGGTGGGCTTCCCTACAGCCCCTTGGCTACAGGTCCTCCTATTCTTCATTTTCCTTGTGGTCTACATGTTGATTATAGCAGAAAATCTTGTAATTATATTCACTGTCTGGTCCACCGGCTCCCTCCACAAGCCCATGTACTATTTCTTAAGTAGTATGTCCTTTCTAGAGATCTGGTATGTCTCTGTCACAGTCCCCAAGATGCTGGATGGATTCCTCCTGCAGAGACGGCACATCTCCTTCACAGGCTGCATGACTCAGCTCTACTTCTTTATCTCACTTGCATGCACAGAGTGTGTGCTCCTGGCAGCTATGGCCTATGACCGCTATGTGGCCATCTGCCACCCTCTTCGATATCCAGTCATCATGACCACAGTTTATTGTCTGCAGCTAATGGCCCTCTCCTATTTTAGTGGTTTCATGGTCTCTGTTGTCAAAGTCTATTTCATTTCACATGTTGCTTTCTGTGGCTCCAATGTCATGAACCACTTCTTCTGTGATATCTCACCAATCCTCAAATTGGCATGCAAAGATATGTCCACAGCTGAGTTAGTAGACTTTGCTTTGGCTATTGTCATCCTTGTCTTCCCTCTTATCACCACTGTCCTCTCCTATGTCTACATAGTGTCTACCATTCTGCACATACCCTCTACCCAGGGAAGAAAAAAGGCCTTCTCAACCTGTGCTTCCCATCTTACCGTGGTAATAATTTATTACACAGCCATGATTTTCATGTATGTCCGACCCAGGGCTATTGCATCTTTTAATTCCAACAAACTCATTTCAGCTGTGTATGCTGTCCTCACACCCATGCTTAATCCCTTCATCTACTGCCTAAGGAACCAGGAAGTCAAGGATGCAATCAAGAAGACTCTGGGAGGTGGCCAGTGCTTCCTGCTCTGTTGATCCCCTCACTGTGAGAAAAAGACAATGCCCATGTAATTCATAAGAATTACTGTGATCATTTTATTAATAGTTTCACTTTACAAATTTGTATTTGTAAAGAAATCATAGTATATGTAAAAACAATAAATAAATAAATAAATGAATAAATAAATAAGTAAAATAAAAAAATAAACAACTAAATCATGGATGAAAGGACTTAATCTTTATCACTTGAATCAATAAGCAGTTATTAACCACTCTGGATAGTTATAGTATCCTGAAATGATGTACTATTAATAGACATATAACATTTAGAAGCTATTCTTAGTATTTTGCTCAAAATAAACTATTTGATTCTCAGAGCACTTTATGGTCAGTTGGCTGACATTGTGGATTGAGAAAATGAAATATGATAGAGTTAAATAAATTGTTCACTATAGAAACTAAATTACCATTAAAGCCTTTGTCTAAGTCCAGGAAATCTAGCTAAAGAATGCATTCTATCAGGTTCTCTCTGCATTTCTTTTCTGTGATAACAACTCTGGAGAATATTAGCCATCAAACAGAAATTCTAGAAGGGAATATACAATCTAGTGGTCAGTATGCATAGAGAGATGTGCTGATAACTGGTACCAGTGCTGTACCAATTGTAGTGTTTATAACTACATTGGGTTCTTGTTGATGAGTACCATTGGCTTAAATAATAATATTTATAAATTTATTTTCTATGCTTAGGTCTTCTCAAGTATTACAACTCATTTCTCTCTGTACAAGCAAACTAAATTTTTGTTTATTTAAAAAATGATATATCTGACACTTCTATCAAATGGACAGTAGCTATTGATTCAATGATACAGAAGCAAGTTGAGCTGACTATTCAGCCTTGGCTGTGACAGCTTTTCATTATACAGGACAGATTCTTAGCTGTCAGTTTGTGTTTGACTATTGACCATAATATAGTCCCCTTGAGAGCTGAAAGTAACTCCTTTAGTTTTACAATGCTTGCCAGGGCTGTTTGGCTTGTTTTCTCTTATCAGAGTAAACACACTTTAGTTTTGGTTTGTGGAAGTGAAATATATATTTCTAAATATATTGCTCCAAGTGCTTCTAGTTTGATCACTGACCTTCACTATATTTTAGTGTGAAATGTATATTAAATGACTACTTTGGGACTGGAGTAAGTGGGAAAATATTGAGAGAGTGGGTGAACATTCTAGACCAATACTTAGCTTAAGACTCTGGGACTTCAGATTCCATAGTTGATAAAGTACTGGGTACACAAGTATGAGGACCCAAATTTAATTCCAGTGCCCATGTAAAAAACTGGGTGTGGTGAGACATACTTATAATCCATGTGGTAGGGAGGCAGAGTCAAATCAATTCTTAGAGTTTTCTGGTCAGCTGGCCTATAAAAACTGGTAAGTTTTAGGTAAAAATGAAAGACTTTGTCTCAGAAGAGGAAAAAACAGTAAACTTCTTGAGAGTTGGTACTTGAGATGTCCACTGGTTTCTACAAGCATGGGTATATATTTGCACACACATGTACCTATCATATTTATCCATATATACAAAGATTTGATGTTTCATATTGTTAGCTATGTGACCTTCAGAAATCATTAAGATTTCAGTTTCCTTGCCTATAAAACATATTATAATACCTACATTCAAAATTGGCATAAAGATTAAAAGAGGAGTATTTAGAATCAATATGTAGAAAACATCATGGTGCCTCTAAGTTATTTTCTTCTACTGCTTTTTCTAAGGTATACATTCTTCTAAGTTATTCAATGAAGTCCAAGATAAGTTGAATGTTTCAAATATCCTTTTAGGAATCAGCTCCTTGGAGCTCCATGAGGCTGTCCTTTTTCTTTCTCTCTCTCTCTTTCTTTCTTTCTTTCTTTCTTCCTTTCTTTCTTTCTTTCTTTCTTTCTTTCTTTCTTTCTTTCTTTTTCTTTCTTTTTTCCAAGACAGGGTTTCTCTGTGTACCTCTGGCTGTCCTGTAACTCACTCTATAGACCAGGCCAGCCTCAAACTCAGAAATTCACCTGCCTCTGCCTCCCAAGTGCTGGGATTGTCACCACTGCCTGGCTTTTTTCTTTTTCTTTTTTTTTTCTTTTCTTTTCTTCTTTCCTTCTAGTTCCCAGACTTTAGTGATTGACACCATCATACCTGCAAGAAGAAATTCTTGTAGCTTTTGCTTAACTTCCAGTTGGTGTAACAGTATCTCAATTACAGCATTCTACTCACTGATAAGTGGATATTAGCTAAAAAGAAGTCTGGAATACCCACGATACAACTCACAGACCATATGAAACTGAGAAAGAAAGAAGACCACACCAAAGTGTAGATGCTATAGTCCTACTCAGTCAGGGAAGAGAGCAATCTCTGGGAATTAAAGGTAGAGAGAGATCTGGGAGGGGGAAAGGAAGGGAGGGAAAATGGGGCCAGTTCAGATATGGAAGTGTGACACCACCACTCCTGCACCCCTGCACCCCACTACTGCCTTGAGTGGGTTAACCAGACCTAACTGTTTGCCACAGTCAGTCTTCAGAGGACCTAGGCCACCTAGGATGAAGCCTTCATTTAAGTGAAGATCTATTGTTCTGCCTCATCAGCAGCTTCCTGCAAGAAACCAAGCAACTGAACTTTTAGGTGCTTTTTTTTTGTGACAAGAACCTGGCTGAAGTGGAGGATTGGTTTTCCCATATATATTTAGAGCTGAACATTAAACATCAAGTCTTGATCAGAAAGAACGTTGCCTTGGCTCGTTATTTCTCTCGCTGGTCCATTCTCTTTTCATTTTCAGCTCTCCTTCCAGGTGTACCCAGTTCTCCTTCCAGGTGTACCTAGTTCTCCATGGCCATGGGATCTACATGAAAGGAGATGAGGGAGAAGTACAGAGGGTCAATAATTTAAAAGTAGGTGTGTAGCAGTGGGGGAGGGGAAATGGTAGGTAAACACTAGAAAGTTACAGATGCCAGGGACCCAAGAGGTTCCCAGGACCCAACAGGAAGGACTTTAGCCAAAATGCCCAACAAAGGGGAGATAGAACCTGTAGAAACCATATCTAATAGATAGACATGGCCCCCAGATGAGAGATGGGGGCCACTCACTCACCTCAAAAATATGAATCCAGAATTCGTCCTGTCAAAAGGAAATGCAGGGACAAAGAGTGGAGCAGAAACTGAAGAAAAGGCCATGCAGAGACTGCCCCACCTAGGGATCCATCCCATCTGCTGACACCAAACCCTGACACTATTGCTGAAGCCAGGAAGTACTTACTGACATGAGCCTGGTATAGATGTCCCCTGAGGGGCTCTGCCAGAGCCTGACCAATACAGATGCAGATGTACATAGCCAAACATTGGACTGAGCAATGGGACCGCAATGGGGAAGTTAGGCCAAGGAGCTGAAGGGGTTTGCAATCTCATAGGAAGAACAACAACATCAATCAACCAGAGCCCCCAAAGCTCCCAGGGACTAAACCACCAACCAAAGAGTACTGGGGAGGAGGAGGTGACCCATGGCTCCAGTTGGATATGTAGCAAAAAAATTATCTTATCTGGCATCACTTTGGAAGGGAGTGGGTCCTGTGGAGGCTTGAAGACCCATGAAATGGGAACTCTAGGTCGCTGAGGCAGGAGTGGGTGGGTGGATAGGGGAGCACCCTCATAGAGGCAAGGGTGAGGGAGGAGGTGATAGGGGCTTGTAGAGGGGAAACTGGGAAGGGGGATAACATTTGAAATATAAATAAATAAAATAACCAATTTAAAAAAGAGTTCTGAAATCGAAATCTATCCCTGACATACAACCCAAAAATTGTTCTCCAATCTTCATAGGAATCCTATAAATACTAAATTCTCCTTTTCCTTTAATTGAATTAGAGTGGATGTTGCTATTAGAATATTGATAATGTAGACACAAAGGAAAATATTTTTTTGAATCTGTTTTTTAAGCATAAATCTGAAAAGAGTAATAACCTTTTACAGAGGGTTAAATTAGATAATGCAGATCTGAAGATTTTGCTGTGGATAAGGCACATGAATTATCAATATTTGTCTCATTTTTTTCTAAATATCTATCGATCTATCTATCTATCTACCTACCTACCTACCTACCTACCTACCTACCTACCTACCTATCTGTCATCTATCTTTTAAATGTAGGAGTGCTCACTCTGAATGCACACCTACATACCAGAAGAGGGTACCAGATCTTTCTAAAAGTGGTCATGAGTCACCATGTGGTTGCTGGGAATTGAACTCAGGACCTCTGGAAGAACAGCCAGTATTCTTAACTGCCGATCCATGTCATTATATACTCCATTTTAGAAGACTAAAACAACCTGTTATAGTAGTAATTTTTGTTGAATTTTAAAATTTTTTGTTTGCTGTAAAATAAAAGCTTTGATTGAATGAATAAACTGATGTTCTATTTATACTTTTATGAAACAAATTCACATCTTTGGTTTTATAGAACTAGTGCCAAATGTGTTTACATGAGTATTATAAAGATTGCACCAAATTTTTATTAGCTATTTTTTCTCAGTCTTATCTAACAGAATAACATTTAGCAGAGTGAGAAGAAAATAACAAAATTATATGCAATAATCTTCAGCTTTTGCCATTTAACTTGCTGCTTTCAAAGACAGGTATATGCAGAAATAGGGTTGTAGGCCAAGATACATTTTGTTATGCGGATCTGTGTCCTCGACTTGTTAATTGATGACCATGTCTGGATTATTTCTGACCAGGCCTTGAAAACATCTAATACACAAGGTTATTTTCCATTTCACTGGTCTAATTTTCAAACTCTAAAACCTAAGCATTTTTCTTGTTCTTTTTATTTGATCAAAAGCTAATAATAGCTGTCTGCCTAGTTTTTTGCATTGTGAAAATAAATAACAGGATAGACGGAAAGATTAAGTTAGAAGAAAGAGTGCTCTCTGTCCTCTTTCCTATTCTCCTTTGCTCTGGATTCCTTTTTGCTTTCCTCTTAGATCATGAAGAATGCATATTCCTGTTACCATACTTCTAAAAGGTAGAGCCAACATAAGTTTTAATGTCATACTACAAAAAAAAGACAGAACTATTAAGTTTTCTTCATCTGCAATGCTTACTTCCCTTGCTCTGAGTGCAATTACTTATTTTTGATGCTGAGCAAAACAGAGTAGGCATAAAGTTTATTTTTTTCTCCCTGGGGTCTACCATACATCAAAAATGCTATAAAATTCTTTTATGTGTGCTTTCATCCCTTCATCTGCATCCTATTTCAAATAATATTAATACATTAAGGGGACATAGTGAGGGAGGAAAATGAAGGTTTGGGACCTATCCAGGTCTAGGTTTACCTGGGTGAGGCAGTGGGAGGAGTCAACATATAAAGCAACCAGGGAGACCAGGGCTTGTTGGAAGAGCAAGAGTCAGAGAAAGAGTGAGAGAAGACGAGGGAAGGCAAAGGAACAGTGATGGAGAAAGCCCACAACAACAGAAGCATCTCTTCTGTCTTGGCCTCTAGGAATATCAGGCACACCCAATAGTAAGAACGTATTTTGGATTTCAGTGTTTCTCATATGTGCAAATTGAAGTAACGTTTCATTTTCTTGAGTCAAAAACAGAATAAGTTATTATTTTCTTGGGCTCTGGACTCTGTAATCATTTTTTAATGGGAAAGAATAAAAGCTGTCTAACTCTTGGGCTTCATCAAGAGGCAACATTCCAGGATTGAGAAGAGGCTATTCCAGAGCTGCTGCTTTATTTCTTTTCCTTTTTATCACCCTTTGTTTTCAAACCCTTTTAGATGTGAAGAGAAAGATTCACATGTGAGAAAGTTTGTGTTTTGTCTGGTAAGCAGAAAACCAAATCAAGATCTCTAAACCAGACTCAAATTAGATGACTTGCTCCACCAGGGCAGCAAAGAAAGGAATCAATGAGATGTGGTTTGGTGAGATATCTGGTCAAATTACATCTCACAACTAATTTGCTTATTAGGGGTCAAACACAACCTAGGGACTTCAATAGGTAATTGAGATGATAAGGTAAGTAAAAACTGAGATAAACTGTGTTTTCAAAAATCTAACAAGGACAGGTAAGCAAACAGAGTGTTACCATACAATGCAGAAAGGTACAAAATATTATAAAGTCAGAGGTTGTGGTGAAAATGTCTGGAGGATGAGTAGGGTGTGGAGAGGAAAATAGATGGACAGAGTTGGTTTGACAGGGAATAATAGTTGAACAGGAGCTTTCCTAGAGGCCTGTGTAAGAAATGGTTTCCAGTTGCAGGAAAAGTAGGTGTGATAGTATTATTGTAGAGTCACATAACTGTCATACTTGTCAAAGCTGTTCAAACTTGTAATGACTAGCTAACAAAGAAAGAACAGTAGGATTTACAGGAATATGGGACTGGGAGCCAGGAACATATTCAGCAGTTTTGGGACTACAAGAAGAAATAGATAATGTTTAATATACATACTCACATTCATATTTAAGCAAGGTCACTCAAACTGCAGATAGAAATGGTATTTAATATTGTCTCAAATAATCAGTAGATATTCTGCCAGCATCTGTACAGGCCCAGAACATTTCTCTGAAAGTCTTTAGACTTTCACCTTAGCTTTTCTTTTTAATCCTGCCTTCAACCTGGGGTAAACAAAATCCCTCCATGTGTAGTATTTCTCTAGTCACATCTCACCGTTTCTCCCTTCTTCAGAAAACCTACTTCTTACTTGGGACATATCCAGGGTCAGCTTCATCAGATTTTTGTCTGACTTAGCAGGTGAGCCACTGTTTTTCTCTAGGCCAACATCCCAATGCTAGTAAATACTTTGCAGAGTTATTAAGTAGATGGTCATAGTTAGTACATTCCTGGAACAGAGGTCTATGTTCTGTGGAAGGGAGATCATACAGATTCAGGTGGTGTTTAAAGAATAGAACTATAAACATTAGGAGTTCATAAATGTTTTGTAAACTTGAAAGTTTTTCATGACAAACAATTTTAGACATTGAGAACTTTAGACTGAATCCTAAGCATCAGTGTAGAGGTTAAATTTGTCGATATAGAATTGGATAAAGGAGCTTGAAAAAAGAAAATCTCTTTTGTTTTAAGAATCAGGACAAAGGATCAGCCATGTAATCAACATAGAAAAAAATGAGTCATTGGTACAAAATTATCTGAGGAATGAATGAGGAATATGGAAAAAGGGGAATATTTGAAGAAAAACTATTGTTAAACAGTTAAAGAATGACAGTCTTACATTACAACTCTGTCTCTGGAACTAGTAGCTTGTGTGAATTTAATCTTATTAGCTACCTCATTACCTATAACAGGGGACCAGTGATAGCTACTTTATTATGATGTGGTAAGAATTAAGTGTTATGATGTTTAGAAAAAATGGTACATATTTTGCCATGTGATAGGCATAGTAAATTATCATTGTTGCTGTTATCACTATAGATTACATGATCTTGGAGTGAACAAAAGCTGTCATGAAGAATGAAGATCATAAAAGCAAGGTAGAAAAACTTGGTTAATGTTCAACAAGGTAAAAATGTAGTGGAGTAACCTCATATGGTCCTTGGTAATCTACCCAGAGGGATGGACTGTGGATGCAGAACTAGGCGATACTTGAAGCTATACAGTTCACCAATGATTTTAAGATAAACATATAACTCAACAATAATGGAAGCACAGGTTGATATGAGAGATTATGTGACTGAGACTCAGCCTTTTTTCCTACATGTGGTCAGTGTGCCAACAGGTATCCATCAATCTGTTTTACAAATGAGAAAATTAATAGGATTCATAAGAGAGTGTATGGAGAACTAATTCTATTTAAGCTCACATTCCATCCTCTCTGCCCCAATTTTTGCCAATCAGAATCCAACTCTATCATCACTGACATTTCTTCAATCTATACATTTACAGTTTTGGTTTTGTCTCTCAGTAGTTACCTACCTTTGAAAACTCTGCAATGCTTCATGCAGTCCAAACTGTATCTTTCAAGTGAAGGCTTTCTGAGCTCCCCAGACAAGAACAATCAATCATTACTTTGGACTCTCACTGTATTTGGCATGCTAATATGATCTATTCTAATTACAGATGGCTCTTTCTTCCTCCAGGACCTTTGCTAAGTAGCTGCAATGTTTGGTGGTTCTCAACTGCTTCCAATTACAGAGCTAAATACAAAGGGGGATAAAGTAAAAGTGGGTTCAACAATTGGAAAATATCTTGTTTCATTTATTTCCATGCTGGCATTGGATTCATGATGTCTCTGCCTTATTTGCTGAGTACTATGGTTATTGGTACGAAAAGCTATTCTTGTTACAAATTGTCAACTTAAGATAGAAAAGACTTGGATGTTTCTGGAAAGGTAATAGCCATAGAAACGGAGCAGTAGAAGAAAAGGAAACCAAGAGGGAATAGTTGATATCCTGTGTCCTAAAGCAGACACAGGCATGTAGTGAAAGAACAGGATGGTTACTTTTAGAATGACATAATTGATCAACTTTTAAGTGTGCAGGAATAGATTTCTTTGAAGTCTTACACATGCTAGGCAAATGCGCAGTTAGTCATGTACCTAAGTCCATAAATTAGCTATCTCAACTATTCAAAACAGCCCTAAAGTAGCACAGTAAATAGCAAATGTGTACCATCCATGAGAAGGAACATAGTGATGTGCTCATGGCCAGGTCTCTTACACTTTACTGCTATGACTTCATTTTCTCCTCTATTCACTCTGCTTCTTCCCACCATACTGGATTCCTTAGCATTCCTCATTTTCTCTGAGGTCTTCAAAATGACATCTTCTGTCTACACACCTCTTCCATCAGGGTGCCAGGTACCTAATACTTTCCTGTTCTTCATGAGTGTTTAATGAAATTTGTCCTTACCATTATGTTTGAAATATCTACTTATTGCCACTGGCTGCACTCCTATTTTTCTAGTTGTTGCTAAATTTATCCTAAGAATGCTTCCATTTCTACATTTTTATACGTGGTGTATTCACTGTTTATTGCCTGTTTTCTTCCTTGCAATTTAATTACCGAAGGGTACTTTACCTGATTTTTCTACCTTACTAACTGAACCAATTAAATGTTCAAGATAGTGCTTGCCTCACAGTAGGGTCTCACTAAACATTTGTAAAATGAATGATTTTAATATGTAAAAGAAATGGGACAGCTGATTAGTTTCTTGAAATGTACTATAGTTTAGCTATAAAGCTGCATCATCTTTTTTCTTTGCTTGTTTTCTTTTGAGAAGGGTTTTATTGTACAGTCCTGGCTGTTTGGACTTCACCATTTATAGGTCAACCTGGATTCAAACTTGTAGCAATTCCGTATCAATCTCCCTTTTGGTGTGAACCATCAAACCTCACTAAATGATCATAGTATTGTTTATTCACTTGTATACATCTTTTGCTTATCTGGGCTCAGCTATCCAAATTCAAATAATAAATTCTTATTTATTAGACTGTTGGATCCCTCCTTCAGTGAGCTACCTGGCTACAGTATTTTGTTGTTTATCTCCTTTCAAGTTCTCAAACAGAGGAATCTGACATTTTCCCCATCTTTATATTTTACTTTTTCTTTTTTTCCTTTTTATGAGATTAGGTCTCACTATTTAGCACCGACTTGCCTGGAACTCACTATGTAGACTGCTGGCTTCAAATTCAGTGTGATCTGTCTGCCTCTGTATCCTGAGCAATGAAATTAAATGTGTGCACCATCCATATCCAATGACTGCTGTATATTTTTAATATCCGGGGAGGACAGGCCCTTTAAACATGGAGTTGATAATTTCTTCTTACCACTAATTGTACTATCTAGCCCTTTTCCACTAGTGAATGAATTGGCATAGACAGTTGAGGTTTATAAAGTCATAAAGCAATAAGTCATGGAATAGAGTTCTCTGACTTATTATATGTTCCACTGCTGAATGCTTTCCTCATTGCTTTGATGGACTCTAGCCATTGAGTCTGCTTTCTCTGTAGACTCCTGTCATGTGTATATAATGTGTTTCAAGTACATTAAAATCAGACACGGTAAGGGCACCTAACTGCAAACATTCCTTTACTACCTTACTTGGTAATGGCTCAGAGTTAAGCTATGTGCTTCTCCCTCTTACATATCTTCG
The DNA here is from genome assembly GCF_947179515.1 of Apodemus sylvaticus. Taxonomy (NCBI): domain Eukaryota; kingdom Metazoa; phylum Chordata; class Mammalia; order Rodentia; family Muridae; genus Apodemus; species Apodemus sylvaticus. The sequence goes on from NC_067472.1 coordinate 99,775,444, forward strand.
GTAAAAAAAAAATCTTCTGAGAGATGTCATTAAAATTAATTAAAGAATAATTGTTTTGGAGGGGAAAGAAGTCAAATTTGAGTTTTACTTCACTATAGCTATTATCCCAATATATATTATGATCAACTTATTTTTGGTCATTTAAAACATGATGAAAATGAGAAATAACCAATGGACATTTAGAACATTTTACATGTTATTTCTCATTTCCCAAGTCCTGTGTTTTCTTTTGAGTAAATTTCTGCTTCCTTAAAATATTTTTATCTTTATTTAATTTTACTTATAATTTGATGCCTGCTTCTATCTCTGTTCAAATTGTAATTGTGTCCTCAGACCATATTGTCCCCTGGATAGCTAGGGCCTTTCTGAATTCACCGCTTGAATCTACTCTTCTCAAATAAGTTCCTCAAATGCAACCTGTGTTCAACTTGTATCTAAAGTAGTGATATTTACAGTTAAGAATTGTAATTAATCAAGTGATACTTGTTTCAATATTGACATTTAACCTTATGTTTTCAGAAGGCATAAGTTATGTTGGTAAATTAATTTGAAATTGAATAATGTGTGGTATGGTATAAGTTCACATTTGTTTATAAATATATTCATTTTATTTTCCTTCTTTATCAAGTTTTGATCCTCATGATTATGGTTATTAATGATCAACTATAATCTATAGCAGTAAATGGAAAGTTACAGCAGTGAATGATCTTCAGGTTTAAAGTCAATGTTTTTCCAAGCAGCACAGCAAAGTCCCAGACCCTCCTCCTCTCACAACAAGCATTTTTCTGCTCAACACAGGCACCTAGTCTGTGCCACCCTCCTAGTCTATTCATTGTCCCTCCTGTGGCAATGCTTACGTTCAAGTGACCTTTTTTATATCAAAATGTCTCAAAGGTGTAAAACTAATGATGCTGGCAAGTGAAATGGTAAATTTTTCTGACATAAGACAGAAAAAAATTATATACCAAGACCTATGGTATAGTAAGAAATTTTGGGAAAGAAACTGAAAGATAAAGATATCAACTGCATATATCTTTTAAAACTATACTTTTATTATTGTTCTAGTTTATTATAAGTCATGGTTATTGATATTTTAGCCTGTCTAAAGTATAAATTTGGATATATATATTATATAAATTATGAAATGTGTGGTGTACATATGTGTGTGTTTATGTGTGTATTGTGTGTGTATACACATGTGTATAGGAACAGAGTATTACAGAGGGCTGCTAGTGAAAGTTCTGGGCATCTACTACATATCATATCCACATTCTTGTACTATTCTATATAAGTATACATAATGATTATTATTTGCATAATATAAGCCATCCAAAAGGTGTGAAATTTTCTTTTTTTCATTTATTTTTTAATTTATTCTTCTCTCATATATTACATCCCCACAGCAGTTTTCCCTTCCTCCACTCCTCCAAATCCATCTCCCTAGATACACACCTCCCCTCTCCCCCAGATTCACTTTTTTTCCATTTCTCTTTAGGAAAAATTCTGGCCTCTCAGAGATACCAACCAATATGGCCTAACAAGATACAATAAGACTAGGATAAACCCTTATGTCAAAGAAATACAAGGCAACCCAGTAGGAAGTAAATGGTTCCAAGAGCAAGCAAATTAAAGGCACTGCTCTAAACATAGGAAGAGAAGCACACACACATACAAACATGCACACACACACACACACACACACACACACACACACACACACACACACTTTCTGCTTTAATTCCCTCCTTTTGTTGGAGCTTCTAAACATAAAATTTGGGTGAAATAGTGGAAGGTCAGACTGTAGAAGAGAAGTCTTCAAAATATGTATAGCAATCTAGAATCAGCAGTTGTTCTGCCCGGGGGGTGTGGGGTGGGGGGTTTAATCTAGTAGTTGTAGTTATATTTTATCCAGATTTGGAAATTGAGCCATTCCTGACATTGCCTGATGGACCATCCTAGGAACTTTCCCCAGTCACATAATTTCCTGTCTCATAGTTTCTTCTGAAACAGGTGAATGTACTGACATGACAATGTTCAGCCCTGTACCATCTGTAGATCTGCTCCTGACTCAGATCCAAAGACCTAAACTTTAAATATGGCCTGATAATGCTGTTTCAACGTTCTTGGCTGTATTCTTTGTTTTAGGTCTCTATTTTTCTGGATTCATCTGTGGCCTCTCTTGTTTCCCACATCATACTAATGGTAGATGAGGAATCAAGAGTAAGATTTTTATAATAAAAAAACACAATCTTCAGCCTACTTATGGATCTTACTCTTAAATTTTCTGATATTAGCATTAACTCTTTTGTCATTTCGTGATCCAACTTTGTGGATGGAAAACATCACCAGCATCAGCGAGTTCATCCTCATGGGCTTCCCTACTGCTCCCTGGCTGCAACTTCTGCTTTTCTTCATCTTCTTCATAACTTATGTGTTTGTGCTTTTGGAAAATCTGGTCATCATTCTTACTGTATGGGTCACTGGGTCACTGCACAAACCTATGTACTATTTTCTGAGTACTATGTCCTTTCTGGAGGCCTGGTATATATCTGTCACTGTCCCTAAGATGCTGGCTGGATTCCTGTTTTGCCCCAATACCATTTCTTTCTTGGGATGTATGACTCAGCTCTACTTCTTCATGTCCCTTGCCTGTACTGAATGTGTACTTTTAGCTGCCATGGCTTATGATCGTTATGTAGCCATATGTTGGCCTCTTCGCTATCCAGTCATGATGACAACAGCATTTTGTGTTCAATTGACAATCAGTTCCTGGGTGAGTGGCTTCACCATCTCCATGGTAAAGGTATACTTTATCTCACGAGTTGCCTTCTGTGGCAATAATGTCTTGAACCATTTTTTCTGTGATGTGTCACCCATCCTTAAGTTGGCCTGTATGAACTTATCTATGGCCGAGACAGTAGATTTTGCCCTTGCCATCGTCATCCTTGTGTTCCCACTCTCAGCCACTGTTCTTTCCTATGGCTTCATTGTCTCTACCGTCCTGCACATACCATCAGCCACTGGGCAGCGGAAGGCCTTTTCCACCTGTGCTTCTCATCTTACAGTGGTGGTCATCTTCTACACAGCTGTGATCTTCATGTATGTCCGACCTCGGGCCATTGCTTCATTTAATTCTAACAAACTGATCTCAGCCATCTATGCAGTCTTCACTCCCATGCTCAATCCAATCATCTACTGCCTGAGGAACAAGGAAGTCAAAGATGCCATCAGAAAAACCATAGTAGGTGGCAGAGCACTGTCCTTGGGAAAGTCTATTTCCTAAAGTGACTTAGACAGTCATCATTTGACTTAGCATCAGAAAGCTAATTACTTGCATTGGAAGAAATTCTGTGATTGTGAACATACTGATTTAGTTGAATAAATTTAAAGCCATTGAATCAGAGATTATAGAGAATCCTTTATTTCTGCTAGGCATTAATGAAATACTTTTTGTAAAACAAATTTAGGTGAAATATACATTAGTAAAATAGCTATAAAGCAATTTTTGTTATCTATGAAATACTCCAAATAAATAATCAGTCATCCCTGAACTATTTCTAGAGTTCTTTTGGTAAGTTCACTGAATTTTGAATGACTCTGTTTTAGAAGTCTTTGATTCACCAGAGAGTACACAAGAGAGGTTTCTGTGAAAATTTTAATAGGTATGGATTATTATTCATTAATGTGAGTTGAAGACTGGCTTTTATAATCAAACATAGCTCATTTTAATTAGTTTTAAAATGTAGCAAAATGAGAAAATTTCCTTCTAGTGGTAATAGGAATACGATGAAGCAATGAATGTATTACCGTCTCATGACAGGGAAATCACACACACATACAAACATGCATACACACACACACACACACACACACACACACACACTTTCTGCTTTAATTCCTTCCTTTTGTTGGAACTTCTAAACATAAAATTTGGGTGAAATAGTGGAAGGGCAGACTGTAGAAAATTGGAAATTGCTTTGCTACTCATTAGAGCAATTCATTCTAGATTAAAAACAACAAACAAACAAACAAACAAACACCGGCATTGATAAAAGACCAAGCACATTTGCTCAGGTACAAATTGTCCTGAATGTGAGGAATTTTCCAAGTTTTTCCAGAACATTCGACTTTTAATTTATTTTTCATTTGAAAAGGTAGAATGCTTAATGCTTAGCAGCATATGCTTTAATGTAGTAATAAGACAAGAGAAGAGTAATGGGTTCTGTTTGACTCAGTAAGAATGTTGAAAGAAAAAGTTCATGAAATGTGATCTGCTCAGAGTTTAAAAATGACAGGTGTACTAATAATATTCATCCAACATGTTGGAACCACATTTTATATATTTTAATTAGGTCCTTTACCTACTCATCTTTGACTTGTTTTTACTTTGTTTACCTGCTGTTACAGATTCAGCCTTTTTGTTTTAAGTGTCACAATGATGAGTAAGGATGGTTTTTGCACTTATACATCTGAAGAAGCTTTATTGAACATGATAACTTATCTCCTATCTATATCTATTTAGATTCTTCTGGCCTTTATTGCTTGTTACCTATTATTCATCTCTGTTAATATTTTCTTTCTATATTTATTTGTCCCTAAGATGGGTGTATAGAAATTAGTAATTGTTACAAACACAGAATGACTTCTTCACTACATAAGAACTTTGTGTCCTTTTATTTTTTAAAGAAATATAAAATAATTTATTGACCACTGTTCACCATTATTGACAATAAAGCAAATATACAGTTGGATGACATTCTGATACTACAAAGTTACTTTTCTGGCTCATTAAATCATGAACCCAAATACTGAAAAGCCTGATCCTACCAGTAAGGAATGCGTCAGGGAAAAGAAAAAACATGCAGGCCATTAACTGATATCAACAAATTTTGCTCACTCACTTATGTCAGCAGGTCTTAAATTGCCAACATCATCTACAACCATGATTCTATTTCCATATCAAATGGATTCTATGAATCACAACATTTAGTACAGATTTTAACTTTTTACAAAGGAATAGTTTACCAGAGAAACATTTACACAGACTGGCTGGCCTGGACCTGCTTCTGTAGACCGTCTGACTTCTTAAATCAGAACTCCATTGGCCTCTAGAGTGCTGGGATTAAAGGTGTGTGACATCACACTCAGCCCAAGTCTTTCTATCAAATCACAATACTACTTTGTTTAATTCCATTATCTGAAGGAGGAGTTGGTATGGATATCATTCAGTAAATAAACTACTGCATTTACATGATAATACATCAATTTTGATGTGGTTGTTTTTAAACTGTCCAATAAATTACAGAATCTGCTTAATTTGAAAGGTTCTGGTTTCAGGAAAATGTTAACGATGATGGACTCTCATCAACTTGTGTTTTCATCTTCAGTTCTTTTGAGTATTAAAAACAAGATAAAATAGCAAGTTATATATTTTATGCATATACTGCATACAAACAAACAAACAAACAAACAAAAAACCCAGAAAGGTTCTTATATGTCCCCATTTAAAATAAGCCCTCACTGAATAATAACTGTAAAATCTCCCCAGTGTTTAAGAAATGCTGTTCATCAAAGCTAAGGATATACAACATGGTATCAAATATTCTATTGTTAAAGGAAGCAACTACAGAAAGCTCTTACTTGCTTATAGGAATCAGTTCCTTTTGATATAGGACAAAATCTAAAAATATCCCAACTACTGTCAATGCTTTCAAAACTAAGCATATCAAACTCCATTTTCTTTAGAATGCTATTTTTCACACTAGTAATTCAACACTAAAGATGATTCAGGTTTTATATATATATGTATATATATATGTAATATATATATATGTATATATATATATTGCATATATAATATATGCAACTATTCAATTAATCATTGTGCTTCATCTTCAGGACAAGAATGTCAAGTCTGCCTCTTCTCATGGAAAGTGATGACAATCTGAGGACACTTCATATTCAACTCCTTTGCTACCACCAGGTCAGCCTCATCTGAATCCTTCTATTTCATGTTCATGATGTTCACAAATGAGAAACATTAATTCTCCTCTGCTGTCTGTGGCACCAATTATTTGTTCAGGATCCCCTTGGTTTGTAGCAGCATCTCTTTTCTTCTTTGATTTGCTATCATCAGATTTACTGTCAGATAAGACTTCCTTTTTGTACCATCTTTTTCTTTGCCAGCTTTTTGAGAATTAAGAAATGCTTCACTTAATTCTGGACAATCTAAATTTTCTTCTGGTTCCCAAGTATTATCAGCATCTGTGAACTCATTCCACTTCAGGTAATGTGCCACCTTCCCAGAATTCACTACACAATGGTCCAGTAAAGGAAAGAAAGAAAGAACAAGTCCATACTGTGTTGTCCATATACTCACTGGAACATAGCCAAATTCCCAGTGGCCAGTAACCTAAGGAAAGCTGAGTCCTTCTCCCCCTACACTCCTGCTAGAGCTATCAGTTGTGGAGAGCTACACTTCAGCATCCTTATCACAATTTTTAATAGTTATCTTTGATGGCTTCCTTTTTTGGCTGTTATTTTTTGATGAGGTGGAGTGTTGTACAGGTAGGGGTTGTCACAGAAGCCTTCTATGCTCCTCTTTCTTAACTCTGTGTCTGCAGTCACTGCTATCACTGCAAGAGGATCTTCCTTGTCCTTTACAGTCTGTGATCCTGGGTTTCTACCTGGTTTCTGGCAATAGCATGGACCTCAAACATCCACATGGTCTCCAGCATCAGCATGTGACAAGAACCCTTGGTCTCCAGAGGCAGGATGCCCACATTATCAACATTTATCAACATGTTTTTCTGCAGAAGCATTGGTCTTGGACTGACATGGTCTACAGAAGTATAGATCATGGAGGTCTTTCAATGTTGAGGTCCAGCTCAGTATTCAGTTCTCCAAGGAAGGCAGGAAGGTGGCATCAGTGATTGCAGCGGTAAAAGCTATTTACATTTGCCAATTTTGTACCTTTCCTTAAATCTTTGTTATTTGGTGGCCAAAAGCCACTGGATTTGGGCAATTTAACTCCTGTTGATGTCAGCAGGATATTAAGAAAAAAGCTTAGCTCCTTTGTCAATGATCAAGTGACCATAGGTGTGTGGGTTCATTTCTGGGTCTTCAATTCTATTCCATTGGTCTACTTGCCTGTCACTGTACCAATACCATTCAGGTTTTTTTTTTTTTTTTAAAACACTATTGCTCTGTAGTACTGCTTGAGGTTGGGATGCTGATTCTCCAAGAAGCTCTTTTACTATTGAGAATAGTTTTAGCTATCCTGGGTTTTTTGTTATTCCAAATGAATTTGAGAATCGCTCTTTCTAACTCTATGAAGAATTGAGTTGGGATTTTGATGGGGATTGCATTGAACCTGTATATTGCTTTTGGCAAGATGGCTATTTTTACTATATTAATCCTTCCAATCCAAGAGCATGGAAGATTTTTTCCATCTTCTGAGGTCTTCTTCGATTTCTTTCTTCAAAGACTTGAAATTCCTGTCATACAGATCTTTCACTTGTTTAGAGTCATACCAAGATACTTTATTTTGTTTGTGCCTATTGTGAAGGGTGTCACTTCCCCTAATTTCTTTCTCAGCCTGTTTATCCTTTGAGTATAGGAAGGCTACTGATTTGCTTGAGCTAATTTTATATCCAGCCACTTTGCTGAAGTTGTTTATCAGCTGTAGGAGTTCTCTGGTGGAGTTTTTTGGGTTGCTTAAATGAACCCACACACCTATAGTCACTTGATCTTTGACAAAGGAGCTACAATCATCCAGTGGAAAAAAGGTAGCCTTTCAAATGGTGCTGATTCAACTGGAGGTCAGCATGCAGAAGAATGCAAATTTATCCATTCTTATTTCCTTGTACTAAGCTCAAGTCCAAGTGGATCAAGGACCTCCACATAAAACCAGACACAATGAAACTAATAGAAAAAAGCTGGAGAAGAGCCTTGAGTACATGAGCACAGGGGGAAATTTCCTGAACAAAACTTCAATGGCTTATGCTCTAAGATCAAGAATTGACAAATGAGACCTCATAAAATTACAAAGTTTCTGCAAGGCAAAGGACATTGTCAAAAGGACAAAACGGCAACCAACAAATTGGGAAAAGATTTTTACCAACCCTACATTTGACAGAGGGCTAATATCCAATATATACAAAGAACTCAAGAAGTTAGAACCCAGAAAACCAAATAACCTTATTAAAAAATAGGGTTACAGAGCTAAACAAAGAATTTTCACCCAAAGAACTTCAGGTGGCTGAGAAGAAAAAATGCTCAACATCATTAGTCATTAGAGAAATACAAATCAAAACAACCCTGAGATTTCACCTCACACCAATCAGAACGGCTAAGATTAAAAACTCAGGAGACAGCAGGTGTTGGTGAGGATGTGGAGAAAGAAGAACACTCCTCCACTGCTGGTGGGGTTGCAAATTGGTACAACCACTCTGGAAATCAGTCTAGTGGTTCCTCAGAAAACTGGCCATGATACTACTGGAAGACTCTGCTATACCACTCCTGGGCATATACCCAGAGAATTTCCCAGCATGTAATAATGATACATGCTCCACCATGTTGATAGTAGCACTATTTATAATAGCCAGAAGCTGGAAAGAACCCAGACATCCCTCAACGGAGGAATGGATACAGAAAATGCCGTATATTTACACTATAGAATGCTACTTAGCTATTAAAAACAATGAATTCATGAAATTCTTAGGCAAGTGGGTGGAACTGGAGAATGTCATCCTGAGTGAGGAGACCCAATTACAAAAGAACATACATGGTATGCACTCACTGATAAGCAGATATTAACCCAGAAGCTTGGAATATCCAAGAAACAATTCACATATCAAATGATGCCCAAGTAGAAGGAAGGAGAGGCCCCTGGTCCTGGAAAGGCTCATTGCAACAGTGTGGGTGAATACCAGGACAGGGAAGCGGGAAGGGGTGGATTGGGGAACAGGGGGAGGGTAGAGGGCTTATGGGACTTTTGGGGAGTGGGGATCCAGGAAAGGGGAAATCATTTGAAATATAAATAAAGAATATATCGAATAAAAAAAAATATAAGAAAAAAGCTCAGTTACCTGAGCTCCTTTCTTTCTAGCTCAAGACCCATCACTGGCCAGGGAAGGGGCCTAGAGTTTGTTAACTCTTTATGAACCAGTGAGAAAAGAAAAGGAAGAACACACACACACACACACACACACACACACACACACACACACACACACACACAGGCCAGGCCCAACCACCTGTTTCCTCAATTTCTCAAGTGCATAGGTATACTTATATTCATGCACATATACTCACAAATTTATGTATGTGTATATATACATACATATATAGAGAGACAGACAAATATGTATACATATATACATTTGGTGTATGGAAGAGAGTCTCCAAATCCACCCTTTATTTCTATTCTCTGGAAATATATACAAAAGTTCTTTATAAAAAAAATTACCTCATAGACAAGATATTACACAAAAGAGAAGTTACAGAAGGATGTTGATAGTAAGTTCACAGCAGTGTTTCATTCTATAAGTTCATTATAAGTTCAAAGTAAGAGTTTTACATGGCCTTGCTTTATCATAGTTCACCCATGTGGCTTCATCTTTGGATTTGACCTAGAATTAATGGTTTCCTTGATCTTAAATCTATGCCAAGTCTATTTCTTTTCTTAGTGTAATTTGTGAAAGTCCATTGTATTCCTTATTATACATCCTTTATTTACTATTCTATCATGAGGGAGTACATTTTATTCTTGATTTTAACTTTATTATATCTTTCTGACAAGACAACTAAAACCATCTCTTTAAACTTTCTTCCTAAAATTATTTGAATTCTATAAAATCATTAATTCATCTAAACAGCATTAATTCATGGAAGTCTATCTTTCTGTTGATCTGCAGGAAGTTTGCCCAATAGGGTGGGTTGATGCCCAAGAATCATTAGGCTATATAATGACAGAGGATGTATATCAGCAGTGAGAAGCAATCCTGGGATTGTCTCTGGGGCTGTGCCTCTCTCACAACTATGCAAAAGGGTGGGCCATCTCCAGGCAAATCAATTGCTTGCCGTAGCCTTTTCTAGATGGCTTCTGACATTTCAAGAAGGTCCAGTTCAATAAATATACCATTCATTATTTCAAACATTCTGTTACTGTTCAGAGCCCCGGTAATCATCTAGCTGGGAAGCTTGTTTGGAGCTGAGTCTACTGAAGCTCTGGACTGTGCTGCCCACCATCCTGCTGACTGTACTGGTGGACCACCTGCTCCTCCATCACCCACCCTTCTCTCACACGGTCACAGCTACTGTATCATTAGTTCTGGACTCTTCTCCTCCATCTTTCCTGCTTCTCCATCATATGTTTGGTTGTAGAGACATTAAAAGCTGCAGTGTGTCATATAGTCTACTCTTTTGCCTAATCAACTTTACATGCAAATGTTCATTGCAATGAGCTGTTGGTCTGGTTCAAGGTCTCTGGCTTCTGCCACACTGTCCTTACTAGAACCTCTCTGAGATGCCTTTTTTCTTTTCAGCTTAGTCTTTAATCAAATCTTTGACTTTATAGTAGCATGAAATTTACAGAAATGACAGAGTACATGGAAAGGAGAAGGCAGGACTCCCAGATTATCCCCCCTTGTAGAGACTGGTCAGCTGCTCCAGCTCTTTGCAGTTGTCCATGCTCACGGCATCTGTCTTCTTCCACAGATGTCCATCATGGTATACCTTTGTTGAATACTGCATATCTGTTTTTATTTTGAATATAAGTCACATAATCCTCTTCCATGCTCTTTTTGTAACAGTGTTCCTTTATATTCGCTTTTATAGTCCTTACTGACATAGTAAACAACACTTAAGTTTTCTGTCTGCATTTTAATGGTTTTTCCTGATCCAGATCTGGGGTATAAGGAATATGGAAGATTGACACCATCAGCAGGCTTAACAAGAACACAAGGATTAACACAATGATGGGCATGAACAGAAAAGGCTCCACTCCTCTTTCTTCTCTTTCACGCTCACTGTGTCAGTGCTGATGTTGATGGCTGTAAGCAGCCCGGCCATTGAAAATGAATGTACATTACCTGAAGGAAATCCACCGCCAAAGAAGATATTGAACAGGTCTTCTGGAGTTATGCCAGCTTCACAGCCTCAGTGGAAATTGAACCTGCAGTTGTTCTGGTCATTACAAGCTTGCTCTTCACTTCCTGTGAGGTTGTACTGTTGTCATTTCTCTGGATTGCTTAAAACAGCGTAAGCAATTCCAATCTTTTTAAAAGCATCCTTGGTTCCAGGGGCATGGGTTTTGTCTGGATGAAACTTCAAAGCAAGCTTCCTATAAACTTTTTTTTTTTAAATATTCATGACCAGCATCTTTTCTAACTCCGAGGACTTTGTAGAGGACTTTGTAGTAATTTTTACATTTGTTTATGCTGAGCACACCCTTTACTTGGTCTTTGCACTTTCCTGCCTTCCCCAGCACGGGAAGTGGGAAGTGCTGTCCTTCCAGCAGCTGGGCTTGCTCTGGTCATTGCTCCCTGGAGGATTTTGGCAATTCCTGCTATTTCCAGCCCTGCTTCTGCTTTTTCCTAATTATTTCCAATAAGGCTCGCTCTCGCAGCCAGCAGCAGGTACAGCTTCTTGGCCTTCTGCAGTAAGCACTGGGCCTTGTCCGGCATTTCTCCACCTCCTCCTGGTTGCCCTCTGTGGCTCTCCCCTTCCTAGGTGTCCGCAGCCCCACCCCCACTGGGGAAGTGGCCAGGTGAGCAGCACTGCACAGCAGGGCACGGGGAGGCAAGGCCTGCCCAGAGCCTTTGAGATGACTTTTTTGGGGTGGGGGGTGTTGGGGGGGAGGAAAGAGAATTTATTTAGCTTTCATGTCCTGGTCACAGTCCATCATTGAGAAAAAGCTATGGCAGGAATTCTCACGTTCAGCTATCTTCCTTCTAGTTCCTTCCATATAGTTCCTCCTAGGACTACATGGCCAGGGGCTCTCACACATCAACCATTAATCAAGACAGTGCCCCCACAGGTGTAACTAAAGGCCAATATTTTGAAGGCATTTTCACAGTTGATGTTCCTTTTTCCCAGAGGACTCTAGTTTTAAGTTCACCAAAAGACTAGCCAGTACAAACTGACAGTGCAATCAAATTTGTCTCTCTAAGCATTTCAAAACTACTTGAATTGGAAATTAATATACAAAATATGTTTTCACTTAAAATATAATAATGTGTTATTCCTCATACCCTTTTCTCTTTTTTAATTGAATATCGTCTTCATTTACATTGCCAATGGTAAAACCTTGGCTGATTTCCCTCCTCCTCTAAGACCCCCAACCCCTCCTCCCTCCCCCTGCCTCCACTTATATGCTCCTCCACCTGACATACTCCCCTTCCCCCCCTTGGTTTCCCTTTCTTGGGGCCTCTGTAGAGGCCTTTATCTGACCAAGGACCATTCCTCCCACACAAAGCATTCCTCTGCCACATTTTTTGGCTGGAACCATGTGTGTTCCTTGGTTGATGGTTCAGTCCCTGGGAGTCTTGGGGCATCTAGGTGGCCAAAATCATTGTTCTTCCCATGGGGCTGTAAACCCCTTCAGCTCCTCTGGACCACACTCCAGCTCCTCCATTGGGGACCCCATGCTGAGTCCAGTAGTTGGTTGCTAGCATCTGCCTCTCTATTTGTAAGGTTCTGGCAGGGCTCCTCCAGAGACAACCATGGCATGCTCCTTTTGGTATACACTTCTTGTTGTCCATAGTAGTATTGGGGTTTGTTGACTGTTTGTAAGATGAATCCCCAGGTAGGGTAGTCTCTGGGTGGCCTTTATTTCAAACTCTGCTCCACACATTGCCTCCCTTATTGCTCCTGTAACTATTTTGTTCCTTTCCTTAGAGGAACCAAAGCACCCTTATTTAAGTCCTCCTTTTTCTTGAGCTTCCTGTGCTGGCTGAATTGTAACTTGTTTATTTTGAGCATTTGGGCTAACATCCACTTATTAGTGAGTGCATACCATGTGTGTTCTTTTGTGATTGGGTTGCCTCGCTCAGGATGGCACTTCCTAGCTCCATCCATTTGCCTAAGAATTTCATGAATCCATTGTTTTTAATAGCTGAATAGTATTCCATTGTTTATATATACCACAGTTTCTTTATCCATTCCTCTGTTGAGGGACATCTGGGTTCTTCCCATCTTCTATTATAAATAAGGCAGCTATGAACATAGTAGAGTACAAAAATCCCATAGGGAATTACAGGAGATCATGGGTTAGCACACAGAAGCCCTTAAAGAGGAATTACAAAAATCCCTAGAAGAAACACAGGAGAGCATGGGTCCACAGGTAGAAGCCCTTAAAAAGGAAACACAAAAATTTCTTAAAGAATTTCAGGAAAAAGCAAACAAGTGAAGGAACTGAACAAAACTATCCAGGATCTAAAACTGAAAATAGAATCAACAAAGAAATTGCAAAGTGAGACATCTCTGAAGATAGAAAACCTTGGAAAGAATTCAGGAGTCATAGATGCAAGCATCAACAACAGAATACAAGAGATAGAAGAAAGAATTTCAGATGCTGAAGATTCCATAGAACACTGAGATGACTTTTGAGAATTGACTGTTGCTCATGGTCATGGAAAGTCTGAAGCTCTGATTGTTCAGGACTGGCCCCTTCGCCTACTCCAGCAGTTCACAGATGGAGTAGATGCTGGGGTGGAATAACTCAAAGCTATGAATTTGGACCTGGGTGGTAGCTGAATTGGTCAACCTGGGTCACAGTGCAAAAGCAAGGGGGTGTAGAGCCAGCCCTTGGTGTATGTTTTTATGGGGTATGTTATATTTTCACTTTTGTGAATTGTATCCTTAAAGTTGAAGTGACTTGTTTGTGTAGGCAGCATATAAGGAATTTTTTCATCTTTAAAATTTCTATCCCTTAAAAATTTTTATAGTCCACCTCTAGTAGAAAGGCAGAGCATCAAGTGGAGGGATTGGTTGCCATCCCACAGACAAAAATTCTAACCCAGAATTGTTCCTGTCTAAAAGAACTGCAGGGACAAAAATGGAGAATATACTAAGGGAAAGGAGTTTCAGTTGAGACCCAACTCAAGGGGAGGCTTCCTGCCCTGACACTGTTACTGATGCTGTGGTGTACTTGAAGACAGGAGCCTAGCATGACTGTCCTCTGAGAGGAACAACAAGCATCTGACTGAGACAGAAGAAATACTTACACCCAACTAGTGGACTGAAATTGGGGACCCCTGAGGTTGAATTAGGGAAAGGCTGGAAGAAGCTGAGGAGGAGGGTGACCCTACAGGAAGACCAGCAGTCTCAACTAACCTGGATCCCCAAGATCTTTTAGACACTGAGTCACCAGGCAGCACACAGTAGCTGGCCTGAGTCTCCCTTTCCCCCCACATATACAGCAGAAGACTGCCCAGTCTGGTATCAGTAAGAGGAGATGCATCTAATCCTTGATGGACTTGAGGCAACAGGGAGTAGAAAAGCCTGGTTGGAGAGGTGGGGGTGAGGATATCCTCTTGGAGACAGTGGGGAAGAAGAATGGGATGAGGAACTGTGGGAGAGCAGACCAGGAGTGGGTAATGACTGGACTATAAAAAAAATAAAAGTAATAAAAAAGGTAGATGCTAGAAATTTAGTAATAATTATGGGAAAGGAATATATATTTTTTCATATAAAAGAAGTAAGATAGATACAAAGATCACTTAGTTAGACAATTTCAGTAAATCATACCAGAAAAAACCCCAGATTTTCTTTATCATATTTTCATATACCCTCGAAAAGAATATAACAGTATGTATGACATTTGCAAATTTTAAACAATACTTTTGAATATTTCACTAACAAACCCTTAAAATGAATGCAAATTTACATTTTTTCTATCAATATATAAATGTAGACATGTTGAGACCCTCCTTGTATAGACTTCACAGTTCATTTTGCTGCCATACATAGAGGAGGGACTATTGGGTCATCATAAGATGCAGAGCATACAAAACTCTTGTGGTCTTTATAGAAAAATTGAAAAATAGGCATGTAGAATTCAATCTGTAGCTACAAATCAAGAAAACGAAATGTCCCAAGGCATCTCATTGTGTGTAAGGTTAATAAAGTGAGCTATCGTTACTGCCAAGAGTTGCCCCAGGGAATATTGTGTTTGCATTCTCTCTCAAGACCTCGATCTTAAAAGAACTCTTCTCAGAAAAAACGGTTGAGATAAGTGCGGGTGCATGGAAAGTGTGTATCTGCACTAGCCAGCAGCAGCTGGTAATGGAGTCTATTGCAGCACCCTCTTCCGGTCCAGCTGCCTGGAGAGAAGTCTGACAACCACTGGGTCCTAGCTCCAGACCTGCAACTAAGAAACAGTCCTAGACATCTGATTTCCTCAGTGTGAGGTCTCCACACCTGTGCATCCTCATCTCCAGGCCTCTGGGTAAGGAGAAAGATGTTGCAGTGACCAAGAAGGATTATCCTGAAGGAAATGAGACACCCCTCAACTCCAGAAACCTTGAGTCTATCCCAAGAGAAGGCTAACCCATGGTTTATTTGGGAGAGAGTGTTTTCCACTTCTCATCTTCTTTAGAATCCTTAACCTTAGAAATCTTAGCCCTATATAAGTGCACCCATTCTGGTTCTGAAAGAGCCCCAAGAAAACAAATGAGTAAAATTTTTTAAAAAACTAGTCATCATTTTCCTCCCACCAGTATCCCCTGGTCATTGAGTATCTAGTCTTATCCACAGTGGTGCTTTCTTCCTCTTTTGCTGTCCTCATGATCTATTTGCAATAAAGCCCTCTGGAATTATGGGGTTATTGCTTACAACATATAGTAGAGCTTTAGTTGTGTATAGTTGATTACTCTGGAAAATAGGAGGTGGCTAGAGCTGAAGAGTACTAACACTGATTTATGTGGATTCTGTAGGCATGAGTAGAACAGCCTGCAGAGAATGATACACTGCCTGGGGCTAGAACAAGAAAGAGACACAGCAATTGATGGTGCATTTCCTCCCCACCCGAAGAGCTGCCAGTGAATCTTTCTATATACTCAAGGGGTATGAGATGTTATTAACTTGTGTTTCTTCTTGTCAAAATATTTCTCAATTCTAAAGAAACAACTTATTTCTTAGAAACATAAGCTATGCCTTCAAAATTGTATGCTTTAAATAGGTCTTGTAGTGCTTAGAATATTTGAATGCACATGTATGTAAATGACAGTATTAAGGTGGATCCTATTAATTCCTATACTTGTTCATTGGTTCATTCAGCTAGTCAAAAATATTTGAAAATTTATTTCATACCAAGAAATGCCGATATATGAAAAATTAGGATTAAGATAGATTTATTAACTTGATGAAGCTTAGAGACATATTATTATCAGATATTTATGAACATATAATTACTAATATTTAATGAATGTGCATGTTAACATTTGCCAAATTATACAGGGAATAAACATAGCTTGCTGCCTACAAATTCACGATATTAGAGCATGGCAAATTTGCTTACTAGAACTACTGGAAACTGAGATCAGCAATGATGCTTTTATTGGCATTCTTAATCATTCTGGACTTATAACAATATTCTTCTTAAAGCTTCCTTAATTGTTATTATTACATTATCTTATTATATTGTAATTTTGTTATTAAATTAAACTATTATTAACTGTAATAAAGACAAATGTATACTCAAAAATGCACACACATACTGAAAGAAATAGTTCCTTGAAACCATGGTTATGTTATTGCAAGAGACAGTATTTTCTTTTCTATTTTAATTAAGAAATACTAACCCACTAACTATATTCAATTATCAATGAATATATTGTAAACCACAGTTTCTTAAGCATATAACAAAAGATGATTTTGATTATTGATGATGACTTTCATCCTCACATCATCTCAAACCAAAGTGAGAGGCAACATATTTTTTATTTGCTTTGCTTTTTGTAACGCGCTTTCAGACATGATCTTGTTAGTCCCTAAGCCAGTGTATCCTTCCATACATTACACTAGACCCAGTTCATATCTAGTCTTGATAACACTTCTTTACTTGAAGCTTGCTTTTGTTGTCTTAACTCAAGATACACTTAGAAATCATAAATTGCTGATTTAGATCAATGACTCTGATCTCATTTTTTTCTGTTGTGTACCTGAACAGAGGCTCATATGTGTAAACACAAATATTTTGCAGTTTCTGACTTTTCCTATTTAAATATGGTACAGACATCAGGATTGACTTTTGTTCCTGGTAACACTGTTAAAGAGCATTCTTTTTTTTTTTTTAAAGATTTATTGATTTTATGTATGTGAGTACTCTGTCACTGTCTACAGACACACCAGAAGAGGGCATTGTATCCTATTACAGATGGTTGTGAGCTACCATGTGGTTACTGAGAATTGAACTCAGGACCTCTGGAAGAGCAATCAGTGCTCATAACCATGGATCCATCTCTCCAGCTCCTCTAAAGAGCATTCTAACATGGGTACTTCATTTTTTTCCTAGGAATACCCACTCCTAGTGTTCATTTTCCACCACTTGCTTTCTTTACTCCTTTGTGATCACTTATCCTTTATCTTGTGTCTTGTCATCACACTGATTGTGCAGGTATACATCAAACCATAGATAGTGACTGTGTATCTTACCTGGCTTCTGGACACTTCACCAATGCCTGGTTTCCAGCCAACCCACACATCCAGTCAATGGCAGTCTGCTTAGCTGTAGCATGAATGAAGCCAAGTACTATTAGTATACATAAGACATTATCTTTTTCAGACAGTTCTTATGACTGCCTCTGGATTTCATGGAAGAACCCTTATGTGATACTGCTCAATTCTGGCCATATGTCTTCTACTTGTTTATATACTATAACAAGGTTATAACTTTGTAATTCCTCTTTGGGGGGCAGGTGTTACTGCAGAAGATGTTAGAGAATTCCATTAAGAGAAAATGGAGAAGATGATTGTACTGGCTGGTTTTGAGTGTGAACTTGACACAGGCTGGAGTTATCACAGAGAAAGGAGTTTCAGTTGGGGAAGTGCCTCCATGAGATCCAACTGTGAGGCATTTTCTCAATTAGTGATCACTCAATTGTGGGTGGTACCATCTCTTGGCTGTATTCTTGGGTTCTATAAGAGAGCAGGCTGAGAAAGGCAGGGGAAGCAAGCCAGTAAGAAACATTCCTCTATGGCCTCTGCATCAGCTCCTGCTTCCTGACCTGCTTGAGTTCCAGTCCTGACTTCCTTTAGTGATGAACTGCAACGTGGAAGTGTAAGCTCAATAAACCCTTTCCTCCCCAACTTGCTTCTTGGTCATGATGTTTGTGCAGGAATAGAAACCCTGACTAAGACAATGATGATTAGTATCTGATATTTGATTAGGTCAAAGCTAACTTATTTTCTGTGATCAGTAAACTGGAAAGTAACACTAGAACTTTCTCACCAAAGGAAGGATTCTTATTGTTTTCACATAATATATTTGTACTTTCAATATATGGTTTTACTATTTGTCACAGTGTGTACTTTTGCATATTAAATTAACAACATGGAATTGATCAGAACATGTTTTCTGGAATTATCCACACAACTGTTGAACAATGGCTCCAATAGATAAAAGCGTTCTGTCATCAAGGATTGCTGAGAATGGTCCTGTTTTCAATGTACCTACCAATCAGCTTGCGTTAGGAGCAGTGTAGCTATGCAGAAAATACAGCATCTTAAATGCTTAGGATGATTTCTTAACCAATTTCTTTTCTTCCCATGGCATTTTTACTTTCTGGATTTGACCATCATAGTCAACATTTGATTGTTCTGCCTGTGTATGCTGATTTGTAGGAGTAGCATCCATGGACAAATTAAACCACACTTATCTGACTGAGTTCATCTTGTTGGGCCTCTCTTCAGATCATCAGACTCAGATTCTGCTGTTTGTGGTATTTCTCATCATCTACCTGATCACTGTGTTTGGGAACCTGCTCATCATACTCCTCATTCATCTTGACTCCCGACTTCATACACCAATGTACTTCTTTCTAAAAATCCTGTCATTCAATGATCTCTGTTTCTCTACAACCATTGTTCCAAAGATGCTAGTTCACTTTCTAGGTGTCAGAAAGACCATTTCGTTTGCTGGGTGCTCGGTGCAAATGTTTTTTTTCCTCATAATGGGGTGTACAGAAAGCTCTCTTCTGGCAGTCATGTCATACGACCGCTACATAGCGGTCTGCAAGCCCCTGCACTACTCCACCATCATGACACATAAGGTTTGTGTTCTGCTAGTTGTAGGATCCTGGGCCAGTGGAATATTTGTGTCTGTAGTAGATACCTCATTTACTTTATGCTTGCCATACCAGGGACCAAACCTAATCAATCATTACTTTTGTGAGCCTCCTGCACTCTTAAAGTTGGCTTCAGAAGAAACCTACACAGCTGAAATGGTCATATTTGCAATGGGTATAATAATTCTCCTAGGTCCTGTCTCTCTTATCCTTTTCTCCTACTGGAATATTATCTCTACTGTGGTTCAAATACAATCAGGTGAGGGTAGGCTCAAGGTCTTCTCTACCTGCAGTTCCCATTTTATTGTCGTTATCTTCTTCTATGGCTCAACAATATTTACCTACATGCAGCCAAACTCAAAGAAAATGAATGAAAAGGATAAGGTAATCTCAGTGTTCTACTCAGTCATAACATCCATGATGAACCCATTCATTTATAGCTTAAGGAACAAGGATGTGAAAGAGGCATTAAAGAAAGTACTTAAAAGAGAGATAAGATAGAAGAATACAGGAGATAATCAGGAGTATAGGCTATTCTGAAGTCCATCAACGTCTTAAACACCTTTCGTTGGGAACTATCTCTAATCTGAGAGTAAAGTTCATTCATGTGTACCAAAGAATGTTTCCACAACCTTGTCTACAATTATTATTTCTGGGTGTGACTCGATTAATTTGTGACAATTTTCCTATTAATAGTAAGTAAAATAAAGTAAAATAAAATAAATTTTAAATAGTGAGAAAATTCTATAAACTGCAGCTTTCATGGATCAATCTAATTCTGCCATGGGACATTTCCTTTATCTTTAAACCCCATAGGTAATTGCCAAACTCATACTAGCCTATCATTATTCATAGCCATCTTTACTGATTATAGTTTTAATCCATAGACATCCAAACTACTTCTATAACTGAGTAAAATGACACAAACCCATAATCTAAGTACTAATGAGACCAATGCAGAATGATATTCACAGTTTAGGCAAGCCTGGACTATATAAAGATTCTAGGCCAACCCAAAACAAAGTTTAAGAACTTGTCTCAAAAGCAAATAGGCAAAGTATCCTGATAGTCAAGTCAACTCTCAGTAGTGGATCTCAAGAACACATCTTTAATAATTCCCACATTCCGTACACCAAGACTAGTTATTGGTTCTAGAGAACTAAGATTGAGAAGCAGCTTTCTCCATCAGAACTGTTATGAGAAACTCTTCCACTCTAAATAGCAGCCCCTTCCTAGACAAGTTATTTCTTAAGCAGGTGGATAGAAATAATTGTATTATTATTTTTATTATCTCCTCTATGGAAAGTAGAAGACAATGGGTGGCACATTTTTTTTCTGTGAGCTCAATTGGCCTCTGTAGTACTATATGTACAAGGCAGGAATGGTGTGGATGAGATAGAGACTAGGTTCTTACTAGAGTTACAAATGTAACACTTCCTTCCCTTTGAAGAAAATATAATGATATTTAAGGCTGAAGTGAAATGAAACCTTCACTTGGGTGGTATTCACATCCTTGGTCTCAAAGCCATGATAATGTAAGCTAGAGTCATCCTAGTGTTGCCAGTTTCCTTTTATTTCTCCTGGAAGTGCTGTGGTGGTACAGACACATCCAATCTTCTATGCTTCTTGTCTTGGGCTTACACATAGCTTCCTATAGTGTACCACCTTTCTACCATGGAACTTTTTGTGAGGATTCTCCTCATGAAAGAACATTGCTGCTCATTTTAGGACCCCCTCTACCTTTTTACAAAGTGGGAAGAACTCAAAAACACTTTTTTTTTACCTGTAGCTGTTTTTAATTGAATTAGCCTATCATTTTATGATAATCTCTTACCATATATAAAACAAAGTTATGGGCAAAGAATGAGGTGGGAGAGGAGAAAATTAAAGGGGGGATGATGAAATTCAAGTTTGCCATATTGACTTCTGTATTTTCCAAATTCAATGGTCACAAATATTTTTCATGGCCAATGAGGACATATTGCACCATAGTAGATGTGGATGGGAGAGTATGGGAAGGGGTAATTGTAATCAGGATATATGGTATGAAAAAAGATCCTGGTTTTAATAAAAGGGGTAAAAACAACAAAAATAACAACCACAAAGAACTACATCTTATATACAATTTGCAGGGTGAAAAATGGCCACAGTCCCTGAAAGCTAAGTCAGTTGATACTGGCACAGGAGACCTCAGCCACAGATGCCTTGGAATGATAACCACAGGCAAGGGGAAAGAATTAGGATCCCAGAAGCTAGAGCTTTAATGACTGAGACACCACTTCTAGCCCCAGACTAGCCTTGCCAAGTCAACTCCTGGACAAGGACACAGAGATAAAGTTCCCTTTATCCTTTCATTAGGATCTCTGTGAAATCTTTGGGTCAGTCTGGCTCTCTACAATTAAGATTTTGAAAAATCTAAATCTATTGAAATGTAACTTTTTAATATATCTAAAGCACAAATATTAAAATTTATTTATTTACTGATACTTCTAAAGTGTTATGAATGACTTTAGGATGAGTGAGTTTTATAACAATTTATAACTGAAGTTATTAAATGCAATATTTAGGAAAATGTTCAAAAGGAACCATCTGCCTATTCAGAGCTCATTTTAAATGGGATATTTAATGCTCAGGGGCAATTGTGGAAGAGGATGCAGGAAGATGATAAGAACCACAGTGGTGGATATCTGCATGGAACTAGTATTTGCTAGACATAATAATTGCACATATAAATCTACAGTGGCTGGGACTGTATCCACATGACCAAGTCAGTGAAAAATCCTGTCATGGATGCGGGCAGGGTCTTGAAGTCCCATCCTCAGCTTAGAAACTATTGGCAATTGATGAGTCCTAGGAGCAGGAGAATGAATGGGATATGGTCTTTCAAGGTTACCCAGGCTCTGATAGATGTTTCTAAACAAAATGGGACATAATATGAGACTCAGTCTTGAAAAAAGTTAGTGCTAAATTGAAATTCTTTAAAACAATTTAAATAGAAGTGATCAAACTCTAGTGAAAATATCAGACAGGAATGCTGGAAGAAAGAAATAGAACTTAAATTAACTAGAAGCCAGAAGAACATGGCATGACTGGATGAACTGGCAGAAGAAATAAATTATAACTAAAAAGGATTGAGATTTGTAGTAAGATACTAAGATGGCTGAATAACAAGGCATAGATTTGTTTTTAGGAAACTAAATCAGAAAAGAGGAATTGATAAGAAAAGGCCAAAACATGCAAAGCTAATAACCAAGAATCCAGTTACTTTGGCTTGACTCCTCAGACTTTTTCAAGACTGAGTCTCATATTATGTCCCATTTTGTATGATAATCCACAACCATCCCTGCAACTAATTTCTGGGTGCTTTGTCAGTTGGATATGGCAAACTGCTTGGTACTATTATTTACAGCTTCTGATAAATTCTGATAAATTTTCATTTCCTTGATTTAGAATGTTAGAACATTGAATATAAAGTATTTTTTATTTTTATAACAAAATTTCTCTAATTGCAGATTAATTGTATGCATTTATTTATAATGTATTTATAATGTAATTATATATGTAATTTGTTAAACGTTCCACACTGTTCTAAAGGCTAATATTGGAATATGGTTATTATTATTTTATATAATTTTCAATAAACTAAATTATATAAAATTTATGTGAAGCAGTAATGTTATTGCTAAACATCACTGCTATATGATTTCATTTACTCTGACAAGTTTGATAAGTTGTTGTTAACTGATTTTTTTTGTGGTGATTTAAAAAAAACTAATTTAGTTTTTATAATTTGTAAATGAAATGTTACAATACAAATACAAGAGTTATATATATATATACCAAAAAAAAGATGTTTCTAAACCAACACAGAAAAGGAAACACAAAGCAGTGGAAGGAATGGTGGCGGGAGGGGGGGCAGTGGGTTTTATAGAACATGTTATATGAATGAGTGAAGTTCTCAAACAAACAAAAGGTCTTATTTTCTCATTGGAGTTCAAGGGAACAATAAGATTTTCTGAAAGGATTTAATTGTTTATATAACATCTTTCTTTTCAACATTTAAGAAGCAATGATTTTATTGATGTTTTAAAATTTTGAAGCATATTTGGAGGAGGTATGGATAACTTTTGACTAAACCTCTAAATGGTTATCCTCTCTTCATTCAGAATAAAGAAGTAAAATGCAATCACTCTGCAAAGCACCTTTCACCAAACACAAAAGCAGGTATTTGAAAACATCCTTATGGGTTTAATTTTTTATTAGCTCTTTCTTCATTTACAACTCTGATTCATGTCTTTGATAGTTTTGTAGTGATAGCAACTTGTAGGCACTTTCAGCCCTTAGGTTTCTGCTATCCTTTCTATCATAGGAGACACTGGGATTATAAAAAGAAATGTTAATGGAGACTATTAGGATAGGTAAAATATCAAGTTACACACATAGTCTGGAGACACCTTGGTTCAATTCCAGATTCTCTGGTCACTGTTCTCACATAAGGTTCTACAATGTAGGGAGTGACAGGGAGTGACACTTGATTTTGTTTTATAATGATTATCACTGCTTGGAAAAGCCAAAACTATAAAATAGCTTTGAGATAAGAATGATTCTATAAAAATCCTCAATATGGACCATGAGTAAGAGAGCTATACAAGATGAACTTATGAGTGTCCTTGCAGACAAACCTGCATTGAATTCAATGTGTAACATTGCTTCCCCCAAATTCTGGCAAACAGCAGCACACCAAACCTGACCTGCCCAACCTTGAAATTTGTAACATGCTACACCTAGAAATTTAAAAACTGGTAATGATTGTCCCACAATGGTCAGATTATCTGAAACATATGTTGTACAACACAGGGAGAGATGGCTTGCTTTGCAAGCTCCATTTCAGTGTAGTCACACCCAAGCCCATAGAGACAAAAAAGAAAGCCATGTGCTCCACTTTCCAAAGACTGAGAATGATATGCTGTTTATTTTCTTCTGTATGGCTTAGAAGTTGGCTGGGTTTTCAGTCCAACATGATACAAGAAGAGAACCTGGGATGCTGTAACTGAGGAACAATATTTCCTCAAGTACATCTTGCATGTTTGCTTGTATGTTAAAAAAAACCAAAGCTCCAAGACAGTCCTAACCAATATAGCTTTAGGGCTGGCACCTTTCACAAACTGATAACTACTTCTCTGTAACTAGAAGTATTTAAAATTATTTTGTAGTAATGACATCACAAAAGCTGGAATGAAGACATGGCTGTGAATCACAATGTTTATAAAAACTGACCACAAATAGGAAATTAGACCAGTAAGTTGCCTAAGAAAATCAGAGACCAATGACAACATTAAATGACATTGCCAAGCTCCAGTTAGATCTTACTGTGCAGCAACAGTCAAGTGAACACACAGTGTCTAGGAAGCCAGTGTCACAGAACCTTCACTTTCTATAACTGTCTCTTTATGCTGCTGTCTTTGCATTTGTACAGAGACCTTTTATCTTAAGTCTGCTTGTCAGTTCTTGCTATTATTTCCTAAAATAGCAGACCTCCTTTAATGAAAATAATACGGCAGAGTCTTTTATATTGTTAGTCTATACATGATGTACACATGTACATGTATAATGTACATGTAAAAATGTTCCATTTTGTGATATAATTTCATTTAATTAGAAAAATTAGAATGCTTTTCTTTTAGGCTTTTTAAAAATAGATTAATCTTTTTAAGTTTTATGTGTATGTGTTATGTGTTTGTTTGCCTGTGTGTCTGTGTGCCACAACTATGCCTGGTGCCATCAGAAACAAAAAAAAGGGTATCAGATCTCCTGGAACAGGAGTTACAGACAATTTTTTTCCATACTGTGATTTCTGGAACTCCAACCTGGGCCCTCTGGAAGAATAGCAAGTGTCCTTATCCACTGAAATATCCAAATTCCATAAGTAAAATATTTTGCATATGAACATAGACAAGAGTTTTGAATCTTCTGGTAGTTGTTAGTTA
This sequence comes from Apodemus sylvaticus, assembly GCF_947179515.1. NCBI lineage: Eukaryota > Metazoa > Chordata > Mammalia > Rodentia > Muridae > Apodemus > Apodemus sylvaticus. The sequence continues at coordinate 99,800,720 of NC_067472.1, forward strand.
ATGGAATATAATCCAGTTCATGAACAATAAGTCAGCTCTTTCTATCTACAGATTCTGCATCCAAGGATTCAAGCAGTTGTGAATAAAAAAAAAGTATATGTATTTCTTGATAAAAATATTTCTCTGCCACTAGAGAGGCTAATGTAGGATAATTGCAATTTCTAGGTTGAAGAGTAAGACCTTGTAGTAAACCCACAAATATAGGTCTATATTGAGCTTATTGTAGCCAATCTATAGACAATCAAAAATATATGGTAGACTGTATATAGGTTATGTATAAATACCATTTAATTGATATGAATTTTTTTCACAGCCCTGGGAAATTTTGGTATCCAGTCCTGGAACAGCTAACTACAGCTTCTAAGTGACAGCTGTTCCTCTACCAGCCACACTTTCCACTGTCCTCAGAACTGAAACCTCTAACTTGAACACTGAGACAAAGGCTTGGAAACATCAAGAGTCCATAGGGTAGCCCGAGACTCATCATGAAAATACTGAAGCTCATATGAATCTTAGTATAATTCTGTTTCAGAACATTGTTTTTACCATTTTGATGCTGGGTATTGAACCAAGGCCTTACATATGCTAGGCAAACACTCCAACACTAAGCTGTATTCCCAGTGATATTTTTTTAATCATTATTTTTTTTTAATGCCTGTGGGACTTCTTATTGTCAAAAGGTTTATGAAGCTAACAGCACCGATTACTTCAGGGAGCACTCTTATTAGAACAGCCCTTAGGACCTTAGGATTGAAGACTTCTGGAGGAAAGTCCTCCAGACCTGAGCTGGTGGTTTCTTCGATTTCATGCTGTGTCTCTTCATAGGACAATACTCACTGGATTAGTCTAGGATAAGACTTGCATTCCATTTGGTGCACCAGTTAACCCTTATTTTGGAAACAGAAATGAAGGTTGCTTGCTAGGCTGAGGATATCAAGGCTGCAGAAATCTCCCCTCTCTTTGTCACTCTTTCTTCACTGCTGGGCTAACTGCACTGTGCTGACACCAGCCAGGGCTCCAGGTGAGATTGGGCAAAATGTTGAGGGGCAAATCCTCCTTTCAAGAATTCTTATATTGATTAGGTTTGTGGAATGAGGAATTTGATTCACTCTATTTCCCTCTTTCCCATCTACCTTCTAAAAAGAATGAGCTCTCTTCAGAAACAGCTCCACATTTGTTCTGGAGCTGGTAGGTTGCTGGTTGAAGCTACTGTAATGACTACTAACACTCTGCATATCCATTGCCTCTTCATAGCTCTAAAAGCTACTCCTAGAATCTCTTTCAGTACCAGAGCACACCTTTTAGGAGTTACTTTCTTATTCTTCTTACCCATTTGGGTTTGGACATTCAAAGATGGCAGGGCTGGGTACAACCTGAGCATACTGACCCGGAGACACAAGTGGGAACTGGAATCACCACAGAAGCTGCATGAGTATACAGATGTGTTACTGTTCTCTCTCTCTCTCTCTCTCTCTCTCTCTCTCTCTCTCTCTCTCTCTCTCTCTCTCTCTCTGTCTCTCAGATATTCTATTTATTTACATCTCAAATGTTATCCCCTTTCCTGGTTTCCCTTTCAGAAAGCCCTATCCTATCCTCCCTCTCTCTGCTTCTATGAGATTACTCCCCGCCCCCACCTGCCCTACACTGGGGCATCGAGTCTTCCCAGGACCAAGGGCCTCTCCTGCAACTGATATACAACAAGGCCATCCTCTGCTACATATGGGCTGGAGCCGTGGGTCTCTCCATGTGTACTCTTTGGTTGGTGGTTTAGTCCCTGGGAGCTCTTCAGGTATTGGTTGGTTGATATTATTGTTCTTCTTATGGGTTTCAAACCCCTTCAGCTCCTTCAGTTCTTTCTCTAATCCTTCATTGGGGACTCCACACTAAGTCCAATGTTTGGCTGAGAGCATCTGCCTCTGTATTTGGCAGACTCTGGCAGAGCCTTTCAGGAGACAACTATGTCAGGCTCCTGTCACCAAGCACTTCTTGGCATCTGCAATAGTGTCTGGGTTTGATGTTTGTATATGGGATGGATTCCCAGGATGACCTTTCCTTCAGTCTCAGCTCCACACTTTGTCTCGATATTTCCTCCCTTGAGTATTTTGTTCCCCCTTCTAAGAAGGGCGGAAGCATCCATATTTTGGTCTTCCTTCTTGAGCTTCATGTGGTCTATGAACTGTTTCTATTCTCCGGTGAACAGAATCACCTTTCTAGTTGACAGTAAGTTCACAAGTTCTCTTTAACATGGTGATTGATCTTGGGATTTCTCAGTTAAGAACTTTCCATTCCCAAGACAGAGTTCCAGGTCTCAGCCAGCCACAGCCTCCTTTATCACTCACAGTGAGTGTGTGAAAATGTTGTGCATGGTCATGAGTCTTTCTTTGCTATTTTAACTGACTTTGATTACATTCCTTTGTTACATTAGGTGATGTTGGGAAAATGGGTGATAGAAATAAAACTAAATGTCTGTTTCACAGTCATGAAGAAGCAGCCCACCTAGAAAATCCCTGCAAGTGAAGGTGGGAGTTCTAAGTTCATACCTATAATGCACCGGATATCGTCTAGGGAGTTGAGCCCAGGAAAACCTGGCAGGAACAGGGGTGTGTTTAGAGAACTGATTTTCATCCGAAAGTTTGCACAGACTTAATTTGACTGACCTACTGTGGGGGGCACCTCTCTGATCTGCCTCTGGAAACCACACAAATGATATTCTTAGAGGAGGAAGGAATCACATCTTCCCAGTGAGGAGAACAAAGTTCTGACTAATACCCAGTGTCAGGGCATACTTGTTTGCTTTCCCCTTAATCTGCCATCTCTCTAGGTCATCAAATTTATAGATTAGTGCAATTTAACTTTTTTCTAAAAAGCAAAGTAAAATATCAACTTGTTTTTACATACTTTGCCTCAAGCTTATTGTTTAGTCTTATCTATTTTTTGTTGGCAGGGATTGCATTATGTGCATGACTTTCTTTTTTTCCTATTCCGGCTCTTAATTCTTTTTTTAATTCTTTATTGGTTATTTCATTTATTTACATTTCAAATGTTATCCCCCATTTCCAGTTTTCCCTCCACAACTCCGCTAACCCCTCCTCCTCCAGCTTCTATGAGGATGCTTTCCCACCTACCCACCCACCCACCCACTCCTGCCTCAGTGCCTCAGCATTCTCTTCTCCTGGGTCATCAAGCCTCCACAGCACCAAGGGGCTCCCCTCCCAGCGGTGCCAAATAAGACCATCCTCTGCTACACAGACACCTGGAGCCATGGGTACTCCTTGTGTACTCTTTGGTTGGTGGTTTAGTCCCTGGGAGCTTTAGGGGTGTCTGGTTGACTGATGTTGTTGTTCTTCCCATTAGGTTGCAAACCTCTTCACCTCCTATAGCCCTTGCCCTAACTTCTCCATTGGGAGTCCCCATGCTCAGTCCAATGTTTGGCTGTGTACATCTGCATCTGTATTGGTCCGGCTCTAGTAGAGCCTCTCGGAACAGGTATACCAGGCTGTTGTCAGCAAGCACTTCTGGTCATCAGCAATAGTTTCTAATCAACCATATGCTTTCATTACTGATTTCAGGAAATTTTTATAGCTTGGAAATAATAAAAAACATCTGTTCGCTTTTAAATTTACCTCTCATGATGCAATTTCTCCATCTTTATTTTTCACATTAGCATCTGCTATATAAAAATAAAAAATTTTAGCTATCAGGGTTATTAGCATTTTAAAATTTTCTCTTTATTCTTCAGTTTTGGGATATTTAAGGTAGTTTTTATTAGCAAAGGCTGCATAAATAGATAGATAAATAGATATTCCAAAGATAGGTAAATATGTAATTTTGCAGAATATGAAATTGTTTTAAAAATGAAGTCATCAGTTCATACAGGCATATATACTATATTAAGTTTGCATTTGTACTAAAATCTGTTTCAATTTTTTTATATCTTGGCCAAATATTTTGAGTCTGCTTACAGTATAATTACATCAAATAAGAACAACAAATCTACAATTATGATATTTTATATCTTAGTGCACATGGCTTTTCTATACATGCATCTTAAATTTTTATATTTTTATTTGGAAGATTTATATTATAAAATGAAGGTAATTGATATATGCGTCACCTCAAATTCTTATCATTTTAATGAGGAAAATTCTAAATCCCATTTCCTAGATGTTTTGAAATACATAACTAATTATTACTGTAGTTGCCTAACTATACTATAAAAACCCAGAACTTGCTCAGACTATATAAATATATATTTGTACATGTTAACCAATTCTTCTGTCTGTCTCTCTTTCCTAGACTCTGATAAGCACTATTGTACTCTCAAATTCAATGTGATCAACTATATACATATGCATGAGCAGTTGCTGTGGGCTCTCATTATATACTGTGTTGCTAGAGGCCGGAAGTAGCAGGAAGGAGAACCGTGGACTGAAACCTGACCCAGAATAAAACTTCCTCCTTTCAAGCTGATTATCCCTCCCCCTCTGCCCCCGTTCTTCTCTTTGAACACAGTATCCTTTTATTTGCTGTTTATTTTGATAGTGATGTTTGACATCTGGACTGAATGATTTCAGAGTTAATGGAAGCTTATTCAAGGAATTAAAATAAGTGCACACTGATTAGCACAATCACTAAGGCACTTCATTAAAAATCAAAATGACAGTACAGATCTGAAAGAAATATGCTTCCAAGAATGGCCACAAGCCACAGGAGTGAGAGTTCTCAAGGGGACTCAGGTTTTTGTTATGGGTTCTAAAGAAAGGTGGACTTTGTTATTGATAGCTCTCTATTATGATTGTCAGATTTGGATTATGTAAGCCTTTGTCCCTTCCTACAGTACATCTAATCTTAATCACATACATGCCATGCCAAAATATGCATAGGCAAAACATTGAAATTAGGTTTTCTATAAAAGTTCACTTGCAGAATGTAGTTAGCCTTTCTATTCATGCACCCCAAATCAGCTCAGCCTGGATTAGCCCCCTTTCCAGGTTCCTGTACACGAATGGCGCACAACTGCACCTTTTAGAGTCTATGTCTGATGGTCATCAAAAAGAGCAGAAACATCCTGTTGTTCAGAGTAGTGCTCATGCAGCTTGATGCAGAGGAGGGCCTGAGGTGGCTAACAGGTCTCACAAAACATTGTTGTGTGTGTGCGTGCGTGTGTGTGTGTGTGTGTGTGTGTGTGTGTGTGCATGTGACTGAGCATGTGTTTGTGTTCATGTGCTTGTGTGTGTGTGAATAGTACATGCAGACAATAACCTCAGTTTATAGAGTCCATTATTAAAAGAGGGATATGTGCATAACCCAAACTAAGTAGGTTCCCAGGTTGTTAAGGTATTCCCACTGCTTGCTGCTGTAGTCTCATGAGGATTACTATATTTTGTGTGTGTGTGTGTATGTATGTGTGTGTGTGTGTGTGTGTGTGTGTGTGAGTGTGGTGAAGTTTGTCTCTTAGTGCTCTTATAACTGGATTTGAAGCAATTGGGATCCTGTGAGTTTGATTGATCTAGACGTTCATACCTCCTTCAAGACATGGAAAATTTTCAGATATTATTCTTTTTTCACGTACTACGTTCACACATGAATGTTTTTTAATGGTGCTTTATAGGCGGTTTCAACTCTAATCGTACTTTTTCTTTTTTGTTAACTTACGTGATTGTGATTGTAAACATCTATCTTCAAATAGAGAAATCTCTCTGCAGGACTTGGCTGTCTTAGCTTTCAACTGTATTTTGTTTATTCAAAAGAGCAGGATACAGAACAATGGGCATTAGAGAAGCCATTTTAAGAGTCCTCTATTTTCTTGCTTTATCTTCCCACTGTGAATAATAATAGTCTTGTGTGGCTCTGAAATAGATTTGAATAGCCTTTCAAACAGTGGACCTTCACACTGGGCTTTCACTATTGATGTGTCTTATGTGTGACTGAAATGAAAGATCCTCAACAAAGCTCCACCTGGATCAATTAGCTTTATGTCCTCTGCCAAACTTCATAGTATTTCTAGTGGTTTAAAAACTCATTTAATGTATAGTCTTTGGTTATGTTTAATGTGGTGTGTGATGCTTTTCATTTTCAAGTTTTTGATAATAAAGTTCATAAAATACTTAGAAAAATTTGGATTTTAAAAAGTGAAAGAAACAGACTGGAAATTCTTGGCAGTTAGAGGCACCCATTATATTAAGTTTGTGTGTCTCGCTCTTGTTTCTGTTTTGTCAAAAGGTTTTGTGCAAAAGGAGAAGAAAGAATATGCAGCATATATTGGGTGTTGCTAAAAATATAGTATTTTACATGTACTTGTAAAACCTTACAAGTAAAACCTTACAAGAGGCAGCAATTTTTAATATTCTCCAGTACTCTTTTCAAAGTGAAAATAAATATAGAAGGGTTAGGCAAAGGAAAGGATCGCGGACATCTCGACAGCTTGTATTTCTCTCCCCGAGTGTTCCGTTAGTATTTACTTATAACTATGAGAAAAGTAAGTTTTCATAAATGTCGTCACTTAATAGTGTAGAAATCTAACCTGGTTTACAGACACACCAGTTTCTTTACATAGAAATATAGATAAAAGGCCAGGGGGACTTTGAGCAATACTATGGTTTTCTGAGAGACATGAGTTATCAGGGGGTTTGGACAATGACTGCACACATTGAGAAGGATTCTTTGTTTTTTAACCAGAGCTAATTAGGAGACTCAGTGCCCCAGTATAGGGGAATACCAGGACTGGGAGGTGGGAGTGGGTGGGTTGGTGAGCGGGGGGGGGGGGGGCATTGGATAGGGTGTTTTCTGAGGAGAAACTAGGAAAAGGGATAACATTTGAAATGTAAACAAAGAAAATATCTAATAAAAGAAAAAATGCAATAAATACAAATAAAAAAGAAGATCTAAGAAGAGAAGGGTTCAAACAGACTTCCAACTGTCAACCTACTAAACAAACTAAAATTCAGACTTAAAACATAGTTCGATGTTGGGGAGCATGATTAAAATATCTAAGTCATTCAGATGTTCTGAAACAATTGATGTGTGTGTTTCTTTCCTTGATGCAGAGACAAACAGCCATTCATGGGTGAAGACAACAGAACCTCTGTGACAGAATTCATCTTCCTGGGCCTCTCACAGGACCCACAGACCCAAGTCCTGCTCTTCTTCCTCTTCCTCCTCATCTACCTGCTCACTGTGCTGGGAAACCTGCTGATCATCGTGCTCATCCATGCAGACCCCAGACTCCACACCCCTATGTACTTTTTCCTTAGAAACCTGTCCTTTGCTGATCTCTGCTTTTCCACTACCACAGTGCCCCAGGTGCTCGTTCACTTCCTGGTGAAGAGAAAGACCATTTCTTTTGCTGGATGCTCCATACAATTAGTCATGTTACTTCTGGTAGGGTGTACAGATTGTGCCCTTCTAGCAGTGATGTCCTATGACCGCTATGTGGCTGTCTGCAAGCCTCTCCACTACTCCACCATCATGACACACTGGGTGTGTATCCAGCTGGCTGCAGGGTCCTGGGCCAGTGGTGTGCTGGTGTCCCTGGTAGATGCTACATTCACATTGCATCTTCCTTATCGAGGAAACAATGTCATTAACCACTTTTTCTGTGAACCTCCTGCCCTCCTGAAGCTGGCTTCGGCAGATACTTACAGCACCGAAATGGCCATCTTTGCAATGGGTGTGGTAATCCTCCTAGCACCTGTCTCCCTCATCCTCACCTCCTACTGGAATATCATCTCCACTGTGATTCAGATGCAGTCTGGGGAGGGGAGGCTCAAGGTCTTCTCTACCTGTGGCTCCCACCTCATTGTTGTTGGTCTCTTCTATGGCTCAGCAATATTTGCCTACATGAGACCAAATGCCAAGATAATGAATGAAAAGGATAAAATGATTTCAGTGTTCTACTCAGCAGTGACTCCCATGCTGAATCCCATCATATACAGCCTGAGAAACAAGGATGTGAAAGGGGCTTTCAGGAGAATAACTTCAAAATAGCATTTTGGGAGATGGCAATGTGAGTTTGTTAATAATGACAGAGATATGTAGAGAAAAAAATTTTCTTCAAGATTTTTCTTGTTTCATGACATTCTCTTTCTTTTTCTTCTTTTCATATCATTTTTATGTGTTCCATCCAATTGATTATTTAAAAGACCCTGGAAAGAAAATTAAAATGAAGACAGAAATGTGAAGGGCATTTTTTTTTTTATTTGCAAATGGAAGAAGGGAGAATCAGGAAGTAAGGAAGTATGTTTGGGAAGGAAGGAGGGAAGAAGCAACAAGATAGCCATTTTCTTAAACTTATACACAATATGGAAATTAAACAAAGTAAGTGTTATAGTATTTGTCCAAAAAATATCCAATGGGAAAGCACTCTCTCATAAATAGGAGACTGTGTTTCTTGCTATGAAATTAACTTATGCCATTTGTACATGCATTTGGCGTTTGTGTTTTGAAAATATATTTTGTATTCCATGCACCTTTTAGGGCTTGGGAAGTAGACATGAAAAATAACTCATGTTATATTTCTGACATTTATTTTCATACTAGTTGTAATAATTCCTGAAATTGAATAGAAATCATATTAGCAGAATAACAAGTGATAGATGTTTATAAATTTAAGAGAGTAGACATAAATCTAAAAATAAGACATCTGGATGAGAAGACCCTGGAGTTCAATGTTTCAGAATCTGGATAGTTTCCTTCCTTCCTTCCTTCCTTCCTTCCTTCCTTCCTTCCTTCCTTCCTTCCTTCCTTCCTTCCTTCCTTCCTTCCTTCCTTTCCTCCCTCCCTCCCTCCTTCCTTCCCTCCCTCCCTCTCTCCCTCCTTCCTTCCTTCCTTCTTCCTTCCTTCCCTCCCTCCTTCCTTCCTTCTTTCCTTCCTTCCTTCCCTCCTTCCTTTCTTCCTTCCTTCTTTCCTTCCTTATTCCTTCTTAACTATACATTTTAATTTCTTTTTTTCTTTTATATTTTATGTTTCTCTCATACAGTACATCCCAACCACAATTTTCCCTCCCTCCATACATCTTTCTCATATCCACTCCTCCTCTGTTTTCCTTCAGAAATGAGAAAGCCTCCCAAGGATATCAACCAAATACAGCATAGCAGGTTACATTGAGACTAGACACAATTCCTTGTATTAGGACTGGGGGAGGTAACCCAGTAGGAAAAAAATGGTCCCAAGAGAAGGCAAAAGTATCAGAGACATCCCCACTCCCACTGTTAGCAGTCCTATAACATTGTCAAGCTAAAAACCATAATATATATGCAAAGAACCTAGCATAGACCTATGCAGGTTCCATGTTTGTTGAATCAGTCTGTATGAGCACCTATAAGCTTTGCTTATTTGATTCTGTGGCTGTTGTTCTGGTATTCTCAGCTATTATGGCTCCAATAACTCTCCCTTCTTCTGTGCAGTTCTCTGAGCTCCAAGGGGAGGGACTTGATAGAGATCTCCATTTTGACTTTTACCCACCCAGTAGTTGGGCATGGATCTGTACATGTCCTCCTATCATAGCTGCTAAAATTCTCCTTGATGCTGCCTAGGCTACAAACTGATTTATGAGTATAGCAGAAAATCATCTGGAATCATTTTATTGATTTTTTTTCTATGCCTAGTTGAACTAGCCTCTAATTCATGGTTATCCAGGAAGTATTGGGCATGGGCTCCCTTTTGTGGAAAAGGCCTCAAATTAGACCAATCACTGCTTGGCTGCTCCCACAAGTTCTGGGGTCCCATTTTTTTTTTCAGTTTTAGATTTCTTTTTTTTCTATATTCTTTGCTTACATTCCAAAAGCTTTCCCTTTTCCCAGTCCACCCCCCCCATATGTCCCATAAGTCCTCTTCCCTCCATCCATTCTCCTATCTTTCCCCCACCCTTTTCTCTGTCCTGGTACTCCCCTACAATGCTGGATCAAGCCTTTCCAGGATTAGGGCCCTCTTCTTCCTTCTTCATGGAAATCATTTGATATGCTAATTGTATCTTCAGTATTCAGAGCTTCAGGGCTAATTAATATCCACTCATCAATGACTGCATTCCATGTGTATTCTTTTGTGATTGTGTTACCTCGCTTAGGATGATATTTTCCAGTTCCAAACATTTGCCTAAAAAAATCATAAATTCATTGTTTTTAATTGCTGACTAGAACTCCATTGTGTATATATACCACATTTTCTGTATCCATTCATCCACTGAGGGATATTTGAGTTCTTTCCAGCTTCTAGCTATTATAAATAAGGCTGCTATGAACATAGTGGAGCATGTGTCCTTATTGCAAGCTGGGGAATCCTCTGGGTATATGCCCAGGAGTGGTATAACAGGGTCCTCCAGAAGTGTCATATCCAGTTTTCTTTTCTTTTTCTTTTTTTTTTTTAACTTTTTTTAATTCGATGTATTTTTTATTTACATTTCAAAATGATTTCCCATTTTCTGGCCCCCCACTCCCCGAAAGTCACATAAACCCCCTTCCTTCCCCCTGTTCTCCCACCTACCCCTTCCCACTTCCCTGTTCTGGTTTTGCCCTATTCTGCTACACTGAGTCTTTCCAGAACCAGGGGCCACTCCTCTGTTCTTATTGTACCTCATTTGATATGTGGATTATGTTTTGGGTATTCCAGTTTTCTAGGCTAATATCCACTTATTAGTGAATGCATACCATGATTGATGTTTTGAGACTGGGTTACCTCACTTAGTGTGATGTTCTCTGGCTGAATCCATTTGCCTAAGAATTTCATGAATTCATTGTTTCTAATGGCTGAATAGTACTCCATTGTGTAGATATACCACATTTTTTGCATCCATTCTTCTGTTGAGGGATACCTGGGTTCTTTCCAGCTTCTGGCTATTATAAATAGGACTGCTATAAACATAGTGGAGCATGTATCCTTATTACATGCTGGGGAATCCTCTGGGTATATGCCCAGGAGTGGTATAGCCGGATCTTCTGGAAGTGAGGTGCCCAGTTTTTGGAGGAACCACCAGACTGATTTCCAGAGAGGTTGTACCAATTTGCAACCCCACCAGCAGTGGAGGAGTGTTCGTCTTTCTCCACATCCTCACCAACACCTGCTGTCTCCTGAATTTTTAATCTTAGCCATTTTGACTGGTGTAAGGTGAAATCTCAAGACTGTTTTGATTTGCAATTCCCTAATGACTAATGAAGTTGAGCATTTTTAAGATGCTAATCAGCCATTTGAAATTCTTCTGGTGAAAATTTTTTATTTAGCTCTGTACCCCATTTTTTAATAGGGTTACTTGGTTTTCTGGGGTCTAACTTCTTTAGTTCTTTGTAAATATTGGATATTAGCCCTCTATCTGATGTAATTTGTTGGTTGCTGATCTGTCCTTTTGATGGTGTCCTTTGCCTTACAGAAACTTTGTAATTTTATGAGGTCCCATTTGTCAATTCTTGATCTTAGAGCATACGCTATTGGTGTTCTGCTCAGGAACTTTCCCCCTATACCGATGTCCTCCAGGGTCTTCCACAATTTCTTTTCTATTAGCTTCAGAGTGTCTGGCTTTATGTGGAGGTCCTTGATTCATTTGGAGTTGAGCTTAGTACATGGAGACAAGGATGGATCAATTCGCATTCTTCTGCATGCTGACCTCCAGTTGAACCAGCACCATTTGTTGAAAAGGCTATCATTTTTCCATTGGATGTTTTCAGCCCCTTTGTCGAGGATCAAGTGGCCATAGGTGTGTGGGTTCATTTCTGGATCTTCAATCCTGTTCCATTGATCCGCCTGGCTGTCAATGTACCAATACCATGCAGTTTTTAACACTACTGCTCTGTAGTATTGCTTGAGGTCAGGGATGCTGATTCCCCCAAAAGTTCTTTTGTTGTTGAAAATAGTTTTAGCTATCCTGTTTTTTTTTTTGTAATTCCAGATGAATTTGAGAATAGCTCTTTCTAACTCTATGAAGAATTGATTTGGGATTTTGATGGGTATTGCGTTGAATCTGTATATTGCTTTTGGCAAAATGACCATTTTAACTGTATTAATCCTGCGGATCCATGAGCATGGGAGATTTTCCCATATTTTGAGGTCTTCTTCCATTTCCTTCTTCAGAGTCTTGAAGTTCTTGTCATACAGATCTTTCACATGTTTGGTAAGAGTCACCCCAAGGTACTTTATACTGTTTGTTGCTATTGTGAAGGGTGTTATTTCCCTAACTTCTTTCTCAGCCTGCTTATCCTTTGAGTATAGGAAGGCTACTGATTTGCTTGAGTTGATTTTATAACCAGCCACTTTGCTAAAGTTGTTTATCAGCTGTAGGAGTTCTCTCATGGAGGTTTTCGGGTCACTAGAGTAGACTATCATGTCATCTGCAAATAGTGATACTTTGACTTCTTCCTTTCCAATTTGTATCCCTTTGACCTCCTTATGTTGTCTAATTGCTCTAGCTAGAACTTCAAGTACTATAATGAAAAGATATGGAGAGAGAGGACAGCCTTGTCTAGTACCTGATTTTAGTGGGATTGCTTCAACTTTCTCTCCATTTAGTTTGATGTTGGCTACCGGTTTGCTGTGTATTGCTTTAACGATGTTTAGGTATGGGCCTTGATTTTCTGTTCTTTCCAAGACTTTTAGCATGAAAGGGTGCTGAATTTTGTTAAATTCTTTTTCTGCATCTAGTGAGATGATATTTTTTTCTTTGAGTTTGTTTATGTAGTGGATAGCATTGATGGATTTCCTTATATTGAACCACCCCCGCATACCTGGGATGAAGCCTACTTGATCATGGTGGATGATCGTTTTGATGTGTTCTTGGATTCAGTTGGCAAGAATTTTATTAAGTATTTTTGCATCAATATTCATAAGATTAATTGGCCTGAAGTTCTCTTTCTTTGTTGGATCTTTGTCTGGTTTTGGTAACAGTGTAATTGTGGCTTCATAGAATGAGTTAGGTAGAGTTCCTTCTGTTTCTATTTTGTGGAATGGTTCGAAGAATATTGGTGTTAGGTCTTCTGTGAAGGTCTGATAGAATTCTGCACTGAAGCCATCTGGTCCCGTGCTTTTTTTGGTTGGGAGACTTTCTATGACTCTTTTTATTTCTTCGGGTATCATGGGATTGTTTAGTTGATCTATTTGATCCCGATTTAGTTTTGGTGTTAGATATCTGTCTAGGAAACTGTCCATTTCCTCCAGATTCTCCAGTTGTGTTGAGTATAGGCTTTTGTAGTAGGATCTAATGATTTTTTTAATTTCCTCAGTTTCTTTTGTTATATCTCTCTTTTCATTTCTAAGTTTGTTAATCTGGATACTGTCTCTGTGCCCTTTGGTCAGTCTGGCTAAGGGTTTATCTATCTTGTTGATTTTCTCAAAGAACCAGCTCCTGGTTTTGTTGATTCTTTGTATGGTTCTCTTTGTTTCTACTTGATTGATTTTGGCCCTGAGTTTGATGATTTCCTGCCTTCTACTCTTCCTGGGTGAAATAGCTTCTTTTTGTTCCAGGGTTTTCAGGTGTGCCATTAAGCTGTTAGTGTATGCCCTCTCCATTTTCTTTTTGGAGGCACTCAGGGCTATGAGTTTTCCTCTTAGCACTGCTTTCATTATGTCCCATAGATTTGGGTTTGTTGTGTCTTCATTTTCATTAAGTTATAAAAAGTCTTTAATTTCTTTCTTTATTTCTTCCTTGACCAAGGTATCATTGAGTAGAATATTGTTCAGTTTCCACCTGTATGTGGGTTTTCTGTTGTTTTTGTTGCTATTGAAGACCACTTTTACTCCATAGTTATCTGATAGGAGGCATGGGATTAGTTCGTTCTTCTTATATTTGTTGAGGTCTGTCTTGTGACCAATTATATGGTCGATTTTGGAGAAGGTATCATGAGGTGCTAAGAAAAAGGTATATTCTTTTGCTTTAGCATAGAATGTTCTATATATATCTGTTAAATCTAATTCGTCCAAAGCTTCAATTAATTTCACTGTGTCCCTGTTCAGTTTGTTTTCATCATCAGTACATTGAGGAAAGTGCAGTGTTGAAGTCATCCACAATTATTGTGTTAGGTGCAATGTGTGCTTTGAGCTTTAATAAAGTTTCTTTTATGAATGAGGATGCCCTTGTATTTGGAGCATAGATGTTCAGGATTAAGAGTTCTTCTTGTTGTAATTTTCCTTTGACCAGCAAGAAGTGTCCCTCAGAGTCTCTTTTGATGACTTTGGGTTGAAAGTCAATTTTATCTGATATAAGAATTTCTACTCCAGCTTGTTTCCTGAGACCATTTGCTTGTAAAATTGTCTTCCTGCCTTTTACTCTAAGGTAGTGTTTGTGTTTGACCCTGAGGTGTGTTTCCTGTATGCAGCAAAATGTAGGGTCCTGTTTATGTATCCAGTCAGTTAGTCTATGTCTTTTTATTGGGGCATTGAGTCCATGGATGTTAAGAGATATTAAGGAATAGTGATTGTTACTTCCTGTCATTTTTTGATGTTATTTTTTAAATTTGATTGGTTAACTTATTTTGGGTTTGATGAAAGAAGGTTACTATCTTGCTTTTTCCAGGGTGAAGTTTCCCTCCTTGTTTTGGTGTTTTCCTCCTATTATCCTTTGTAGGGCTGGGTTTGTGGATAGATATTGGGTAAACTTGGTTTTGTCATGGAATATCTTAGATTCTCCATTTGTGGTGATTGAGAGTTTTGCTGGGTATAGTAGTTTTGGCTGGCATTTGTGTTCTCTTAGAGTCTGCATGAGATCTGCCCAGGATCTTCTAGCTTTCATGGTCTCTGGTAAGAAGTCTGGTGTGATTCTGATAGGTCTTCCTTTATATGTTACTTGGCCTTTTTCTCTTACTGCCTTTAATAATCTTTCTTTGTTTAGTACATTTGGTGTTTTGATTATTATGTGGCGGGAGGTATTTCTGTTCTGGTCCAGTCTGTTTGGAGTTCTGTAGGCTTCTTGTATATTCATGGGCATCTCTCTCTTTAGGTTAGGAAAGTTTTCTTCCATAATTTTATTGAAGATATTTGCTGGCCCTTTCAGTTGTAAATCTTCACTTTCATCTATGCCTATAATCCTTAGGTTTGGTCTTCTCATTGTGTCCTGGATTTCCTGGATATTTTGGGTTACAAGCTTTTTGCATTTTGCATTTTCTTTAACTGTTGAGTCCATGGTTTCTATGGTATCTTCAGCATCTGAGATCCTTTCTTCTATCTCTTGTATTCTGTTGTTGATATTTGCATCTATGTCCCCTGATTTCTTCCAAAGGTTTTCTATCTCCAGAGTTGTCTCCCTTTGAGTTTTCTTAGTTGTTTCTACTTCTGATTTTAGATCCTGGATGGTTTTGCTTAGCTCCTTCACTTGCTTGTTTGTGCTTTCCTGTAATTCTTTAAGAGATTTTTGTGTTTCCTCTTTCATGACCTCAACCTGTTGACCAAAGTTCTCCTGTATTTTCTTAAGTGATTTTTGCATTTCCTCCTTATTGGCTTTTGTATTCTCCTGAATTTCTTTCAGTGGTTTTTGTGTTTCCCTTGTAAGGGCTTCTAACTTTTGATCCATTTTCTCTTGAATTTCTTTAAATATGTCCTTCATGTGTTCCTGTACCAGCATCATGAGCAGTGATTTTAAATCCAAATCTTGTTTTACTGGTGTGATGGGGTATCCAGGACATGCTATTAAAGGAGAATTGGGTTCAGATGCTGCCATATTGCCTTGATTTCTGTTAGTGATGTTCCTGCGTTTGCCTTTTGCCATCTAGTTCTCACTGGTGTTAGTTGGTCTTGTCAATGCTGGACTCACCAGTGCAAGCTTCTTCTTCCCATGTGGCCTCTGGTGCACAGCTGACCTCCTGTACTGCCTGGAGACAGGGTGCTGTGGCCCAGACTGTTCAGATCCCGAAGCAGACTCCTGAAGGCTTCCACAGGGACCTGCTGGACTCACTAGAGCACACCGACTCCTCCCAGCTGGCCTCCCGGGTGCCCCTCTTGCCTCTTGCAGGACCTAGAGATGTGGAGTTGCAGCCCAGGATGTTCTGGATCCCGAAGCGGAGATCTGAGGGCTCCTGCAGGAGGCCCCAGGACTGGAACACAAGCTCTGTGCTGCAGGAGCAAGCTGTGTGCTCCCAGTCTGCTTTTGTGTGCACACCAGGTCTCTTGCACTTCCTGGAGACCGATTGCTGTGGCCCAAGCTGTTCAGATCCTTAAGCAGTCACTTGAAGGCTCCTGCCAGGGCCTGCTGGATTCACCAGAGCACACTGATTCCTCCCAGCCAGCCTCCCGGATGCCCCTCTTGCCTCTTTCAGGACCTGGAGATGTGGTGTTGTAGCCTAAGCTGTTCTGGATCAGGAAGCGGAGATCTGAAGGCTCCTGCCAGAGGCCTCAGGACTAGAACCTAAGCTCTGTGCTGCTGGAGAAAGCTGTGTGCTCCCAGTCTGCTTCTGGGTACACACCAGGTCTCTTGCACTTCCTGGAGACTGTGTGCTGTGGCCCAGGCTCTGAGATCTCGCTAGCTTCTAAAGCATGTAAAGACTGGGTGATTTATGGGAACAATGATAGAGAATGAAGATAATGTAAAAGGATGAAGTTCAGCAAGCTGTTTTGATCTTAGTGGGACATTTGAACTTCATAATGCAGATCCGAGTTCACACAACAGAATGTACAATGCGTGCTTAGTCACTTGTTAGAAACAGTGTTTCTTAGCAGAGAATGAGGTGAAATAGATAACTTCTGAATTTCCCTTTACACATCTGATTGCCATGCAATTATTTTTAAATTAACTTTTTGGTTAGCATAACAAGCTAGCCTTTTGTTAACATATCTATTACCATGTTTCTTTTTAATAACTAATGTGATGAAACAAATGAAAGTACATGAAAAAGAAGCAAGAAAGTAGGAGAATGGCAAAAACAGAACACAGAACAATGTATGTGTATGTGTGTGTGTTTGTGTACATATATATATATCATTACACTTTGTTCCTGTTCATGCCTGCACTGCCCTCCACATCTCCCCTCTTGTCCTTGGTGGTTCTCTTCCTCCTCTTAGGCCTTGCTGGATACTCATGATCTTCTTACTGCAGTGACTTCAGCACTTCTGCTCTGCCTGACCATTTACATTTAAGGATTTTTTTTAAAAATGTTTGCTAATTCTTTTTTTATTCATTTATTTATTATATGTAAGTACACTGTAGCTGTCTTCAGACACACCAGAAGAGAGCATTAGATCTCATTACAGATGGTTGTGAGCCACCATGTGGTTGCTGGGATTTGAACTCAGGACCTTTGGAAGAGCAGTCAGTGCTCTTAACTGCTGAGCCATCTCTCCAGCCCCGCTAATTCTTATAATATTGATTTTCTTGTTTGGATTATTCATCTCTTCTCTTATTAGTATTAGTGATTTGCTATTTTACTGCATTTTACACAACAATTTACTCTCTGTGTTTCAATGATCTCTTCATTTTATTTATTCTTTATAGTGCTCTCATGACTAAAACTTTGTTCTTTCTGTGTTTATTGTTTCTTTGTACAATCTGTAAAGTTGGCATGATTTGTTCATAAATCATGAACAGTGTTAGTATGTTCTTAAAGCATCTTGTCTTTTTGTCAGCTTTCAAATATTTATTTTTTTAATTAGGTATATTTTTATTTACACTTCAAATGTCCCCTTTCCTGGTTCCCCTCCCCCCCAAAATCCAGTAAGTCATCTCTCCTTCCCTAATCAACCATCCCTGATTCATTGTCCTGATATTCCTCTACACTACAGTATCAAGTCTTTCCAGGACCAAGTGCCTCTTCCCCATTTGGTGTCCAACAAGATCATCCTCTGCTGCCGATGTGTCTGGGGCCATAGGCAACTCCAAGTGTACTCTTTGGTTGATATACCTATGTGGGTTGTCATTTATTTACAGGGATTTAGCTATATGTTTTCCATGCTTTAAGGTTGCTAATAAAAGATCTGATGTCTTTACTTTTGTAAGTAAGTTGGTGCTTTTTATCTTAAAACTATTGCTATCATTTCTTTGTTTGTGATTTTTGACATATTGACTATAATATGCTATCAAGAGGTTCTTCTTGGCCATATCTCTAGGATTTTAAATGCTTCTTCTATTTGGGTATTTTTTTGCCTAGACTATGAAAATTTCTGTCGTTGCACTGAATTGGTTTTTCATGACTTTAGTTTGGTTTCTTTATCACAGTTCAGATTGCTTCAACAAAATACCTTTGGTCATTATTGAGGAAATAGTATTTCTTTGAACTTGCCCTGCATGTCTGACATTCTTTCTTTGGCTGGGTTGAGCCCTTTGGCTACACTTTCACCAGAATTTCCATTTAATTCACTGTGTTGTTTATTTCTCATATTTATATTAATTTTCAAAGTCTGTTTTCATATGAACATTTCTTCCAAATTGGTGATAATTTCATTCATACTATTAATTTTCACATCCATTCTACTGACTTTTTCTCTTTGTTGCTCATTTTTTTTCTCCAGAGGCAGAGTTGATTACTTTATTTATTTACACTTAAATTCTCTTGGGTCACAAAAAATTTTTACAAGTAAATATTTGAGCTCTCCATCTATTGTATCTATTTCAGTATATTTAAATTAATTGGTTCAATAATTACGTTTTAGAGCAATTATGTTTCTTTTCATGATTTGCATGCATGTTTCCTTCATTTATGGACTTATTTTGTATACAATGCATTTTGGTCACATCTTTCACATTCCCTAACTCTTCCCAGGTCCTCCATACATCACTACCCATCCAACTTCATGTTTTTCTCTCTATGTCTCTGTCTCTCACACAAATACAACCCCACAAATATCAAAATGAACAAGCAAACAAAACCCCAAAAGACAAAACATACCAAATTCAAACCAAAAACACACACAAAAAAAGCTTGGATTCCATTTTGTTGTTGTTGTTGGCAGTCAACTACTCTTGAACATAACCCCTGCTGTGGATTGCAGTTAATAAACCCAAAGACACTCTATTGGAGATCAGACCTCAAAAGAAGACCCAATACCAATATTTCTCAAACTATTCCATAAAGTAGCAACAGAAGAAACACCACCTAATTAATTCTATGAAGTGACTGTTACTTCCTAAGGTTTAGATGAGTGTATTTTATTTAGAATGTCCACAGAAGTTAGGTAGCTACTAAGGGTCCAAAGGAAAACAGAACTTTCCAGGAAGAGGAAATAGTACATAGTGATATAAATGTGAAAATGTTATAAAGGTATTAATCTTTCTGCAGAGAAAGATTAAATGGTTAAGGGAATGGAATGGTAGGGTCAAGATGGGAACAATGGGAGTGACAACAACTTCAAAAAGGTCCTTTGAAAAGCCTTCCCTCCTCCCTCTCTCCACGTGGTCATGGCTGGCCTCTACTTCTCTTCTCTCTCTCTCTCTCTCTCTCTCTCTCTCTCTCTCTCTCTCTCTCTCTCTCTCTCTCTCTGCCTCTAACTCCCATCCTCTGCCCTGAATAAACTCTATTCTATACCAAAAAAAAAAACACA
The DNA here is from genome assembly GCF_947179515.1 of Apodemus sylvaticus. Lineage (NCBI taxonomy): Eukaryota > Metazoa > Chordata > Mammalia > Rodentia > Muridae > Apodemus > Apodemus sylvaticus. Next base: position 99,820,160 of record NC_067472.1, read on the forward strand.
TGGAAGCCAATCATTATAGAACCTTTTAAAAATATGTACACATATAAAAAAATTTAAATAGAATTAAAATGCAATGTGGAAAATAATACCCCATCTAGACATCTTAAGCAGTCATGGGAAATTCCTGGTGCCAGGTGTCAATTCTTAGGACAACGAGGTCTAATGGATCTCCCAAACATTACAGGTTACTACCAATTCTTTTGATTACCCTGGGCAACCTAATGGTAAGGCCATGTTGCTGGAGACAACACTTATTTATGTCATTAAACATGAAGAACAAGGTGGTGTTCAAATAGAAGCTTCTCTCCTGCTAACTAACATTCATGCTGCTGCAAGGTACTATTCATGATATTAGAGAAGAAAACTAATAAACGTTATAAGATCTAAAACCCAAGAACTACAGTGGTGTCTTGCCTACAAAAATACTTGTGCAATAGCGTCATAAATATGACAGTAACCAACTATTTTAAATATTATATTTGAGGCCCAAACCTTAAGATGGAGCCCATACCTGACACTGCAAACAAATGGCCAACAACCTGAGACTAGATATGTCTTGGGCCCAAGAAACAACTACTACTATATTGTTCTGTTAAATGACCATAATAATTAAATGATTCCTAATAATACATTGTATGTGTTTTATATTGTGATTTGTACATAAATGAGTTTGGATTCAGTTTTTTTTTATTCGATATAATTTATTTACATTTCAAATGATTTCCCCTTTTCTAGCCCCCCCCCCACTCCCCGAAAGTCCCGTAAGCCCCCTTCTCTTCCCCTGTCCTCCCACCCACCCCTTCCCACTTCCCCGTTCTGGTTTTGCTGAATACTGTTTCACTGAGTTTTTCCAGAACCAGGGGCCACTCCTCCTTTCTTCTTGTACCTCATTTGATGTGTGGATTATGTTTTGGGTATTCCAGTTTTCTAGGTTAATATCCACTTATTAGTGAGTGCATACCATGATTCACCTTTTGAGTCTGGGTTACCTCACTTAGTATGATATTCTCTAGCTCCATCCATTTGCCTAAGAATTTCATGAATTCATTGTTTCTAATGGCTGAATAGTACTCCATTGTGTAGATATACCACATTTTTTGCATCCACTCTTCTGTTGAGGGATACCTAGGTTCTTTCCAGCATCTGGCAATTATAAATAGGGCTGCTATGAACATAGTAGAACATGTATCCTTATTACATGGTGGGGAGTCTTCTGGGTATATGCCCAGGAGTGGTATAGCAGGATCTTCTGGAAGTGAGGTGCCCAGTTTTCAGAGGAACCGCCAGACTGCTTTCCAGAGTGGTTGTACCAATTTGCAACCCCACCAGCAGTGGAGGAGTGTTCCTCTTTCTCCACACCCTCTCCAACACCTGCTGTCTCCTGAATTTTTAATCTTAGCCATTCTGACTGGTGTAAGATGAAATCTTAGGGTTGTTTTGATTTGTATTTCCCTAATGACTAATGAAGTTGAGCATTTTTTAAGATGCTTCTCCGCCATCCGAAGTTCTTCAGGTGAGAATTCTTTGTTTAACTCTGTACCCCATTTTTAATAGAGTTGTTTGGTTTTCTGGAGTCTAACTTCTTGAGTTCTTTATATATATTGGATATTAGCCCTGGATTCAGTTTTAATTGGGAGTCTCTTTAGTAAACAGCACTCTTTGAGGGGCTTATTTCCATGTGCCACAAAGAGAGTGGGCAAAACACAGTTGTAACAGCATCACTAACAAACCACAGAAATACAGCTCCTCAGTAAATCAACTCAGTAATATATTACCAGTGACCATAAAAGAAAAAAGTCTAATTATGACATGGTATAGGAAAAAAGTTATGAATCATTTTTGCATAGATTTAGAAGCAGTAAATGAGTGTTAATAAACAAGGAAGGCATAGAAGGCCACAAAATAGAGGAAGGTACATGCGCTCACAAGATCATATCCAACTGTTACTCTGCAAATCAGTCCTGGATGAAACTTGAAGGACCATAAGGAAGGAATAAGAGAGAACATAAAATTTATGAGTAATTCAGGAGGATGAAGAATAGTTAACCTCAGTGAGGCAAGAATTATATGAACTATGAAATAAAAGTCTGTTGATAGTGGCAAATGGAGAAGCTTTTTCTGAAGGAATTCTCAGCTTCATAATACATTATAGGGTAAAAGGCTGTTTAAATAGTTTATTCACAACATTATTGACCTTAGCAAAAACTATGATAGCAAAATAATGCAGTCATATAGATATAGACTTTTAAATGTCTTTAAAAGCAACCCCTGGGTATTTACTTGAGTGATAACAATTCTATACATCACAGAGATGGTTGTCTATTGATATTTTTGTAGCACTGTTCTCAATGGCTAAGTTATCAAACCAAGTTGGGTGACCAACAAGAGATTGAATTTAAAACAGGGTGCATATACATAATAATAATTTATAGCATTTAGAAAAAAATGGGTAGAGAGACAGTCACTGTAAGCAAATTAATCCATTTTCAGAAAAATATTTTTGTCTTTATTATTCTCAGATACTACTTTAAAAAGTTATTTATGGCTATATAAAAGTGAAAATGATTCTTTGTAATAGAACACAGGGGAAATGTGAGAAGAGAAATACACAAAAGTGTATTGAGGTTTGTAAGAAGGTCTCAATGTAGCCTGTATCTTTAATAATTCTTTATGTCAACTTAAAGATTAATAAAACAAAATCCCCAAATAATTTTATTATTTGTTTTTAATATACTTTCATCTGTTTGCAATGCTAATAAATGTTACTTAAAAAATTGTAGGGGATGGTAAAATGAAACAGATGTGTCATATCTACACCCCCAAATTCTATGAATGTGCCTCAAAGAAATCTTCGAAATATAATTGAAAGAAATGACTATGTACCCATAAATACTTGTAATGGTTTTGACGTTCTATTCATGCTTGCTGACATACACTCGGCTACCTAATTATGTGAATTTTGTTATTGACTTGTATGACTTAATGGAGAAAAAAATTCCTTTGCTATTTCTCCTCTCTCATCCTTTCCATTTTCCTTTCTTCCTTCTTATGCCCACATCTACTCACTAATTTGTTTTCAGTTACAATTTTTAACTTTAATTTAATTTTATTCACATAGCTATCAAGCAGAAAAAAAATAAGATAAATAGGAAGATCTGGGAGAAAAGAGTAAAAGAAAGAAAACATTATTTTAAAAACACAAAACAAAAACAACTCCCACCTGTTTTCTATTCACACAATGGCCAGCACAATTATGAAACACTCCAAACATATTATTTTGTAGTTATTCTTCTGAGAGCCCCTTTCACATCCTTGTTTCTCAGGCTGTATATGATGGGGTTCAGCATCGGGGTCACTGCAGAGTAGAACACTGAAATCATTTTATCCTTTTCATTCATTATCTTGGAGTTAGGTCTCATGTAGGCAAATATTCCCGAGCCATAAAAGAGGACAACAACAATGAGGTGGGAGCCACAGGTAGAGAAGACCTTGAGCCTCCCCTCCCCAGACTGCATCTGAATCACAGTGGAGATGATGTTCCAGTAGGAAGTGAGGATGAGGGAGACAGGTGCTAGGAGGATTACCACGCCCATTGCAAAGATGGTCATTTCTGTGCTGTAAGTATCTGCTGAAGCCAGCTTTAGGAGGGCAGGAGGTTCACAGAAAAAGTGGTTAATGACATTGTTTCCTCGATAAGGAAGACACAATGTGAATGTGGTATCTACCAGGGACACAAATGCACCACTGGCCCAGGACCCTGCTGCCAAACGGACACATACCCAATGTGTCATAATGGTTGAGTAGTGCAGAGGCTTGCAGACAGCCACATAGCGGTCATAAGACATCACTGCCAGCAGTGCACACTCTGTGCATCCTACCAGAAGCAACACGACTATCTGTGTGGAGCATCCAGCAAAAGAAATGGTCTTTCTCTTCACCAGGAAGTGAACGAGCACCTGGGGCACTGTGGTAGTGGAAAAGCAGAGATCAGCAAAGGACAGGTTTCTGAGGAAAAAGTACATGGGGGTGTGGAGTCTGGGATCTGCATGGATGAGCACGATGATCAGCAGGTTTCCCAGCACAGTGAGCAGGTAGATGAGGAGGAAGAGGAAGAAGAGCAGGACTTGGGTCTGTGGGTCCTGTGAGAGGCCCAGGAAGATGAATTCTGTCACAGAGGTTCTGTTGTCTTCACCCATGAATGGTTGTCTGTCCCTATAGAAGGGCATTAAGAAAATAAACACATAAATCAGTTATTGCAGAACAGTAAGATCACCTTATATTTTTGTCAATCATAAAACAGGCCATCAACCCCTTTCTGTTCATAGTTTCTATATTACAAAATACTGAAGTTTTGTTTTGCCCAGTAGTTATAATAATTTAAAATCAAAGCTTATTTTATTACATTAATAATTTTAGCAGTACCAGTCAGAAAGAATCAGTCTTAATATACTACATGATCATACCTCATTTGATTCAGCAACTCTGTTCTGAGAAGGCTGTGAGAAGCAAGCAAGTTTGTATGATGTTAACTAGTTATGTTCTATCCTATGGCCTTTTTAACATAATCCTGTTCATTAATTATATCTATAGGATCATTGTGAAGAACCATTTTGCCAAGATTGAAAAGTAAGGTAGACTGGAGTAGTATTCTGAAGTCCAGATCATTGCCCACAGTTTTTCAAGATAAAGAATATATTAATTAAAATGTTTCCTCTTTGACTTTGACACTCAGTAGTATAATGCAAATCTTCAGCAGTCTGTCTTTTCTTTCCATATGGTCCTTACATACTAATGTCCTTAATTAACAACTGTTGGTATCATATATTATCCATCATTGTTAATAGTTTCATTATATTTACTTTTAGTCATTTAAAATTCATATAAAATATTTTTATTTTTATACTATAGAAGATATGAAGGGGCTACCAGGGAGGAAAATCATCATTAGTCTTATCCATCTGTGAAGCCTTTGAACCACAATGTTAGCTTGCCAGGTCAGATGTGCCTACAGATGTGTTAGTAATATTATTCTTATGGAGATCATTCACTGATGGCCAATTCACAGGAGAAAAATACATACTTCTATAAACACTCTTTTAAAAAATCTATACATAAAGAAGTCATTGTCTATACAAGGTAAATTCCAACTATGTTTTACTTAAATTTTCATGGTGCCTAGATGCCCTCTAAATATTTATGTTTATACTCATAGACAAAGGCTACTTACAGTCTTAATCAGAGAGGCTTTTCATTGCTGTGAACTGTCATGAATGCACACTCCTGCTAATCAGAGTTCTGAGAATCAGTGACAATAGAGTGTTCCATCTTAAGCATAACATATACACTCCTTCCTGTAAGCATTAGGGCACATCATGTGATGGGGTGAGAAAAAGGAGCAAAGGAAGGAGTAGAAATGGGGAAGGAGGGAGAGGAAGATGAGGAGAGGGAGAAGGAGGAGTCAGAGGAGGAAGAGGAGAAGGAAGAGAAGGAGGAGAAGGTGATGATGAAGAAGAAGAAGAATAAAAGAGGAAGAAGAAGAAGAAGAAGAAGAAGAAGAAGAAGAAGAAGAAGAAGAAGAAGAAGAAGAAGAAGAAGACGAAGAAGAAGAAAGAGTTTGAAATGGAAAAATGACTATGAAATTCTTGAAACAGCTTTTGCCACCATGATCTCAACAGCTTCAGTTTTCTGAACAAGACCTGTATAAAACTAGGTTTATTGTGTATTGGCGGGGAGGGTATTGGTGTTAAACAGCCTTACTATTCTTTGCTGATCTGTTGACAGCCAATGGACTCTCAAGGAGAGACATTCAGTCTCTTAAGTTGTATAGCCAATAGTAACCACACTATTATCTAATAGAGTCTTCCAAATCTGTGGTCTAGGCCTGTTTGTATCTCTCTATGTAGTCAAGGCTGTAGTTCAACATGTGATCCTCTTGCCTCAGCCTCCTGAATACAGGAATTGCCTTTTTGTGCCATTTGGCCAGTCTCTCTGTCTCTGTCTCTGTCTCTGTCTCTCTTCTCTCTGTCTCTCTTTCTCTCTCTGTGTCTTTGTCTCTGTCTCTTTCTCTCTGTGTATATGTGTCTGTCTGTCTCTGTCTCTCTGCCATATATCTTAAATATATACAATAAAAATCATTCTGCCATGTAGTAGTGGCATAGCCTTTAATCCTAGCACTTAAGGCAGAAGCAGGTAGATCTCTAAGTTTGAGGCCAGCCCAGTAAGTCTACAAAGTGAATTCTAGGACAGCCAAAGCTACACAAAGAAACCTTGACTCAAAAATTGAATATATATATATATATATATATATATATATATATACATACATACATATATATATAATGTGTATATGTGATAAAAATATATATCTTTATATTTTTAGATTTAAAATATTTTTATATTTAAATATACTCAGAAGTTTGCATTATTCTTAATTGGTATATTATTCTTAATTACTGTAAAAAAACAGTAACAAATATATAAAACCCCATAGAAAATATAAAATGTTTAACCCCCTGTTTGCAAAAATAGGTAAAGTTACACACAAAGTATGCATCAAAAAGTCTACTAAAACAATAAAACCTCGGATATAATGTTTTGACTTTTGCGTAAAAATTTAAATGATGCAATTTACAACTACTATAGAAAGATAACTATATGAAATGTTAAGTGAAAAGCAAGTGTTTTCACTGTTCTATATGCCATGCCACTTAAATTTTTGCATGATACATGACTGGATGTGTCTGTATATGTGTGCATTATAGTATGCATTTATTTTACAGGAATTTCTATTATAATGTGTATGCAATGAATTTATACATCTATTAGATGCTAGAAAGCAGCATAACCCTTTAACTAGCATTAGGTCTCTACATCTCTACTGCTGTGTTTAAATTCATGCTTGTCTAGTCTTCCTCCATCCAATGGACATGAGTTTAATTCCCAGCACTCACACTATCATTTCACAACTACCTGTAACACCAGATCCAGGATCTGGAACCCTTTCTGGCTTCCATGAACATTCTCATACATGTAGCAAACACACACACACACACACACACACACACACACACACACACACACAAATAATAAACAAACAAATAAATAATAGTTTTAATCCTAGTATATCTAGTTGATATGTAGTCAATAGCAAATTAACTAGTTTGCTTCACCTAGTCTCGCTCAGTTGTAAAGTTGGAACCAAAATAACCTAAATTTTGTTGCTACAAAGATTCATAAAATGTGAGAATTTAGGACAATAATGAGTTGCTCATCATATTATATAATGTCTCTTTATGATAATGAGATTATACTTAAGCATGGGCACATATGTTTACAATCCCAACACTTTAGAAACAGAGGCTTATGGATTTCTGTGAATTCAAGGCCAACCTGGTCTAAATAATTCTTTCCAAGCCAATACTTCATAGTGAGACTCTGTGCCAAAACAACAACAACAACAACAGGATTATGGTCTAGATACCATTGTTAGTTGCTATTGCAATGTGAGGAAAACAGTTGGGAGAGTGCTGTGAGTGGGTCTGGGGGCTGACTCACTGTATTTGGTTTGGGATGAGGATTATTTTCATCAGTTGCTTCCCTCTTTGCATCCCTTTGTGTCTGCTGATCCCTTGAGAGTAGAAGTATATTAAGAGAAAAATTCTAAGTCATGGTTAAAAGCAATAAGGCAAAACTGAAAACTTCAATGTGCAAGTAATAACTGGCAAAGGAAGTCTGATTTAACCAGTGTTCTGTTTCCCAAACTCTGCTTTAATATGGGTAGTTTATAGCCTACAAAAAATTGGAAAGACCACAAAACAAAACTGTAAGAGCCACATAGTAAGAGTCAAGTAGTTGTAAATTTGGATCAGGTGATCATTTAATGTAGTAGTTTGAATGGGAGAAAACATACTGTTTAAAAAATTAATATTTCCATAAAGGTCTGAAATCAGAAGCTTTCTTCCAAGTTAAAACTAAAAGATTAAATAACCATATTATGGACACTTAGAAAATTATTATCATGCTACAACAAAATAGTGTGTATTTAGTGCTGGTCAATCCACAGAGAACAGTTGGTTAACAGTGGTGAGCCTTGGGAAGTATGATTCTAGGGAATCAGGGAAAATGGTACTCTTTTTGTTTATGCCTATGTGTATTACTTTATTTTCCAATTTAGCCTATAATCTCTATCTAAAAAAGATTAAATAAAAATTCAAAATTAGTTAATCTATGAAATAAAACATGAATGTGCTGAAGGCCAGCCCTGACATCGAGGTAACTGAGAAAGGTACCAAAAACTAATGACTTGTGCCAATTTAACTCTCTGTTGCTATTCTGGGGACCAGAAGCTTATAACTTCTGGCAATTTAACATTTTTTTTTTTATTTTGGGACCAAAAAGTGATGGCGTCTGACAATTTAACTCTTTCTCTCTCTGGGGGGGGGGTTTCTGCTATGAGTAAATTAAAATATAGACAATATAAACTAAGAATGAAATAGTGACAGAGTTCTGCAAATGCAGAGATACCATGGATTTGGTTAGCTAGTGGAAGTCACAAGAGGTTGCTTAAGAGTTAAGTCAGTCCTAAAAATAACATTTTGATAAGCCAGAAAACTCACATTATTAACTAATTCACAGTAGGATGATTGGTAAGGCAGCAAAGAAATGTTTCAACATAAATTTATACAGAGTAAGTATTCTAAGACATTTAGTGTCTGTGTCCACTCACTGAACACAGACACAGGCATATTAAAAAACCCTAAGCATTTTAAAGTAAGGTTGTTAATTATTCTTCAGTTATTGTCTTCAGACAATATCCACAGTGAAGAACACTACATTTCCTTTACATTTTATAAGAGCCTCTGTTAAAAAAAAAAAAAAAAAAAAAAAAAAAAAAAACTCTCTCCAATTTTCTAATTCTTTAGGCCTTCCAGGAACATTCTGGTTCCTTTCTCTTTTTCTTATACAGTTAGATTCTGTGTAAGTGCTGTCTAAATTTTTCTGCTTAAGTGATAGATAAGATTTGACCATTAGGTTTGTATTGTTTAAAAAGACAATACAAACATTTTTAACATAATTTTAAGAGTATATTTGGTTTTTGTTACATGATTCTAGGTTGCATTACTATTTTAGGATTCTGAGACATATAAAGTTTCATAATACAATTCAAATTTTAAGATTCCCTGGCACATGCTCACAGTTTAACAGCAATTATTTGAATGAGAGCATAAAGAAGCTCATGCTAGCAGGATCACATCAACTCACTGATTCCAAGAGAACTGTGTTCAAGAAGAGGAACAATCTGATTCCCAGGATGGAAAAGTCTTGCCAGTTATGCAGAACTAATAGATGGTCAGCCACACCGCAGAGAAGAATAGGAGTTCAGTTTGTCCAAGGACCAGGACAGGGCTGCATCCTGTTCACCCACATCAGCAGACATACAGCTTCTCTGAGCATCAGGGAAGCTGGATCTCCTGCCTGTGTCTCTAGGACCAGAGCTTCAAGAACACATCCCTATCTTCTTTCCATGACCAAATTCAAATAGTGAGAGAGAGGCACACTGAGTCAAGGAAGCAGAGGATAACATAGAGCTTAGATTGCAGAACCATGAACAGACAGTGGCTATTCATAGTCCTTGAAGTCACCCTGGTATCTTTAATCAAGACTTAACCATACCCAGAGAGGCCCCAGAACAGGGTTCATGGAGATCACCTCTTCTCTCCAGAGACCCATGGAAACAGAAGTGCAAATGAAGGCCTCTTACTGTGTGAAGAGAATCACAGTTCAGACTGACTGAAGAAGAACTCACCCTTTAGAATCTTTCCCATTCTCACCTGGGGCACTGGAAGGAGCAAAAGGTGTAAACACAGAGCAGTGAACCTAGTGATGGAGTAAAAAATAAAGGAAAATGTGGTTTCTGTAGCCTGGGAGTTCGTTTCTAATAAACAAACTCTGTGGGCATCTCCTAAACATGCTGAGGCTGGGGTATCACATGGGTTAAGAGTCCTACTTGGTCCTCATACAAGGGGTGTTGATGTACAATGGGATCCAGTCTCAGATCTACTGAAAAACTACTGCCCTGGGGCTGGGAGAGTTCTTGAAGACAGGAAGTCTTCAAATCTGAGGTCATAGAGCTGTTCTAAATAAGAGTACTCTCTGGAGTAATTAGAGTGGTTTACTTGAAAAATCTACAATAAGAGAACACATGGGCATTAAAAATTATAATCTCTTGGGGCTGCAGAGATGGCTCAGAGGCTAAGAGCAATCATTCCTTATGACCATCTATAATGGAATCTGATGCCCTCTTCTGGCATGCCAGTGTATGTGTGAATAGAACATTTATATTCTAAATAAATAAATAAATAAATTTATTTTTAAAAAGATTTTAAAAAATGTGTACTCTCTAAGAGGTATACCTCAGTCTCATTTGTTTTCAGGTATCACACCAACACATCTTAAATCACTTTGTGGAGATGTGAAGTCTCCAAGTCTGAACCGATAACATAGGAAACGTTTTCAACATTGATAGTTTATCAGTGAGTGCATACCATGAGTGTTCTTTTGAGACTGGGTTACCTCACTGAGGACGATGTTCTCCAGTTCCATCCATTTGTCTAAGAATTTCATGAATTCATTGTTTCTAATGGCTGAATAGTACTCCGTTGTATATATAGACCACATTTTCTGTATCCATTCCTCTGTTGAGGGACATGTGGGTTCTTTCCAGCTTCTGGCTATTATAAATAGGGCTGCTATGAACATAGTGAGCATGTATCCTTATTACATGCTGGGGAATCCTCTGGGTATATGCCCAGGAGTGGTATAGAGGGGTCCTCCAGAAGTATCATTCCCAGTTTTCTGAGGAACCACTAGACTGACTCCCAGAGTGGTTGTACCAGCTTGCAACCCCACCAGCAGTGGAGGAGTGTTCCTCTTTCTCCATATCCTTTCCAGCACCTGTTTTTTCCTGAGTTTTTGATCTTAGCCATTCTGACTGGTGTGAGGTAAAATCTCAGGGTTGTTTTGATTTGCATTTCCCTGATAACTAAGGATGTTGAACATTTCTTTAGGTGCTTCACAACCATTTGATACTCCTCAGGTGAAAATTCTTTGTTTAGCCCTGTACCCCATTTTAAGGGGGATATTTGGCTCTTTGGAGTCTACCTTCTTGAGTTCTTTGTATATCTTGGATATAAGCCCTCTGTTGGATGTAGTGTTGGTAAAGATCTTTTCCCAAATTGTTGGTTGCCATTTTGTCCTTTTGACCATGTCCTTTGCCTTGCAGAAACTTTGTAGTTTTATGAGGTCCCATTTGTCAATTCTTGATCTTAGAGCATAAGCTATTGGTGTTCTGTTGAGGAAATTTCCCCCTGTGCCCATGTCCTCAAGGGTCTTCCCCAGTTTCTTTTCTGTTAGTTTCAGTGTGTCTGGTTTTATCTGGAGGTTCTTGATCCACTTGGACTTGAGGTTAGTACAAGGAGATAAGAATGGATCAATTTGCATTCTTCTGCATGCTGACCTCAAGTTGAACCAGCACCATGGAATACCCAAGACACAATGCACATATCAAATGATGCCAAAGAAGAAGGAATGAGTGGCCCCTGGTCCTGGAAAGGCTCAGTGCACCAGTGTCGGGGAATACCAAGACAGGGAAGTGGGAAGGGTGGTTGGGGAACAGTGGGAGGGAAGAGGGCTTATGGGACTTTCAGGGAGGGGGATCCAGGAAAAGGAAAACCACTTGAAATGTAAATAAAGAATATATCGAATAAAAAGAAAAGAAAAGAAGTGAAAAGCCTCAAAAAATGAATATTTAGATTCCCAAATATTTTAAGATATCAATTTGCCAATGACAAGGATCAAGTTTTAAATCAGAAAGTTAACACTCTTTCTCAAAATGGAGAAATATACCCTTGACATAGAAAAACATAGATTTTTGGAAATTTTATATTAATTTTAAACTTCTATGCTATTTAAATACTGGAAATATTGATCTATTTATGTTCTATGTATGAAACATATCCATATAACTATGACTATTAAACAAACAGACTGGTAAATTAAACATAGCCAAAACTACCTATAAAAAACATTGATAGTGTAAATGTAGCTGATGGAAGTGTTTTCATCTCTGAGTATTAATCTATGGAGCAATTCAGGGATTTCCACAGATACCAAATTCCATGAATGTTCAAGTACCTTATGTAATTAACTAGCATTTACATATAATCCATGCACACATTCCCTTCTAATTTAAAATTTTTCAGTGATTATTTATAATAGCTAACATGTTCATGACAAGTGTTCAAAACTAAGTTCAATCTGATGGCAAAACTATGGCTACAGAACATGGGGACAAGAAGAGAAGGCTGCAGGTTTTTGGGCTTCTAGACAAATGGGATGTCAGCCTGTATGGGATTTCAAGCTCTTTTTGCATTTGTATCAAGACTCCACTGACCTTTTATTCAGATAGAAAAATCATACTAGAGACAAACAACCAGATGTACTGAGCATTTGAATGGAGGCCTCACTACCACTGCTGAAACATATCAGAGGGGAGCCAGGTCATCATACAACACACGCTGAAATGCAGAGATAAAAAAGACAACTGCTAATTGCCTACCCAGCTTGCTTTTCAGCCTCCTGCATCAGGCATGAGAATGGATAGGCTGAGTCTAGGATCTCTTCACTTTTACCTTACACAGTCTAAATGTTTAACCACCTTACCACCCTCTCTGCTTCTCCACTACTGCACTTCTTACTCTGACCCAAATCTCTGAGCTGCGGCTTGCTCTCCCTTGATTGCTTCTATTAAATCCCCATTTGTTTCCTCTTATCACTCTCTATACAACACTGAAAATAAGGGGACTGGAGAGATGCTCAGCGGTTAAGAGCACTGACTGTGCTTCCAAAGGTCCTGAGTTCAAATCCCAGCAACTACATGGTGGCTCACAACCATCTGTAATGGAATCTGAAGCCCTCTTCTGGTGTGTCTGAAGAAAGCAACAGTGTACTCACATACATAAATTAAAAATGAATCTTACAAAAAGACACTAAAATAATTTGTCAAACTGTCAGTATGCAACTTTTTTTTACCTGTTCATCTGTTGGAATCACCTAATCTAGTTTCTGTTCTTGGCTATTGTTAATGCATTTTAGATTTACACTCATAGCACTTAACAAACATATAGGTCAACCAAACCAAGCATGGTAGTATTGGTATCCTTTCAGGCACAACTTAATGGGTAAGGTATTCTCTCTCTCGCTGTGGCAAATCAATTGGTCTTACTTTCACTTTGTTTTCTAATTGATCCACTGGGGCCATTTTATTTACAGCATTTCTGTTTCCAAATTCTTTTTATAAATTAATTAATTTTTATTGGATATTTTATTTATTTACATTTCAAATGTTATCCCCTTCCCTGGTTTCCCCTCTTCAACCTCCCATCCCATTCCATATCTCCCTGCTTCTATGAGAGCGCTTCTCCCATCCACACACTTTCCCTGTTGACATTTCTGACTTACTGCTGGCTCTCCATTCTTGTTGATGATTTAACATCAGTTTGATGAGTCTTTATCTTTCTTGCTGGCTTTCCTCCTCAACCATGGGCCAATTTAATGACTTTGTTCATGTTCTAGTTTATACCCATTTTCATAAAATGCATAGATCACTTTTAGTACTAAATCTTTGTGACCTTCATCTAGCATTTTGCAAATCTTGGCACATATGAATTTATTAGTTGAGAGTTAAAAAGACTTTGTGAAGAAGTCACAGTGCCTTTTTATGTTTCATCTTTTGGTTTGGATATTTCTGCCAGTTTTATTTGAGGACTTTTTCTTTAGTGACTTACACTGTTTTGAAATACAGGTAACAGAACTTCTGCTATACTTCACAACAACCTTAAAAAGTCCAGGACATCTTTGACTTACATAATGGTCAGCAAAGCAGATGATACTTTTGCCAGAGAATTAAAAGTTAGAATAAAAAATTTAGATAATATTTTGAATATCCCAACCAAGAGTGATTACTCACAGACTTTTTTGGATGCTGTCTTTACATGACACACACCAGTGTATGTGTGAAAAATGCTTGTGGGTATTTCTATTTTCCTCATCTTTAACTTACTTTTTGCTTTCCCTTGGATTTTTTGTTTATTTATTTGCTCTTTGTCTTCAATGGAACCTGACTTCTTGTCTTGGAGTTTATAGTTGCTTATTATATTAACATTTTATTTAGAACTAATCAATTTGTCTATTCTCTTGTGTATCTTAATCTGGTCAGAAATGTCATCTATCTTGTCATCTAGAGGGCAACCTTACAGCTACTTTTTGACATAAGGCCAAGGTTTGCTACTAGTTTTGAATTGTGTGGACAAAAAATATTGTCTATACTGTGGAGTTCACTACAGAAGCTTGTGTCCTGACCTAGTTCTCATTCTGAGCTGTTCCAGGGACTCTACTGAAGCCTCCATTCAAGTCAGGGTATTTGTTCTCTGCCATGTTCCTGTAGCATGATTTCTCCATGTGATTATAGGGAGATTGGGGCATTTTAGGTACAAATACATGAAATGGATGGTTATAACTCTCTGAAGCTCTTAATCTGGGCAGTCCAATCCAAAATCTGCCCCTCCTACCTACATATTCTGCATCCACAGATTCACCAACTGTAAATAAAAATTGATTATTAAATATACATATCTGGAATATGTATTTATTTTAGGTACTATAACTATTAACTATAGAACTTAACATAGAAGGGAGTATATACATAGTTTGTGAGTAAATATTAGTTACATAAGAAATGAATATTCCAGGATATCTAATGGCAAGTTGAATGAAAGTCCCTACAGATATTGAGACATTAATACAATTCTCTCAGCTGCATTTTATGTTACCATCAATACTGAATAATGTTCTAATTGAAGAATTCAAGGACATGGAGCCCCTATATGATTACAGGATGACTTGCTTTGACATCAGATGAGGTTCAAGTATCCTAGTTACAGATGATTATTTTAGTCCCCCTGGAATATCTTCTTGTAGAATGATTTTTTAAAAAGTGAACAGCTTGGGTGCTCCAGGGAACTGTCTGGCAATAACAGCTCTTAGAAACTCAGGCTTAAACACTTCCTGGATAAAAGTCCTCTAGGCTGGTGGCTCTTAGCTGAGTCTCTTCACATACAGCCACACCATAGCTGGGAAAGAGCAATGGACTTTACTTGTTAGGGTAAGGCAACACAGTCTGTAGACACCAAAACTCCACTTGTCACTCTCCTTCTATCACTGGTCTTATTGTGCTGTGCTCACAACTGTCAGTACTCCAGGTGAGGTTAGGGAAGATGCTGCAGGGAAAGTACTCCTTCAGAGAAGTCTCCATTCTTTTGACATAGGCAGGGGCTTTAGCCTTTGCTTTTCTTGGCTCTTGGCATTCTCCTCTGGCCCTTGCTGGCTCAGTTCATCCACTTTGGTATTTCCTTGCTCACTCTCTTTTGTTGTTTGAATTTTGATTCAGGCAAGTCCGGGATAAAACCCAAGGCTCCTACATTGGGAAAACATGTGGGAAAACACCTCCCTGCTCTTTTCAAACACAGGTTTGTTTAAAAATTAGGTGTGCTTTCGAGAAAGTGTCCGCATGAGATTCTTTGTTCTTTTGTTAAGCTAACATTTATTTAGACATTAGTATGTGCACAACAAAGTTGAAATAAAAATGATATAAATAAGTGTATGTTCAAAGAATGTTGAGGCAGCAAACCACTTTAAGATCATGAAAACATATATTAGATGTTTTTAAAATTTTCTGTGAGAACTATGTGCAAGTTTTTATGAATACTCTGAAGATAGACAACCTGCCTATGCATTGAGTAGAAAGTTTCAGGAAGCAGTTATATTAAAACTGACTGTGAAGACAAAAGCCAAAGGTATCAGAATTATCCCATTAAAGACTGTAAATCACATTTCTAAAGAATCAGAGAACATTTTAATCTGGAATAGAGAGTGAGGGAGAGGTAAAGATTTATGCTGTATATGTTGCCCTAAGTCACAGCACTCACGAACTGAGGAACAATTAGAGAATTAAACGAAGTTGAGAAGAGATGTAGGTGATTGTCATCAAAAGAATTGAACTTTCTTTATAAAATGAGTTTGTTGTTCAGAGATATTTGTTATGTTGGCCTCAGGATTTACTGTGTACCAGAAATCTAGGTTTTTAAGTCTTCTTGCCTGAAGGGAAAATGGAATGATTACTACATGAATATTAAGTAACCTTATCCATATCAAGCTGTACACAACATGTTCAGTGTTTTCAATTAAACCTCAAGTATTTTATAATTTGAGATAAGCATTAAAAGTCTGTAGCAATACCAATAGCATTTTATCATGATTTCCCTATCCAAACAGGATGGTGACACTATGACATAGAAATATCAAGAAATGTTAAATGATAATCCTGAAGATATGCTCGATCATGAAAACAATGGCACTTATGTAATATGTCCAACAACCAAATACAGGAGAGGTTTTAATATACCAAATACCATAGAAAATGAAGAGGCTATGGAAAGAGATAAGACCTTTTGTTTGATTAAAAAAATGATCTCAATTACAGTCTGAAAGTTAATGAGACTGGAATGTTTCAGGAGTGATGGTGTGCAACATAAAAAGTAGATGCAGAGAGTTCTGAATGTGTACAATGAATTCGCTAATTAAATCACAGTAAAAATGTAGGAACGTGAGGGTCACAGAGCCAGTGCAGCTTTTACCCTCTCCTCTCAGGCAAAAAATAATTTTCTGATGTTTTGGTTTTAAAAGCCACAATATTTACCCTTGTCACCATATTAATTACAGAAATTTTTATCAGTATTCATAACTGCTCTCTAGAACTTTTATACTTTGTAAGTATGAAATTCTGCAAATTCGACAAAATCATAGTATTCCTCCTTTTTAGAGTCACTGGTTTTGTGAGTCTCACCATTTTGGATAGCAAATTTGAAAGACTCACTGTGCTTGCTTTTTGTGACTGGTCTGTTTCACTGAGTAAACAGGTTAGAATTCACTACAAAGTAGATTATGATAGGATTCCCTCCTGTTGTTTGTTTGTTTTTATATAGCTAACTAAAATGAAACAAAGCAGAACGTTTCTCTGTCAATGTATGATGGATTTGCTTTAACCATTTGCCTATTGTAACTTAAGACTGTTTTCTGTTTATCCTCTTTATAATGTTTGAACAGAATTAATAAAAAAATAATCTTATAAGAAGAAAAGAACAGAAAGTCTTCAAGGAAGGCTGTTCGTGTATGTAGTAATGAGTGTAGGAGAGTCAAGACTGTGCAATATCATGCTGTCACCTACAATTTCTTAAATAGGAAACCACAGAATAAGTTACAGAAAAATATCATCCAGTCTCATACCTTTTAAGTAACATTTAGGATTTCATATTGGGCTACATTCCTAGCTGTCCTTGACTACATGCATCTGCAAGCTACAAGACAGGCATCCCTTGGAGCGCAGGGAAAGTTGACTTGATTTCACTTTGTACTATTCCACCATTAACCCTTTGTATGGTGTTACCAGGATCTCAGGAAGAGGTGATGAGTGTTATGACCGCAAGCATGAATGAGGCTTTCATCATGGGAATTCAATTCCAACCTAGACACTGAAACCATAGATTTCTCAAACATTTATGCTTTCAAGTAATGACCTTGTATTTCAGTGTCTTTAATTTGAAGCTTATTTTCACTGTTTATATAACATCTAGGGAGATTAATTTATTATTAAGATTAGATGAGAAAATAGTCTAAAACAAGAGACCCAACAGTAGTTTTTATGGCAGGTGTTTACAAAGTTTCAGAACGAAGAGGGGCAGTGATAAAATGAGCAACAGCTATATCCTGAAAGATCCAGTAGAAAAAACTACTTATTGTCTTCTTATAAACACAAAGATCTGCTTTGTGATTAAATATTCAAATAGTAAAATTATGCAAAGTTGAAAAGAGAATTGTTAGTTGTAATCCCATCAATCACTGAAATACAAGGTCATTACTTGAAAGCATAATGTTTGAGAAATATAGTGTAAGGTGTTAATTTTTATGTGTTTTCTATGCACATAAAATATTCACATACTTTCAATAATTAGAAAAACTTCATTAGCATATCATATATTAAAAAATATCATCTACAGGTAATCAACTGAGGCATCTATGTTTAATTTGGCTAATTGTAATCTACTGTAACTGCCAGGTCATATGTATACTTCCTTTTCCCAATGTATTTATCACCTACTTCTTTATTAGTTATGTTTATACATCCATAAAGGGTTATTAATGTTTGCTCTGTCATCTGTAATATCATTTCTTCATTTCCTTACTCCCATTGTGTTTTGTGACAGTATATTCTCAAACCATTCGAGGCAAAATTATCATTTTCTTTTGAACTTTGAACCTTTGTAGTCAGGCTTTGAAATCTTATCCTTCATGGAGTCAATAAAGCACTACCTTACTTTTAAATGTATATACTTATTTATGTATGTTCCTCTGTGTGCAGTGCATGGACAAACATGCTGGAAGTCTGAAAAAGTTATATTTTCATTGTTATTAATTATATAATCATATCATATTTGTCCATACCTTATCAATCACTCAACTCAGACTTATTCAATGAGGAAGATTAATTATTCTTGTTGGAAATGCTGAGCTTAGCATTTACTTACCCCTCAGGCAGCCTCCTCTGGCTGACTGCTTTAACTTATAGTGTCTGCTTTGACATACTCTAGCATTATTTTGATTGTATTGTCTACTTTTCATTCTTATATATTTTCATTTTAACTGTTTATTTGTTTAAAAATTTCATTGTCATTTTTCTCAAAGTATGTAGGCTAAATTGATAATTAAAGCAATTATCATATGTAAGTACAAATAAGTGTTGGTCTCTACCAAGTCATGTTCCCTGTTCCCACTAGGTTCCTCCACTCCAAGAGTTACCCCTGTTTATCACCATGGTGGTGTCAGTTGTGGGTTTACTATAAATTCACTATTTTTCTGGGGCAAAATTATAGTTTGTAAGGATCCTCAAAACAGCTATTTTATCCCTTTGTTTTATCTTTTTTCCCTATTTTTCTTTTATTGAAAATAGGTTCTTTTCATATGACATACACTCATTATGGTTTTCCCTTCCTCTATTCCTTTAATATCACCTCCCACATGAGTTAACACCCTTATGTTTCTCTGTAGGAAATAATAAGTATCTAATGGATAATAAAAAAATAAGATAAAACATAAACAAACAAATCAGGATATAACAAGACCAACAAACTGAAGGAAGAAAAGCCAAAGAAAAAGCACAAGAAATATATACAGATGCAGAAGCACACACACACTCACACATACAAACTTGTCCCCCTCAAATATAGCCATAATAAATGCACAAAGGATCGCCTTTCTTTTTTTAACTTTGGGCAAATATTAATGTCTAGTTTCTGACTTATTGATGTTAATTCTTATTAAGAAATGCAATAATAAGGAAGGGTTTATGTGGTAGAGTTTTTATTTAAATTTTCATTCTTCTGAGAATTTCATACATGAGTACAGAGTTTTCACTATTTTTACTTCTCTCCCATGCTGCTTCTTCCCACAGCCCCTACTCCCTCATATAAGTCTAGAGTTGACTTGGAGTTTTTAAAAGACCCACCACCAAATTATCTGCAAGTAATATTTGTCTCTTTTCTCACTATCTGCCCTTTTAATAATTCCCATTGCACTTCTAAATATTGGAAATAAAACTAGAAATGTGTTTGATTGTTGTCTGTCCATTTGTTGATAACTCTGGCAGGCAGAGTAACTGTAACACCCTGAGGATAGAGAAGACCTCTGAGTTCATTCAGAGTAAATACGAGCTATAGACAGAATGAGCTCATAAGACCTTAACCTTCTCTACAGAAAATTCTTGAAGAAAGAAGTAAACTTTGAGTGTGCAGAGAGTAAGGGGTACTGTGAATCCCTAGCGTGAGACTATGTGCAGTAAATTTTGCATTTAGTAATATAGGAGTGATAGTAACTGTATATTACATATTTAAACTGGATTAGAGGTGAATGAAATGAAACTGTTAACAATGGCCACTAGGTGATAGCAATGGGTGGAAACTGGTGTCATAGTGCTGAACGACTATGTGCAAAGAACTGCAAAACTGTGTAGAAGACAGACTTTTGGTATTTGAAGGATGCTAAGTGTAACAGTCAAAGAGCCAGCTATTTTATTGGTCACCTACAGAATTCTCTTTATATTTGAAACAAATGAATTTGAGTGATGGACAGGATAAGATATGAATCCCTTTACCATAACTTTATATTTATTCCTCACTCCAAAGAGTGATTCTTGCTGGGTGGTGGTAGCTCACACCTTTAATCCCAGCACTTGGGAGGTAGAAGTAGGTGAATCTCTGAGTTCAAAGCCAGTCTGATCTACAAAGTCCTAGGACAACCAAGGTTGTCCTACAGAGAAACCCTTGCTTTAACAAAGGGAAAAAACAAAAGCAAAAAACAAAGCATACAAAAATATTTTTTAAAGATTTATTTTGCAAATAATGAAGATGAAAGCCTTCATAAAAGTCATCAACATTTCTCAATGTAAATCATAACCAGTTAAGGTTATCAGGTTTGCTTCTCAGACCCACATAAGGATGGTGTGCTCTGAGCAGTACCACAGCCCTCTCAGGTTATTGGGAGGAACAGAGGTGGCTTGGTAATGGAACATACTCAGAATCCTTTTGCCACTAAAAGATGCAAAGGGAGAAGAAAAAAACGTCGTTTTCTGTTATCAGAACCACACAGCTCAAAAGAAAACCCAGTCTTTTACAACAAGGAAATAGTTTTATGGAACTGAATGACCCAATTTTGAATTTATAACCAATTATGTAAATGTGCTGAAACAACTGATGTGCATGTTTATTTCCTTGATGCTCTTCTATAGGGACAGACAACCATTCATGGGTGAAGACAACAGAACCTCTGTGACAGAATTCATCTTCCTGGGCCTCTCACAGGACCCACAGACCCAAGTCCTGCTCTTCTTCCTCTTCCTCCTCATCTACCTGCTCACTGTGCTGGGAAACCTGCTGATCATCGTGCTCATCCATGCAGACCCCAGACTCCACACCCCCATGTACTTTTTCCTTAGAAACCTGTCCTTTGCTGATCTCTGCTTTTCCACTACCACAGTGCCCCAGGTGCTCGTTCACTTCCTGGTGAAGAGAAAGACCATTTCTTTTGCTGGATGCTCCACACAGATAGTCGTGTTGCTTCTGGTAGGATGCACAGAGTGTGCACTGCTGGCAGTAATGTCCTATGACCGCTATGTGGCTGTCTGCAAGCCTCTGCATTACTCCACCATCATGACACACTGGGTATGTGTCCAGCTGGCTGCAGGGTCCTGGGCCAGTGGTGCATTTGTGTCCCTGGTGGATACCACATTCACATTGCGTCTTCCTTATCGAGGAAACAATGTCATTAACCACTTTTTCTGTGAACCTCCTGCCCTCTTGAAGCTGGCTTCAGCAGATACTTACAGCACAGAAATGGCCATCTTTGCAATGGGCGTGGTAATCCTCCTAGCACCTGTCTCCCTTATCCTCACCTCCTACTGGAATATCATTTCCACTGTGATCCAAATGCAATCTGGAGAGGGGAGGCTCAAGGTCTTCTCTACCTGTGGCTCCCACCTCATTGTTGTTGTCCTCTTTTATGGTTCAGCAATATTTGCCTACATGAGACCCAACTCCAAGATAATGAATGAAAAGGATAAAATGATTTCCGTGTTCTACTCAGCAGTGACCCCGATGCTAAACCCCATCATATACAGTCTGAGAAACAAAGATGTGAAAGGGGCTCTCAGGAGAATATCTTCAAGATAATTCATGGCCATGGGAATTTGAATGGGCCAGTTACCATTTCAGATTACAGAATAAGTGATTGCTTTCTTCATTTTTTCATGCTAATCTCACTTTCAAATTTAACTTTTTTGTAGTGCTTCCTCAACTAGGTCAATAAATTGCACTGTAGATGGTTAGACCTAAGTAGAAAAAAAATAAAAAGTTATTAAAAGAAGACTAGAAGGGAAAATGAAGGATGGAGTAAGTAAGCATGAAACTACAATTAAGAGTCAATATCAATAATCAATCAGTACAGATGTAATGTTCTAGCACAGCAATCGTGCCATTTGTCAGTCAGTAGTCAAATTTATTCTCATGTACATTGTATTTCCCAGGTACATTGGTAAATTTCAGATATAAATATAAAGTAGGGTTTTATTTCCAACACTGTCTATAATTCTGAACATAACATTATCTGAAATTTAAAGCTGCTCCTCAGCAATAATAGATAGTAGAATTTTTCTTAAAGGATAAGAGAAGGTTCGAAGGGAGGAAAGGGAGGGACTTTTTTTAGTTTTATTATAATTTCAGAAATTAAAAAATAGAGTTAAGCAAAGAAATATGTGCATAGAGGGTAAGGAAAAGTATATGATTGAGAAATAATTTGAAATCAGCACTAAACTTCGCAGCATATAATTACAAAAAGGCCAAGTTAAAAATCACTTACTTGTGCTATGAATTTGTGGCTATTGTGTCCCATTGGGTTTCATTTTTATTAAATTCTCAAAACTAATTGTTTTTGAATTCTGTCTTGACCTAATTTTTTAAATTTCACATTGTTTAACTTTCATGAGTTTGTATACATTTTGTCTTTGCAAGTAGTGTTAATATTCAGCATTAATTCATGGTGGTCTAATAAAGAACAGGGTATTATATCAGTTTTCCTATAGCTGTTAAGCTTCCTTTGTGTCTATGTGCTCTATTTTAGAAAAATTCCATGGGCTACTGAAAAGAAAGTGCATTGTTTAGTGTTTGGGTGGAATGTCCTACTGATGTCTGCCAGGCTCATTTGATTTATAATGTATAATTCCAGAATTTCTCTGATTACTTTCAAGTTAGATGGCCTGTCTTTTGTTGAGAGTGGGGTTTGAAGTTACCCACTATCACTGTGTGAGAGTCAGAATTTGATTTTTGTACTATTTCCTTTTTGAATTTTGGTGCCCTTCTATGGGTCTGCATCTGTCCTACTGTTGGGCACAACCTCTTGGGAGGCAGAACGAGGGGAGTTTGCCTGTACTTATCCCACACTGCTGTAGGGTCAGGTGCTGAGCTCCAGGGACGCGTCAAGACTTCAGTATGATATGTGGGAAAGCTGGAGCTTGCTAGGGAGTCCCTGGACCTGAGATGAGGACGGAGCAGAGGAGGTTCTCTGACTCTTGGACATCCAGCCGACACTGGGAGTCACAGAAGAACAGAGAATGGAGTGGGGGGGGGCATGGTCTAGGGACAGTGTCTAGCCCAAGGCCAGGGAAAGAGGAGCTCCAGCTTGTAAGACCATTGATTGTTATTAGTTTGGAGGAGGCAGGCTGGAAGTGCCGAAAGACGTCTAAGAGAGAATTAAGCCGAGGAACTGTAGTTGAATATCTTCTCTATGACTCCCCATGGTGGGTCTTGATGAAAGAGACAGTTCATGGTTCTGATTATTGGTTGTTCATGGTGGAAAGAGATGACGAAAAGTGGATGTGTGCCATACTATACCCACTTCCCAGTCACTTCAGACAGGAGCTGAGATTAAATACCTTTTGCAGGGAGGAATGTCTGGGAAGGAAAGTTTACTGACTAAACCCTCAGGGCCTCTAGATACCTCATTAGCATGGCGGAGACCTCTGTTTTGGGCCTATATGACCACAGGTCACATTTCCTTACCTGGGGAGTGAAACATATGTTCCAGGCTAGGAGTCTGGCAGGGAGCAGGGAGTCACCCAAGTCTCAGGTGTGTGCCCACTGAGTCTCTGGGTCATTATTTTTCTGTCCAATACCCTTCTGTTTGGTGAATAATTGTTTAGAATTGTAATAACTTTTCAGAGATATTTCTCTTCTTTTAATGAGTATATAGTGTCCTTCTCTCTCTCTTCTTATTTGGTTTGAAGTAATTGTATTAGATATTAAATTTTCTATGCCTGCTTTTTTTTCTGAGCATGCAAATGATTAGAAGGACTTTCAAATCCTCTCCCTTATACAGTAACCACTTAGCATCTTACACCAGAGGTTCAAGGAAATCCTTCACTGGAAACTAGAATAAATCCATATTATTCTTAGTCTTTGTGACAGTGGGAATTGAATCTAGAGTCTTGGACATGGTAGGCAAGTCACCAACCATTGAGCGATATGTTCTGACATTTAACCATATTCTTAGGCCAAACTTACTACCCTTTTAAATATTGTTCTCAGATACAGCAGTACTGAACTAGGAGTTCAATAATATTTCTCATGTTGAGTATGTTGCCTTTAAAGAGATAAAAATCAATAGCTAACTCTATTACTTTTGTATAATAATTATACAAAATTATTATTTTGTATAATACTTTGCATCGATCCTTTTATCACAAACACTTACTTTTTTCTTAAATTTGAAACAGAAAATATGTTCTCCCAAAGGGCAATTTTCTAAAAATTTACAGATAGAATAATTTACTGAAGGGAACCAGATAAAAAGGTTATAAGAAAGAACATACTTGTGATGCAGAAATGGAGAACAGAGTTGAAACATCATGAGAAGGTCAAATAGTGTTATTGAAAGAAGACCTACTACTATTCACACACGTATGTGCCTGCCTCATACAGCTGATCACAGTGCACACAAGAGGTGCAGGAGGGCAGGTGGAGAGTGGAACCCTTATGGAAGCCTTGGGAAAGCCTTTGTAACTTGACAAAAGTTGCATTGAGGTTCCTTATTGCTTGGGACAGTTTTCAATACCAATTTCAATACCAGCTCTCCCATAGGGAACTCCTGATGAAGACCTTGTGGGACAGAATAGGTTTTTGTACTCAAGTGCCAAAGTCATGAATTAAGTGCTCAGAGTGGCAGTCCAGGGGATGTGCCTGGGAGAATTCATTAAAATCTAGTTTCCTATAGCATTTTCACAGAATATGTCGCCTGGGAGGATGACACTGTCAGACCTCCCTCAGGACAAAGCTGAAACTCCACCGCTGCCCCTGAGACAATGAGGTTAGGCATCACTGGTTTTCTGTGAGCAGTCTTGCCATACTGCTTTGCTTTTTTACTGCACTTATCTTAGACCGTGGAAGCCTTGCAGTGAATGAGACAAGAAAATCTGAGTTCATACACTCAAAGATTCATCCAGAACTGTAGTATTCAGTAAGACTCTCCCACATAGAAACTGGATGGAAGACATAATGGAAGATTAATATTCTTGCTTTCTAAGGATCTCATACTGAATTCTCTGATGACCAATCTTCCTCCAGTAGAGGACTGTCAATGCCAGCAGCTAGAGGGGCCTTTGCCCCTTCATCTTAGTGATAGCCACAGATCTTCATCCCATCCTTCAGACAAACCTCTTTTCCTCAGAATTTTATACAGCCAGCTTCATTCACCAAACAATCCTAAGGTACTTTGAGTGGTCTGGAATATGTATCTTTTACTTTTAGAGGTAAGGAAGAGCTTTGTTTCTGATTTAGACTTTGAGTATTTAGGTACTCAACTGATTGAAGACCTCAATTGTCTGTCAGTTGTGAAATTCTCTAATTTCTGACTCACTCCTATTTGTTCCCTAGATACCTTGTCTGCACACCAGCCTGTGCAAGTAGAGACAATATCAGTCATTGTTAAACATGGGTCAGATCTGAGTTAATAGAAGTCTAAGTCCCAGGTAATGAGTCTCAGTACATCTGGATTTCCCTGGACTCCTAGAGTCTAATGAAAATGCTTAAATTAATAGTACCTCACATCAAAGTTACTTAATATTAGTTGAAGTTTCTTCTTTTATCTATGTGACTCCTTGCCTTTGAAATACTACAGAAAAGCCATTAGAAATAAATTTGAAAATTTAAATATACCAATTAGTGACATGGAATAATATTTATGAAAGCATGCTTTCAAATTTCATCCTTTTCTCCTTCGGTTCTTCTGACAACTTCTGTAAAGGTTAGCAGTGCTCCTCCTTCCATCTCAGCCTTGATGACAGCTCTTGATGTGAGATCCCAGTACAATTATCATTTTCCTAGAAGTGAGTTTTCTTCAACTGGCCTAGTGTGAACCATCTAGTGTTTCTCTCTCGAGACTCAGTGGGAATAGAACAGTGAATAGAATAGAGAGATTGTGTCTCTAGATTCAGAGGCAGGCAGCAGGCAGCAGTATCTAGTGTTCTGGCTATTGTTACCTTACTTAATCCTGCTTTGTTTCTTTTCTTTGAAAATTTCTAACCCTTTGCACAGATGGATTTCAAATTAATATCCAGTGTTTTTGCTTATTATGAAGAGAGGTTTTTTTTTTCCTTTTTGAAAAATTATTTATTTTGAGGATTTCACAGTAAGTACTGTATTTACACCCCTTCCAAACCCCCAAGTCCTCTACAACTTTTCAACTTTAGACATGGTTTAGTCTGTTTTCTTTATGATGCCTTACAGAAAGCAAATTCTACATGCTTAGCCATTACTTTTATGTCTCTTGCCCATTCAGTTGGTGGTTTTTCATAATTCAGAAATTAGAAAAGATATTCAATGGTATTGCTTTGGTCAACCCACAGTGACCTGCAATAATTCAGATGTGGGTTTAAATACCTTACAATGTCTTGCACTAAGAGTACATCTATTTCTAGGCAATCAAGGATACCACTCATAATGGATCTCTGGAACTCTACCTTGGAAAGTGGCTTCATCTTGGTTGGGATTCTGAATGGAAGTAGCTCTCCAGAACTGCTCTGTGCCATAGTCACATCCCTGTACATGCTGGCACTAACCAGCAATGGACTGCTGCTCCTTGTTATCACAGTGGATGCCCGACTCCACATGCCTATGTACTTCCTCCTGAGGCAGCTGTCTCTCATTGATCTCCTCTTCACATCAGTTGTCACCCCCAAGGCTGTCATGGATTTTCTTTTGAGAGACAACACTATATCCTTTGGGGGGTGTGCCCTTCAGATGGCTCTAGCATTGATGCTAGGCAGTGCAGAGGACCTCCTTCTGGCTTTCATGGCCTATGACAGGTATGTGGCCATTTGTCATCCTCTGAATTACATGATCTTCATGAGTCCTACAGTATGCTGGCTCATAGTGTCCACATCATGGATCCTGGCATCTCTGACTGCAGTAGGTCATACTGTGTATACAATGCACTTCCCTTTCTGCATGTCCCAAGAAATTAGGCACCTGCTCTGTGAGATCTTGCCTTTGCTGAAGTTGTCCTGTGTAGATACCTCCCAATACGAGCTCATGGTTTATGTGACAGGGGTGACATTCCTCTTACTCCCCCTTTCTGCCATTGTTACATCATACACACTAATTCTGTCCACTGTGCTACACATGCCTTCAAATGAAGGGAAAAAGAAAGCTCTTGTCACATGTCTTTCCCACTTGATGGTGGTTGGGATGTTCTATGGTGCTGCGACCTTCATGTATGTCCTACCCAGTTCATTGCATAGTGCCAAACAAGACAATATCATCTCCGTATTTTACACAATTGTCACCCCAGCTCTGAACCCCCTTATCTATAGCCTGCGGAACAAGGAAGTTATTGGAGCTTTGAGAAGGGTCCTGGGCAGATATATCCTCCCAGCACATCCCACTCTTTAAGGAGGATTTATGGTTTGCCTTTGAATATTTCTTTCCCAACCTAAATTGTGATATTCAGTCATTCTTTAACACGATAGGTATTCGCGATAATACATATGCTTTATTTTTTTTCCTTTACTTTCAATTGTATAAATGGTGTATATAGAGGTTTGATAGGTTCATGTTGTGGTTGGGAAGTATCTGGTCAAATTACCAAGTAGATATAGTTGGGAATTCCCTTTCCATTTCAACCTCATGTAACAGTGAGACAAACTGAGAAGTCCCCAGTAGCCGCTAAGCACACTGCTCACTTTGATCTGTGGTCTTAATTGTTAATAGTAAGAAAAAGGCACAGAAAATACTTTGTATTTCTTTAGAAGAAAATAGCTTGAAGAGAAATTAATAGGTTTATGATTACATTTGATTACAGGCATCAGATCAGATGCCTGATCTGAGACATGCTCACACTGATGCTACAAATGTGAAACTTAAAGTAACATAGCCCAAAGTGTTAAAGATGGAACCTATTAGTTTTTATTGAAATATTTAACCAAGTAATTTTTAAATTAGGCACAAAATTACAAGTGAAAACATAAATGAATAAAACATAATTAAAATGTTTTAAAATGCTAAAAATACAGTAATGTATTTTACATATGTGTATATATATGCTATATATATATATATATATATATATATATATATATATATATATATTTGGTCAAAATTTTGAAAAAGAAGCATAGCCTTACATATACATAAATAGATTTGAAATATTAAAACAATTACAAGAAACTCAAATTCTTTTAGAATGTTCTATTTTTAATTTTATGTGTATATAAGTGGGATGTATACATGAGTACAGGTATCTGAGAAAGCTAGAGGTGTCTGATGTCCTGGAGCTAGAATTGTAACCTGACCAACATGGGTGCTTATGGTCTTCTACAGGAGCATTATATGCTTTTAAGCAGTAACTATCTACTCAGGGTTTGGAAGCTCATACTCATGAGGTAAGTGTATGTGTGTACTATGTCTATAGGAATGGGAATACAAACTATGTAAAATACTCTCTCCATCTAAATGTAAGTAGGCTTCATTTTATTAGATCATTCATAGGTATGAGGAGATGTAAGAAAATTTAAAACTTTAGTTTATGAGTGCAGAATTCAAATTACCTTGGGATATGCAGATGCCATATTGTTGAGAGTAGTGCTTGGAATTCAGAAATTCTTATGTGTACTGAAGTAATCTTAAGTTGCTTAATCTATAAAACTGCATGATAATATGAGAACTAAAACAAATTTCTTAAACAGAGAATCAAACATTTTATAGTAAAAGCAGTATCTACTATAATGCTTCCATTTTTATATCATCTACACATAGTATATTGAATATGTGAAAATTATCATTTACAATTCAGTGAATCTTGTCTAATATTATAATGGAATATTTTAGAGTGTTGATGGAAGGGGCTGCAGATATTATGAATCTGAATCTGTCCTCCTGGTCATCTGTAATATTTGGACATTAGTTTTAAATTTGTGTATCTCAGATTACTGATTTTTTTAAAACATGTAAGCCTGATTCCATAATGTTTTTTGAGTGACTTGAGTAAATAGCATTACATATTTATACTACAGTCTGGTAATTTCTCCTTAACCCATGTTGACTAGAAAGTGCATGAATAGTAGAATATTAATACTAGAGTAGTCGAATAGTAGAATCTTAATAAAGTTTCTTATATTGTTGCTTCTCAGAAAGAGAAATATAATGTTCATGATAGTTGAATAGACTTGAAATAGGGACTTCTTGTAAACTTTCTAATTTTATGCTACTTGTTTATATTTCATTATTTGTATTTTCCTATATCTCTTCTCTGAGATATTCAATGTAACAGTTTTTGCCTTTAGAGAGACAACACATTTAACTGATAAAAACAACGTGAAAGAATTGGCTTTAATTTACAGTGCTGGGAGTATAATCCAGAATGCTGTGTTGCTGTCATTGAGCTTCACTCTCATTCAAACAGTTAATTTTTTTTTGTACATGTAGTTAGAAAAATACTGGAATACACAGCTGAAAAGCCTCAATTGAAAAGAGCCTTGAATTCAGTTCTCGAGACTGTACCCAGCTGATGAAACAACCTGAAGACTGGAGGTTTCATGGGAACAGGCATAGAATTAGTTAAGAAAAGGAGGTCTAGGAGATGCTTTGTGGCTTTTTAAACTTTGTACACTAGAATGATCATGGAGTGTGAAACATGATTATAGTAATTCTTCTGCTGTTGAATTGAATATGTGAATATTGACATTTATTTTATTTTTTTTTTGAGTTACTATTTTCTTTTTTTTATTCGATATAATTTATTTACATTTCAAATGATTTCCCCTTTTCTAGCCCCCCCCCTCACTCCCCGAAAGTCCCGTAAGCCCTCTTCTCTTCCCCTGTCCTCCCTCCCACCCCTTCCCAGTTCCCCGTTCTGGTTTTGCAAATACTGTTTCACTGAGTCTTTCCAGAACCAGGGACCACTCCTGCTTTCTTCTTGTATCTCATTTGATGTGTGGATTATGTTTTGGGTATTCCAGTTTTCTAGGTTAATAACCACTTATTAGTGAGTGCATACCATGATTCACCTTTTGAGTCTGGGTTACCTCACTTAGTATGATGTTCTCTAGCTCCATCCATTTGCCTAAGAATTTCATGAATTCATTGTTTCTAATGGCTGAATAGTACTCCATTGTGTAGATATACCACATTTTCTGTATCCACTCTTCTGTTGAGGGATACCTGGGTTCTTTCCAGCATCTGGCAATTATAAATAGGGCTGCTATGAACATAGTAGAGCATGTATCCTTATTACATGGTGGGGAATCCTCTGGGTATATTGACATTTATAATTCAGCAACTCTTGTCCAATATTGTGATGGAATATCTTAGAGAATTGAAAGAAGGGGTTGCAGAGATTATGAGTTTGAATCTGTCCTACTTGTCATCTGTAATATTTGGACATTAGTTTTAAGTTTGTGTATCAGCTGTGTATTAAACATTTAAAAGAGTACAAGGTGATGCAATGTATTTGATCCTTGAAACTTGTATCTGAAACAACTCTTATGTCATTATTACTGCAGGCAGGTTGCCCAAACCCCAGTCCATGGCCACATACCCAAGCACATGTAGGTAGCACTATAACATGCAGAAGAGGATATGAAGCTGAGGGGGAGTTGGGAGGGGGAGTTGGAATGAAGTAGTGGTGGAAGAATATGATCCCATATATTATACAAATGTATAAAACATCCAATGAATAAAATATCATTTAATAATATCACAGTTATGAGAAATACATGTTAGTGTTATATTACCTGTAGATTGATATAGTCAGTAATATTGTGTTATGCAATCTAAAATAGCAGAAAAGAAGAGTTTCAATACTCTTATTATAATGAAAAAGAATGAACATGAAATTGAGTAGGTATGGAATGGGGGGGAAGATCTGGGATAGTTGGGGTTGAGAAGTCATATGTTAAAAAATACTATATGAATTTATTAAAGGATATAATAAAATATTAGAAAATAATAGTTAATGTTTGACATGACTAAATCCAGTAAATTGAGATATAGATGTGTTGTGATTATATATTTTAAATATACTACATCATAGTATCATCTTTGAGGATGTAAAATTACTAACTAAAATAATCAAATATTAAAATTTGTAACTAATTTAAATAAAAAATATCTTTTAATATCACTTACGTCTTTTCTTATAAGTAAAATTTCCTTTGATTGCAAATTAATGTAATGGAAATATTCTATTTTTAAGTTTAACTTTCTTTTACTTAAATTAATAAAGTAAAATTTTCATTAATGGCCAGATAATAAACATTTTAAGCTTTCTGTGCCACAATTTCTCAGTAACTTCTCAACTGTGGGTCACAGATAATACAAAATCAAATGTGTTACAATAAAACTAGAGAAATGTTCAGTACTTAGGAGCACTTGCTGTTTTTTTCAGAGAACTCAGATTTTATTGCCAGCACCCACACGATAGCTCACAATCATGTGTATATCCCAGTTCTCATTCTGATCTCCTTAGGCATGCAGATGGTACACATACATGCATGTAAGCAAACATCCACATACATAAAATAAAATAAAAAATTCTAAAAATACCTAAAATCTTTAATTAGAAAAACAGAGAGATTTGATAAGAACTTGTCACAATAGCTGCTTATACCATCTCCACAAATCAAGCCAAAAAATGTGGGATTTCAGTGTCTTGATAGATAAGCTATTCTCTACATATACAAATCTCAAGTTTGACATAGAGTGGAAGATGTGAAGTTTCAAAATGATGCATGATTAGCTCTTGGGGGAATTTCAAAACTATCTTTCTTCAGCATCCAAGCAATGGAGATGTGATAGCTCTTGAATACTAAGTTTGGTGTAAATTGTGGTGCTTCCATCCCATTTATTGATGCTGTAGCAACATGAAAACAGAGCCTGGGAAAAAAGAAAAAAAATCCAGAGTAAAAGATGACATAGAATCTGTTAATCATTTGGTAACAGCAATATCTGAAATTTGTTTTAGGAAAATATATTCCTTTGTATTAATATGGTAAATTTTGTACTAAATATATCTCTATTTCATCTAATGCCTTGACTGTTCTTTTCTTCATTATCTTGAAATGCTGCCATAGCATGTGCTTGTTGATCCATTGTTGTCAGTCTTCACTCATTTTATTATATCTTAGTTACTGTAGTTTCAGCTGTGATGTATATTTCAGTTTTCTTTATAATTCAATCTTTTAATTTTCTAGGATGTCAAAATCCATTTTTATTTAAAAAGGCTCATAAATTTTGAAGGTGGCTACTTTCATTCTATACAGACATTCTCAAAATTTAGCATTTTTAAATAAATGTTAATATTTTCTAACTAGGAACCTGGTGTATTAGTCTATTTCTTTGGTGACAATACATCCACATACCCAGATATGTTTTTCATTGTCATAACAATTGTATTGTAGATACTTCCAGATTTTTCCTGATGCAGGAAATATTTCAGTCCTTCTCCCAGCTCTTTCATAAGGGCCTCCAACCTATGACCAATGTTTGGATGTGGGTATCTGCATCTGATTCAGTCTCAGAGGATAGTTATGCTAGGCCCCTGTCTGCATCATAATCATTAATAGTGTTAGGGATGGTGCTTACCCACAGGATGGGTTTCAAGTTGCGCTGGGTTTTGGCTGGCCTTTCCTTCAATCTCTGTTCCATCTTTGTCCCTGCATTTCTTTTAGACAGGATAAATTTTGGGTTGAAAATTTTGTGGGTGGATTGGTGTCCTTGTCCTTCTACTGGGGGTCTTGCCTGGCTACAGGAGGTGCCCTCTTCAGGTTTTATATCCCAGCTGTTAGGCATCTTGGCTATGGTCATGCACATTGACTCCTGGGAGGCTTCCCCATCCTGTGTACTCTGAGAGTTCACAGAGATTCCCTACCACACCCCCGTGCTGGGCAGCTACAGGTCATATAAAGGAAAAACATTTCATTGGGGTTGGCTTACTTTTTCAGAGGCTTAATCCATTGTCATTATGATGGGAAGCATGGCAGAATATAGGCCAGTATGTTGCTGGAGATGGGCTAATAGTTCTGCATCTTGATCCAGAGCCAGCAGAAGGAGACTGAATGTGTTTCACTCAGCATAAGTTAAATGCATAAGCATTTAAGACCTCAAAGCCCTACCTCCACAGTGTCACATATCCTCTAACAGGGCTACACCTACTCCAAGAAGGTCACTCCTCCTAACAGTTCCACTCACTATGGCCAAGCATTCAAACATGTGAATCTATGAGAGTCATACCTATTCTCCCAACACAACTACAAACAAACAAACAAAAAGAAGCTATGAATGTGAGGAAAGTACATGTTGGGGTTCCTAAGAGTAGGAGTGAGATAAAAGCGGGCTGGTGGTGATTGTACTAAAAAAACTATAAATTTATGCACTAATTTATAAAAAGAACAAAATTAGTAAGAGAAAAAAGAAAAAGGATTAAGTTAATGTGAATAGATAATTGGTGGGGAAGAAAGCGAATGAAAATTCATTTTGTGATATTTCTTTTACTAACCTAGAGGTTAAAAATATAGTGCCAGTAACTGAAAGGGATGAGGTTGTTGGTTTTGATGCTGGGGCAAATCAGAATACATTTAGATTTTATAATTATAGTCAAGGGCAATGGAGAAAAGTTTAAATTTAAATTATTTGTATGCTATTAGAATACAGGTGCAGGTGAGTAGGAGACTCAAAGAGACTCAAAAGAGCAGATCTTCAGCTGTAATCTCTTCTAAATGAAGTATGGGACAAGGTTGCCAGATAAAACCAGTTATTCATAGCAAATTTTTGTCAATAAACATGTAAATTATTCAGAAGTGGAAACCTGAGTGGGCCTGAGGACTATAGCAATATAGTTTTTCTAGGTAGGAGAGGATGTAGAAAAGATGTGAGAGCCAAAGGTCTTAGGAGAATCCAAAGAGCACAGCAGGATGAATGCACACAGTATCACTCACTGAGTTCAGACTGTGACATCAAGAATAGGAGATGTATATAAAGAATATATCGGATTAAAAAAAAGAAAATGTGTTGAAAAATAAATAAATCAGAAAATCTCAGAGATTGAGAAGTAGGTACAAAGTTCCAACCCTAACAAAGAAGTCATTTGTAACCAATACATGCTGGGGAAACAAAAAAAAATCAATTTTCTTCAATGAAGTAACCTGGGATATATCAATCCTACTTCAGGAGAAGCCCTGTGCTCAGGAGTAATATGCTAGCAGTAAGCAGACTCCGTGTTTTTTGCAAAATGCAAAAAGCTTGTATCCCAGAACATCCAGGAAATCCAGGACTCAATGAGAAGAACAAACCTAAGGATTATAGGTATAGATGAGAGTGAAAATTTACAACTGAAAGGGCCAGCAAATATCTTCAACAAAATTGTGGAAGAAAACCTTCCCAACTTAAAGAGAGAGATGCCCATGAATATACAAGAAGCCTACAGAACTCCAAACAGACTGGACCTGAGCAGAAATACCTCCTGTCACATTATAATCAAAACGCCAAATGCACTAAACAAAGAAAGAATATTAAGGGAAGTAAGAGAAAAAGGCCAAGTAACATATAAAGGTAGACCTATTAGAATTACACCAGACTTCTTACCAGAGACCATGAAAGCTAGAAGATCCTGGGCAGATCTCATGAAGACTCTAAGAGAACACAAATGTCAGCCAAGACTACTATACCCAGCAAAACTCTCAATCACCATAGATGGAGAAACCAGGATATTCCATGACAAAACCAAATTTACACAATATCTTTCCACAAACCCAGCTCTGCAAAAAAATAATAGGAGGAAAACTTCAATACAAGGAGGGAAACTATACCCTGGAAAAAGCAAGATAGTTACCTTCTTTCATCAAACCCCAAAGAAGATAACCACTCAAATATAAAAATAACATAAAAAATGACAGGAAGTAATAATCACTATTCCTTAATATCTCTTAACATCAATGGCACTTAGTGCTTTTAAAGTTGAAAATAAAAAGCCACAGAGTCTCCAGGAACTGTTTTCCAGGATTTTCTAGAGAAACGTGTCTGAAGACTGAAAGCAAAGAATGAGGGAAGAACCAGGTGGGTAGGAAGATGGTCTGTCTCAGAGTGGTGAAGGCTGAAGCATGTATCCTGTGTTACCTGGATGCAATGGAGCTGTGGCTGCAGACTGCACAGGCACACACTCACATGAGTACACGCACAAGAGCAGAGAAATGAAGCACAATAGAACAGAAATTACAAGAGAAGTTTCAATAAACCAGTGTTGATGCTGCCTAGAGATTTATGAAGAAAGACCTGATGTCTGCAGATTTCTTGGCTACCTCCCTGCAGTTGGTAAACATCCACACATGAGAATCACAGGAGGAAGTAGAGCAGGAAGTCCTCACAGACAGCGTAAGACACCTTGGTTACAGACAGGGTCTACACAGCAGTCTCTTAATGCTTATGACAGTTCCCAGAACAGTGTCTTTAGTCAGGGAGCTCCTGAGAAAAGCCCAGTCGGACAGAAGGTCTTCAGAGCCCAATGCCAATTTAAAGGGTGAAGTTTGCAGAAGTGCCTTGCAAGGGAGATATGCCTAGGAGAATTCATTAAATCTACTTTCCATGGGCAGCATCTTCAGGAAGGTCATGCCGCTTGGGATGAAGACAGTCAAGTCTCCCTCAGGACAAGAATAGTGTTCATTGCTGCCCCCGGGACAATGAGGCTAGGCAGTAGTTGGTCTTCTTTGAACATCTCTGCCTATCTGTCTCTCTCCTAATCCCTACTGGGCTTATCTTATATAGCAGACCCTTGCAGGAAAGGATATATAAAAGTTAGTGTATGGACTAAAATATATCAAAATTGATGTTTGTTTTATTGATGATGACCAATAATATGATGAATTATGATTTGAAGGTAGCAAATGGAATCCCAATGTAGTTTTGACTTGCATTTCATGAATAGCTATGGATATTGAATATTAGTCTTCCTGAGCCAATATCTTATTGCAGGGCTCAGAAATGTGTTCTAATTTTGATGGTAGTTGAGAATCATGTTGAGGGATTCATTCTCTCTTCCCCAGGATTCTCCTCTAAATTTCAGCTTGCACCCATATTCTTCACAGAGAGGAAGGACCAGTGGTGGCAGTGACTGCAGAGCCATAGGATTCACAGTCTTAATGATAGCTGCTGCAAGAAACACATCTAACACTGTGAACCTCTTCAGCTCTGGAAGGAACCTCACAGCACTTGGTATTATCTGGAATCTGCATTTTGGTGTTGGAGGTAAGGGCTCTAACTCTGACTTAGGCAATATGTGTGGGTCAAAAGCTTTGAGAAACAGCATGAGCACTGCTCTGTCTCAGATTCTCTAGTGTCTCTGTTTTCAGAGCACAACTGTTCTTACATTCTTACATTTATAAACACTTGAAATTATTCTATCCTCTGGCCACAACTAAGTTAGGAGAATTCCTCAGACTGGGCTTCTGATAAAATTACTTTCATTTTACCTGGATTTACCTGGACTTCTAGAGTCTGATATGGGCCCAGAATGGATAGGACCCTAAAACAGGACTATCTAATGTTATTGTGAAATTCTTCACATGCCTACTTGACACTGAAAGTGACACAGAAAAACTAATTGAAATTAATTTTAAAAAGGACTACATTGAGCACTGATACAGACACTTATGCAAAAGTATTTCCAAAATTGTAGCTTTATCTGCTTAGGTTCTTCTGAACATTTCCACAAAGTATGGTGGTGTTTCTGTGTTTATCTCACCCCATCCTGAAGCTCTTCCTGTGAGGTCCCTACATTGCTAAGCTGATTCAAGAAGTGGATTCTCCCTCTTGCAGGCATAGTGTGCACACCTCCATCCTTTCTCTTTAGAAAGCAGAGAAAAAGGACAATAAACTGAAAAGAGAAATCAGGTTTTGACTAATAGAAAGTGGCAGGGAGGGAGTAATTGGAGTCCTGGTAACACCAGGACTTAACAACAGCCCAGGATTTGTTTCTCTTCTTTGAAACTTTATGTAGAAGCTGGCACAGAAAATGTAATTAATCTAAGTAATTATCTACCTCACTTTTTTCTCTATTTGCAATGTTCTATTGAATATATATAAAAAAATAACTCTGGAAATTTTAGGTCAATCAGGTTGACAAAATCAAGTCTAGACCAACGCTACACAGTAAGACCCTGTCTCCAAAAAAGGCATTTGAATTCTTATATATAAGAGAAACACTGTTCAGAATTGGCTTTGGTTGTACCCTTTGCTTTATATATATATATATATATATATATATATATATATATATATATATATATATATATATATATATATATATATATATATTTCAAAGATTTACTTTCTCTTTATTTATGTGTATATATCTGTGTTTCTGCTAAGTGTGTGCAGGTCCCTGTGGAGGCGGGAAGAGAATGTTAGATCTGCTGGAATTAGAGCTACATGTGGTGTGGAACTGTCCGATGTGGGTGCTGGGGTCTAAACTCAGGTGCTCTGGAAGAACAGCAAGTATTCTTGACGGTCTCCTTTCTTCTTTTAATAGGTGAACACGGTCCTGCAGACAGTGTTTCTGAGGTAAGACCTATAGAGTGGCCTAGACTAAGTGCAGTTCTAGGTGCACTGGAATTCACTGTGACTGTGTGAATGAAAGGAAGTGGAACACATGAGCTTGCAATGTCAGGTGTTTAGGACTATATTATTCATAAGACATGATCCGAGATCACCATGACAAAAACTCAGTTCAGGAGCAATGCTATAAAAAAGGTAAAGTTGACAACATGTTTTATCTTTTATCGGGACTGTTTCCTACTCTACAACTATGAAACATGCACAATTAATGCCTTTATACACACACACACACACACACACACACACATATATATACATGCACACACATATACATGTACATGCACACACACACACACACACACACACACACATCATGTCATTTCCTTCTCAATTTCTTCAAATAGCAATTTCATATGAATACAGAGCTTGGCAGTTTTCCTTCCTTGTACTTCTAAGATTTGAGAGAATGGGAAACTAATTTTCATGCCCACATTGATGCTCTGAATCTCAGGTAATACCACCTTTGTAACTCGCTCCATTTATCATATAGTAGAAACAGAAAATCTTCCATGTGCTGTTTCTGTGTTTCTGCCTCCTTTTTCCAAAATACGTTGTCATCATCTTCAGATGAACAAATGGCTTTTGTCCTAGTCTTATCAATTTATCTTTAAGACAAAAATTATCTTTGACTTATATCACTTTAGAATTTGCTACCCCCTCCAAGAGTAGTATGCACAACCACCCCATGACTACTATGCTCAGTTAGTAGAGGGAGGTATTTGAAGATTAAATGAAAACTAATAGTTTAAGATCTGAGGTCAATGGAATAAAATTTCAAAGTTTCTTTATGAATAAAACTTAAAAATACAAATAGTAATCAGAAGTAGACTTTGACCAGAACAACATTTAAATCAATATCTGTGTATGTGTTTGTGAATGTAGAGATAGACATACTTACATTTATTTATGTAGATATTTGTTTATGAGTATTATATTGATACATTAAAAATATAATTTTCAATTCTCAAAATTCTTTTAACTCATATTATTCATGTTATATGTGTATCATAATTAAATAAAAATATTCTGATATTCAGAAACCATACAACTAACTTAGCTAATGAAGGAAAAGGCCATTATACAGTACTCCTGTAGATCACTCCACAGTGACCTTCAATAATTCTAAGGTGGTTTGAACTCCCTTAGAAAGGTTTCTACTAAAAAAATCTATCTGTTTCTAGGCAACCAAGGAGGTCACATATAATGGAGCCCTGGAACTTCACCTTGGGAAATGATTTCATCTTGGTGGGCATTCTGGATGACAGTGGCTCTCCTGAATTGCTCTGTGCCACATTCACAGCCCTGTACGCATTGGCTCTGATAAACAATGCACTGCTGCTCCTGGTCATCACGATGGATGCCCGTCTCCATGTGCCTATGTACTTCCTGCTTGGGCAGCTGTCTCTCATGGATCTCCTCTTCACTTCAGTTGTCACTCCCAAAGCTGTCATAGACTTTCTGCTCAGGGACAATACCATCTCATTTGAGGGCTGTGCCTTCCAAATGTTCCTGGCACTGACACTGGGTGGTGCAGAGGACCTCCTTCTGGCCTTCATGGCCTATGACAGGTATGTGGCCATCTGTCACCCTCTGAACTACATGATCTTCATGAGGCCAAGCATCTGCTGGCTCATGGTGGCCACATCATGGACCCTGGCATCTCTGATGGCCCTAGGATATACCACCTACACCATGCAGTATTCCTATTGTAAATCCCGGAAGATCAGACACTTGCTCTGTGAGATCCCTCCGCTGCTGAAGCTGGCCTGTGCAGACACCTCCAAGTATGAACTCATGGTTTATGTGATGGGTGTGACTTTCCTTATTCCTCCTCTTGCTGCCATCTTGGCCTCCTACACCCTAATTTTGTTCACTGTGCTACATATGCCCTCAAATGAGGGCAGGAAGAAAGCCCTTTTCACCTGCTCTTCACACCTGACTGTAGTTGGCATGTTCTATGGGGCTGCCACATTCATGTATGTACTGCCTAGTTCCTTTCACAGCCCCAGACAAGACAATATCATTTCTGTGTTTTATACAATAGTTACCCCAGCCCTGAACCCACTCATCTACAGCCTGAGGAATAAAGAGGTCACTGGGGCTTTAATAAGAGTTCTAGAAAGATATATTCTGTCAGCACACTCTACTCTCTAGGAAGGGATCATGCTATGGTTTTCATTTCCAAAATATTTAATATCAGCCCCCTATTTAATGTTATGGTCTGAGGGTATATACATGCTAAGGTTTCCTTTTCTTCTATGCAACTATTTTGAGTAAAAACCGTGAGCTGAACTCACCCGGCACACACCAGTGTAGTCTTAAAAGTCCCACATCAAAAAGAGGGATAGAGAATAAAAAGCTTTGAAGAAATACATCATACGCTCACTTTAGATCTGGGCATCATACCAACACGTTACCAAATAGATATAGTCAGGATTCACTTTCCATTTCAGACTCATGTAGCAGTGAGCCACAGCATTTGTTTTGGCCTAAGAAATCTCTAATTACCTGTAGTATCACTTGATGTGCATTCTTAATTATTAATAGAGAGAAGGATGCAATGAAGATGGTTTATGCTTCTTTGGAATAATGAAGTTGGTGAGGAAAAGGTGTGTGTGTGTGCATGCATGTGTGTGTATTTACATTTTCATTTCTATCTGAAGAAAACATTTTCCTTGGTGACACAGATGGAAATATTTATGTTCACATAGTAGACTGTCAAGAAATCGACATGAATATAATTACATTCAGAAAAATGAAGAAATTTGAAGAAAATATGTAAGCAAGAGTACTAGAAAAATAATAATATCAAGAAAAAATCTGTTGCATGTGTTGTTTTATTATTTTTTAAAATGTATGCTTACAGATGTAGAGATGTGTTTAGAAACATTAAAATAATTACAAGAGGGCATTTTCATTAAGTGGGTGTATGTTTGTGACTATGAGCATAGGAAAGCAATTAGAAAATATTCCATTTATTATCTACCTTAAGTAGATGTCAGTAAATTGCATCATTTGCATGAAGAGATTTAAAATAAAGAAGCTCCAAGGTACTTTGGCTTATTAAAATATGATTTTGGTTGATGAGCATGCCTAAAAATTCCTTTTACCTTTACTTGGGTCATTGAAAAAATCAATCTCTCAAGAAAAAATGTAATAGAATAATTAAAATTTTTAGATAAGTTCTTCATGAAAAGTAGGAAAAATCAGTAATTAATAAAGAAGTCAACTATATGTTTTCCTTTTTGCAATGCACTTGCGTTTTACTGAATTTAAATGTAAATGATAATTAAACCATGCTTGTCATGTAAAATTTGGTGAATCTTATTAATTGTCAAAGTAGAGTATTTTAGAATCCTGATAAAGTGGGGGACCATAGCTGTTGATTTTGCAATGAGATTCCCTTTATCTGGATCTTCAGGCATGAAGTTGTTTTTGTGCCTCAGTTTCCTGATCTCTCGAAATGTTGGTTACTATAAGCTTGATAAGTCAGACCTCATGATGTTTCCCATAATAACACTAATAATACCATTATTTAGACCACAGCCTGGTTGACTGTGCTAAACCATGACAGATTTTTATAGATAAATAGTAAAATCATTCAAATATTAAGTCATTTTATTGTATTTTTAAAAGTGAATTATTGTGACTACTATTGTAAAGTAGAATATATATGTAGAGAGATGAATTTCCTGCAAATCTTTTTAGATTATATGATATTTACCCATTTTAAATTCTTTATTTAAAATTAAAAATAGATTGGTGTCTCATATAATACACTGCAACCAGTTTCTCATCCTTTTACTCCTCCTAATTCCTTCCCATCTCCCCTCATCTCCAGAACCACTTCTCTCTCTGTTTCCCTTCAAAAAGGAGTAGGCCTCCAAGCAACAGTGAACACCACAAAACAAGACACATTAAGACTAGACAGAAGCCCTCATATTGAGGCTGGACAAGGCAATCCAGTAGGAGGAAAATGTCCCCAAGAACAGACAAAAGAGTCAGAGGCACACCTGCTTACACTGTTAGGAATCCCACTGTCCAGCTAACAACCAAAGCTCAAGTACTGCTGACACTTTGCATCCCTGGAGCTTTTTCCTTAGGTCTCTGTGAATCAAATGACTCCAGCTTATACTGATTCAGTGAACCACGGTTTCCTGCTATCCTCTATTCCCTCTGACTCCTACAATACTTCCTTCCACTCTTTTGCAAAGTTCCCTGAGATTTAAAGGGAGAGAGACCTGATGGAGACCTCCAATCTAGAATCTCTCCACATTACTGTCTGACTGATGGGTCTCTGCATTCATTCCCACCTGCTGTTAGAAGAATCCTTGGTGTTGAGGACTGGACAAGGCACCAATCTGTGAGTACCGCAAAACATCACGAGGAATCATTTTGGTGTTTTTTTCCCCAGAAAATCAGTTTTGATTTTAATACTGTCATAAACTTTTCATGAATACCAGTAGTCACCTGCCATGTTTACACCAGATTGCCTATATTGCCAGCAAAGAGTCAGCTATCAGCCAACTATGCCAGAGACATATACTGGGGTTGTTCTGCCTTGCTTCTAGTCCTGGTTAATTTCTTGCTTCAGTTCATCTATGATGAACTATTGAACTAGACTACTGGTATACCTGCGAAGTGTTTGCGAGTGGATTGAGCTGCACTGCTGACCTGTGAAATGAGCTTATCATTTCCTGACAATGCAGATAGGACTTCACCCAAAGAGTCATTTCTAAAAAGGTGCACATCTCCCTTATCATAATAAGCTTTCTTATTTATCACTTCTTGCTGATAGTGGGCTAGAAGGGAGTTTAAAACATATGAGAACTGTGGTAGGAACTTGGCATGATGTACATGACTGTGAGTGGCCCATAGTACATCCCAACCATAGTAAGGTGGGAAGAGCAGGTGACAAGGGTTTGCTTTCTGCCCTCATTTGAGGGTATTTTAAACACAGTGAACAGAATTAGTGAGTAGGAGGCCAGGATGGCAGCAAGAGGAGGAATAAGTAAGGTTACACCCATCACATAAACCATGAGTTCATATCTGAAGGTGTCTGTACAGGCCAGCTTCAACAATGGAGGGATCTCACAGAACATGTGTCTGATCTGTCAGAAGTGTAGATGGTATATCCAAGGACACTCAAAGAAGTTGGGATCCAGGAGATAGCCACCATAAGCCAGCAGATGCTTGGCCTCATGTAGATCATGTAGTTCAATGGTTGACAAATGGCTACATATCTGTCATAGGCCATGAAGGCCAAAAGGAGGTCCTCTATACTACCCAGTCCACTTATCTCAGTTGTAAGGATTTTCTACTCTAGTCTTGAATCTATAGATGTACACTGGAGTTGGAAAAGAGGAGAGCGAGACAACAGCCTTTGGGTAGCATCTTAAAGATCAAAAAGCTGCTTTCCTGATGAGAATTGATGGAAGTTGAATCTCTTCTACAGGTTGTGTGAATGCAGTCCTTCCATATTTTTTAATTGTATTTATTTTTATTTTTATTACATATTTTCTTTATTTACATTTCAAATGTTGTCCCTTTTCCTTGTTTCCCCTCCTAAAAGCCCTATCCCATCCCTTTTCCCCATGCTCACCAACCCACCCACTCCCAATTCCTTGTCCTGACATTTCCCTATACTGGGTCATTGAGCCTTCTCAGGATCAAGGGCCTCTCCTCTCATGTCCAACAAGACCATCCTCTGCTACATGTGTAGCTGGAGCCATGGGTCCCTCCATGTGTACTCTTTGGTTTGTGGTTTAGTCTCTGGGAGCTCTGGGAGTATTGGTTGGTTCATATTGTTGTTCCTCTGATGGAGCTGCAAACCATTTCAGCTCCTTGGATCCTTTCTCTAGCTCCTCCATTGGGACCCCGTGCTCAGTTCAATGGTTGGTTGATAGCATTCACTTCTGTATTTGTCAGGTGCTGGCAGAGCCTCTCGGGAGACAGCTATATCAGGCTCCTGTCAGCAAGGACTTGACATACACAAATAGTGTCTTGATTTGGTAACTGTATTGGGATGGATCCCCAGGTGGGGCATCTCTGTAAGGCGTTTCTTTCAGTCTTAGCTCCACACGTTGTCTCTGTATCTCCCCCCATGGGTATTTTGTTCCCCCTTCTAAGGTCCGGAGGTTCCACATTTTGGTCTTACTTTTTCTTGAGCTTCTTTTGGTCTATGAATTATATCTTGGGTATTCTGAGCTTCTGGGCTAATATCTACATATCAGTGAGTGCATACCATGAATGTTCTTTTGTGATTAGGTTATCTCACACAGGATGATATTTTCTA
The DNA here is from genome assembly GCF_947179515.1 of Apodemus sylvaticus. NCBI lineage: Eukaryota > Metazoa > Chordata > Mammalia > Rodentia > Muridae > Apodemus > Apodemus sylvaticus. The sequence continues at coordinate 99,864,326 of NC_067472.1, forward strand.
ATTCCATCCATTTGTGTAAGAATTTCATGAAGTCATTGTTTATAATAACTGAGTAGTACTCCATTGTGTAAATGTACCACATTTTCTGTATCCATTCCTCTGTTGAGGGACATCTGGGTTCTTTCTAGCTTCTGGCTACTTTAAACAAGACTACTATGAACATAGTGGAGCATGTGTCCTTATTACATGTTGGAATATCTTCTGGGTATAAGCCCAGGAGTGGTATAGCTGGTTCCCAGGTAGTACTATGTCTAATTTTCTGAGGAACCTTCACATTGATTTCCGGAGTGGTTTTAACCATTTGCAATTCAACCAGCAATGGAATAGTGTTCTTTTTTCTCTATACCCTCACCAACATGTTTTGTTACCTGAACTTTTATCTTAGACATTCTGATTGGTGTAAGGTGGAATCTCAGGGTCATTTGATTTGCATTTCCCTGATGACTAAGGACTTTGGGTATTTCTTTAAGGGCTTCTCATCCATTCGGTATTCCTCAGTTCAGAATTCTTTGTTTAGTCCTGCTCCCCATTTTTAATAGGGTTATTTGGTTCTCTGGTGTCTAACTTTTTTAGAGTTCTTTGTATATATTGGATATTAGCCCTCCATCGGAAGTAGGGTTGGTAAATCTTTTCCCAATCTGTAGGCTGCCAATTTGTCTTATTGGCTATGTCCTTTGCCTTACAGAAACTTCCCAAATGAAGTCCCATTTGTCAGTTCTTGATCTTAGAATTTAAGCTAGTGGTGTTCTGTTTAGGAAATATCTTCCTGTGCCAATGAGTTAAAGGCTCTTTCCCACTTTCTCGTCTAGTAAATTCAGTGTATCTAGTTTTATGTTGAGATACTTGATCTACTTTGACTTGAGCTGTGTGCAAGATGACACATATGGGTCTATTTTCATTTTTCTACATACAAATTGCCAGTTGGACCAGTACCATGCATTGAAGATCCTTTCTTTCTTCCATTGTATATTTTTGACTTCTAGGGGCCTATCATGACTACCCTCTGCAAGGCCTGACAGGCTGTTGAAAGAGTCAGATGCAGGTATTTACACCCAACCAATGGACAGAAGTTGCTGACAACTGTGATTGAATTAGAGAAAAGCTGGAAGAAGCTGAGAAGGAGGGCAACCCTAGAGGAAGACCAACAGTCTCGACTAACCTGGAACCCCAGGATCTCTTAGACACTAAGCCACCAACAAGGAAGCATGCACCAGCTCACAGGAGGCCCCCAACACATATATAGCAGAGGACTGTCAGGTCTGGACTCAGTCAGAGGAAATGCACCTAATCCTCAAGAGAGTTGAGACCCCAGAGAGTCTGGAGATCTGGTGGGATGGGTGTGGGGTGTGGACATTCTCCTGGAGATGGGGGGAGGTGTGGGATGTGGAATAATAGGAGTGTAGAATAGACCAGGAGGGACTGTAAAACAAAGGATTAAGGAATAAATAAAAGAATGAAAACATTGATGGAGGAAAACAAGTTGAAAATGACTGTCTTGTCAGGAGATCCCAGGAAAGTTCTACTTTCAATCAGCAGTTAAGAATAAAGTTACTCATCCAGAAGTATATACTACAGACACTGGTCGTTTTGATTCTGTATGTATTTTTCAACTTGGGACATGGGTTTTCAAGGGACAATGTCTGTACCAAAAACAAACGATATTTTTTAATAAAACATATTTTTCTTTAAAGATATTGATGTTGTTTTCTAAGAGTAAAATGCCACTAGAAAAAAATCACAACTATATTGCAATATATAGTTGTTCCATTTTTTTACTATTTTTATCTAAATGAGAATTTCATGCATTCACATAATGCATTTTGATTAAATATACCCTACATTGCCTCCCTTCCAAACCCCCCTCTACCCACTGTGTTGCTTTTCCCTCCCAACTTCATACACTCTTTTAAATCTTCTGAGTCCATCTTGTGTTTCCTGTACACGCATGGGTGTAGAACAATATAAATGTGCATTGGTGGCCTCTCAGGAACTGAGAGGTTCCAGGAATCCCTGGAAATTTCCTGTTGAAAAACTCCCATCCTATATTTTAATATCAAGTGATAAATTGGAATAGAAATCATCATCAAAATTATAGTATCTATGTCTTAAATCTTGAAGTTGTAAAAAATTTTAAGAAAAATTTAAACTATGCCCATTAGATGATTTAATGTTCTAATACATTAATTCAACTTTAATGTAAAATAAAATGCAAAATGTTCAACATTTTCATAAAAACAGTTTTCAAATTAAATCCAAGACTATTCAGTTGGTTTTAAACATGATTTATATAACTACTTCTGAGACTTTTTATAATGGAAAATATTAGTCTCATACATGAGAGCTTGCCATTGCTAATTAGCATAAACACATACAAGCACATACATAAAACACCATTTATTTGACAGAGATGAAATAGCTAGCTGCATTACCAAACACCCATGTCATGCTCACATATTCAGAATTGCTAGGGCACTTCTCTCTCATGACAGCTAGATGTAGGGTTTGTCTATATATTTCACATACCTCCCTCCATATATCTATATTTACTGCTTTGTTTACTCCTCATAATGCTTTAAAACAAGTCTTTTCATTACAGACATTTTGTTCAAGAAGTACAAGTTCAAAGTTATACAAGAATGTGAGCTACATTTAATTCCAATTGTGTTCTGACAGCTGACAAGGGGCTCTTCACCAGCACTCTGTCACCACCACAGAACACAAGAATCTTGCTGAGTGCCAGCAGGTGGACAAACCTCTACATGAATATACCAGCGTAGTAAAGTGAGAGCCAGCAGCAAAAAATTAGGAAAATTCATATAATGACTGCAACATTTTAGTCACACTATTTATGTCTAGGGTACTAACTTCTATTTTGTCTAAAAACTTAATTTTACTTAAATGCAGGAATTAAAATAATATTTTGGTTTTCTTAAAACAAACAGGAAAGAAGTAATTTCTACAAATAGCAATATCAACCACGTAATTCTGCATATCTAATTTAACAAGAAAAGCAACATTGTTTCTCCTATTTTTTCAAATTTAAATTTATTATCCCTTCTAATTCTTTACATATCTATTTGTAGTATTTTTTGAGTAAACTTCAGACTCATTTCTACTGTAGCTGTTATACTTTGTACTCTCACCAATAGCATGTTTCTTTCCCCTTATCCATGAAAGCATCATTGTCAATTGTACTCCTGCTGACAGTCCTATCTAGTGTTTTAGTTCAATACAAAAGCTAAAAAATACGTGCATGTGCAGTACCATAAGATATTCTGTCAAATGTACAGATTGTAAAATGTTTATGTCTAGGACAATAGTAAAGATACAAATTCTTTGTGGTTGTTGAGACATTTTCATGTTAGGAGAGATGGACAAATACTCTCTGCTTCTATTATTCAAAGGCTAGAATGGTAAGTGTTCAGTTACCATCACTGAAAAAAAAAGGGGAAAGAAAGAAAAAAGAAAAGAGAGAAGAAAGAAAAGGACATTGCATAAAAGAGAGAATATGAAAAAGAGAGCAGAAGAGAGGGGAGGAGAGGAGAGGAGTGGAATGGAGGGGAGGGGAGGGGAGGGGAGGGGAGGGGAGGAGAGGAGAGTTTAAGGTCTTTTGTTAAATCAAAGAAATCTCTATGAATGCACTGCCTGGGAAGAGAGAATGAACATGATGCAAACTTCTTGAGCAAAATAGTAACTTTAATACTACAGTTTTGGCTAAGAGTAGCTATTTTAACATTTACGCAAATCTTAATAACCTTTTCCAATTAAAATGAGAGCTATATACTTGAAACTATGTTTTCTGGTTCTTGGTCCAATGATGACTTAAAATCTAGGGGTCATGATCAGGTGGTAAGGTGAGGACAATTTGAAACTCTAACATAAGCACTTACATTTGAAAATGATGTATAACTTTTAAAGACATAGAAAATAATTTTAAAGAGGGTGCACTTAATTTTATAAAATACTTCATGAAATCAAAAGAATACTTTAAAAGCTTGTTTTATCTTGTCTTATCTATCAAAAGATCACACTTTTACGTTCTCTTGGTTTTGCCAGTAGCATTTCATTTATAGTAGTCATCATTTTGTGTGTGTGTGTGGGGGGAGGAATAAAGTTTGAAAGATAGCTATTAGAACTATCTAGAATATAGACTGTTCTGAGTACCTTTTCCCAAGGACTCTCCTCAAAGCCCCAGTGACCTCCTTATTCCTTAAGCTGTAGATGAGGGGATTCAGAGCAGGAGTGAAAATTGTATAAAAAACTGAGCTGATATTGTCTTGTTTGGGGCTGTGGAAGGAACTGGGCAAGACATACATAATGATAGCACCCCCATACCACATCCCAACCACAGTCAGATGGGAAGAGCAGGTGACAAGGGCTTTCTTCCTGCCCTCATTAGAGGGCATGTGGAGCACAGTGAGCAGAATTAGTATGTAAGAGGTGAGGATGGCAGCAAGAGCTGGAAAGAGCAAAGTCACACCCATCACATAAACCATGAATTCATATGTGGAGGTGTCTCCACAGGCCAGCTTCAGCAAGGGAGGGATCTCACAGAAGAGGTGTCTGATCTGCCTGGACTTACAGAAAGGATATTGCATGGTATACATGCTGTATCCTAGAGCACTGAGAGATGCAAGAATCCATGAGGTGGCTATCATGAGACAGCAGACTTTCTGACTCATTAGAATTGTATAGTTCAGAGGATGACAAATGGCCACATACCTGTCATAGGCCATAAAGGACAGAAGGAGGTCCTCTGCACTACCAAGTGTCAGTGCCAGGAACATCTGAAGGGCACATCCCCCAAATGAGATAGTGTTGTCTTTGAGAAGAAAATCTAGTACAGCCTTCGGAGTGATGACTGAGGTGAGGAGAAGGTCCATGAGAGAGAGCTGCCAGAGCAGAAGATACATAGGCACATGGAGCCGGGCATCCATGGTGATGACCAGGAGCAGAAGTCCATTGCTGGTCAAGGCTAAAAAGTACAGGGCTGTGATAGCAGCACAGAGCAGTTCTGGAAAACCATTGTCATCCAGAATCCCCACCAAGATGAAGCCACTTCCCAAGGTATAATTGCAGAATTCCATTCTGTTTGATCTTTAGATGCCTAGAAAACATGCGGTTAATGAAGTTTTGTCAATATGAACTCAGTTTGCCAATTGTCCTGTCCAATAGCACTTTATGCTACCCTGTATGACTCTAACAACATGGGATTTTTTGAAAAATCTTTAGTTCTTGATTTACACCCCATCTCACTCTCTTGTCTGTCTGTCTGTCTATCTGTCCCTCTGTCTATTCCTCTGTTTCTCTGTCCTCATCTTTGTCCCTTTCTTACTTGCATCACCACAAAGATCCATTTATGTGCAGAATAGGTAGTATAAACATTAAGAACTCACCTCATAAATTGCTACCTAGGATACTAAATCTACAACATCTTTCCAGAACATTTAAGGTCTTTTTTTTAAGATCAGAGAAATATCCTAACATTTGTCATTGTAGCATAATGTTTAAAAAATAGTTTTAAATATTTTAGTTAGTTGCTGAATAGAAATACTTTGAATATGAAACTCTAAAGTGATTTCAAGAAGTAATGCTCTATTTTTTCACATTTCAATTTTTAAGGATCTAAGTTTCTAATTATGTATATGTGGCTAGAGACATGATCATCTATTTATAACTAGGCTTCTACAAATCATTCAGCATGACATATGTACATTAGCATTTCATTAGTTTCCCTTGATCTCTGTGTGGAGAGGCCATTAGTAACTTTACAGTTAAATGGTTTGAAAATAATAAACAAATATCTCTTTGCACTGTCTGTCTTTTCAGGAGGTTTCCTCATTATCCCTAATCAGCAACATATACAAATTCAAAGACCTATGTTAAGATTTCTACAAGAGAGGAAGTAGCCAGGTCCTAGACCATAGATTATAATCTAATTATAATACAGAATCTCCATAATTCTACTTGATTCTATCTTCCATGTTTTAGGACTAAATGATACTTTTTTTTAGTAAATTTTGTTCTTTCTACAATTTCATACCTGTCCATGATTTACTAGACTCACCATCTTACCTCCTCAGACTCTCAGATTCTTCTTTCCTTGTTTATATTAAAAAATTAAAAATAGAGCAAAAGGGAAAAGGAGACCAAGAAATCCGATACTGTAGCTTCTGTTGCTTTTAACTCTATTTCATTTATTGGCTCAATGCACCCATTAAAAGAGAGACATATCCTTACCTCAGGTTCTAAAATTCCTAGCTGCCTGACCACCTCAGTTTTCTTTGGGCTACTTAAAGTCTGAAGATGCTTTACTGCAGTTGAGGAGATCCGATGTAGTTTATGTTGATAGCAGTTAATTGATTTGTTTTGTTAAGTTGCTGAAATGTTTCCAGGGTCTGTGCAATATCAGGTGTCAGGACTGCTGTATTCCTTCCTCTCATCTGCAAGTGTGTTCTGAGATGGAAGTGGTTTCAGCTAGGCAGCTTATGTGTTTCCAGAAATTCCCTATGATGTAAGATGATGGTTTTCCTATTATCAGATATGAAAGGAAGTAGTAGAAACTGCTTCCCCATTGCTAGTGGTATAAAGGGGGGCCCACTATCTTTTTGTCATTTTTCAGGCAGCTCTCGGGTCTGAATACTAAATTTTCTTTACCACTGCTTCCAAATGTAGGAAGAGACAACAGATGCTTGGAATAAATAGAAATTAGAACAGCTGTCCAAGCCCCATGCTGACTCACTTGAATGTCCCTGGGGTCAGTAGTAAGCCAGGACCTCATTTACGGACAGGCTACTTTGTCTTCTGATCTCATGACTTCTCTCCTTTGTAAGTTGTTTCAGAAAGACCTATATACAACTTAAAAAGTCTAGCTGGGAAATTCTGGTCTAAGAAATAGCAAATTAGGGAATCCTCTTGGGCTGTTCTTGGCTTACTTTTCCTGATGCCTTCTGTCACTTAATGAGATTTTTTTTTTGCAGTTTTGTTTTCTTTTTTTTAATTGATATATTTTTTATTTACATTTCAAATAATTTCCCCTTTTCTGGGTCCCCACTCCCCGCAAGTCCCATAAGCCCTCTTCCCTGCCCCTGTTCCTCCATCTACCCAATCCCGCTTTCCTGTTCTGGAATTCCCCTACACTCCTGCACTGAATCTTTCTAGCTAGAACCAGGGGCCACTCCTGCATTCTTTTTGGACATCATTTAATATGTGGATTATGTCTTGGGTATTCAAAGAGTCTAGGCTAATGTCCACTTATCATTGACTGCATTCCATGATTGATCTTTTGAGACTGGGTTAACTCACTTAGTATGATGTTCTCCAGCTCTATCCATTTGTCTAAGAATTTCATGAATTCATTGTTTCTAATGGCTGAATAGTATTCCATTGTGTAAATATACCACATTTTTTTTGTATCCATTCCTCCATTGAAGGACACCTGGGTTCTTTCCAGCTTCTGGCTACTACAAATAGGGCTGCTATGAACATAGTGGAGCATGTGTCCTTATTGCATGCTGAAGAATCCTCTGGGTATATGCCCAGGAGTGGTATAACAGGGTCCTCAGGAAGTGTCATGCCCAGTTTTCTGAGGAACTACCAGACTGATTTCCAAAGTGGTTGCACCATCTTGCAATCCCACCAGCAGTGGAGGAGTGTTCCTCTTTCTCCACATCCTCACAAACACCTGCTGTCTCCTGAGTTTTTGACCTTAGCCATTCTTACTGGTGTGAGGTGAAATCTCAGGGTTGTTTTGATTTATATTTCCCTAATGATTAATGATGTTGAACATTTCTTAAGGTGTTTGTCAGCCCTCCAAAGTTCTTCATGTGAAAATTCTTTGTTTAGCTCAGTACCCCACTTTTTAATGGGGTTATTTGGTTCTCTGGGTTCTACCTTCTTGAGTTCTTTGTATATATTAGATATTAGCCCTCTGTCGGATTTAGGGTTGGTGAAGATCCTTTTCCAATCTGTTGGTTGTAGGCTTCATCCCAGGGATTCAGGGATGGTTCAAATATAAGGAAATCCATAAATGCTATCCACTGCATAAACAACCTCAAAGAAAAAAACCACATGATCATTTCATTAGATGCTGAAAAAGCATTTGACAAAATTCAGCATCTTTTCATGCTAAAAGTCTTGGAAAGGATAGGAATTCAAGGCCCATATCTAAACATAGTAAAAGCAATATACAGCAAACCGGTAGCCAACATCAAACTAAATGGAGAGAAACTTGAAGCAATCCCACTAAAATCAAGGACTAGACAGGGCTGCCCTCTCTCTCCATATCTTTTCAATATAGTTCTTGAAGTCCTAGCTAGAGCAATTAGACAACAGAAGGAAGTCAAAGGGATACAAATTGGAAAGGAAGAAGTCAAACTATCACTATTTGCAGATGATATGATAGTATACTTAAGTGACCCTAAAAACTCTACTAGAGAACTTCTACAGCTGATAACCAACTTTAGCAAAGTGGCTGGTTACAAAATCAACGCAAGCAAATCAGTAGCCTTTATATATTCAAAGGACAAGCAGACTGAGAAAGAAATTAGGGAAATGACTCCCTTCACAATAGCTACAAACAGCATAAAGTATCTTGGGGTGACTCTAATCAAATAAGTCAAAGACCTATATGACTAGAACTTCAGATCTCTGAAGAAGGAAATCGAAGATTTCAGAAAATGGAAAAATCTTCCATGCTCGTGGATTGGCAGGATTAATATAGTTAAAATGGCCATCTTGCCAAAGGCAATCTACAGATTCAATGCTATCCCCATAAAAATCCCAACCCAGTTCTTCATAGAGCTAGAAAGAGCAATTCTCAAATTCATCTGGAATAACAAAAAGCCTAGGATAGCTAAAACTATTCTCAACAGTAAAAGAACTTCTGGGGGATTCAGTATTCCAGACTTTAAACTTTACCACAGAGCAATAGTGATAAAAACTGCATGGTATTGGTACAATGTCAGGCAAGCAGATCAATGGAATAGGATTGAAGACCCAGAAATGAACCAACACACCTATGGTCACTTGATCTTTGACAAAGGAGCTGAAAGCATCCAGTGGAAAAAAGATAGTCTTTTCAAAAATGGTGCTGGTTCAATTGGCGGTCAGCATGCAGAAGAATGTAAATCAATCCATTCTTATCTCCTTGTACTAAGCTCAACTCCAAATGGATCAAGGACCTCCACATAAAACCTGACTCACTGAAACTAATAGAATAGAAACTGGGGAAGACCCTTGAGGACATGGGCACAGGGGAAATGTTCCTGAATAGAACACCAATAGCTTATGCTCTAAGATAAAGAATCCACGAATGGGACCTCATAAAACTACAAAGTTTCTGTAAGGCAAAGGACACTGTCAAAAGGACAAAACGTCAACCAACAGATTTGGAAAGGATCTTCACCAACCTTAGTGAGATTTTAAGACCTTAGGTTTATTCATCTCTGAAAGTTAGGATCCAACCCCCTTAGGATTCAAAGTGCTGAGATTATAGGAATTTACTACCTGATTTTCACAGAGTTTTACTTAAACATAGAAGAAATATTTGAAATCCATTTTAAATTTTTAAAAAATTCATTACATTTTTTTTTCAGTTTTGACATTTTTCATTCTCTTCCCACAACTCCTTCCAATTCCTTTCTTCCTCATTACGGACCAAATTTCATGATTCATTTGCTTGCTCCCTCCAAACTACTTCTGCAAAAACAAAACAATAACAAACCAAAAAACAAAATAAAAGCAAACAGTAAGACATAAAAAGTGTCTTTTTAAAGGTTGGATTTAAGGTGCATTCTATGAGATGGAAACCATACCTGGATACTGCTTGAAGTACCCATGAGCTGAAGATCCAAGGGTCCTGGGAGGAAATCTACTACTGTTATTTGCAACCCTGATTTTTTGAATTTTCAACTGAACAGACCTAGAAAGATTTCTCTAATATGGCCAGATTCTGACGCAAGGAAGATAATGAGTACCCCGACCTTTGTGCAGAGTTGCTTTCTTTATTTCTATTCCTCTTTAATTAGACTATTTCTAAATCTATATGGCTGTTATGTGTGACATATATAGATATGCTATCTGCTCTTCCTTGACTCTATTGAATCAGTACAACTTTTCTGTGTGACTATTTTATTTCTACAGCTGTCTATCATCAGTGATGGTTGAAGAAAGCATATTAGCTTTTCAAATATTAAGTAGGAAATTAAATGAAATCCACACAAATTTAGCTTGTAGAAGTTTAATATTTACTAAAATAGCTCATTTCTTCTGTTTTCACAAGTTATCCATAATGTAAATATAGATAACAATAGTCTATCAATAACTGTAATAAAAGAAGAAAGGGAGGTCTGTCAAAGTGTTTAGGAAATGAAACTCTTTACCAGATCATCTGTGCACAGAAGAACTGTCATCAATTAATGAACCAAACTGAAACATGAAAAGCTGACCTCCAACAACTCCAAAAAATACTTTCAGATGAAGAAAAGTGATTCCTAGATAATATAACATACAGGTAATCATGGTGAATTCAGAATCATATTCAGTATTTCAAATATATAAAATTTGTAAAAATGATAACACCAGAGATGGATTTCATTAGTATTCTTTATTTTTAATTTTTAAAAATTTTTATTTATTCACTTTGAATCTTGCTCAATGCCCCTCTTCCCAGTCACCTTTCCCACAATCCTTCCTCCAATCCCCTCTCCCATTCTCCTATGTGAGTGTAGGGGACTCCTTAGTATCCCCGTATCCTAGCAAATCTCTGTGAGACTAGGCACTTCCTCTGCACTGAGGTCAGAAAAAGCAGCCCACTTAGACGAACATGACAGGCAATAGCTTTTGACATAGCCCCGCTCTAGTTGTTCAGGATTCCTATGAAGACCAAACTGTACATATGCTACATATGTGTGTTGAGGGGCACTAGGTCAAGCCAATGTATTCTTTTTGCTTAGCAGTTCAGTCTCTGAGAGCCCTAAGGTCCAAGTTAGTTAACCTGGTCTTCCTGTAGAGTTTCATCTCCTTTGGGGACTGCAATCCTTTCCCCAATTCTTCCATAAGACTTTTGAAGTTCCATCCGCTCTTTGAATGTTGGTCTCTGCATCTGTCTAAGAAAGCTGCTCCTTGGAGACTCTCAGCAGACTGCCATGCTAGACTCCTGTCTGCAAGCATAACAGAGTATCATTAATAGTGTCCGGAATTGGTGCTTGCTCATGGGATGGGTCTCAGGTTTGGCCAGTGACATTCCAGCATTCTAACTTGGGCCTTCCTTCTTGTTTAGCTTCTTTGGGTTTTTGCAGTGTAGCATATGTGTCTTATATTTTATGGCTAATATCCACTTATAAGTGAGTACATGCCACACAGGCCCTTTTGGATCTGGGTTACCTCACTCTGAATGATATTCTTAAGTTCCCTCCATTTGCCTGCAAAATTTATGATGTTTGTGTTTTTAATAGGTGGATAGTATTCCATTGTGTAATGTAGGCTTTGAATTTCTATATCCCACTTTTAATAACAGATTTCAAATGCTTCAACTCCCCTTCTATAAGTAGGGGAGATGAGATGCTAAATAAGGGATATGGACCTGTTTTGAAGTAGTTTGGGGGGTGATTCAAGTTTCTCTTTGTCAGGATACCAGTAATACAATTCAGGGTCAGAATAACATGAATCATCAGCAGTGGTATAATCCAGCAGAAACTGTCAGGCCACTGCCAAATTGGCAGGAGTCAGCAAAGACAATGTGAGAAGTTCTCCTGGAGACCCACCTGGTCTTGGTCTCTTTTGCTGACATTGAAAAGATAGCCATGCAAGCATGCCTTTCCTGTCCATTGAGTCCAGTTTATACTCCAAACAACACATGTCCTCTCATGTCCTTAAGAAAATACCACCTGAGTCTGTCGTTATCAAAACACTACATGAACTTGTTATCACATGATACCACCTGAAACTTCCACTTCAGTGTAGATATACCATGTTTTCTTTATCTATTCTTTAGTGGAGAAATATTTGAGTTGTTTCCAGTTTCTGGCTATTGCCAATAAATCTGCTATGAACATAGTTGAACAAGTGTTCCTGTGGGATGGTAGAGAATCTTTTGGGTATATGTCCAGGAGTGGTATACCTGGGTTTTGAGGTAGAACTAGTCCCAGTTCTCTGAGAATCTGACAAATTAATTCCCAAAGTGGTTGTACAAGTTTGCACTCATACCAGCAATGGAGGAGTATTCCTCTTGCTCCATATTCTCAACAGCGTATGTTTTCACTTGAGGTTTTTATCTAATTCATTCTGAGGGGGTATATGAAAAAATCTCTAAGTTGTTTTGATTTGCATTTCCATGATGATGAAGGACTTTGAACATTTCTTAAAGTGCTTCTCAGACATTTGAAATTCATCTATTGAGAATTCTCTGTTTAGCTCTGTACCCATTTCTAATCGGGTTGTTTAGACTGTTGAAGTTGAACTTCTTGAATTCTTTATATATTTTATAGACATTAGCCCTCTTTCAGATGTAGGGTTGGTGGAGATCCTTTCCTCATCTGTAGGCTGCTGATTTGTCCTATTGACACTGTCCTTTGCCTTACAGAAGCTTTTCAGTTTCATGAGATTTCATTTATCAGTTGTTGATCTAAGAACCTGAGCCTTTGGTGTTCTGTTCAGGAAGGTGTCTCTTATAAATATGAGTTCAAGGTTATTCCGTACTTTCCATTCTATTAGGTTCAGTGTAACCAGGTTTATGTTGAAGTCTTTGATCCATGTTAGTACTTTTGCATCAATGTTCATAAGAGAATTTGGTATGAAGTTTTCTTTCTTGAATCTTTGTGTGGTTTAGGTATCAGAGTGACTGTGCCTTGATAGGATGAATTTGGCACTGTTTCTACTTTGTGGAATAGTTTGAGGAGTATTAGTATTACTTCTTTGAAAATCTGGTAGAATTCTGTATTAAAACCATCTGGCCCTGGGATTTTTTTTTTTTTCGGGGGGGAGATTTTTGATGATTGCTTCTATTTCCTTGGGGGTTATAGGGCTGTTTAAATAGTTTAAGTGATCTTGATTTAAATTTGTTAAGAGGTATATGCCTAGGAAATTATCCATTTCATCAAGATTTTCCAATTTTGTGAAATAAAGTCTTTGGAAGTAAAATCTTATGATTCCTTGTACTTCATCAGTGTCTCTTGTTATCTCTCCCTTTTCATTTCTGATTTTATTTGTATACTGTCTCTCTGTCCTTTGGTTAGTTTGGCTAAGGGTTTGTCTATTTTGTTGATTTTCTCAAAGAATCACCCCTTGGTTTTGCTTATTCTTTTTATTGTTTTGTTTGTTTGTTTCTAACTGATTGATCTCTCAACCCTGATTTTGATTTCCTGCCTTTTACTCCTGTTCAGTGTGATTCTTTTTCTAGAGATTTTAGGCACACTTTTAAATTGTTGATATGAGAAATTTCTAATTTCTTTGGGGGGGCACTTGGTGCTGTGGGCCTATGGGATGGAGGCCCAGCCAGATGCAAAAGTTCTGGCAGAAGGGAAAGGGGGTGAGCAGGCAGGGAAGTCATCTCAGCTGGTTCCAGCTCAGTCTTCACTGTGCTACCATCTGGTGGGCAGAGGAAGGCTGCCTAGCCAGGGAGGAATCCAGCAGAGCTGCTGGTGGTGTTTTGGGAGAGTAGACCTCTTCCCTCGTATTACAGATCTTATGACAGAAGCTCTCAGAAGACTAGGTAGTTCTCATGCATCTTTTATTCCCTGGATAAATACAGTTTTGGGGGTGATTCAGAGTTTGAGAGTAGGTGCTTCTCATTGACTTGAACTGAGAGCTTGAGGAACCTTATTTACATGGGGTAAGTCTTGGTGCTGATAGCCACACACCTCTCCTGTGTGGGGGTTGTGGGAGTTGTAACTGTGAGAAAGGCCACGGAGGCCAGGAGGCATGACTGAACTCCTTCCATGCCACATAGAGAGAAGTCCCAGCTACTAAGTTATAAGGGTTCAAGGTCAGTGCTCAACTTGGTCCCAGACTACCTGTGCACAGCTTACCTCCCAACAAGTACTACAAACTTTTCTCTTAGCAGTGGTTTGTTGTGTCACATAAATACCTTCATTTTCATTGAATTCTAGAAAGACTTTAATTTCTTTCATTTTTTTCTTCCCTGACCCAGAGATTATTGAGTAGACAGTTGTTCAATTTCCATGGGTTTGTAGGCTTTTTTGGTGTTTCTGTTGTTCCTGAAGTCTACTTTTAGCCTATGGTAGTCTGATAGGAGATGGGGTGTTATTTCAATATTCTTGTATCTGTTGAGGCTTACTTTGTGACCAAGTATATGATCAACTTTGTAGAAGGATCCATGGGGTACTGAGAAGGAGGTCTAATCTTTTGTGTTTGAGTGAAATATTCTATTTATTTATTTATTTATTTATTTATTTATTTATTTATTTATTTTTATACTCCAGATTTTATGCCCCACATCTACCCTCCAACTGTTCCACATCCCATACCTCCTCCCAACCCCATGTCTCCACCAGGATGTCCCCACTACCCACCACGCACCCAACCAGACAAAAATCCCTGGGGCATTCAGTTTCTTGAGGGTTAGGTGCATCTTCTCTAATTGAACCCAAACCTGACAGTCCTTTGCTGTATATGTGCTGGGGGGGGCGGGTCATATCAGCTGGTGTTTGCTGCCTGGTTGGTGGTCCAGTGTTTTAGAGATCTTCTAGGCCTAGAATTCTGTTTTCCATCTCATGTAATCTGTTGGTGATTCTTGTAACTATTGTTCCTTTTCTCTTCCCTTGGTTTTCCATTTCCAGGATTACCCTCAGTTCGTTTTTTCTTTATCGCTTCTATTTCCATTTTCAGGTCTTGAACAGTTTTATTTATTTCCTTCACCTGATTAGTTGTATGCTCCTTTATGTTTATAGGATTTGTTTCCTCTTAGAACACCTCTACCTGTTTGATTGTATTTTCCTGTGTTTCTTTAAGATATTTATTCTTTTCCTCTCTAAATATCTCTATCACTTTTATAAGATTGTACTTAAGATCATTTTGCTGTGATTTGGCTGTGTTAGGATATCGAGGACTTGCTGTGGATGGGTAGCTGTGCTCTGAAGGCGTCATATTGCCCTGGCTCTTATTGTTTTTTGATGGCCTATAGCCATCTGCATGGCTTTGGTCCCTGGAATTTCCTCTTGTAGTATGTGTTGCAAAGGGGGTTAACCTTGATCATCCTGGTGTATAAGGCCTCCAATGGCTATCTTAGGCTAAGTGGTTCCAGATCAGCAGTTATGTATGGTTCAGCATCCACAGGTCTGATGATGGGGGGTGCAGAGGTGGCCAGAGAATAGATTCTGCCAGGGATAGCAGACTGCTCAGGGCAACTGGGGGAATCCCAGAGAATTCATTGATTAAGGAAGGTTGGTAGGGGAAATTAAGCTAATACATGATTCGTGATTTACAGGTGTGATGAAGTTGGGCAGAGAGGTGGCAGGAGGATGGGAGTCTGCTGGAGATCGCATACTGCCTATGGAAGCTGAAGATGCCCAGAGGAGTCAGCAAGCAATAAAGATAGGTAGGAGAAGGGAGGCTAACCTGTATGGTTCATGACTCACAGGCCTGATGAAGGTCATGAATGTCAGGGGAGAGGTGCCAGGAGAATTTCATTAGCATTCTTGATGGAATTTCAGAAGCGAAGTTTAAAGGCTTCATTTTTATTCATTAAAACAGCAATTTTCTTTTTCAATTTTTAAATAATACACAATTTAACACAATGAAATCAATATTGTATATAGCTTGCATGTTTTGACCAACCAATAAAGTCACATTATAAACAGAAAACTTACTACAAAGCTTTGCCATATTCCCAAGCGGCCACTTTTAATCATCTTGTATCTTCATGAAGCTGCCATACCCCATGGTTGATCTCTTTCATCATTATTATATCAATGAGGAATTCATGAGAAAAAATTTTAATAAGGCAAATTAAACAGAAAGCATAAAAGACCTAAATGTATATGGCACAATAAAAGCAATACTAAGAATAAAGAAGTTACTCATAATGAAGGAACAACATAGCATTCTGATTTTAGTAATTTGATATTGATGGTATCTTAAATGTATACATGTGAGTTACTAGCTAACCATTTTTTTTCAAAATATTTAGTTGTTTCAACTAAAGATGCCATTACTCATTTCTTCCTCAGTGATTTTGAATGCCACTGTATATATCTGAAATGTTCCCATGTACACTACACTTGCTGCACTTTCTTCATTACAATTTAATTGTTGTTTTAACTACAATTGCTATTTAAAATTTTTCTTGGTCACTGATAGTTTTCAGAATGTCATATTTATTTTTTATAAAATTTGAAGGCAGTTAAATTATGTTTATAGGTTATTTTGCTACTAGAATCAGGCATATTGTGTTCACTCACACACATGCAGTTTTGTACTGTAAATGATGAAGAGAAGAAAGCAGAACTGAGGAAACAGCCTTTTATATAGTGCTCTACCTGCATGTATGCCTGCAGATCAGAAAAGGACACTAGATGGTTATAAGCCACTATGTAGTTGGTGTGAATTGAACTCAGGATCCCTGGAAGGACAGCCCAACTCTTATCCTCTCAGACATCTCTCCAGCTCCTAGAGGAGGCAGCCTGTAGAAGCTAGCTGTGCCTCTTGCTCAGTAGGCAACTCAGTTGAAGACAAAATAAAGAAGGGATAATGAGAAATAAAAGTGAAATGGAAGGGTTATTAAAGGTAAAATTAAGTGGGTAATACAAAAAAATAAAGCTTCATCACTTTTACATATCATTTTGAGTAAGATAATCTAGATCCAGAAAGAAAAATGTCTCATATGTTCATTCATTCTGAATGTTAACTGAATCTTTACATATGTGTGGTTTTTTTTTTAAGATGCCCACAGATGTCAGAAAATTAGGAAAGGACCATTTGGAGAGGGCAACATTCAAGGTAGAGAGTGAGAGAACGGGGAAAGGGAACAATGAAACAACATTGATTAAATGTGGTAGAGAAAGGAGGAGGAAGGAGAAAAGTGAGGAGGAATAACTAACACTGAGGACATGCAAAATGTCACAAAAACTACTGCTGCAGAAATAAATGAGTTTACCCCATAATGGAAAAACTAAGCTTTCTTTCATAAACCTTATGATCTGCCTAGACAGAGATTCTTGGTCCCATTACCTGGTCAGATATTAAACAATTTGTATTAGACATCAGAGGCTAAAAAATTAAAAAGTACAATGCTAAAAATGGATAATCTCTATTGAAGTTCTTGGCCAGCCAGGTCCCATAGACCCTAAAATATTGCTTGTTATTGCCATTGCTTTTAGTTACCCCACTGAACAATCAATTACTAAAGTTACTCCATGCCAGGACTCCTAACAGCAGGAACAGCGGATGTATCTGACTCTGTTACCTGCCTTCATATCCCTTTCCTGTAACTTGGCTACCTTGCCTAGCCACAATAGAAGAAGATGTACCTAGTCCTACTGCAACATGATATGCTAAGATGAGCTGATATCTATGGGAGACCTCCCTTTTTCTGAGCCTCTTCTAAGGAGAAAGGGAGGATAAGAGGATGGCAGGAAGGTGAGTTAAGAGGGACTTATGGTGAAGAGGGGAAGGAGGGAAAGATGTGACCCAGATGTAAAGTAAATATAAGCAAGCGAACAAAATAATTTTTTTTTAAAGACACCACATGCTTGGGTTACAGAACTTGGATATATCAAACTGGTACTGATCTGGAAGATTTTTTTAATTGCCTAGCTTTATCAGTGAAAGAATGATGGAAAATATATAAAGGAATTATTAGTCCACCTCTAATTAGTTCATACCTTGTGAGCTATGATAATGACCTATCTGGTGAGATGTGCCTACATGTACAATAGTGGTATGGAAGTCATGGAAGTAAGGAAGAACTTTTGGATTGGATGGAAGTTTCACTCCAGTAATTTTAACATATATCTGGCTTGGTTATTGAAACCAAGAATCTGTGGCTAGACAGCTCACAGAATGTATGAGGGAACCTACTACTATTATTCTGCTGAAGAAAAAATATTGAAACATTAAAATGACTTATCCTTCTATACATAGACCAGTGCACCACTCTAGACACACAGTAGCATCTTTTTTGCAATAAATGGCAATTAGCACAGAGACCCACAATTTTTCAAGGTATAGAAAATAGGAGATTATAGATTAGTCAGTGTTAAGTAGAACATCTCTATCACACCTCTTTCACCAAAGCCTCAAACGACTGTGGAATTGTAGGTAGAAAAATTGTAGAAGGCAGAGTCTGTGGATGATTACAAAGAAAGAGTGATTTCCAGAAAAAAACAGAACAGTTGCATGCATGAACTCACAGTGGTTGTAATAGTATGCACAAGACTTGGGCAAGACCAAACTACTTAAAATTCCCACAAATTTTAGTGGTCATGTTTAATATCAACAAAACATCCAATGGAAAGCCATATTCTGTCACTTACAATTTAAGCACAATTTTGGCTTTATGACTGTTAAGATTCATGATGTAATCATTATATTCCAGGAAGTAATCACGATATTTCTTCATTGAAAGTCTTTATGTGTATTATCTAATTAGCTCTCAAAACAGTGGTATAAAATAGGTGTTTTATTACATAGAATTTATAACTTAAAGATGTGGTTGAGAAAGGCTATATGCATGTTTTAAGTTATACAAGAAAGTTACCCTGAATTCCAACAGTTGCACTCTGACAGCAAACCTGAACGACCTCATCACTGCTCTGTAAGGATTATACAATAAGGAAGAAAAAAAAATCTCAGTGTGAAGAAACCTTTTATGTGAATACAACTGGCTGAGATAATTAATTGGCCAAACTGTTATGAAATGATTTATATAAATACACACAGAACTTTTCTCTGGGTAATTATCCTATAAAATATCCCATGGAGTTTTTATCCCAAAAAGTATTTAATAATTTCATTCCCATACTTTTAAATCAACATATACGCATTTACTGGTTTGCTTTATCCAGGAGGATTACACTCATAGTGAAATCTGACTTTAAGGAAGAAGTAAATTTAGAAGATAGTTATTAGAAAGAATTACCTAGAAAGTAGATTATACTGTCTACAACCATCTTCCAAAAATTCTCTTTAAAGCCCCTGTGACCTCCTTATTCCTCAGACTATAGATGAGGGGATTCAGAGCTGGAGTGACAACAGTATAGAAAATGGAGAGGATATTATCTTGTTTGGGACTGTGGAATTGACTGGGAAGGACATACATGAGTGAAGAACCCCCATACCACATCCCAACCACAATCAGATGAGAAGAACAAGTGACAAGGGCTTTCTTCCTGCCCTCATTTGAGGGCATGTGGAGTACAGTAAACAGAATTCGTATATAAGAGGCCAGAATAATAGCAAGAGGGAGAATTAGCATAGAAACACCTGCCAAATAAACCATCAACTCATATGTGGAGGTGTCTGCACAGGCCAGCTTCAACAATGGAGGGATCTCACAGAACAGGTGTCTGATCTGCCGGGATTTACAGAACGGATAGTGCATAGTATAGATGGTAAGTCCTAGGGCTATGACTGATGCCAGGATCCATGTAGTACCTACTATGAACCAGCAGATGCTTGGTCTCATGAAGATCATGTAATTTAGAGGATGACAAATGGCCACATACCTGTCATAGGCCATAAAGGCCAGAAGGAGGTCCTCTGCACTACCCAGTGCCAGTTCTAGAAACATTTGAAGAGCACAACCTCCAAAGGAGATGGTGTTGTCTTTGAGCAGAAAATCCATGACAGCCTTTGGAGTGATAACTGATGTCAGGAGGAGGTCCATGAGAGACAGCTGTCCAAGCAGGAGATACATGGGCACATGGAGCCGGGCATCCATGGTGATGACCAGGAGTAGTACTCCATTGCTGGTTATAGCCAACATGTACAGAGCTGTGATTGTGGCACAGAGCAGTTCAGGAGAGCCACTGTCATCCAGAATGCCCACTAAGATGAAGCCATTGCCCATGGTCAAGTTCCTAAACTCCATTTTGAGTGATATGTTTAGTTGCCTAGAAACAGAGGAGTCAATTGAATTTTATTATTATAGAACTAGCTTTTATGTTAAGACTTTGATACTCCAATAAAATGTTATCTCTTATGTATAAATAACTTTGCTTGCTTATATCTAAATTTGGCTTTTTATTATATCTTGATAAATATTCTGAAGATGGGTATTAAAATTACTCCTGGAAAGGAGGAACTCAACTCTAGACTACAAGATTCTCAGAATATAGAACATATAAATGTCCCAGTACAGCCATACACAGATGTACTGAAACAGAAGTGCATAGGATGTTATAATACAGCAGAACTCAAGGAAGTAAGACATCAGCACATGGAAGTGCTAGTAAGGAGCACACAAGGGTATACTAGTACACCACTGCACATAAATGTTATAGTAAAGCATTATATATTTTTATTACTTAAGTGCTAAATAATGGCATCTTTGCAAAACCTGATGCACTGTTACTACAGTGTAAAGTGATATGCATTTACAACATGGTAGGTGCATGAACTTGTGGGATCTGGACATGCCTTTAACAGTCCTAAAATAGAATAATTGAAAGGAAAATTGAACTCAAAGCAGTAGGAACTCTGAAAATTTAGTTTAATTATTAGAGCTCTGCTTTGCACTCCATTTATTGCCATAAAATGCTCAGAGGCTGCACATTTCATTGTGGGAGAGACAAATCCATTACCTTGGATGATGAGAAGCCAAATTGTCTGACCACCTCTGTTCCACTTCAACTGCATGAAGATTGAAGTTATTTAATACAAAGGAGGGGAGAAGTGACTTTTCAGTTGTACCTAATTGGTTTGTTTTGCTAAGTTGGTTAAGTAGGGAAGGAATTCTTACAATGTCAGGTGTCTGTTCCTTCCTTTCATCTACAGATGTTTTCTGGAGATGTCAGTGCAGCCAGGCAGCTAACAGTCTTTGGGTAGTATACCACTGGTCAAGAGGTCTTCCAGTTCTCATAACTGAGAATGAGTAGGAACTTTCTGTTTAACAGGCTTTATGGAAAGAAATCTTCTAGTTCCTTGTTAGTTATCCAACCCATCTAGACGCTAAGATTTTTTTATTGCTTCTTCCATCTGGGAACAAGATCAATGATGTATGAAAGACGTAGAAACAGGAAGAGATGTCCAAAGGGCTCCACCTAAACATACCTGAGCATAGTGGAAAAGAGAGGCTTTGTTGAGGGGCACACTATGCCTTTTGAGCTTGTGGCCTCCTCTTTTCTTTTTTCTTTGGCTCTCTTTAGAGGGACTTATCTCCCAGCTGAGATGGCCTCCCCTGGAAATGTAAATCTAAGAAAAGGTGCATTAATGAAGCCTCTTGGGCGGGTTTTCTAGCTTGTTTTTCTGAGCTCTTTGTCTCTGAATAAGCTCTGAGACTATAGCTTTCTCTCACCATTGAATGCAGGATCCATCAACAGAACAGACAAGAAATGGAAAAATAGTCTAGAATAATAATATGGGGGTATTGTAAAAGTGATCAAAATAAATGATATACTTGTGGGAAAATGTCATAATGAAGCCATCCTTTCATAAAATGGCTACTTACTAATTACAATTTTTTCAGCAAGATATTCTAGTATTTATAGCAAATGATCCATAAGATTGTCTCCTTTTGGTATACTTCATGTACAGTCTAAAATAATAGTTTGTACTGTTTTAGGCAAATATTTTTCAATTAATTATTTCATTTATTTATATTCCAGTCATTGCCCTTTCCTGGTCCATCTCCACTGTTCCTCACCCCATTACCTTTCCCCTTTGCCTCTGAAAGGATGCTCCCCCTCCCCTAACAGGTATTCCTCTCCCCACTTCCTTGTGGTGCATCTTATCTCATTGAGGCCAGACCAGGCAGTGTTCTGCTATATCAGTGCCAGGGGTCTTAGACTGGCCCGTGTATATGCTGCCTGATTGGTGTCTCTGTCTTTGGGAGATCCCAGGGGTCTGGGTTAGTAGAGACTGCTGGTCTTCCTACAGGGCTGCCCTCCCCTTCACCTCCTTCCATCCTTCACCTAATTCCTCCATAGGGGTCCCACCTTCAGGCCAATGGTTGGGTTAAAGTATTTTCATCTGACTCAGCTACTGGTAAGATCTCTGAGAGGACCGCCATGCTATGCTCCTGTCTATAAGCATCATAGCATCAGTAATAGTGTCAGACCTTGGTGCCCCTCTATAAGATTGATCCCACATTGGGCCAGTTAATGGACTGCCATTCCTTAAGTCTTTTCTCCATTTTT
The DNA here is from genome assembly GCF_947179515.1 of Apodemus sylvaticus. Lineage (NCBI taxonomy): Eukaryota > Metazoa > Chordata > Mammalia > Rodentia > Muridae > Apodemus > Apodemus sylvaticus. The sequence continues at coordinate 99,886,639 of NC_067472.1, forward strand.
GTCCCTGCACTTCTTTTAGACAGAAACTATTTTGAGTCAGAAATTTTGACTGTGGATTGGTAACCCCACCCCCTCCACTTAGGGCCCTGTCTATCTACTGGAGGTAGACTCTTGGATCCCTCTCCCCACTGTTGGGCATTTGGCTAAGGCTACCCCCATTGAGTCCTGAGAGTCTCTCACCTCCTGGGTTTCTGGGACTTTCTAGAAGATCCCCATGCCTCACACCTCCCGAAGCTGTATATTGACATTCATTCTTCTGGTCCTCTGGGTTTCTTTCCTATCCTGCCCATACATGATCCTGTTACCCTTATTTCCTCTTCTCCTCTCCCTCACAGGTCGCACCCTCTCTCTGCCTCTGCCTCCTATAGTTATTTTGTTTCCTCTTCTAAGTGAAATTGAAACAATTGGGCCTTCCTCCTTGTTAAACTTCTTGCAGTCTCTTGGTTGTATACTGGATATTCTGTACTTTTTGGCTAATATCCAGTTGTCAGTGAGTATATACCATGCATATTCTTCTGGGTCTTGGTTACCTCAGTCAAGATGTTATTTTCTAGTTCCATCAGTTTGCCTGCAATATTCATGATGTCCTTGTCTTTAATAGCTATAGTATTCCATTGTGTAAATGAACCACATTTTCTCTATCGGTTCTTCAGTTGAGGGATATCTGGATTGTTTCTAGTTTCTGGATATTACAAATAACACTTCTATGAACATGATGGAGCATGTGTCTTTGTGGTATGGTGGAGTATCCTTTGGGTATATGCCCGGGAGTGATATAAGCTGGATTTTCAGATATACCTAATCCCAGTTTTCTGAGGAACCATCAAATTGATTTCCAGAGAGCTATATGATTTTATAATCCCTCCAGCATTGGAATAACAATTTAATAGGTAAAAATCATTCTCAGCAAAACAAATAACTAAAATCACACCATTTATGGATGTGCAAAATTACAGATATGTGATTAAATGTGTTCTCAAGGAAGACATGAGACATTCCCAGAAAGTAAGGATATGTTGAGAAAAGGAAACACTTACAAACACTATGTGAACCTCTAAAACTGAGAGAAAATTAATTGACTGACACACACATAAACATCATAATGGAGAAATGATGATTCGATGCTAGAGGCAGAGCTTCAGGCAAGGAGCTGATACTATGTCCAGAATTCTAATAACCATGGCAGAAAAATTCAAAACCAGAAAAATGTTAGTTTTATAATAATAAATTGACTAGTTATTTAGGGGTATTTCTTCTACCCTTAAATAACCACTTAATACTGTGTAGTATTCTTATTATTTGTTATTTTTGTAATCAGCAAATAAATAGAAACCACTTAATTTCCTTAAATTTTAAAATAAAAAGCAACTTTCAAACATCATTTCTTAGCATTTATTTGTGTAATGAGTTGCTATGAGGAGACTGAGGAAGGAGAATAAGGAGGGAACTGGGTAAGAGGTAGGGAACAGCCTGTTTTACACCAATGTTAGGTGTGGTAAGTGCTGTCTGAGCAGCTGAGTTCTGTGGTCACCAACTAAATAGACATATACCTATGTGAACATGTGCATGAAAAGGTAGAAAGGAAAAACAGAATTAAATCAGCTTTAGAAGATACAAATATGTTAGGAGTTGGAAGAAGGAAGACCTGATATTAGAATTCCCTTGATTATCTTCTGTGACTGATAACAGCACACACAAGAAGCACGGGGGCTATTAGAGAATGGAAATCTCATAGAAACAGCAAGATGTGCACACACACACACACACACACACACACACACACACAAACACATGCTACATAATGGTTCATTATTTCTTGGTGAGTTCTTATCCCTATATATTAAGTCTTTGGGTTCCTAGGCAAGAAAATGTGGGCTGGAACAAGGCCTCAGCGTCAACAGCATATGTAATTGGTGCTGACATGCCAAGTCAGAGGACTAGCATTGAAGGATTCAGTACACAGGAATGGGCCCTGGGCTCTAGACCTGCCCACCCCAATCACACCCAGAGAAAGCATGGCTTACATAAATTCTGACACACTCTGGCACACAGATGAGGCCGCAACCCCCAACCCAATACCTGGCCTAACTGGGATCTGCCCAACCAGAGACACACCTTCCTTGCAGTTTGGACCTAATCCTGGGAATGGATCCTATACTCCAATCCCCACTCTCTGTCTCATCCACACATAGAGACAACAAGATTCCAAGGAGTTCTGACAGTCAGGCTTAGAGATCAGGCTCTCTAGATGCCCTCCCATACCCAGAAACAGCCTGACCCAAGGAGGCCCAACATTACCAGGCTCACAGTAGGGACAGGCTCTAGTCAGATACAGCAAGGCCAGCCAACACCAGAGATAACCAGATGGTAAGCTACCAGGGCAAAATCATAAGCAAGAAAAACCAATGCTATTTGGCATTATCAGAGCCCAGTTCTCCCATCACAGCAAGCCCTGTGTACCCCAACATACCTGAAAAGCAAGAATCTTATCTAAAATCCCATCTCATAAAAATGATAGAGGACTTCAAGAAGGGCATAAATAACTCCCTTAAAAAAATACAGAAGAAAATAGGTAGAAGCCCTTAAAGAGGAAACATATAATTCCCTTAAAGAAATACAGGAAAACACAAGCAAATAGGTGATGGAATTGAATAAAACCATCCAGGATCTAAAAAAAAAAATGGAAATAGAAACAATAGAAAAATAACAAAGGAAGACAATACTGGAGAAGGAAAACCAAGGGAAAAAATCAGGAGTCATGGATGCAAACATCACCAACAGAATGCAAGAGATAGAAGAAAGAATCTCAGGAATAGAAAATGCCAAAGAAAACATTGAAAAAACAGTCAAAGAAAATGCAAAAAAGCAAAGTGCTCTTAACCCAAAACATCCAGGAACTCTAGGACACAATGAAAAGACCAAACCTAAGAATAATAGGAATAAAAGAGAATAAAGATTCCCAACTCAAAGGGCCAATAATCATCTTCAAAAATTATAGAAGAAAACTTCCTTAAGAAGAAAGAGGAGCCAAAATATGCACAAGAAGCACACAGAATGGCAAATAGATTGGACAAGAAAAGATATTTCTCCCTTCACATAATAATCAAAATACCAAATGCACAAAACAAAGAAAGAATATTAAAAGCTGTAAAGGAAAAAGGTCAAGTAACATATAAAGGAAGTCCTATCAGAATAACACCAGATTCCTCAACAGAGACACTAAAATCCAGAAGCTCTTGGGTAGATGGTATACAGACCCTAAAAGAACAAAAATTCCAGTCCAAACTACTATATCCAGCAAAACTCTCAATCAACATAGATGGATGAACCAAGATTTTCTATGACAAAACAAAATTTAAACAATCTTTCCACTAATCCAGCCCAACAAAAGATAACAGAAGGAAAACTCCAAGACAAAAAGGGAAACTATACCCAAGCAAAAAGCAAGAAATTAATCTTCTCACAACAAACCCAAAAGAAGAATACAGCACAAACATAATTTCACCTCTAACAATAAAAATAACAGTAAGCAACAATCATTGGTCCTTAATATCTCTCAGCATCAATGGACTCAATTCCCCAATAAAAATATTTAGGCTAACAAACTGGATACATAAACAGGACACAGCATTTTGCTGTATACAAGAAACACACCTTAGTGGTAAAGCAGACATTACCTCAGAGTAAAAGGCTGGAAAAATATTTTTTAAGAAAATTGTCCTAAAAATAAAGCAGAAGTAGTCATTCTGATATCGAATAAAATTGACTTTCAACCAAAAGTTATGAAAAAAGATAGGGAAGGCTATTTCATACTCATCAAAGGAAAAATCCACCAGGATGAACTCTCAGTTTTGAACATCTGTGCCCTAAATGCAAGGGCACCCACATTTATAAAAGAATTGTTAGTAGAACACAAAGCACACATTGAACCTCATAATGAGAGACTTCAACACTCTACTCTCACCAATGGGCAGATCATGGAAACAGAAACAAAACAGAGACAGTGAAACTAACAAAAATTATGAACTAAATGGATTTAATATACATATACATACACACACACAGACTCTCTCTCTCTCTCTCTCTATATATATATATATATATATATATATATATATATATATACCAAATGCACAATATATATATATATATAACATTTCACCCTAAAACAAAAGACTATACCTTCTTCCTAGTGCCTCATGGTACCTTCTCCAAAATTGACCATATTATCATTCATAAAACAAGCTTTAACAAAAACAAGAATATTGAAATAATTATATATATTCCATCAGATCACTACAGACTGAGGCTAGACTACAACAACAATGAAAATAACAGAAAACCCACATACACATGGAAACTCAACAGCTCTTTACTCAATAACATGGTCAGGGAATAAATACAAAATGAAATTAAAGCCTTCCCAGTATCCAATGGAAATGGTTGCACAGCATGATCAAATTTATGGGACTCAAGGAAAACAGTGCTAATATGAAAATTCATAGCTCTGAGTGGCTCCAAAAAGATATTGGAGAGATCATAAACTAGCAGCTTAACAGCACATCTGAAAGCTCTAGAACAAAAAGAAGCAAACACATCCAAGAGGAGTAGAAGGCAAGAAATAATCAAACTCAGGGCTGAAATCCACCAAGTAGAAACAAATGGAACTGTACAAAGAATCAAAAAAATCAGGAGCTAGTTCTTTGAGAAAATAGACAAGATTATATAAACCCTTAGCCAAACTAACTAGAGAGCACAGAGGCAGCATCCAAAGAGAAAATTCAGAATTGAAAAGGGAGAAAACAACAGGAACTGAGTAAATTCATCATCAGATACTACTATAAAAGCCTATACTGTACAAAACTGGAAAATCTAGATGAAAAGGATGATTTTCTAGACAGATACCTGGAACCAAAGTTAAATCAGGATCACATAAGCCATGTAAACAGTCCTATAACAACTAAGAAAATAGAATCAGTCATTAAAAGTCTTTCAACCAAAAAAAAATCCCAGGACCAGATGGTTTTCGTGCAGAATTCTATAAGACCTTCAAAAAAGACCTAATACCAATACTCTTCAAACTATTACACCAAAGAGAAACAGAAGGGACTCTACCACATTTGGTCTATGAAGCCACAGCTACGCTGATAACATTACACAAAGACTCAACAAAGAAACAGAAATTCAAACCAATTTCGCTATGAATATCGGTGCAAAAGTACACAATAAAAATTTCACAAACTGAATCCAAGAACACATAAAAATAATCATTCAACATGATCAAGTAGGTGTCATTCCAGAAATGCAAGTATGATTCAGTATATAGAAATCCATCAATGTAATCCACTATATAAACAAACTCAAAGAAAAAAAACACATGATCATCTCATTAGTTGCTGAAAAAGTGTTTGTCAAAATATACCACTTCATGTTAAAAGTCTTAGAAGGATCAAGAAATCAAGTCCATTCTGAAACATAATGAAAGCAATATAGAACAAACCAATAGCCAACATCAAACTAAATAGAGAGAAATTTGAAGCAATCCCACTAAAATCAGGGACAAAACAATGCTACCCATTCTACCCCTATTTACCCCTCATGTTCTAGCCAGAGCAATTAGACAACATAAGGAGATCAAAGGGATACAAATTGGAAAGGAAGAAGTCAAGATATCACTGTTTGCAGATGATATGATGTTATGTATAAGTGACCCCCAAATTTTCACTAGAGAATTTCTACAGCTGATAACTTCTTCAAAGTGTTTAAGATCTAAAATTAACATAAACAAATCAGTAGCCTTTCTCTAGTCAGCACATTAATGGGCTGAGAATAAAATTGGGGAAAAGATACCCTTCACAATAGTCACAAATAATATAAAGTATCAGTCTGATTCTAACCAAACAAGTGAAAAATCTGTAGGCCAAGAGCTTCAAGTCTCTGAAGGAAGAAATGAAGGAAGACCTCAGAATATGGAAAGTTCTTCCATGCTCATGGATCAGCAGGATTAACACAGTAATGATGCCCATCTTACCAAAAGCAATCTACAGATTCAATGCAATCCCCATTAAAATTCCAACTTAATTCTTCACAGAAATAGAATAATTCCAAAAAGGCAGGTAGATCAATGGAATAGAATTGAAGTCCCAGAAATAAACTCACATATCTATGGTCACTTGATCTTTGACAAAGAAGTTAAAACCATACAGTAGGAAAAAGTCAGCATATTCAACAAATGGTGCTGGTTCAACTGGTAGTAAGTAGAAGAATACAAATTGATCCATTCTTATCTCCTTGTACATAGCTCAAATCCAAGTTAATTAAGGAACTCCACATAAAACAGATATTCTGAATCTAATAGAACAGAAAGATAGAATAAGCCTTAAATACATTGGCACTGGGGAAAATTTCCTGAACAGACCACCAAAGATCAACTATTGACAAATGGAACCTCATCAAATTGAAAAGCTTCTATAAGGCAAAGGACACTTTCAGTAGGACAAAATGGGAATCTACAGATTGGGAAAAGATTTTTCCCAAATACATCCAATAGAGAACTAATATCTAAAGTATATAAAGAACTCAATTGTTAGATTCCAGAGCACCAAATAACCCTATTAAAAAATGGGGTACAGAGCTAAACAAAGAATCCTTAACTGAGGCATCTCAAATGGCTGAGAAACACCTAAAGAAATGTTCAGCATCCTTAGTCAAATCAAAATGACTCTGAGTTTCCACCTCACACCAATCAGAATGGCTAAGATCAAAAACTCAGGGAACAGCAGATGCTGGAAAGCATGTGGAAAAAAGAGGAACACTCCTCCATTACTGGTGGGACAGAAATCTGGTAAAACTATTCTGGAAATCAGTCAGGCAATTCCTCAGAAAATTAGACATAGTTCTACCTGAGTTCCCAGCTATACCACCCCTGGGCATGTGCCCAAAAGAAGCTCCAACATACAATAAGGGCACATGCTCCACTATGTTCATAGCAGCCTGATTTATAATAGCCAGAAGCTGTAAACATCCCAGATGTCCCTCAATAGAGGAACAGATACAGACAATGTAGTACATTTACACAATGAAATACTACTCAACTATTAAAAACAATGACTTCATGAAATTTGCAGGCAAATTGATAGAACTAAAAAATATCACTCTGAGTGAGGTAACCCAGACACAAAAGAACATACATGGTATGTACTCACTGATAAGTGCATAGTATCCCCCAAAGCTCACAATTTCCACAAAAGAATCCATAGACCATATGGCGGTTTGGAGGAAGGAAGATCAGGGTGTGGATGCTTCAGAAAACTGCATTGACAGGGGAAACAAGATTGATTGCCAGAGGTGGAGGGACAAAACCTAGGAGGGGGTGGGGAAGAGGAGGAAATAGGGGGGGCAGTATTAGGTACTAGAAGGGGTGGGGGAGTGGTACAAATGATTAGGAAGTTGAATAAAAATACATAGTAGTGGGGGATGAGGAACTGGTGATAGCCACTGGAGGGTCCCAGATGCAAGAGAAGCTAGATGCTCCCAGGACTCAATGGGAATACTTTAGCCAAAATGTACAGCAAATGGGAGATTTAACCTGTAAATAACACCTCCTGTAGATAGGCATGGCCCCCACTCGAGGGATGTGGCCACCCACCCATCTCAAAGTTTTCAACCCAGAAATGTTACTGTTCAAAGGAAAGATGGGGACAAAAAATGGAGCAGAGACTGAAGGAAGGGACATCTGGGAACCGCCCACCAGGGAATCTATCCTGCCTGCAGACACCAAACCCAGACACTGTTGCTGATGCCAAGAGGTGGTTGCTGACAGGAACCTAGTGTGGATGTTCCTTGGAAGGTTCTGCTAGCAACTGACCAATGCGGATGTAAATGCTTGGAGCCAACCAGCAGACTGAGCTCCTGCGACCCTGTTATGGGAGCTGGCAAAAGGACAGGAGGAACAGAGGGAGATTGCAACCCCATTGGAAGAACATCATTGGTTGATAGGACCACCCAGTGCTCTCAGGGACTAGACCACCAACCAAGAAGTATACAGGGAGGGATCTATGTCTCCAGATACATATGTAGCAGAGGATGGCCTTATCTGACACTTATGGCAGGCGAGGCCCTTGGTCTGGTAGAGGTTTGGTGCCCCAGGGTAGGGGGATGCTGGAGTTGTGAAGTGGAAGAGCATGGGTGGGGGAGCACCGTTATAGAGGTATAGGGGAGGGGAAGAGGGCAGATGTGTGATGGGGGGGGTTGTGTATTGGGTAACTAGGAAGTGGGATATAATTTGAGATGTAAACAAATGGGATGACTAATAAAAACGAGGATGGATGGAGGGAACTGGATGGTGGAGGGGATGAAGAGGGGAACAGGAATGGGGTTGGGGGGATCAGACGTAGAGAGAGTAGGGAAATGAGAACAGAAATTAGCAGCAGGTGGGGCGCCATCTCTAGAACATCCCAGAGACCTGGGATGGAAAGAGGTCCCAGGAAATCTATGAGGGTAGCTTTAGCTATGGTGCACAGCAATGGTGATATGAAGCCTGAAGTGGCCACCTCTTGTAGGCAGGCAGGACTCCCAGTGCAGGGCTAAGGACAGCAATCCATCCACAAAAACTGTGTCCTGTTTACAAGATGGGCAGGAACAAAGATGGAGCAGAGATAGAGGGGATAGTCTACCAATTACTGTAACAAATTGAGACCCTTCCCTTAACTCTATTAATAATACTGTTATGCTTGCAGACAGGAGCCTAGCATAACTGTGTATTTCTCTAAGTTTCAATCATTTGAGTTTTCTCTATTGAGAATTCTCTTTTTAAAACTATATCCAATTTTTATTGGGCTACTTCTTTTCTTAATATCTAATTTCTTGAATTCTTTGTATATTTGGATATTAGCCTTTTATTTATTTATCTCTATTAATTTTTTATGTGTTCACTTTACAACCTAATGCCAACCCCCTACCTCCTCTTCTCTAAGCCCCACCCTTACATCCTTTTCCCCATTCCTCCATTCTTTCTCTTGTGCCAATAATTTCAAACCTATTCTCCACTTTCTATTCTATCACGTTCTGTGTAACTGTTTTTATGCTGAGATCTTTGAACTATTTGGATTTGAGTTCTCACAGGGTGATGGGTATAGATCTATTTGCATCCTTCTACCAACAGACATCCAGTTTGGCCATTATCATTGTTGAAGATGCTGGAGTTTTTTCCAGTGTATATTTCTGGCCACATTTTAAAATCAGGTATCCATAGGTATATCCTGGTACCAACTTCTATCTCAGGGTTTTGCTGCTGTGAACACACAACATGAACAAGGCAGCTCTTAGGAGGACCACATTTAATTGGTGCTAGCTTACAAGTTCAGAGGTTCAGTCCATTATCATCAAGGTAGGAGCATGGCAGCATCCAGGCAGGCATGGTGCAGGAAGAAGTAAGAGTTCTATCTCTTCATCTGAATGCTGTGTGGAGAAGACTCATTTCCATATAGTTAGGAGACTATATGCCTCATTGCCTACTCCCACAGTGACACATTTCCTCCAACAAGAACACTCCTAATCTAACAAGGCCACAACTTTGAATAGTACCACTCCATGAGCCAAGCATATTGAAACTATTAAAATAGGTATGTGTATTTATGCCTGGATCTTGATTCTGTTGATCAAAATGTCTTTTTTATGGCAATGTTGTTTTTATTACTATAACTCTATATACACTTTGAAGTTTGGAGTACTAATATCTCCATCAGTTCCTTTGTTATTCAGGAATGATTTAGTTGTGTTTATATATGTGGCTGAAAATTGTCCTTTCAGGTTCTATAAAGAATTGTGTTGGAAATTTGATGGAGAGAACCTTAAATCTATAGATTGCCCTTTGCTAGGATGGCCATTATTTTTTCTGCTAATCCTACTGATTCATGTTAGAAGCCATCTAGGAATGGCTATAGCAAGAAAGTGAGTTTTCTAGAGATGGCCCACTGTTTTGCATAGCTATGATGGATGTGCTGTAGAAGCAAGGTCTTCAGAGACTTCATCTCAGTATTGCTTCTTACTGTTGATATGTCTTTTCCATCACTATTACATATCCAACTGATTACTGGATATCAGTCCACCCTATTGGGAAAATTTTCTGCAGATCAACATGAAGATGAACTTTAATGAATTAATGTTAGATGAATTAATTATAGCATTCCTGATTTGATTCAAATAATTTTAAGAAGAAAGTTTAAAGAGATGATAGTTGTTTTGTCAGAAATATGTAATAAAGAATCAAGAATAGAGTGAACCCCCTCTTCATGGAATAGTAAGTAAAGGCTACTTAATAAGAAATTCAAGAGATCTTTCCATCTTCTGATATACTTTTTATTTTCTCTCTTCAGTGACTTGAATACTCTTGATCTTCAGTTGCCTTATTCCTTTTTCTAAGACTTCAGATACTATATTGAATACTCTATTGGATATTGAATATACTCTATCGATACTATATTGACTACATTAAATATTGAATATATTGAATACTATGATATGGATAGTGTGCACAACTTTGTCTTGTTCCTGATTTTAATGGAATTGCTTTGGGTTCTGTCCATTTAAGTTGATGTTGCTTGCTATATACGGCCCGTAACCAATATCAAGAGAGAGTTTTTGCTCCACTTGTTAGAAGACTCACATGAAAATCAAGCTTTAAATTTGCTACAAATATTTATGCTGTCTAGGTTCATCTCCTGCATGCTTCCTGGTTGCTATCCCCAGCTCTCTGAGCCCATGGTTCTAGGTTAGTGGACTCTATGGGCCTTTGTGGTGTCCTTGACCCCACTGATTTGCTTATTTCTATCTCACACCCACAAGATTCCCTGGATCTGCTGGATGAAGCCTCTCAGAAGACAGTGCTGCTAGTTCCTGTCTCTAAGCACAGCAGAGTATCATTAATAGCGTCAGATGTTGGTTCTCTCACATGGAATGGTGCCAGGAGCCATTCTCACTTAGATCTCAAAACCTCCTCCTTCCAGCCCTCTCACATGCTCAAGCCTGCCTTTGGAAGAAGAAATATTAGCTCTCAGGTTTGCAAATATCAAGTTGGTCAGCACATATAGAGCTTATGTTGGTTAGAACAAACAGAGCTCACCTGCAGTTAGGTTACTATAACAATCTCTTTCCACTTCACCTTCTCGTGATAATTTTAGTTTGCCAGCTTCCTTGTAGCCCAAACCAGCTTTGTGATGAGGTTCTGAGAGGAAATTCTGAGAGACTACATCCTAGAGACAGGGTTTAGAGACAGTGCTTGCCCCTGAGAGACTGTTCCTTGGAGACAATGTTTCCCCCTTCATACCCCATCCCTACATCCTGCTTACTTTGCAGTGTGTAAAATAATAAAGTTTGACAGAATACAGACTTGCTGTTTGTCTCCGTGTCTCTAGTCTCTTGCCTTCCTCTTAGGTAGTCCGGGGACCCTGCTGACTGTCCTACAGGTTGGGACAAAATGGGTCTCAAGTTGAGACAGTAACTGGTTGGCTATTCCCCAAGTCTCACCTCCATCTTTATCCCTGCACATTGTGTAGGTAAGACAAATTTTGGGTTAAGGTTTTATAGGCGGATTGAATTTCCCCTCTCTCCTTTAGAATTCCATCCTGGATACAAGAGGTGGTCACTTCAGTTTCAGTGTCCCCCTCTGGTAGGAATCTCAGCTAGAATAACCCCATAGACTCCCAACATCTTCCTCAGGACCAGGCCTCCACCTAGTCAACAGAGTTGCCCCCTCCACCCATTTTCATTCTTACTCCCAGCCCTCTCTTGCTCTCCCTCCCAACACAGGATTGCCATCCCCAGTCCTCTCCTTACTCCGTCTTCTAACCAGTTCCCTGTCTCCATCCACCTTCAACGATGATGATTTAGTTTTTCCTTCTGAGTTAGATTTGCACATTTCCCCTTGGGATCTCCTAATTACCCAGTTTCATTGTATCTACGGATTGTCCTATACTTTACAGCTAATGTCCACTTATTTTTTTATTAATTTTTTTATCTACTTTTATAATCCAGTGGTTATCCCCCTCCTGTCTGCCCTCTGACAGTTCATCATCCCATTCCTCCTCCCATTTTGGACATCTCCAAAAGGATGTCCTGACACCCTCCCCCACACACACAAACCCACATCCTGCCAGCCCTACACATTCCCTGGGTCCTCAAGTGATTATATACCATAAGTGTCTTTCTGGCTCTGGGTAATCTCACTCTGGATGTTATTCTCAAGTTCTATCCATTTGCCTGAAAATTCATGATAGCTTTGTTTTTAATAGCTGAATAGTATTCCATTGTGTAGATGTACCACATTTTCTTTATCCATTCTTCAACCGAGGGACTAGCTGCTTTCCAGTTTCTGGCTATTAAGAATAATTCTACCATGAACATAAATGAACAAGTGTTCCTGTGGTATAGTGGAGCATTCTTTAGGTATATGCCCAGGAATGGTAGGTATATCTGGGTCTTGAGGTATTCCCAATTTTCTGAGAAACCACCAAATTGATTTCTAGAGTTGTTGTACAAGTTTGTACTCCCACCAGCAATGGAGGAGTGTTCCTCTTACTCTACATCCTTGCCAGTATGTGGCATCACTTGAGTTTTGATCTTAGCCACTCTGAAGGGTGTAAGATGGAATCTAAGGGTCATTTTAATTTGCATTTCCCTGAAGACTGAGGACATTGAACATTTCTATTGTTACTACTACTACTACTACTACTACTACTACTACTACTACTACTACTTTTATATTTTTGTAGTTCAGTCATTACACTCCTCCTGGTCCCCTCTCTCACAGTTCTCAGAGTTCCATTCCTCTTCCCCCTTGTCTCCAAGAGGATGCTTTCCCACCAGACATCCCCACACCCGGGGCCTCAAGTCTCTTGAGGGTTAGGTGAATCTTCTCCCACTGAGGCCAGACCAGGAAGTCCTCTGCTGTATTTGTGTTGGGGACTTGGGACACGCTTGCGTATGCTGCCTGGTTGTTGGCACAGTGTCTGATAGATCTCAGGGGTCCATGTTAATTGAGACTGATGGTCTTCCTATGGGGTCGCCCTTCATCTCAGCTTCTTCCAGCCTTTCCCTAATTCAACTACAGGAGTCCATAACTTGAATCTATTGGTTGGGTGTAAGTATCTACATCTGTCTCAGTCAGCTGCTTGTTGGGCCTTTCAGAGGGCAACCATGCTAGGCTCCTGTCTGTAAGCACACAATAGCATCAGTAATAGTGTCAGGACTTGTAGTCTCCTCTTGAGATGGATCCCAAGTTGGGCTGGTCACTAGACAGCCTTTCCTACAGTCTCTTCTCCATTTTTGTTCCTACAGTTCTTTTAGACAGGAACAATTCTGGGTCAGAGATTTTGACTGTGTCATTACAACCCCATCCCTCCACTTAATGCCCTGGATTTCTACTGGTACAGCAGGTAAGAGCACAGACTTCACTTCCAGAGGTCCTGAGCTTAATTCCTAGCAACAATTTGGTGGCTCATAGCCATCTGTAATGGGATCTGATGCTCTCTTCTGGCATACAGGCATACATACAGACAGAACATTAAATATTTCTTTAAGTGCTTTCCAACCATTTGAAATTTCTCTGTTGAGAATTCTGTTTAGCTCTGTACTCTGCCTTCCTTCCTTCCTTTCCTTCCTTCCTTCCTTCCTTTCTTCCTTCCTTCCTTCCTTCCTTCCTTCCTTCCTTCCTTCCTTTCTCTGTATCTCTCTGTCTCTCTGTCTCTGTCTCTCTCTCTCCTAAACACTGTCCCCTTTCCAGTCCACCCTAACAGAGTCCTACCCCACTCCCCTTCTCCTCTGAAAGAGTACCCCTCCTGTGTATGCCACCACCCTGAGGCAACACGTTTCTACAGGATAACGTATATCCTTTCTCATTGAGATCTGCAAGCACAACATAGCATCAATAATAGTGTTATGGCTTGGGGCCCATGCATGGGATGGGTCCCAAATTGGGCCAGCAACATTTTTGGCCATTTCTTCAGTCTCTATTTTCATTGTTGCATTTCTTTTAGACAGGAACAATTGTTGGTCAAAAGTTGTATAGGTGAATTGTCACCATCTTTCCACTGGGGGTTGGGGGAGGTCCTGTCTGACTACTAGACATGGTCTCTTCAGGTTACATATCCCCACTGTTGGGCAATTTGTCTAAAGTCATCCACACTGAGTCCTGGGATCCTCCCCCATTGCAGGTCTTTGGGACTTTCTAGAGGTCCTTCCCACCCTAGCAGCTACATATTTCTATTCATTCTTCTAGCCATCTGGACTGTTCTTCTGGGTCAGAACAGTTTGCAATAGCTCTGTCACACATCCTGGTCTCCTTTTCTCCTTAAACTATTCACTTTGTATTTTTCCATGCACAGCATGCTCATTGCATTTATGGATCTGCGTAAGAGTGGCTACTAAACCACACAGTACAGATAACACTGGTCTATTTTAAAATATCCTCTGCCAATGCCATTAATCTAAAACTCTTCAATTTAATCTCAGAAAGACTTTTGGACAAGACCAAAAAGCAGCCACATTCTTTACCAACATATCCCAAGAATGGTGTCTAAGCCACTTAGCATTTTTCACCTCTGAAACCTCTTGAACTGCTCCATCATTATTTTCATTGTTCTCAGGTTCACTGTTTTCCATGATCTTCTTAATATGGACCTTTAAGCAGCACATAAAGCATGCAACTGTTGTACTCATTCAAAGTTCGTGTTCTATCACCAAACAAATGGTCAGGCCTATCAGAGCAGTACATTGCTTCTGATACCAATGTCTGTCTTTTTCAGTGTTCTCTTGCTGTGAAGAAATGCCATGACTGAGGAAACTTATAATGGAAGGCATTTAGTTGGGGCTTGCTTACAGTATAAGAAGTTAGCCCATTACTATCATAGTGGAGCACAGTGGCATGCAGGCAGACAGTGCTGGATAAGTAGTTGTAAATTCTACATCTGGATCCACAGACAACAGTAAGAGAGATATACTCAGCCTAGCTTGGGCATCTAAAACCTCAGTCCACAACCTCAGTGATACACTTCCTCCAATAAGGCCATGCCTACCCCCAACATGGCCATACATCCTGATCCTTTCAATCATTGCTGTTTCCTAAACATTTTAATATATGAGCATGTGAGAGTCAGTCTTATTCAAACCACCACATCTGGGGATGACACTAGGAAAATTTGATTTTCAGGATCAGGATAACTAAAGGTGCATAGTTAGCCTGCCTGCTTCCTTGACACGAGCACCCTCTTTTTCTGACTTTCTAATAAACTGTGCTTTTTTAAAGACCTTAATTTTTGAGTTTGTGGGTTTCACTCCTCTTCATCCATAGGACAGAGCCAAGGGTGCACAGCAACTTGCAGCCGTAAGTATTACAGCTACCCTCTTGCAGTATTACAGATAGGATAACCTATTTCAAGACAACTAGGTTGCTGTACAGGTTATGGTATTGTGCTCCTCTGCTAGTCAGATAGTTGAGGCAACAGATTTGATCTCCAGTACTGTCCTGAAAGTAGAATATTGACAGCATAAACATTCACAAACAAACTGTAGTCCAACAATAAAAATAATTAAGGCAAAATTAGTTATTCCTCAAATACCATATCATTTTAGAGAGCAAAGAGGCACTAACAGCAGTATGGATACCTTGGGTATGAGTGAAAAGGAAAAGAGACAAAGAAAATCTAGGGCAAGTCTGTGGCTAGTATTGGTTTGAGAAACAAAATGTGTGGGGGGAAAACATTGAAAGAGGAGGGAACTTTGTGGGGAAATGGGGAAGAAGTGAGGCAGTTGTGACAAAAGTGTGATTGATGAAGACTGAAGCTATGAGGATGTACAGCCAAAGAATTTTTGGCATTCTGCTGCTCAGGGTGCTGAGGCAGAGATCCTGAAACCTGCTCAACCTTCATTCCTACAGTATACCATATGTTTTCATTTATTTTCTATTGAGAAAGAGCCTTGCTATGTAGCCAGACTGGCCTCTGGCTTTCAATTCTCCTGACTCATCTTCTCAACTGCTGTGGTTATAAGCATGTGGCATCACAACTAAGATTTCAAATGATTTAAACTAAAAGTCAGAATTAATTTAAGCTTTAAAATAACTTATTGGTCAACTAATGCAGTGACAGTCCTGAAACTCTGTGTACAGAACCAACAAAAATGAACTCAGCAGGCTCTATTTATACATATTTATGCATATATAAATATACATGCAATAACCAAAGAAAATAAAGCTATCAACTTGAGAATGGGGTAGTATGGGAGAGTTTTGAGGGAGGGGTAAATATAAGGGCCTGAAGGAAGGAAAAGAAGGGGCCAGTAATATAATACTATAAATTTTTAAAATGGGTTTTCTGTTAAGACTTGTATATTGATCAGTATAAGGGATAAACAGTGTACAAATTCCTTAGAAAACAGAAAGGTTTATATTTCTTTGATTATCAACTTAACAATGGCAGCAACAGATCAAGGCCTCATTATTTGAAACGTGAACTATAACTCAGTGCTCAAATATAGTTTGGCTTCTATGTAGCCATTTAAACTGTATCTTTCTAATAAAATTTATCAGGAGAGATTTGGAGATTTTAGTATATATTTGTAAGCATATAATACAGAAGTCTCTCATCATGAAGCCAGGGCTCAAGGGAACATGTTGTTTACATCAATCCCTAGCACCTCATTTTAAATAAATTCCTCTTAGGAAATTCCTTTGTTTTGTTCCTGGGAGAATTTAGGTGTTTCTTTGAAACAGGTGGTTGGACAAGGTTCAGGATGGGGAAACACTCTTCAGTGTCTAGGAATAAAAAATAGTGAGAAATGCCCGGAGGGATTCTGCCTCTCACACCACCTGAACCCACCACTGCCCCTGTCCGTGACCCAGATGCTCTGAACAGTCTTCAGGTTAGTTCACCAGATGAGAGCAGGGTTATGTCAATGTGTGTTCACCTCATCAAGATACTCTGTTAGTCTTTAAGGAATTTGTATTTCCTCTCCTCATCATTTTCCCCTTCCTTCCTTTCATTCCTCTTTCCTCTCCTCCCCTCCTTTTTCCTTTTTCATCTCTTTTAATCTTTCATACAGTAGTACAGAAGTCCTCCTCTATGTAGAGACCATATCCTCCAAAAATGTTCCCATACATTTTTAGGTTAATAGTCTCTCATGCTGACTTTATAACAATTGTACCCTATCAGATATTCACCAGACCTTTGCTAGTGTATTCCTGTCACTTCTAATTTCTGGCAAAAAGGAGGCAAAAGACAAACATGAAGTTTTGGTTTTGAAAATCTGCATTTTTAGACAGTGCCTTGTTATAAAGGTCATGGATACAACAGCCATTTGAGAGGTTTTGTTACTCTCAGATCCAGTATCTTGCACTTCCATGTTTCTCATGGTGTGCACATTTTTACACTGTTCTTATAGAGTGTATTTTTTGTTTTTCCACCCAAAGCAGGTGAGCATGCCCAAATATGTATTTCTCATTTTTCCTGCTGTTCATACTTGGGTGCATCCCATTATCTAATAGGTGCTATATCCTTTAAACCGCACTCATACATAGAGTAAACAATGGGAAACAATGTCTTGAAATTTAACATATATAATAGGAATGTATTTGTATAAGTATAAAATTATCAGAAACTAAGAAATAGAAAAAAAAAAAGAACTCAGTTTAATGGAGTAAATGAACACTTGCCTGGGGGTGGAAGCTGAAGAAGATGGTACTGCTAGATAACTATGGATTTATCTAGTTGATAAATCAGGAAGTGAACTTCAGTTGGGGAAACCACAGGGACGAAGCTCAGACTTATACATGAGTCTGACAAGGATTTTAAATGGGAGTCAGGAGAAGTGAACTTGTAGACATCTTCAGACAGTCACAGATGTTATGTGGCTAAAGTATATGTTTGATTAAAGCCACATTGAATTGGTTTAAATAAGAGATTTTCAAATGATAAGATCAGGATTTAAAAGGTTGTTCTATGAATGCATTGGATTGGGCAACACAGGAAGTTGAAAGAAAATAGAGGTACAATAAACAAGCATCTAGAGCATTGGAAACTTGACTAAGGATACATTAGGAATATATAGAAGCAAGTAACATCACAACGGTTTAAATTGTCTGAGAAGTATCAAGTCATCAAGGGAAGAGAGCAAAACACGTATTTTCAGTGTAGGAGACTATCTTAGTAGTTGAATATGTGTTGTAGGGAAAAACCTGCATGAGTACAATAGCTTCTTTTTGGTTGTTTTTTTCTGAAGCTGATTGATAAAATGCATGCCATATGTGCATTTGTTCATATGTAATAAGAAATTTCTACTTATTGGTATTCTAAAGAACTAAAAGTTATCATGAGACATTTTCCCATTTGATGTTTATATACAATAATATGTTTTCCTTAGCAAATGGAGAAGTAATACTATTATCTTTATTTTTAATACTGGAAATGGATTACATATCTTATTTAAGAGAATTATTAATTTAGAGATCTCAGAGTCAAATCAAGTTGTATCTCTCCAAAACTTAAATCATTCGTATAATCATTTTCTCTATTGGTTTATATGTATTTTTTTAACCAGGTATAGAAAAGTCTCAATCTCCTTTAAACTAACTCTCTTTCTTTTTTGATGCTATTTTATTTTGCATTAATTAGTTATTTTATTTATTTACATTTCAAATGGTGTCCCTTTTCCTGGTTTCCCCTTTGTAACCACCATTCCATCCCCTCTCTCCTGTGCGTCTAAGAGTGTGCTCCCCTACTCACTCCCCACTTCCTGCCTCTAGCATCTCCCTATGCTGTGGCAACAGCCTCCACATAACCAAGGACCTCCCCTCCCATCGATGTCAGATAAGACAATCCTCTTCTACATGTGTAGCTGGAGCCATGAACCCTTCCATGTATACTCTTTGGTTGGTGGTTAAATCCCTGGGAGCTCTATGGGGGGTCTGGTTAGTTGATATTGTTGTTCTTCTTGTGCAGTTGCAATCCTCTTCAGTCCCTTCAGTCCATCCCCTAGCTCTTACACTGGAGTCTCCAGACTCAGTCCAATGGTTGGCTGTGAGTATCTGCATCAGTGTTAGTCAGATGCTGGTGGAGCTTCTCAGAGGACAGCTACACTAGGTTCCTTCTGAGAGCATTTCTCTCGTCATTAGCAATAGTATCAGGATTTGGTGTCTGCAGAAGGGATGAATCCATAGGTGGTATGGTCCCTGGACAGCCTTTCCTTCAGTCTCTGCTCCATTTTTTGTCCCTTTGTTTCCTTTAGACAGGAACAATTCTGTGTTAAAAATTTTGAGATCTGTGGGAGGCCCATCCCTCAAGTTGGGGCCATGCATATGTATTGGAGGTGGTTTCTTGAGGTTCTATCTCCCTTCTGTTGGGTATTTCAGCTATTGTCATCCCCATTGGGTGCTGTTAACCTCTTGATTCCCTAGCTTCTGGAACTTTCTAGTGGTTCCTGCCCATTCCCCACCACTCCCTGCTACATGTTTCTATTCATTCTTTTGACCCTCTGGACTTCTCTCCTGCCTTATGCCATACCTGATCCTTCCCCACTTTTTTTCTCTTTCTTCTCTCTCCCTCCCAAGTTCCTCCCTGTCTCTAGCTCCCATGATTACCTTGTCCCCTCTTCTAAGTAGTAATGAAGCACCCACTCTTTGTTCTTTCTTCTTGCTAATCTTCATATGGTCTGTTAGTTGTATTGTGGGTATTTTGAGCTTTTGGGCTACTATCCACTTATCAGTAAGTACATACCATGTGTGCCCTTTTGGGTCTGAGTTACCTCACTCACAATGATATCTTCTAGTTCCATACATTTGCCTACAAAGTTCATGAAGTCATTGCTTTTAATAGCTGAGTAGTATTCCATTGTGTGAATTTACCACATTTTCTGCATCCATTCCTCTGTTGAGGAACATGTGGGTTGTTTCTAGCTTATGACTGTTATAAATAATGTTTCTGTGAACATAGTACAGTATGCGTCCTGGTTATATGTTGGAGTATTTTTGGGTATTTTCCTAGAAGTGGTATAGCTGGGTCCTTAGGTAATCCACCAGCAGTGGAGGAGTGTTCCTCTTTCTCCACATCCTTGCCAGCAACTTCTGTCACCTGAATTTTTTTTATCTTCAGCATTCTGATCAGTATGAGATGGACACAAAGAAGAAAATGAGCATAAAAAAGGGGAAGAAATGAAAGGATATGTTACACTTGTGAAGCCTAGGCAGGCAGATTTCTGAGTTCAAGGCCAGCCTGTTCTACACAGTGAGTTCCAGGACAGCCAGGTCTACACAGAGAAAACCCTGTCTCAAAACAAACAAACAAACAAACAAACAAACCAACAAAACCAAAAACCAAAACAAAACAAATAAAAATCCAAAAACCCATCCAATAAACAAAAAAACTACAGGAAGCTAGATGCCTGCTTTTCATATGTTCTGTTATTTATTTATCTA
Organism: Apodemus sylvaticus; assembly: GCF_947179515.1. Taxonomy (NCBI): domain Eukaryota; kingdom Metazoa; phylum Chordata; class Mammalia; order Rodentia; family Muridae; genus Apodemus; species Apodemus sylvaticus. Next base: position 99,907,100 of record NC_067472.1, read on the forward strand.
TTGAAATGACAAGTATAAAAAAGGAAATAAAAGTTGCAGGTAACCTTGTTTCTTAAAGAGGAGCTCTTAGGTACCCTGATATACTGTTTTAGTTTTACTTCCCTTTCATCTCACAGGGATCCTAACTTTACCCACTCTGATTCTTATTCTATTGCCCTTTAAAACACATTAGGCATAAGAAGTCATGTTCTGCTGGTACTTTTATCACAAATCATAAATGTAATTTCTTCCTTACCTACATAGCGCTGACTCCTCAGGTCCCTTTTAGGGATTTCATGCACACGAGGCAGAGCTGTTTCCAGTGATCTGAAGCCTTACTCTGGCTTCTTTCCCTTTTTCCTTCAAGGATTTGTAGGACAGAGAAGATTCATATCACACACACAAGGAGCAGTTTCCTGGAATATGTTTTCTCTAATTCAGGTAACAATATTTGCCATGTCCTGTATTTTAATTCTAACAGGCTTAGGCTTTCCATTGTTCTCCTCTGAGTAAGCAGTGTGGTGAGATTCAGATTTGCAGTCATCGTCGGGTGTCCTGTTGTCAAAACTGTCTATGTGAATAGATATTTCCATCAAGTCTGTAAGCTTTTAACCGTTATTTATTTATTCAAATCTCTCTCTCTCTCTCTCTCTCTCTCTCTCTCTCTCTCTCTCTCTCTCTCTCTCTCTCTCTCTCTCTCTCTCTCTCTCTCTCTCTCCCTCTCTGACTCCTTACATTTCTGATGCTGTTATATTTCTCATTCCCTGTTTTGTCTTTCCAACTTTCACTTTTCATATGTTCTTCCTAATGAAGATTCTCTTTCCTGTGTCTAATGTACTATTAAACTTCTCTTACATCCCAGCTTTAATCATTCAGTGTTTAAAATCTGATAAAAACAGTATTTCTTCCTTTAGTGGTTTCTTGGTTGTCTGAATAAATGCACTATCCTTTTTTTTAATAGAATGGAGATAAAATATTTTTCATATTGTTTTAATATGATGTCTGATAGTTGCAGCATCATGTTTTTCTCTATTATCTCGAGTTATTTTGTTCCATCTGTCTCTTAGATGTTCCTATTGTATGTCATGTTTTATATTACTTGTTATTGAATACAAGGCATTGTGCATGGGATTTTGTAAAGCTAGTTCAGGGTTCCTGATACTACCCTCCTGGGCAAAGAATTTATTTAATTATGTTGGGAGTTAAGTAAAGAGTAGATTGTCTTATGTAAAACAGATTAAATTGATTTAGACTGGACAGTTTATACGCTTCCTCACTCATTGGAGATCACAAATAATGCCTTAAATATTAGATTAGTGACACTTAAATTTGGCAAGTGGTATGTTATTATTTGTATCTTGTTCTATTGTAAGACTGTTGGAGGCCTCCTTATCTCTTCATTTCCTACATGCCCACAGTCCACAAATTCCTTATCGTGAGAAAATACTACCACTGGCTTCTTCACATGGTGATGGTTCTCTTTCTAAGATTTTGTCACTTTGATAATTGCTCTTTCTAACTCTGTGAAGAATTGAGTTGGGATTTTGATGGGTATTGCATTGAATCTGTATAGTGCTTTAGGCAAAATGGCCATTTTAACTATATTGATTCTACCGATCCATGAGCATGGGAGGTTTTCCCATTTTTTGAGGTCTTCTTCCATTTCCTTCTTCAGAGTCTTGAAGTTCTTGCCATACAGATCTTTCGCATGTTTGGTAAGAGTCACCCCAAGATACTTTATACTGTTTGTGGCTATTGTGAAGGGGGTCATTTCCCTAATTTCTTTCTCAGCCTGCTTATCCTTTGAGTATAGGAAGGCCACTGATTTGCTTGAGTTGATTTTGTACCCAGGATAGCTAAAACTATTCTCAGCAACAAAAGAAAATCTGGGGGAATCAGTATCCCTGACCTCAAGCAATACTACAGAGCAATAGTGTTAAAAACTGCATGGTATTGGTACAGTGACAGGCAGGAGGATCAGTGGAACAGGATTGAAGATCCAGAAATGAACCCACACACCTATGGCCACTTGATCCTCGACAAAGAGGCTGAAAACATCCAATGGAAAAAAGATAGCCTTTTCAACAAATGGTGCTGGTTCAACTGGAGGTCAGCATGCAGAAGAATGCGAATTGATCCATCCTTGTCTCCTTGTACTAAGCTCAAATCCAAATGGATCAAGGACCTCCACATAAAGCCAGACACTCTGAAGCTAATAGAAAAGAAACTGGGGAAGACCCTTGAGGACATCGGTACAGGGAGAAAGTTTCTGAACAGAACACCAATAGCGTATGCTCTAAGAGCAAGAATTGACAAATGGGACCTCATAAGGTTACAGAGTTTCTGTAAGGCAAAGGACACCGTCAAGAGGACAGATCGGCAACCAACAAATTGGGAAAAGATCTTCACCAATCCTACATCAGATAGAGGGCTAATATCCAATATATATAAAGAACTCAAGAAGTTAGACTCCAGAAAACCGAACAACCCTATTAAAAAATGGGGTACAGAGTTAAACAAAGAATTCTCACCTGAAGAACTTCGGATGGCGGAGAAGCATCTTAAAAAATGCTCCACTTCATTAGTCATTAGGGAAATGCAAATCAAAACAACCCTAAGATTTCATCTTACACCAGTCAGAATGGCTAAGATTAAAAATTCAGGAGACAGCAGGTGTTGGAGAGGGTGCGGAGAAAGAGGAACACTCCTCCACTGCTGGTGGGGTTGCAAATTGGTACAACCACTCTGGAAAGCAGTCTGGCGGTTCCTCCGAAAACTGGGCACCTCACTTCCAGAAGATCCTGCTATACCACTCCTGGGCATATACCCAGAGGATTCCCCACCATGTAATAAGGATACATGCTCTACTATGTTCATAGCAGCCCTATTTATAATTGCCAGATGCTGGAAAGAACCCAGGTATCCCTCAACAGAAGAGTGGATACAAAAAATGTGGTATATCTACACAATGGAGTACTATTCAGCCATTAGAAACAATGAATTCATGAAATTCTTAGGCAAATGGATGGAGCTAGAGAACATCATACTAAGTGAGGTAACCCAGACTCAAAAGGTGAATCATGGTATGCACTCACTAATAAGTGGTTATTAACCTAGAAAACTGGAATACCCAAAACATAATCCACACATCAAATGAGATACAAGAAGAAAGCAGGAGTGGTCCCTGGTTCTGGAAAGACTCAGTGAAACAGTATTTGGCAAAACCAGAACGGGGAACTGGGAAGGGGTGGGAGGGAGGACAGGGGAAGAGAAGGGGGCTTACGGGACTTTCGGGGAGTGGGGGGGGGGCTAGAAAAGGGGAAATCATTTGAAATGTAAATAAATTATATCAAATAAAAAAAAAGACAAAAAAAAAAAAAAAAAAAAAAAAAACAAAATAAACAGAAGATAGATGAGTGATTGATAGATAAACATATTCTAAAAAGTGATATAGCTAGCCATATGGCACACATATTTAATCCCAGTACTTGGGAGGCAAAGGCCAGCCTGGTCTATATACAGTTCCAGGACTGTCAGAGTTACAAAGAGAAACAGTGTCATGTAATATAGCTAATTATCTATTTTGCAACTCAGTAAGGGTATTTGAAATAGTAATATATTATTATTATTATTAATACTTGACCATGATACATGATATGATAATAAAAACAAAATAGGAAGAAAAGCAAAAAAAAAAAAAAAAAAAAAAAAAAAAGATTTTGTCACTAAGGCCTTTCTGGTCTCAGAATTGTAGTCACTAGAGTGTGTATGTGTCACAGTTCACTGCACTGTATTCTGTGTTTGTGCATGTGTACCAGTATTACTCCATAGTTCATCCTTTACTTAATGACCATCGTTTTATTATTTGATAAAATATCACTTAGTGGTCACAAATTCTTTACTTAATATGTGTCTATGTATCACTTCTTGTTATATTTCTTTCTTTAATCAAAAGCCACATTTTGTCACATTATACAGTTTCCATTCAAATTTGGCAGATATTTTAAATGAAATGGAAAAACAATAATAAATAAATAAACAATTAAAATAAATAAAAAACCACACATAAATGAAAGTAATAGAAAACTAAAAAGAAAATGTTTGTCAATTACTTTAATAGCCGCATTTCTTTGCCCACAGATTTTGGTTTTATTTGCAAATATACATCTCTCCTCAGGGAATCTAATCCCCTATATTAGAATTTATTCTAGGGCTACTGGACGCTACAGCAAAGATACATCATTTTTGCTGTTTGATACAAAAAGGAAGCATAGTTTTGGTTCCAAGGATGAAGCTGGGTTGAAGACCATGTGCCAGGATGTACAAAAGGATGTTGAAGTTATCCCTACCATGGCCGTTTGGTAATTCCCATTTCTATTTTATATTTTGCTATTAATTTTGCAAGTGAACATAAAACAAAATGAGCATCATTATTTTTGTACTTATGTGATTATATTTTGTTTTTTTTTTTTATCTGCTCCTCAGCATCCTCTCATCCTCCCAGATCCCATCCTCTTCCTCTTCCCCAAATAGGTCGCCTTAGATTTTCATGTCTCATATATTACATTACACACTTATTTACCCCCACTCCCCTAGGTGTGTTCTTATGCTAGTCTCATTACTGTCTTCTCTTTTCAGCACGCAAAAACATTTTTTTCATTCCAAAAAATTTTAGAACCAACATATTAGAACTAGTCAAGCCGGGCGGTGGTGGTGCACGCCTGTAATCCCAGCACTTGGGAGGCAGAGGCAGGCGGATCTCTTGAGTTCGAGGCCAGCCTGGTCTACAGAGTGAGTTCCAGGACAGCCAGGGCTATACAGAGAAACCCTGTCTCCAAAAAACCAAAAAAAAAAAAAAAAAAAAAAAGAACTAGTCAAAAATCTAGCATATTTATACAATCCATTATAATTGTTTAAAAATACTCTATTCTGAAACAGTGTAATTTTAGTTGTAAAATGGCTAGTTTTTAAAATACACTTCTCAGGACTAGAGAGATGGATCAGTGGTTAATACCACTTGCTGCTTTTATAAAGCACTGAAATTGTTTCCAACACTGAGGTCAGGTGGCTCATAAGCAGCTATACATTCAGCTGCACAGGGATCTAATGACCTCTTCTGGAAACTTGCACACATGTGTATACACTCACATACACATACACACACACACACACACACACACACACACACACACACGCGCGCGCAGAGAGAGAGAGAGAGAGAGAGAGAGAGAGAGAGAGAGAGAGAGGAGAGAGAGAGAGGGAGGGAGACAGAGAGAGACAGAGAGAGACATAGAGAGACAGAGACAGAGAGACAGAAACTCACAGATGCACATACACACAGAGAGACACACAGACACACATGTACAGATGCCTGCACACATATAAGTGCACACACATGCACTTTTACACACATGCACCCATATTAAAAGAATAAATAAATCTAGATAAATAACCTTTATTAAGGCATAACATAATTTCAGAGAGGAAGAGACATTATAAGTGGAAAGTGGAATGAAATTTTAAATCATGCCTACAACCATGTACCTAGGCCCTATTTTAAGAAGTCTATCTCTCATATCATTATTCTTTTTAACAGGGTAACACTTTGGCTTTTATTGTTGTTTTGTTTTTGTTTCTCAAGACATGGTCTCACTTTATAGTCAAGGATAGCTTCAAACTCATTCTGACACCAAATCTAATTAAAACTCAGGTTCCTAACAAAAGTCAAAGTTTATCTGAGATTTTCTATCATAAGACTGTGAGATCCTATTCAGGAGATGAAATTCCCTGCTCAATCCTGGACTTGTTCCCCAACAAAGTCAGGGTGAAGACACTTGATTCTCATTACATTGGATTTATGTAGGCACACTTGAGAATGCAACATAATTTTTCATGTTTTTCCTCTTTTCATATAAAACAGTTGATTATAGAGCAGATCATACACAGTGCATAGCCATAAAGCTTTCTCTTCATTTATATTGAATCGTCATTTCAGCAGTTGTTTTATCGTTTAAAATACCTATAGATGAAAATCAAGAAGTAATGTGGGAGGTTTCTCTGTTGGGGCTCAAATCCTTATTTGAAATTCCTGTTTAACACAGACCAACATCTTACTGACATGATTTTTGATGAGCTGCTAGGCATATTGAAATCTAAGAGCCAAAAATACATCTTCTATTAATAAAGCAAATTTACTTTACTTTCAGACAATTGATACAGGAAAATGGAATTGAACCAGCAGATATTTTGAAACTGAAAGCATAGAGTAACCAAAGGTTTTTTCTTATGTAGCTACACGGTAATTTTCTTATCTACACTTATTTAGATACCAGGATTAACACAAAAATCTATATAGCACATGATGTTCATGCATCAAGTAGAATAAACAGGGAAATAATGTGCTTAAAATCTATGTGAAAATTAGATGTGGTAAAGAAAATTTGAGATTCCAGCACTTAGGAGGCCAAACAGGAGACTGATGAGTTCATGGACAGCCTGGGTTTCACAGTGAGTTCCTTTCTCAAAAAGAATAAAACAACACAACAACAAAAAATGGTTTCCTGGATAGAGATAAGCCAGTGTGCATTTTTACAGGAACTGGCACCTAGTGGGAAAGAGATGGAAGCTAAAAATTATTAGGATGTATTTTCTAACTACATACTTGTTTATAAAGGACTGAAAACATTGCTTTTCCTTCTGACAACAGGTAAACAGGAATAAATATCAATGGGGGTAGGAAACCAAACTTATGTTGTAGAATTTATTCTACTGGGACTCTCAGAGAATCCTAAAGTTCAAGTTTTATTGTTCTGTATTTTCCTTATCATCTATTTCCTTTCTGTATTTGGAAACTTGCTCATTATAATCCTCATTCAAATTGACTCTCGACTTCATACACCCATGTACTTTTTCCTCAAAAACTTATCCTTTGCTGACCTCTGCTTCTCTACAAGCATTGTACCCCAGATGCTGGTCCACTTCCTTTCAAAAAGGAAAAACATTTCCTTCATTGGATGTGCAATACAGATAGTTGTCTTTCTCCTAGCAGGGTGCACAGAGTGTGCTCTGCTGGCAGTGATGTCCTATGACCGGTATGTTGCTGTCTGTAAACCCCTGCACTACTCCACCATCATGACACAGAGAGTTTGTTTCCAGTTGGCTGTAGTTTCCTGGATAAGTGGAGCATTTGCATGTTCAGTGGACAGTACATTTACACTGCATATCCCTTATCGGGGACAGAATGTAATTAATCACTATTTCTGTGAACCTCCTGCCCTCCTAAAGCTGGCTTCAGCTGATACCTATAATGCTGAAATGGCTCTGTTTTTAGTGGGAGTGATTATCCTTTTAGCTCCTGTCTCACTCATCCTTGTCTCCTATGGGAACATCATCTCCACTGTGATCCGGATGCAGTCAAGGGAGGGAAGGCTCAAGGTCTTTTCAACCTGTGGTTCCCACCTCACTGTTGTGGTCCTTTACTATGGATCTGGAATATTTGCCTACATGAGACCCAACTCCAAGACAATGAGTGAAAAGGATAAGGTTGTCTCTGTGTTCTACTCAGTTATGACTTCCATGCTAAATCCAATCATTTACAGTCTTAGAAACAAAGATGTGAAAGGTGCTCTCGGAAAGCTGGTTGGAAGACTGTGCACAATCAAGGGTGGTGGTGCAGAAATTTAAAGGGTACTTGGAACTTTTCAACTGACAACATAGTTCTAGCACCTTTATTCATTTTTTCCCTTGCTTTCTTCTTTTCTCACACTTCACAAAATGAGTAAATCACATTTCTTCCCTCTGCCTCCCTGGAATGACTTGTGAATCCACTAACAAGTTACTAAAAATACAGAGATAATAATGTTAGAAAATATGTTAAGATATGGCAGAAGAAAACTACTATGAACATCAAAATTACAAGCCATGGTTTATTTGAAGATCAGGGACATATTATGAAGTTTACTGTACTGAGAAAAGGTTTGCTTATGTGGATGTACAATTTCAGCCATCATCAACGGGTAGAAAACAAACCTAAAGAAGCATGAAGAATAAGCAAAGTCACAGAATATTCAATAATAGCATACTGATAATGTTACAAGGAAATGAATATGTTACCAGAAACAAAGCTTAAGGAAATTTTGAACAGTGTGGTCATAAAACTTACTAGTTATCCCATATTCTGCAAAAGGTCCTGTGTATATTTAATAGTAGGCATACTTAACCAAGAGAAGTGTTCTGGCTGTAATATTTCCTTATAAGCTTTATTTTGAATGACAATAATTGAATGGAACATTAATCTTGACAATGCGTGTTGGCACAGAACCACAATGTTGCAAATAATTTGTATTTAAGACAAATTAGAGCTATTAGAACTGTGAGAGCATTTACACATAATTTCATTCTATCTGTTAGTTCTGAATTTGAAGACACTCTTCTTGATTATTTTATATAGATTTGAACTGCTTATATCTGTAATTTTCTTAATGCATACTTACTGAGTACATTTCTGATAAATCTGCAATTTTTATTAGTATTAAAATTATCATGCTTTGTAAGTTTGAGTATTTAAAACTGGTTTTAGAAAAAGCTTAAACAGAGACAAAAAGTAGGTATCTGGAACAAATAAGGCATTAAAATTTTAATTACAATTAAAAAAGAATGATGCAGAAAATAATAGGAATGGTGACTGAAAAGTTGAGTACTGATTAATTTTTCTGGATGATATCAATGAGAGTCTAATAATGATAGCATCATGGAGAATCTTACTAAAATGAACTGATTACAGGTAATGAGAAGGTAAATTATGTATCAGATAAATGGAGACTGTATATATAAGATAAATAAGACATTAAAATTCCAAATAAAACAGTGTGAAAAGATGGAGGACTCTGCATGGAAAAGGAGAAGGCCTTAATCCTGGGCCTTAGAATGAAATGTAGTATTAGGTATATGACAATAAATCAGGGCTTGTCATATCACATCTCTTACTCCATGGTAGGACGTCTGGACATGCTACCCAGGTAGCTGAGAAACTTCTTATAAACTCTTTACCAGTCTTGTGTAGAATGCTGCAAAGCAACATTTCACCCTGTGGCAGTTATAATATCTGCTCTTTCTGGTACCACTTGGAGCTGTGTAGAAGTCTAGAGCCAGGAGTGCATTACAGAAAGAGGTAGTGTAGGACTTGATGCCCGACCCCAGATGGAAATAGAATTGGAAGTCTATGTGGTCCTAATGTGACCTGACATTTTGTGTTGGTGACAATGAGACTATCCACTCTATATCTTCTCTAACCACAGGTAACACAATGTTGAGAAAGCAAACGTTCACTGTTGCAAGAAATGAGAGTTCTGCACATGGTTGTTGCACAGGAGCCTGAGGTTAGTTTCTCTGCAATGGGAACTAGTGCCAGATAGATCCAAACAACATTTACATGGACTGGCATTATAGATGAGGGCTCTGGTCTTGACATTATTTCTAGAAGCTTATAGGAAAGGAGTATCCACTTAGACACTCCCTCCATTCTGAACAACATATCACTTGGAAAAGTTTTGTGCTTCGGGCACTTTCTAGTGTGAAACAATGGTAAACATCAACTATAGACTCAGGAAAACTGTATAGAGGATACCACCTGTTGCCAATACTGCTTACTCTGAGAACCTAAGGATCCTATTTAGAAATAGAGATCAGTAAACTGTTATGAAGACTGTAATAAACATCCAATCTTTGATGAACAGACAATGTTGCAGATTAGGAAACATTAGAAACTTTCAATCCTTGTAAAACAGAAAGAAATAGGATGTTAAAAATAGAACTAATAGCAACTAGCATGGGTGAATTTCTGGACAAATAATTTAAAGCAACTGTTTTAAGAAAACTCAATGAACTTCAGCCAACAAAAACAGACAATTTAGTACCCTACCCAGGAAACTTAACAGAAATATATAAGTAACTAAAAAGCAATCAATCCAAAAACCTGGGGCTAAAATGCAATTAGAAACATAAAAGGACATGCCAGAAGCAGAATTCAGCAAGAGAAACAGTGAAATAAAAGAGATGTGACTTGGAAATAATTAGAAAAATTTACAGGGACATTGAAATAGCATCAAAAAATCTTGTTTTGGCTTTTAAGGGGGCCTTGGGAATTCCAAGTTTATAGAAAGTTTATTCAATGAGATAATAACAGAAAATTCCCCAAGCCTAAAGGACACAAAGTCTAGGCAATGTAAAGTCAAACAACACCAGTTATAATGAACCAAACCAAGTCCACCCCAAAGACAATCATATTCTCAGTAAGTTAAGGGCAAAGACAGTATTTCCAAACAGAAAGAAAAAATACACAAGAATGTCACAGTTTGCCTAACCTAGAATTCTCAGCAGAGATGTCACAAATGAGGAAGGATGAAAGATAAATTCAGAGTTAAAAGAAAATCTTCTAATCAAAATTAATATAACCAACAAAATTATTCTTTAGAAATTAAAGATAAACAAAGATCTTAGCAGACAAAGAAATCTAGGACAATGTATACTACTTGATGAGTTATTCAGCCTGAAGGAGTCTTTAATAGGTAAAAAGAATAGCAGAGATTGGAAAACTCAGTGTCATAAGAAATATTACTAAATAATCCTGAATATTTCATGCAAATATAGTCCATACTCCATTTATAATTTTAGTATGAAAATTTAAAATCAAACAATTAAAATATATGTCCTATGATATCTCAAGATATACATAGAAAGATATGAGAGACTGATCAAAAATTCAAAATGTAGAAAGCAGTACAGTACAAATGTTGAGGACTTTGCTGATAGTTTTTCTTTTCTTTTCTTTTCTTTTCTTTTCACCCTTTATCTTTATAATCATACTAAGTCACTACTGTTTCAAAATTGTTTGTTGTAGTCAAAATATATTCATAAGCCTCATTGTAACAACAAAGCATCCATGCATAGTAAACTCATAAATAGCAAGGAAGGAATTCAACCCATTACTAAGGAAAATGATTAATGACAAAGGAGGACTATGAGAAAGTAAAAAGAAAGGTGAAAGTGGAAATAATGTAAGTACAGTCTTTGTGTTGAACAGCTTATTGTAATATGTCCCTTTATATAAATTCTCAAGGCCTAAGTTTCTACTGTCTGAGATAGTCTAGGCTCCCTATCCCCTGTTTCCAATCTGATTTTTAATATATTATACATCTATGTATACTTAAATCCTGCTCTGGAGATTAATATCTCTGTGTCTACCATCTGGTTCTCTGCCTCTTAAGCTCTTTTTATCAGCTTTGAACCTTGGAAGGAAATCCCAACATGGCCCAAACAAAATCTGTATGTTCTCTTTTATCCTCAAAAACAGTTAAATAAGATTTATAAATCTCTATCCTTTGGTGGCTGGAGGCAGGCAGCTTTATTGACTACTTTCCTTTCCTTCCTTCCTTCCTTCCTTCCTTCCTTCCTTCCTTCCTTCCTTCCTTCCTTCCTTCCTTCCTTCCTCTCTTTCTTTCTTTCTTTCTTTCTTTCTTTCTTTCTTTCTTTCTTTCTTTCTTTCTTTCTTTCTTTCTTTCTTTCTTTCTTCCTTCCTTCCTTCCTTCCTTCCTTCCTTCCTTCCTTTCTTTCTTTCTTTCTTTCTTTCTTTCTTCCTTCTTTCCTTCCTTCCTTCCTTTCTTTTTTTTGCCTTTTTCTATATTCTTTGTTTATATTCCAAATGATTTCCCTTTCCTGGTTCCCCCCTCCCCACAAGTCCCATAAGCCCTCTTCCCTCTGCCCCCCCTCCCACTCCTCTGTTCTGGTACTCCCCTACAGTGCTGCATCAAGTCTTTCCAGGACTAGGGCACTCTCCTTCCTTCTTCTTGGGTATCATTGATATGTGAATTGTGCCTTGGGTATTCAGAGCTTCTGGGCTAATATCTACTTATTAGTGACCTCATTCCATGTGTGTTCTTTTGTGAATGAGTTACCTCACTTAGGATGATATTTTCCAGTTCCAACCATTTGCCGAAGAATTTCATGAATTCATTTTTTCTAATTGCTGAGTAGTATTTCATTGTGTAAATATACCACATTTTCTGTATCCATTCCTCCATTGAGGGACATCTGGGTTCTCTCCAGCATAGAGCCTTATTTATTGACTACTTTTCAATGCCTCCCTCCTAGCACTCAGACAACCAGTCAGCCTGTTTGCACAGCAGGAATCCCTAGCATCTCTAAGTTGAGGCTCTCCCTGGCTGAGGCTGTGCTCCTTTGTTTTAGTTTTGCTAGCTGGTGCCAGGTGACTCAGCTCTGCTCTCTGAGAAATCAATTCTCTCCATGTCCCCCCCCCCCCGCCCCCAGACTCTCTCTCTCTCTCTCTCTCTCCTCTCTCTCTCTCTCTGTGTGTGTGTGTGTGTGTGTGTGTGTGTATTCCATCCTAGAATTTACAAATAATTTTAAAAGTGGGTTCTTGCCTACTGTGTTGGGGCCATGTGTTGCAGAGTGAGCACTTTGTGCTCTCAGCAAGTCATGTTCACAAATCCACCCAGGAGCTGTCTCAGATCTGAGAATGGAAAACACACGTGTGTGCGCACGTGCACATGCACACGCACAGGCATGCATGCACACATGCATGTGCCAGTTAGTTTTTAAAATGCTTTGACTAATTCAAAGGCTGGGCACTCTTTTTTTTAATTGATATATTTTTTATTACATTTCAAATGATTTCCCCTTTTCTGGGCACTCTTAAACCTTCCCTTGCTACCCCAAGCCCAACTGGGATCCATTCTTCCTCCCTGAGTCCTCTCCATTCTCTCGGTGTCCTATCTGTACAACAATAAGTGTTACCCTTGTGTCCAGTTGTTAGCCCCTGGCATCTTGATAGACCAAAAACCAATTGGGGACAACTACCTTTGGTGTCTGGACACGCAAATTCAAAGCATTAGTACCAATCTCCAACATATTTGTATATGAAATTCTCAAAAATTAAGTTAAAAATTCACACCTACTACACAATAGAAAATAATGTGTATATCTCATATAAGTATACTGTATATACCATCTAAGTCAATGAGAAACACTAAAGAATAATTGATATAGCAATTTGTTAGAAGAAGGAATAGTGAGAGGCAAGCTATGAATCATGCCTAAGGGGTGGAGTGTGCTGGCAGAATATGTCTCCCCAGTACCCTTCTAAAAGCTCCAATGACCTCCTTATTCCTCAGGCTGTAAATGAGGGGGTTCAGAGCTGGTGTGACAATTGTATAGAATACAGAGATGATATTGTCTTGCTTAGGACTGTGGAAGGAACTGGGCAGCACATACATGAAAGTGGCACCCCCATAGAACATCCCAACCACAGTCAAGTGGGAGGAACAGGTGACGAGGGCTTTCTTCCTGCCCGCATTTGAAGGCATGTGCAGTACAGTGAACAAAATTAGTGAGTAGGAAGTAACAATGGCAGAGAGGGGGAGCAAGAGGAATATCACTCCTGTCACATAAACCATGAGCTCATATTGAGATGTGTCTGCACAAGCCAACTTCAACAATGGAGGAATCTCACAGAGCAGGTGTCTGATTTTCTGGGACATGCAGAAAGGGAAGTGCATAGTGTACACTGTGTGACCTAGTGCACTAAGGGATGCCAGGATCCATGATGTGGTCACCATGAGCCAGCAGGCCTTTGGATTCATGAAGATCATATAGTTTAGAGGATGACAAATGGCCACATACCTATCATAGGCCATAAAGGCCAGAAGGAGGTCCTCTGCACCACCCAATGTCATTGCTGAGAACAATTGAAAGGCACATCCCTTAAAGGATATCGTGTTATCTCTGAGCAGAAAATCCACAACAGCCTTGGGAGTTACAACTGATGTGAAGAGGAGGTCAATGAGAGACAGATGCCTCAGTAGGAGGTACATTGGTACGTGAAGCCGGGCATCAACTGTGATGACCAATAGTAGCAGTCCATTGCTGGTCAGTGCCAGCATGTACAGGGATGTAACTGTGGCACAGAGCAGTTCAGGAGAGTCACTGCCATCCAGAATCCCCTCCAAGATGAATCCACTTCCCAAGGTAAAATTCCAGGGTTCCATTCTCAGTGGTCTTTTCTGCTTCCTAGAAACAGATACATTCTTACTAGAAGCCTTTCTAATGGAATTCAACCCACTTTGGAATTACCCTAGGATACTGTGGGATAGCCAATAAGAATCTCGTGCAGGATATTTTCTTTTTTTAGCTAAGTGTATTCTCTGATTTCTGTGAGTTTTCACTGAATTTTGGTACATTCCCAATTAAATGGGTAGCAGCATACTGAGAACTCCAAAACATTGAGAATCTTTTTCTTATGGTTTTAAATAATTTATACACAGATAAATAACTTTATAGATAGATATACTTATATCTGTTTTCTTATTAACAAACATACTGGGCATTGATTTAAACTCTGTTTCTGATTGAAGTCTGCTTGTGACTACAAGTCAGATTTTAAGGGTTAATTTTTAAATATTTTTATTTTCTAACTTTGAGTAGAGTTCTGCCTATTCTTGATGATCTAATTGCTAGCTTTCTTGCCAGAGAAATCTTTTGTCCTTGAACCACATGATCTTTTATATTTTTCTTATACCCTCCTCACCTTTACTGACTACTCTGTAGAAGTGAAAAGCAATGAAGTGGTGGTTGTGCTAGATCTTATCAACAAATTGGTTAGAGTGGTACAGAAGCCATATTCCTATCTGAAAGTGGTGGTGAGAAGTTTGTTTAGGAGTATACAAAAAATCAGATGGGCTTCACAGAGGCACAGCAGACACCTATATTTATAGCATATGATAAATTCTGAGATACAAAAATAAGACAAGTTGGGCAAGGCCCATAGCCAAACTGTTATGTAGGATTTAGAGAAAGACTGTGACTGTAATAGTTGACAGTCTTCACAGATGTTACCAGAAGAAAGTACTCCTGCCAACTACTGAATTAACATGATAGTTCCACTTTAGGAAGTTGAAAAGGAAAGGAAATGTGTGTGTGTGTGTGTGTGTGTGTGTGTGTGTGTGTATGTGTGTGTGTGTGTATGTGTGTGTGTGTGTGTGTATGAGAGAGAGAGAGAGAGAGAGAGAGAGAGAAGAGAGAGAGAGAGAGAGAGAGAGAGAGAGAGAGAGAGAGAGAGAGAGAGAGAGAGAGAAGTTACACAGCCTGCATTTTAGGATTGCATGTATTTCATGGTTAGGTAAAAGAAAAAGGAGGCATGAAAGAGAAATGGGAAACTCACCATTAAATGTATCTCCACCAAGTGTACTTATTTCTTCTATGTTGTTTGTTTCCACTCTGGTTATCTCAGATCATGACCTTTAAGTGAGAGGATCATAATAGGAAGGGCCATACAATCCAATTTTTTTCACATAGTCTAATTTTCCTAAGAACTAACAATATATCAGGAACTGAACTTGATTCTAAAGTAACTCTGAAAGTAGGAAAACATATCACACAGAAATCTGTATCATATAATCTTGACTATTGATAGTTGAATTAAACTACTAAATAGGAAGAACATAGAATAGAGGTTTCAGAAAGGATTTCCCAATAAAGTATTACATGAGGTGTTGGCTACATATGAATAAAATCTCACTAAGGAGATTCTATTACTGGTCAAAAAGCCCAGTACTGCAAAAGGAGATGAAAGATAGGACCATAAAGATCAGTGCATGAGAAAGCAGTGCAGCACATCCCCCTGTACTCTTCACATCCTAATCCAGGTACAGATGCCAGTCTGGAAAATGGCCTTTCAGTAATGATGTTTCACATTTCCTTGTTACTTAACCTTTCCCTTGCTCTATGTCATATCATATCTGATCCCATAGAGTCAAACAGACAGAACATGTCTTAACACAGAAACCCTGTCGGAAGCTCTGTGCTTATCTAAACCAAGAAAAATAAAACATGTTGGTGCAGTGTTTCTGTGAGACTTGAAAATATGCCTTTGTATAGATTTTATAGAAGATTTATGAACAGAAAAACAAAAGGAGGAAGAAAATTGCCTGGGACATTATTTCAGATTACTGCTCAAGGTCTGAAAGCAGAACAGAGTTGTAGTAAAGTGAAATAAGTGGGGCCAAAACCTTACCTACTTCCCTTTCAATCAAGAATCATGGTTCCTCCTACCCTGATCATTGTATCTTCATTTTATCCTCTAAAGAGAAAGATCAGAGCATGCATACAGGGCTAGTAAGAAAAAAATTCATTTCTGAAAAATAGATTTGCAGTATGATGACCTCACATCCAGAGCTGTCAGCAGAAGCTAAAACCACTAGGTGGCTTCTCTGTACTTATGTTGTAGAAATTTAGGTTCTTCTTCCAAGGCCTATGCTTCTAGAAATAAGACTCAGTCTAAAAATATATTTATAACTATTTTGGCTGTATAGCTAAGTTCTTCTCTTAGTGGAATAATAGCTTAAGATAACCCATATATTTTAAGCTGCATTCTGCCACATGGCTGGCTCTATTCCAAAATTCTTTCTCTTCCTGGACATCTTACATACTATTTCCTACATAAGCCATAAACATTTTTAATTGGCAGGTGATGCATCAATACAATACACAAGATATTCTCTCCAAATCATGGAAATAGCCAGAGGAAATTAAAGAAACTGAACTAAAATTTTGGAAACATGTTTTTATAACTTTGTCCGTTGTTTCATTGTTCAGGTAATTTAATTTTAAAAATTGTTTTCAATTGGCTTTTCTGAATTATTTTCAAAGTCAAGCAGATACGTAACAGAAGGAACTTAAACTGATATTAGATAGTCATCTTAGTGGTAATAGTCATCTCGGGGGGGGGGGGGGTGTGATTCGAATACCAGTAGCTTAAGAAGATCCACATATGTGGAAACTAAGTACTAAGTTTTATCATCCAACCAGCATCATGAATTCTAGTATCACAGGTTTACCCAGAAGGCAAGAATCATTGCAAGTGTCTATAGACATTCAAAGTTGTTCTTTTATGTCATGTCTAGAGTAAAGATGCAAAGAAAAGACAGGTGTCTGAAGACTGAGGAATGAGAGACTCTATTAGGGGCAGAGAGTTTATGATGTTGCATTGAAAAGTTTACAACTCCCACAAATTGTCTAGATCAAAGACAGAGCCCTTACCTCCAATACAAGTGTTCACAATGCTCGAGAAAAGAGAGGTATATCTTCTGTTGGTGTGCTCTTCAGATCCTGTGTGGCTGACACTAAGATCACAGTCAAATGGCCCTATAGTCACTACTGTTGCAAGTCCTTGCTGTGAAGGAGATGAAATCTAGGGTAAGACCTTGCAAAAGAATAGCTGAATCCTTCAGCGTGTTTTCCTTTGGAGATCTGTAGGCAGACATTGATTCAGAAGGAGTAATGTCCATCATACTTAGCTACCTTTGAAATACAAATCAACAGTAAGCAAAAATTCCATGTCACCCCAACTCAAAATAGCAATCAAGGCAGCAAACAACAGATCTGAATTATTTTAGACCATATCCTCATATTCTCATATCGTCTCACCTATAGGTGTCTATGGTATAAGAAAAGTGCTGTAGCAATTTGAAAAAAAAGAGGTGTGGATAGGACTTCTTAAAGAAAATGTCTCGTTTCATCATCCCTGGGGCAAGAATGAACCACAAGCTTCATCCTGAGGGAGGTTTGACAGTGTCATCCTCCCAGACGACATGACCTCCCCAGTAAATGCTGCTCACAAAAACTGGATTTTAATGAATTCTCTAGGCATGTCATTTGTCATACCACTTTTGTACATATCATCTGTTAAATTGGCTATGGGTCTCAGTTTTTCTGCCCAACATTGTCTTGCTCAGCCATTCTCAACTAGAGAGACAGTGCCAGGACCTGACCCAAATTGCAATTGTCCTCTGTGAAGCATTTTTCAAGTTACAAAGGATGTCCTGTGGCCCCTGTGAATGCTCTAATCTCCACTTTTTCTTATTCCTCTTGTGTAGCTTATTAAGATTAGCTACATTAGATACATTAGCTAATAATTAGTCAAATACATCAGCTAATATCAGATTGCCTTCTATTTTTCTTTGAGAAGGATTGACACTGAGATATTGAACATTACTACTCTGGCTCAGTCCTGTTTCTCCTCTCTGCCCACTCCTGCATATGCTCAAGTGGTCAGGTGCTTGTGTGTTGTTGCTACAGGGCTCAGACACTCAAGAGTTCTAGAAAAATACACAGAAACCACCTCATTGGTGTAATGAGAGTAAGGTGGATCAAGACAACATCCAATATTTTGGGCCATGCCCTCCAAGTTCACCTAGGGTCCCCAGGAACAGTGACCTTTCTTTGATAAATTGCCTTCCTCTTCATCAGAGAGGACTCAGACTCTCCAGAGATTAAATGCTGACTGGTATAATACTATGAAATGGAAGTTACTAGGGAACATAGGTTAAGTGTGATACAGTACAAAAGTTACAATTGTATAGAATCTACAACATTGCAAAACAGGTATGTGAAGGATATGTAATTTGCCAATAGGAAACATGAAGGTGATAAGAAAAGACATAGACATATGAGTTAGGATTTGGGATTAGAGTTAGGGGTGGTTTCCTGAATTGAGACCTTTTCAAAGCATTCCAGTAGATTTTACCAAGATTATTGAAAAAAATAAAAGAAAACAATAAAATTAAAATACTTACTGATAATAATGGACCATCTCTCCAAGTAAATAATACTACTATTCCTCTCCCATCTGGTAATATGATTAAAATTATATTAGAGTAAGTCATAAGTGTTTCCTTCCAGCATTGTTTAGGATTAAATAGTTCTAAGGAGGAATATGGCCTCCTATATTTTAGTGGAGTCATAGAAGTTCTCATCATGCAAACTGAGAAACAGCTTCTTAAAAATTTCAGTTTGTCCTTTCCAGCATGGGGACTGAATACTAATAAAAAATGTTCTCCAGGTGGACCCCTAACAACTAGAATAGGGTCTGTCCCTAACTCTGTTGCCTGCATTTGGACCCCTTTTGCCTAACTGAGCTGTCTTGTCTAGGCTCAATAGGAGAAGATGCATCTAGTCTTACTGCAAGTTGATATGTCAAGGGCAGTTGACATCCATAGGAGGCCTCTCCTTCTCTGAGGAGAAAGGAAGGAAGGATGGGGAGAGAGGAGGTAAGAGGGAGGGATGTAGAGGAGAGGAGGGAGAAGAAGCTGTGATTGACTGTAAATCAATAAATTAATTTAAAACGTTGGGAAGTGATCATATAGGAACTGGTCAGAGAGGGTTTCTTCCTGGTGTTAACTTGAAACTGTAGTTCAGAAGGCTGAAAGAAGTGGGACTCACTCCACTCAAATGAAGAAAAGAAAGCTACTGTAAAAAGTACCTGGAAAAATGGACACTCTGGCAACAATGATCCTTTAAAATCAAAGTTAATAACAAATTGTCTTTAGTCTGTTATTGAAAATAAATAATTGAAAACTTTTGACTAATACAACTAAAATGTCCTTTCTGTTAACTGTTCAGTTTAATGCATGTATATCTTAAACTGTGGAAACTTAGCAGGACAAATATGTGCTTCATAATTTTTCCCCATTGGTTATCTACTGAGGTTTTGAAATTAAATGGAAAATGCAACTGGCAATACCTTGTAAATGAAATATTCTTAGTATAAATATAAACAGTAAATTAAATTTACAGTTGTATTTTTTAACCTTATGCTAGTCTCCAATAACTACGCAGAAAACCAAAATGTATTTAAAACTGCACCTCAATAACTGTGCAGTTAAATGATCTTTCTATGCTAATCTGGCTACCTCCCAATCCTATTTCATGATACTTGCATATCATTATTGATCTGACTCTTTAGACTTCAGACATGTTTCCATGATCACTTTCTGGACCTCTTGGTCATGGGTCCAAATCGTCCATCCTCCTCAGTGATCTGACTCACTCTTTCCTTCCTCTAGGTCACATACACTGCATCCTATTCTGCCTAGCCATTGGATGATCAGCATTTATTGACAAAGTAGAGAAAAATGGTAAGAATTGTTTACACAAACTTGAGACAGGAGATTCTTGGTATAACCATTGCAATGCCATGCTAGGATTGAAACAAGATATGAGGGCAAAGAAATCAATATTTAAATAATCAAGGGATATACTTTGCACAATGTATAAAAACATTATGCCTAAATTACCTTGTTATTTAGAGGGCATAATATTGGGAGGGCTCACTTTGCTTTTGCTCTGCAGATAAAAACTAGATGTGGATATCTGAATACTTGGGTAGAATGGGTCAGATTATAGTGTTTGTACTTAGTAAGAATAATTGTCATCTTTGTGTGACAGGACACTACCTGACCCAAGTAATATGTTTTGCATTTGGATAGAACAGAGAAATAAATCATATTATAGTTTTGATATAGGATAAGAACCTGTAGGGAGGTAATACTGGCCAGAGCATGTCGATCCTGCTTCTGGATATATAAGCAAGTCCTTCTGAATCTTCTCACCTCTTTTCATTTCTCACATGATGGGAGGTAGATTCCCTCTCATAAAATGAAATCATGACATTTGTACCCACAGCCTATGTGTCTCAACTAAGAGATGGAAAAAGATCATTTACTCTAAAGCCTGTGTCTCACAAACAGGCATAAGGTGACACCTTGGACAGGGAATCATTGACTCAGTCCTACCCAAGAGGAACCTGCACACTAGTTCAATTCTCTCTGGACTCTGGCCTTCAATTCTCCTCCTCTTGGCAAAGTTAATCCCAGTATTACAAAGTCATAGCTGGGTCTACTGATGTCAACATTGACTCTGTGGAAGTCTCCAAGAGAATCCCCACAAAAGGTTAAAGTTAGAAACTAAATCAACAAGATAGATAAACCCTTAGCCAGACTGACCAAAGGGCACAGAGAAAGTATCCAAAATTAAAAATTAAAAGGGGGATATAACAACAGAAACTGAGGAAATCCAAAGAATCATCAGATCCTACTACAAAAGCCTATACTCAACACAACTGGAGAATCTGGAGAAAATGGACAATTTCCTAGACAGATACAAAATACCAAAATTAAATCAGGACCAACTAGATCATCTAAACAGCCCTATAAACCCTAAAGAAATAGAAGGGTTCATAGAAAGACTTCCAACCAAAAAAAGCACAGGACCAGATGGTTTCAGTGCAGAATTCTATCAGACCTTCATAGAAGACCTAATACCAATATTCTTCAAACTATTCTACAAAATAGAAACAGAAGGAACACTACCCAATTCCTTCTACGAAGCCACAATTACACAGATACCAAAACTACACAAAGATCCAACAAAAAAAGAGAACTTCAGACCAATTTCCCTTATGAACATCGATGCAAAAATACTCAATAAAATTCTTGCCAACTGAATCCAAGAACACATAAAAATGATCATCCACCATGATCAAGTAAGCTTTATCCCAGGGATGCAGGATTGGTTCAATATATGGAAATCCATCAATACAATTCACTACATAAACAAACTCAAAGAAGAAAACACATGGTCATTTCATTGGATGCTGAAAAAGCGTTCGACAAAATTCAGCATCCTTTCATGCTTAAAGTCTTGGAAAGAATAGGAATTCAAGGCCCATAACTAAACATAGTAAAAGCAATATACAGCAAACCAGTAGCCAGCATTAAACTAAATGGAGAGAAACTTGAAGCAATCCCACTAAAATCAGGTTCTAGACAGGGCTGCCCACTTTCTCCTTATCTTTTCAATATTGTACTTGAGGTACTGGCTCGGGCAATTAGACAACATAAGGAGGTCAAAGGGATGCAAATTGGAAAGGAAGAAGTCAAACTATCATTATTTGCAGATGATATGATAGTCTATCTAAGTGACCCAAAAAACTCCACTAGAGAACTCCTACAGCTGATAAAAAAACTTCAGCAAAGTGGCAGGTTATAAAATCAACTCAAGTAAATTAGTAGCCTTCCTATACTCAAAGGATAAGCAGGCTGAGAAAGAAATTAGGGAAATGACATCCTTCACAATACACACAAACAGCATAAAGTACCTTGGGGTGACTCTTACCAAACATGTGAAAGATCTGTATGACAAGAACTTCAAGACTCTGAAGAAGGAAATGGAAGAAGACCTCCAAAAATGGAAAAACCTCTCATGCTCATGGATCGGCAGGATTAATATAGTTCAAATGGCCATTTTGCAAAAAGCAATATACAGATTCAACGCAATACCCATTAAAATCCCAACTCAATTCTTCATAGTGTTAGAAAGAGCAATTCTCAAATTCATCTGGAATAACAAAAAACCCAGGATAGCTAAAACTATTCTCAACCACAAAAGAAATTCTGGGGGGATCAGTATACCTGATCTGAAGCAATACTACAGAGCAATAGTGCAAAACTGCATGGTACTGGTACAATGACAGGCAGGCAGATCAATGGAACAGGATTGAAGATCCAGAAATGAACCCACACACCTATGGCCACTTGATCCTCGACAAAGGGGTGGAAAACATCCAATGGAAAAAAGATAGCCTTTTCAACAAATGGTGCTGGTTCAACTGGAGGTCAGCATGCAGAAGAATGCAAATTGACCATCCTTGTCTCCTTGTACTAAGCTCAACTCTAAATGGATCAAGGACCTCCACATAAAGCCAGACACTCTGAAGCTAATAGAAAAGAAACTGGGGAAGACCCTTGAGGACATCGGTACAGGGGGAAAGTTTGTGAACAGATCACCAATAGTGTATGCTCTAAGATCAAGAATTGACAAATGGGACCTCATAAGGTTACAGAGTTTCTGTAAGGCAAAGGACACCATCAAAAGGACAAATCAGCAACCAACAAATCGGGAAAAGATCTTCACCAGCCCTAAATCAGATAGAGAGCTAATATCCAATATATACAAAGAACTCAAGAAGTTAGACTCCAGAAAACCAAATAATCTTATTAAAAAATGGGGTACAGGGTTAAACAAAGAATTTTCATCTGAAGAACGTCGGATGGCAGAGAAGCATCTTTAAAAATGCTTAACTTCATTAGTCATTAGGGAAATGCAAATCAAAACAACCCTAAGATTTCACCTTACACCAGTCAGAATGGCTAAGATTAAAAATTCAGGAGACAGCAGGTGTTGGCAAGGATGTGGAGAAAAAAGAACACTCCTCCATTGCTGGTGGAGTTGCAAATTGGTACAACCACTCTGTAAATCAATCTGGCGGTTCCTCAGAAAACTGGGCACCTCACTTCCAGAAGATCCTGCTATACCACTCCTGGGCATATACCCAGAGGATTCCCCACCATGTAATAAGGATACATGCTCTACTATGTTCATAGCAGCCCTATTTATAATTGCCAGATGCTGGAAAGAACCCAGGTATCCCTCAACAGATGAATGGAGGCAAAAAAATGTGGTATATCTACACAATGGAGTACTATTCAGCCATTAGAAACAATGAATTCATGAAATTCTTAGGCAAATGGATGGAGCTAGAGAACATCATACTAAGTGAGGTAACCCAGACTCAAAAGGTGAATTATGGTATGCACTCACTAATAAGTGGATATTAACCTAGAAAACTGGAATACCCAAAACATAATACACACATCAAATGAGGTACTAGAACGGAGGAGTGGCCCCTTGTTCTGGAAAGACTCAGTGAAGCAGTATAGAACAAAATCAGAACAGGGAAGTGGGAAAGGTTGGGTGGGAAAATAGGAGGAGGGAAGGGGACTGATGGGACTTTCAGGGAGTGGGGGTCCAGAAAAGGGGAAATCATTTGAAATGTAAATAAATATATCAATAAATTAAAAAAAATAAATAAAAATAAAAAAAAGAATTGTTATGGCCGTGGTGTTTCTTCACTCTAAATAGAAACCCTAACTAAGACACTACTATAGTAATCATGGACTCTAGAAATCATAAGCCTCAAATTAAATGTTTTCTATTTTAAGTTGTTTTGGTCATTTTCTTCATGCATTAGAAGCAAAATTAAGATTGACTTACATATAGGTCACATGCAATGACCATCAAATTACATCAATTTACTATATAACTCTCTAGATGACAGTATTTGAACAGTTTTCATTCTCTGTATTTCTGGCTCCAGATAAGTACCGCTTTCTGCTTGACCTATCCTTTTTAGACACATTTTTCAACACATGCTTCCTTTTTTCTGACTCTTGTCCATTGGAAATTCAAGGTGAAAGAGCTTCACATACCAAGTATGAAATGTTCACAGTACCTGTACCAGACCTTCTCTGCAGAAGTCAGCTTTAGTTGCCCTGGTTCTGAAAGTCATAACTGTCTTGTTTCTGCTATGCAGCATCTCCAGTAATTGCTTCTTCCTCATTTTTCAATTTGTGGTCACCAAGTCCTTCACTCTCAGTTTGGCTTACATCTCCTTCTTCTTGCATTGCCTTCTCATTAGCACCTACTCATTGTCAAGCTCCTCAGCCAGGGCCTTCTCCATGAAGACAAAGTCACCAGGCACAAATACTAAAGGACAGTTTTAGTGGATGAGTCTGAATAATCTTGTTTATGTCCTTCATTCTATATGATAACAATTTTGTCATAAAATGAGAAAATTTTTGACAAAATGTCATTTTGATGAAATTTCAGTTTTTTCCAAACAAGAACATTTCAAGGTCCTAGAATTAAATTTGCTAACTCATTTATTGGATCATTTTGTAAAGCTCAGCATGGTTTCTCATGTATTACATATCCTCTAGACATCACTGTTCTTGCTGAAATTATTTTATTGGGAGTATATGGAGAGAAATAATCATTTG
Organism: Apodemus sylvaticus; assembly: GCF_947179515.1. NCBI lineage: Eukaryota > Metazoa > Chordata > Mammalia > Rodentia > Muridae > Apodemus > Apodemus sylvaticus. The sequence continues at coordinate 99,931,825 of NC_067472.1, forward strand.
TCCTTTCCTTTTATCATTCGGCTGTATATAGGTAGTATAACTGTATAGTATGGTTTCATCAACATTTTAAAAGACATTTCTTCCTTGTTCCATTACTGTCAGCAAAGTATATTTGTATAATTGGTAACTTATCTTTGATCTCTGGGAGTGTTTAAAATATTTAAATTAATGTAGACCCTCTACAACTCTAGTACTGTGAGTTTTTCTTTTACTTCCTGCCTAATTCTTAGAAAATTAAGCTCTCTTCAACCATCATCTATGGCATAAGGACATGAGTACATATAGAAACTATTCTAGGCTACCAGAGATCAATGCAGAGAAGACCTTCCCTGTATAAACTGTATATGGAGCAGCATTATGAAAGAGAGACTAGTCTGGCCTACAAGAGCTATAAATATAAGAAGCATCCCACCCCAAAAGCCTGGAAAACCCACTGGTCAAGGACATAGTGCTAGATATGCTAGGAACCTGAGTTACTCCATTGTTACTATTTCTTTATGGTTAAGGAAATATGTAAGCTATTTGGGTTGTGGTACCAGTATTGTGTATCTATAACCTCAACATTTGGGAAGATAATGAATTTGAATATTGTATGAAAGGAGAGACTTAGGACCTCAGAGCTCATTATTGACAGAAGACCTCAAGAGAAGCAAGCTAAGACATATACCTAGGAGAATTCATTAACTCACAATTTTCTAGCCCCAACATTTCTATTTCAGCTGGGATATGAGTCCCTCTGAAGAGATGCATAGGATAAATCAGAGAGGAGGTCATGGAATCTGAAAACAAAGCAGCTTGTTCTGAGACAAGGCCCTGGCTTATGCCTGCCCTTTGGAACATTTAGATGGAGATAACAGAAACTTTTGAGCATCTTTTTGAATTTCTACTTGCTTGATAGAGCTTTGATCTCTGCTTCCAGATGGTAGTAGGACTAGAGAAACCTGAGCAACAGAACTCAAGGGTTTGAAAACTTACATGAAGTTGGAGGAGCTCCGTCGATGCAACTCATCTAGTGTAAGTTCTTTCTACTAATTCTCAAGTGTGAGAACAGGAAACCTATTTCCTTGTTCCATAGGACACTGCCTAAAGTTTGTTAATAGCCTGGCTCTGTTTTCAGAGTACATCTGTAGATGAGAGGAAGGAATAAAATAGCATTGGACTTGACATCTGAAGGACACTTAACATGTTTTGCTAACTTAGCAAAGTTTAATCTAGTAGAGAACTACTGGAAAAAACAAAAATCCTACATCTATATTCTCCATCTATAATGCAACATCCTCAGTCATTGAGAAGCCCCAGAGGAAGGTGGAGTGGTTATGTACTTAGGCTTTTGGACTGCCAAGGTAAGGAATTTGTATCTATTTAAATAAATTGTGTAACCTTCCTTTATGCATTTTGAGACAAAAATCAATGTAGAGCAAACAGTAAGGTCTTAAATTACTATGCCAATCATGCCCTCTAGTACTTTGAATCCATGGCTGTTTCAGTCTCTCTGTTTTTGATATTTTGAAAACTAAGAACATTGCCTGGGTCTAGGTGTCTTCTTCCTTGTTGGAATCTCAGTACCTATCTTTAGACCCTGTAGATGTCGCTGGCTTCTCATAATACCCACTATATAGATGATGAGCACCCTCAAACTACCAACAGAATTGTGATACCCATTTTATATTCTCACACAATTTAACTGTTAAGGTACTAATGATATCAAGAGAAGCTTAACATGACAAGACTGAATAATTTGTACAATGATGCCTCACTTTCATATTGTAAGCTGCATGTTGAGTTAGCTTTGTCCGTTTTGGTGATATACAACACAGGCCCCTGTTAATCTTAGACTCTTCCACACAATGGCTTCTCCATAACTTTTGGCACCATGTGTTGTATTCCATAGCTGCCTGCTGCTATTACCAACTGGGTTGCTGGAACAGAAGCTGAGGGATAGATGGGGAAGGGATGAAAAGAAAGAAGGCCAGCACAATCTTTCACTGATCGAGGCCAAAACTTTAATGTTGGTCAGACCTTTTAACAGCTTGGGCAAGCCCTTCCCCCCAGACTCAAGGAGATATCTGAGAAATAGTTGGCTCCTCTTCTCAGCGGGTTGCCTGCTGGGATTAAAGGACTTCAGGTCTTACAGGTCCCAGGATGTTTCTAGGTGAGACTTCCCTGAGGCAGCCTTGATTTCCAGGTGAAAGCAGCTGTATGGTTATCAGAAGAACAAAGGCCAGGGATAACACAAGTGGAAGGCTGGGGGTGGCGGCCAGGAATATTGCAGACTGATTGAATGGGCTGAGAAGCCCTGCTCAATGCTGTGGGGGAAGGGACACCATGCATCAGTAACAGCTTTCAAGAAAAAGAGCTCTTTCTCTACATCCCTGTACCTTCTATTTATGCAAATGCTCTGCACTTTTCATAGAGGGGGCAAACATCAGGACCACTGGTAGTATTTGGAAAGGATTACTGAGGTTGATTACAACACAGAAAATCTGTTCTTCAGTGCCTTTTAAATTATTTCTCCCAGAAGCAATCTTTTTTATGTTATGTTTCTGTTTCTTCCCTGGCACACATGATACAATAATCTGTTTAAAACATATAATCTGGGATTTTGACTCAGTACCAAAAACTCAGACAGCTAACTGAGGAGCTTCTGTTCCTTAGGTAATTACTTAGTCCCTATTCTTTGCTGAAGTACTTTGCAGTAAAGTAGCCCAACACAAAATATGAAATGAACCTTGTTATAAGCAAATGTTTTCAAAATAATATTCTTCATTTGATTTGTAACTAATGTGCATAATGCAAGATTCAAAAAATGAATGGTGTCTTTTGTTGCTCTACCCCTCCGCAATACATAAGCTTTCCTGTCTACTCTATAGATTAATGATTATTTCTAGAGAATATATAAATATTGTTATACAAAAGATATAAAATATAGATTTGTATGCATAAAAATCAGATATGATCACATCAATTCTAAAGTTTAAACTCTAAATAAACACTTTCTCAAACACGATGCTGCCTAATATCAGATATAATCTTCCTCAGGATCTCAGAGAAGGTAAGGCTGTGAAACAGAGGTCACTAACATGAAAAATGTGTTCAATCTAAATGAAATTTGCTTTACATGAATTTGAACTCATGAAATGTCAAAAAATATTTGGATAGTTTGCTGCACTTCTAAAATTCCAGCATGTAAAAGGTTGAGTCAAAAGGTTCATAGATTGTGGTCATCCTAAATAGAAAGACCTTGTCAAAAAAAGTATAAAACAATAACAGCAAAGAAATATGAACAAGCAAAACCACTGGAAGTAATTTACTGAAATTATGCCTCTGTACCTGTCAGAAATTAACACTTGAGAAATGTCTCTGCAGGAAATTTACTGAGATACCTAGAGCAATAACCAAACACTTACACTAAATTGCAAACATCAGAGAATATTGTTTTCCTCTTAAGAGACAAATAATTAACATTTCTTTGTTCCATTGGATATTTTATTTATTTATATTTAAAATGTTATCCTCTTTCCCAATTTTCCCCCCAGAAACCCCTTATCCCATCCCCCTCCTCCTGCTTCTATGAAGGTGTGCCTTCATCCTCCCTGCCACTCCTGCCTCCCCACCCTCAAATTCTCCTTCACAGGACCAAAGGCCTCTTCTCCCATTGATGCCTGAAAAGGCCACCCTCTGCTACATATACAGCTGGAACTATGGGTCCCTCCATGTGTACTGCTTGATTCGTGATTTAGACCCTGAGAGTTCTTTTGGTTGATATTGTTGTTCTTCCTATTGCAAAATCCTTAAACTACTTCAGTCCTTTCTCTAACACCTCCACTGGAGACCTCGTGATTAGTCCAATGGTTCATTGCAAGCAAAGATTCTTCTTCAGGTAGAATCCATGAGTAATATTTCCAGGAGGTGATCTACTAATGGTTAGTTGTCTGCTATTATAATCATAGGATTACACACACACACACACACACACACACACACATATATGTGTGTGTGTGTGTGTGTGTGTGTGTGTGTGTATACATCTCACATTAGAGGGGTCAACTATCAATATAGAAATAAGAGCAAGAAATTTGGAAATTGAGAAGCAAACTTAATTAATTTACCTGTGGGAAAGTATGTCCTATTTATTACTGGAGTCATGGCACGTATCTGATTTATAAAACTAGGGTTCATACTGGCAAAACTTCAATGAGCCATCTTTTCCTAGGAAGATAAGGAAGTGTCACAAAATGGAGCTTTGGAACTCTACCTTGGGAAGTGGATTCATCTTGGTTGGAATTCTAGATGACAGTGGCTCTGCTGAATTGCTCTGTGCCACATTCACAGCCCTGTACATGTTGGCTATGATCAGCAATGGACTTCTGATCCTGGTCATCACCATGGATGCCCGGCTCCATGTGCCCATGTACCTTCTGCTCTGGCAGCTCTCTCTCATGGACCTTCTCCTCACATCAGTCATCACTCCCAAGGCTGTACTAGATTTTCTGCTTAAAGACAACACTATTTCCTTTGGGGGATGTGCCCTTCAGATGTTCCTGGAACTGACACTAGGTGGTGCAGAGGACCTCCTTCTGGCCTTTATGGCCTATGACAGGTATGTGGCTATTTGTCACCCTCTGAACTACATGATCTTCATGAAGCCTAAGATCTGCTGGCTTGGGGTGTTCATATCATGGACCCTGGCATCTCTGAGTGCAGTAGGATATACCTTCTATACCATGCAATATCCTTTCTGCAAATCTAGGAAGATCAGGCACCTGTTCTGTGAGATCCCTCCATTGCTGAAGCTGGCCTGTGCAGACACCTCCAAATATGAGCTCATGGTTTATGTGATGGGTGTGATCTTCCTACTTCTCCCTCTTGCTGCCATTCTTTCCTCTTATACACTAATTCTGCTCACTGTGCTCCACATGCCTTCACATGAAGGGAGAAAGAAAGCCCTCGTCACCTGTTCCTCACACCTAACTGTGGTTGGGATGTGGTATGGGGGAGCTTCATTTATGTATGTCCTACCCAGTTCCTTTCACACACCTAAACAAGACAATATCTTTTCTGTTTTCTATACAATTGTCACCCCAGCTCTGAACCCCCTCATCTACAGCCTGAGGAATAAGGAGGTGATTGGGGCTTTGAGGAGAGTCCTGGGAGGACGTCTATTGCCAGAACAGCCTACATTCTAAGTTGTTCTAGTATTCCCTTCTAACCTCATTTCTCCACGAAATTGTGGAATTTCTACTGTAAGTGAAATTTTACTTATACACCAAAGCACTAAAAAATATAACATTTAATTAGAGACTTGGAATTTGGTTATACATATTAAATGTTCTTATACAATTCTTCATAAGGTACTCATACAATATGGTTTACAGTGTTTAAAATTATTTTTTATAGTTTTAAAAGGATAACCCTTCATTTTCCAAAGTAATTGTTTAATTAAATGGTTCCAAAGATATCACCACCTGGACATTACCCTTGAACATTTAAATACATATTAGATCAGGACCAGAGAAAATACTTTTAAGTGATATCTGAGAGAAAAGATTCTTGACATTTGCACAAATTTTAAAGCAACTAATTTTGGTAAAATTAATTTTGGTAGTTTTATTAAAGTCAAGTTGGTAGAAGTTGACTATGTTTAACTTTTTACTATCTTTCCAAGAATCAACTTTTGTGTATGTTCTGACAGACATCTTGGCTCTTTGTACATGTTTGTGCATGCCCCCTTTTTCTTTTTCACCCTGTCTCCTCTTTCATTCCTCTTCTTCTTCCTCATCTTTTTCCTCCTCCTTTCTATTTTCTTCTGATGCTTCAGTGATAGAAATTTAAGTGAATATTTACAGTTCTATACTGTGGATACTAAGAATAAACAAGTAGAACAAAATTGGCCTTTTCTGTTTTTTTTCCAAGCACATCTTGAGATACATTAATAATTTTAAAAGGTCAATATGTATGATGTCTCTATCTGATAAGAACATTATGCAATTTGTATAAGTGTCAAAATATCTGTGGTACTCTTTTTGTATGGAAAAATTTATGGAATTTGTGTCATTTAAGACCTAAATCAAAATTGACATCAATAAGATTACAAATGATGAGTTTAACATCACTTGAGACACAGACTGCCAGGCTTCTGCCTGCGCCCAAGACCTGGGCAGCTCTCGATTCATCCCTGTGCCAGCCCTGACGTGGGTTGTTTGCCCTGCAGAGTAATTGACACTTGGAGGGGCTCCCCTACTGCCATCTTCACTCTCAGACAGACAGGACAGGCAGCTCCAGGTACACAGAGACAACCCCAATTGTAACATTGCTTGGCACAAAGAACACCAGGGATTCAATGGCACCCAAGAGTAGGCCATCTCATCAGCAATCTGTGCCAGGGGGAACCCAGTCATGCAGAGGAGCAGAAATAGCCTTACAGACTTACAAGAGGTTCAAGCACTGGAGAGTGATAACAGGACCAACAAACGCCATAGATAATCAGATGGCAAAAGGCAAACATAGGAATGTTACTAACAGAAATTAAGGCAATATTGCAGCATCCAAACCTAATTCTCCAACAACAGCAAGTCCTGGATACCTCAACACACAAGAAGAACAAGATTTGGATTTAAAATCACTGATCATGATGTTGTTAGAATAACACAAGAAGGACATAAATAAATCTCTTAAAGAAACGCAGGAGGAAATGAATCAAAAGGTAGAAGCCATTACAAGGGAAACACAAAAATCATTTAAAGAAATTCAGGAGAATATGGGTCTACAGATAGAAGCCAATAAAGATGAAATGCAAATATCACTTAAAGAAATACAGGAAAACTTGGGTCAACAGGCAGAAGTCATGAAAGAGGAAACACAAAAATCTCTTAAAGAAATACAGAAACACAAACAAACAATGAGCAAAGCCATTTATGATCTAAAAACAAAAGTAGAAATAACTAAGAAATCACAAAGGGAGACAACTTTGGAGATAGAAAACCTTGGGAAGAAATCAGGGGTCATAGATGCAAATATCAACAACAGAATACAAGAAATAGAAGAATCTCAGATGTTGAAGATACCACAGAAAGCATTGACTCAACAGTCAAAGAAAATGCAAAATGCAAAAAGATTGTAAACCAAAACATCCAGGAAATTCAGGACACAGTGAGAAGACCAAGGATTATAGTTATAGATGAGAGTGAAGATTTACAACTTTAAGGGCCAGCAAATATCTTCAAAAAAATTATGTAAGAAAACTTCCCTAACCTAAAGAGAGAGATGCCCATGAACATACAAGAAGCCTACAGAACTCCAAACAGAATGGACCAGAACAGAAATACCTCCAGTCACATAATAATCAAAACCTCAAATGAATTAAAAAAAAGAAAGAATATTAAAGGCAGTAAGAGAAAAAAGTCAAGTAACATATAAAGGAAGACCTATCAGAATTATACCAGACTTCTCACCAGAGACCGTAAAAGCTAGAACATCCTGGGTAGATGTCATGCAGACACAAATGCCAGCCAATACTACTATACTCAGCAAAACTCTCAACTAACATAGACAGAGAAACCGAGATATTCCATGATAAAACCAAATTACACCATATCTTTCCACAAACCCAGCACTACAAAGGATTCCGGGTGGAAAACGCCAATACAAGAGGGAAACTACACCCTGGAAAAAGCAAGATAATAACCTTCTTTCATCAATCCCAAAAGAAGATAACCACTCAAGCATAAAAATAGCATCAAAAATAACAGAAAGTAATAATCACTATTCCTTAATGTCTCTTAACATCAATGGACTAAATTCCCCAATAAAAAGGCATAGACTAGCAGACTGGATACGTAAACAGGACCCTACATTTTGCTGCATACAGGAAACACACCTCAGTGTCAAAGACAAACACTACCTCAGAGTAAAAGGCTGGAAAAGTTTTACAAGCAAATTGTCTCAGAAAACAGGCTGGAGTAGCCATTCATTTTTTTTTTTTCCTCAATGCCTGTCTGTTCTTTTTTTTTTTTTTTTGATATATTTTTTATTTAAATTTCAAATGATTTCCCCTTTTCTAGCCCCCCACTCCCCGAAAGTCCCATAAGTCCCCTTCTCTCCCCTTGTCCTCCAACCCACCCCTTCCCAATTCCCCGTTCTGGTTTTGCCAAATACTGCTTCACTGAGTCTTTCCAGAACAAGGGGCCACTCCTCCTTTCTTCTTGTACCTCATTTGATGTGTGGATTATGTTTTGGGTATTCCAGTTTTCTAGCTTAATATCCACTTATTAGTGAGTGCATACCATGATTCACCTTTTGAGTCTGGGTAACCTCACTTAGTATGATGTTTTCTAGCTCCATCCATTTGCCTAAGAATTTCATGAATTCATAGTTTCTAATGGCTGAATAGTACTCCATTGTGTATATATACCACATTTTTTGCATCCACTCTTCTGTTGAGGGATACCTGGGTTCTTTCCAGCATCTGGCAATTATAAATAGGGCTGCTATGAACATAGTAGAGCATGTATTCTTATTACATGGTGGGGAATCCTCTGGGTATATGCCAGGAGTGGTATAGCAGGATCTTCTGGAAGTGAGGTGCCCAGTTTTCGGAGGAACCGCCAGACTGATTTCCAGAGTGTTTGTACCAATTTGCAACCCCACCAGCAGTAGAGGAGTGTTCCTCTTTCTCCACACCCTCTCCAACACCTGCTGTCTCCTGAATTTTTAATCTTAGCCATTCTGACTGGTGTAAGGTGAAATCTCAGGGTTGTTTTGATTTGCATTTCCCTAATGACTAATGAAGTTGAGCATTTTTTAAGATGCTTTTCCACCATCCGAAGTTCTTCAGGTGAGAATTCTTTGTTTAACTCTGTACCCCATTTTTTAATAGGGTTGTTTGGTTTTCTGGAGTCTAACTCCTTGAGTTCTTTATATATATTGGATATTAGCCCTCTATCTGATGTAGGATTGGTAAAGATCTTTTCCCAATTTGTTGGTTGCCGATTTGTCCTCTTGATGGTGTCCTTTGCCTTACAGAAACTTTGTAATTTTATGAGGTCCCATTTGTCAATTCTTGCTCTTAGAGCATACGCTATTGGTGTTCTGTTCAGAAACTTTCTCCCTGTACCAATGTCCTCAAGGGTCTTCCCCAGTTTCTTTTCTATTAGCTTCAGAGTATCTGGCTTTATGTGGAGGTCCTTGATCCATTTGGATTTGAGCTTAGTACAAGGAGACAAGGATGGATCAATTCACATTCTTCTGTATGCTGACCTCCAGTTGAACCAGCACCATTTGTTGAAAAGGCTGTCTTTTTTCCATTGGATGTTTTCAGCCCCTTTGTCGAGGATCAAGTGGCCATAGGTGTGTGGATTCATTTCTGGATCTTCAATCCTGTTCCATTGATCTTCCTGCCTGTCATTGTACCAATACCATGCAGTTTTTAACACTATTGCTTTGTAGTATTGCTTGAGATCAGGGATACTGATTCCCCGAGACTTTCTTTTGTTGCTGAGAATAGTTTTAGATATCCTGGGATTTTTGTTATTCTAGATGAATTTGATAATTGCTCTTTCTAACTCTGTGAAGAATTGAGTTGGGATTTTGATGGGTATTGCTTGAATCTGTATATTGCTTTTGGCAAAAAGGCCATTTTAATTATATTGATTCTACCGATCTATGAGCATGGGAGGTTTTCCCATTTTTGGAGGTCTTCTTCCATTTCCTTCTTCAGAGTCTTGAAGTTCTTGTCATACAGATCTTTCACATGATTGGTAAGAGTCACCCCAAGATACTTTATACTGTTTGTGGCTATTGTGAAGGGGGTCACTTCCCTAATTTCTTTCTCAGCCTGCTTATCCTTTGAGTATAGGAAGGCCACTGATTTGTTTGAGTTGATTTTATAACTTGCCACTTTGCTGAAGTTGTTTATCAGCTGTAGGAGTTCTCTAGTGGAGTTTTTTGGGTCACTTAGGTAGACTATCATGTCGTCTGTAAATAATGATAGTTTGACTTCTTCCTTTCCAATTTGTATCCCTTTGACCTCCTTATGCTGTCGAATTGCCCAAGCTAGTACCTCAAGTACAATATTGAAAAGATAAGGAGAAAGGGAGCAGCCTAGTCTGGTCCCTGATTTCAATGGGATTGCTTCAAGTTTCTCTCCATTTAGTTTGATACTGGTACCAGTTTGCTGTATATTGCCTTTACTATGTTTAGGTATGGGCCTTGAATTCCTGTTCTTTCCAAGACTTTAAGCATGAAAGGACGCTGAACTTTGTCAAATGCTTTTTCTGCATCCAATGAAATGACCATGTGGTTTTTTTCTTTGAGTTTGTTTATGTAGTGGATTGCATTGATGGATTTCCATATATTGAACCAACCCTGCATTCCCAGGATAAAGCCTACTTGATCATGGTGGATGATCGTTTTGATGTGTTCTTGGATTCAGTTGGCAAGAATTTTATTGAGTATTTTTGCATCGATGTTCATAAGGGAAATTGGTCTGAAGTTCTCTTTCTTTGTTGGATCTTTGTGTGGTTTTGGTATCAACATAATTGTGACTTCATAGAAGGAATTGGGTAGTGTTCCTTCTGTTTCTATTTTGTGGAATAGTTTGAAGAGTATTGGTGTTAACTCTTCTTTGAAGGTCTGATAGAATTCTGCACTGAAACCATCTGGTCCTGTGCTTGTTTTGGTTGGAAGACTTTCTATGACTCCTTCCATTTCTTTAGGCGTTATGGGACTGTTTAGATGATCTATTTGGTCCTGATTTAATTTTGGTATTTGTTATCTATCAAGGAAATTGTCCATTTCCTCCAGATTCTCCAGTTGTGTTGAGTACAGGCTCTTGTAGTAGGATCTGATGATTTTTTGGATTTCCTCAGTTTCCGTTGTTATATCTCCCTTTTCATTTCTAAGTTTGGTAATTTGGATTCTTTCTATGTGCCCTTTGGTCAGTCTGGATAAGGGTTTATCTATCTTGGAGATTTTCTTAAAGAACGAGCTCCTGGTTTTGTTGATTCTTTGTATGGTTCTCTTTGTTTCTACTTGATTGATTTCGGCCCTGAGTTTGATGATTTCCTGCCTTCTACTCCTCCTGGGTGAAATAGCTTCTTTTTGTTCCAGGGCTTTTAGTGTGTCATTAAGCTGGTCATGTATACTCTCTCCATTTTCTTTTTGGAGGCACTCAGGGATATGAGTTTTCCTCTTAGCACTGCTTTCATTGTGTCCCATAGATTTGGGTATGTTGTGTCTTCATTTTCATTGTGTTCTAACAGAAATCAAGGCAATATGGCAACATCTGAACCCAATTCTCCTTTACCAGCATGTCCTGGATACCCCATCACACCAGTAAAAAAAGATTTGGATCTAAAATCACTGGTCATGATGCTGGTACAGGAACACATGAAGGACATACTTAAAGAAATTCAGGAGAAAATGGATCAAAAGTTAGAAGCCCTTGCAAGGGAAACACAAAAATCATTGAAAGAAATCCAGGAAAATACAAAAGCCAACAATGATGAAACGCAAAAAAACACTTAAAGAAATACAGGAGAACTTTGGTCAACAGGCTGAGGTCATGAAAGAGGAAGCACAAAAATCTCTTAAAGAATTACAGGAAAGCACAAACAATCCTGAACAACTATGCTCCAAATGCAAGGGCACCCTCTTTCGTAAAAGAAACTTTATTAAAACTCAAAGCACACATTGCACCTAACACAATAATTGTGGGTGACTCCAACACTGCACTTTCCTCAATGGACCGATCAGGAAAACAGAAACTAAACAGGGACACAATGAAACTAATTGAAGCTTTGGACCAATTAGATTTAACAGATATATATAGAGCAATCTATCCTAAAACAAAAGAATATATCTTTTTCTCAGCACCTCATGGTACCTTCTCCAAAATCGACCATATAATTGGTCACAAGACAGACCTCAACAAATATAAGAAGATCGAATTAATCCCATGCCTCCTATCAGATCACTATGGAGTAAAAGTGGTCTTCACTAGCAACAAAAACAACAGAAAACCCACATACATGTGCAAACTGAACAATATTCTACTCAATGATACCTTGGTCAAGGAAGAAATAAAGAAAGAAATTAAAGACTTTTTAGAACACAATGAAAATGAAGACACAACATACCCAAATCTATGGGACACAATGAAAGCAGTGCTAAGAGGAAAACTCATAGCCCTGAGTGCCTCCAAAAAGAAAATGGAGAGAGCATACATGACCAGCTTAATGACACACCTGAAAGCCCTGGAACAAAAAGAAGCTATTTCACCCAGAAGGAGTAGAAGGCAGGAAATCATCAAACTCAGGGCTGAAATCAATCAAGTAGAAACAAAAAGAACCATACAAAAAAATCAACAAAACCAGGAGCTGGTTCTTTGAGAAAATCAACAAGATAGATAAACCCTTAGCCAGACTGACCAAAGGGCACAGAGAAAGTATCCAAATTACCAAACTTAGAAATGAAAAGGGAGATACAACAATGGAAACTGAGGAAATCCAAGAACTCATCAGATCCTACTACAAGAGACTGTACTCAACACAACTGGAGAATCTGGAGGAAATGAACAATTTCCTTGACAGATACCAAATACCAAAATTAAATCAGGACCAACTAGACCATCTAAACAGTCCCATAATGCCTAAAGAAATAGAAGGAGTCATAGAAAGTCTTCCAACCAAAAAAAGCACAGGACCAGATGGCTTCAGTGCAGAATTCTATCAGACCTTCAAAGAAGAGTTAACACCAATACTCCTCAAACTATTCCACAAAATAGAAACAGAAGGAACACTACCCAATTCCTTCTATGAAGCCACAATTACGTTGATACCAAAACCACACAAAGATCCAACAAAGAAAGAGAACTTCAGACCAATTTCCCTTATGAACAACGATGCAAAAATACTCAATAAAATTCTTGCCAACTGAATCCAAGAACACATCAAAACGATCATCTACCATGATCAAATAGGCTTTATCCCAGGAATGCAGGGTTGGTTCAATATACGGATATCCATCAATGCAATCCACTACATAAACAAACTCAAAGAACAAAACCACATGGTCATCTCATTGGATGCTGAAAAAGCATTTGACAAAATTCAGCATCCTTTCATGCTTAAAGTCTTGGAGAGAACAGGAATTCAAGGCCCATACCTAAACATAGTAAAAGCAATATACAGCAAACCGGTAGCCAGCATCAAACTAAATGGAGAGAAACTTGAAGCAATCCCACTGAAATCAGGGACCAGACAAGGCTGCCCCCTTTCTCCTTATCTTTTCAATATTGTACTTGAGGTACTAGCTCGGGCAATTCGACAACATAAGGAGGTCAAAGGGATACAAATTGGAAAGGAAGAAGTCAAACTGTCATTATTTGCAGACGACATGATAGTCTACCTAAGTGACCCAAAAAACTCCACTAGAGAGCTCCTACAGCTGATAAACAACTTCAGCAAAGTGGCAGGTTATAAAATCAACTCAAGCAAATCAGTGGCCTTCCTATACTCAAAGGATAAGCAGGCTGAGAAAGAAATTAGGGAAATGACCCCCTTCACAGTAGCCACAAACAGTATAAAGTATCTTGGGGTGACTCTTACCAAACGTGTGAAAGACCTGTATGACAAGAACTTCAAGACTCGAAGAAGGAAATGGAAGAAGACCTCAAAAAAATGGGAAAACCTCCCATGCTCATAGATCGGTAGAATCAATATAGTTAAAATGGCCATTTTGCCAAAAGCAATATACAGATTCAATGCAATACCCATCAAAATCCCAACTCAATTCTTCACAGAGTTAGAAAGAGCAATTATCAAGTTCATCTGGAACAACAAAAAACCCAGGATAGCTAAATCTATTCTCAGCAACAAAAGAAAGTCTGGGGGAATCAGTATCCCTGACCTCAAGCAATACTACAGAGCAATAGTGTTAAAAAATGCATGGTATTGGTACAGTGACAGGCAGGCGGATCAATGGAACAGGATTGAAGATCCAGAAATGAATCCACACATCTATGGCCACTTGATCCTCGACAAAGAGGCTGAAAACATCCAATGGAAAAAAAAATAGCCTTTTCAACAAATGGTGCTGGTTCAACTGGAGGTCAGCATGCAGAAGAATGCAAATCGATCCATCCTTGTCTCCTTATACTAAGCTTAACTCCAAATGAATCAAGGACCTCCACATAAAAGCAGACACTCTGAAGCTAATAGAAAAGAAACTGGGGACGACCCTTGAGGACATCGGTACAGGGAGAAAGTTTCTGAACAGAACACCAATAGCATATGCTCTAAGAGCAAGAATTGACAAGTGGGACCTCATAAAATTACAAAGTTTCTGTAAGGCAAAGGACACCATCAAGAGGACAAATCGGCAACCAACAAATTGGGAAAAGATCTTCACCAATCCTACATCAGATAGAGCGCTAATATCCAATATATATACAGAACTCAAGAAGTTAGACTCCAGAAAACCGAACAACCCTATTAAAAAATGGGGTACAGAGTTAAACAAAGAATTCTCACCTGAAGAACTTCGGATGGTGGAAAGGCATCTTAAAAAATGCTCAACTTCATTAGTCATTAGGGAAATGCAAATCAAAACAACCCTGAGATTTCATCTTACACCAGTCAGAATGGCTAAGATTAAAAATTCAGGAGACAGCAGGTGTTGGAGCAGGTGTGGAGAAAGAGGAACACTCCTCCACTGCTGGTGGGGTTTCAAATTGGTACAACCACTCTGGAAATCAGTCTGGCGGTTCCTCCAAAAACTGGGCACCTCACTTCCAGAAGATCCTGCTATACCACTCCTGGGCATATACCCAGAGGATTCCCCACCATGTAATAAGGATACATGCTCTACTATGTTCATAGCAACCCTATTTATAATTGCCATATGCTGGAAAGAACCCAGGTATCTCTCAACAGAAGAGTGGATGCAAAAAATGTGGTATATATACACAATGGAGTACTATTCAGCCATTAGAAACAATGAATTCATGAAATTCTTAGGCAAATGGATGGAGCTAGAGAACATCATACTAAGTGAGGTAACCCAGACTCAAAAGGTGAATCATGGTATACACTCACTAATAAGTGGATATTAACCTAGAAAACTGGAATACCCAAAACATAATCCACACATCAAATGAGGTACAAGAAGAAAGGAGGACTGGCCCCTGGTTCTGGAAAGACTCAGTGAAGCAGTATCTGGCAAAACCAGAACGGGGAATTGGGAAGGGGTGGGTGGGAGGACAGGGAAAGAGAAGGGGGCTTACGGGACTTTCGGGGAGTGGGGGGCTAGAAAAGGGGAAATCATTTGAAATGTAAATAAATTATATAAAAAAAAAGAAAAAGAAAGAGAAAAAAGAAAGAACCAGCTCTCAGTTTTGTTGATTCTTTGTATTGTTCTCTTTGTTTCTAATAGATTAATTTCTGCCCTGATTTTGACTATTTCCTGCTTTCCATTTCTCTTGTATGTGTTTCCTTCTTTTGCTCTAGAGTTTTCAGTTGTGCTGTTAAGTTGCTAATTTAGGATCTCTCTAAAAAGCCTCTATAAGGCAAAGGATGCTATCAATAGGACAAAACAGCAACCTAAGTATTGACAAAAGATCTTCACTCACCCTACATCCAATAGAAGGCTATTATCCTCAATATATAAAGAACTCAAAAAGCTTGACTTCAAAAATCCAAATAACTCAAATTAAAAAATGGGGTAGCAAGATAAAAAGAGAATTCTTAACATGGGAATCACGAATGGCTGAGAAGCACTTAAAAAGGTTCACCATCCTTAGTCATCATGTAAATGCAAATCAAAATTACTTTGCTATTCCATTTTACGTCAATTAGAACAGCTAAGATCAAAAAGTCAAGTGACAGCAAGGATGTGGAAAAAGATAAGCACTCCTTCATTGCTTGTGGGATTGCAAACTGGGACAACCATTCTGGAAATCCATCAAATGGTTCCTCAGAAATTTGGAAATAGTTCTACCTCAAAACCCAGCTATATTGCCCCTGAGCATATAACCAAAAGATGTTTCACAATACCAGAAGAACATGTGCTATGAATATATTCATAGCAGCCTTATTTACAATAGCCAGAAACTGGAAGCAACCCAGATGTCCCTAAACCAAAGAATGAATACAGAAAATGTGGTTCATTTACACAATGGAATAGTATTCATATACTAAAAATGAAAATATGAAGAAAATTTCAGGCAAATGGATGGAACTAGACAATATCATCCTGAATAAGGTAACTCTGACCCAAAAGGACATGCATGGTATGTACTCACTGATAAGTGAATATTAGCTAAAAAGTTCAGAATATCCATGACACAACCCACAGACCATAAGAAGTTTAATAAGAAGAAAGGCCTAAGTGTGAATGCTTCAATCCCATTTAGAAGGAGGAACAAACTAATCATAGGAGGCAGAGGGGTGGAAAGACCTGGGTGGAGAGAGGAGAGGAAGGGGAAATGGAGGGCATGATCAGGTATGGGGGAAACAGTCGAGAAGCACAGAGGGCCAGGAGAATCAATGAAATTATGCAACTGCTGGGATTGGGTGTGAGAGGAAAGCCTAGAAAGTCCCAGAGACCTGGGATTTGAGAGGTTCTCAGGACTTAATAGGAATGACCTTAGTCTAAATGCCCCACTGTGAGGAGATGGAATCTCTAGAGACTACTTCTAGTAGACAGACAGGGCCCCCAGTAGAAGGATTGTGTCACCAACCTACCTTCAAAATTTTGGTCCACAATTGTTTGTCTAAAAGATATGCTAGGACAAATTTGGAACAGAGACTGAAGGACAGGCCCTCCAATGACCAACCCAGCTTGGGTTCTATCTCATGGACAGGCACTAAACCCTGACACTATTACAGATGTTATGCTGGACTTACAGACAGGATCCTAGCATTGATGTCCTCTGTGAGGCTCTACCAGCAGCTGGCTGAGACAGATGCCGATACTTATACCTAGTACTGAGGTCAGGGACCCTATGGGAGAGTTAGGAGAATGAAGAAACTGAAGAGGATGGCAACTGCATAGGAAAACCTGCAGTATCATCTAAGCTGGAACTCTGGGAGCTCGCAGAGACTAAGTCACCAATCAAAAAGCATACATGGACTGACCCGAGGTCCCTGCCATATATGTAGCAGAGGACTGTTTTGTCAGGCTTCAGTGTGGGAGGGTGCACCTAATACTGTAGAGACTTAATGCCCTAGGGACAGGGGATGTCCAGGGGAGGGGTAAACACACTTTTAGATGTGAGGGGGTAGGTGATGGGGTGAAGAACTGTGGAGGGGGGGACTTTTAAAGGAGAAACATTTGGGATGTAAGTAAATAAAATAATAAATTTAAACAATGAGCTATAATACAGAACAAAAAAATTATCAAAAGAAGAAAAGCACAAGATAAAACCTATATCTGGCCTCATTATTAGACCAAGAACCTATGGCTAGAAAGGTCATAGGCCCTAGAACAACTATTCAACAATGCTGTTAAATGGTATTAAACTGACTCTTTTTTTATATATTTTTAATTGGATATATTCTTTATTTGCATTTCAAATGGTATCCCCTTTCCCAGTTACCCCTGTTCTGGATAGCCCCTATCCCATCCTCCCTCCCCTAATTCTATGAGGGTGTTCCTTAACCTACCCCTCTTCTACCTCTCGAGCTTTGATTCCCCTACACTGGGACATCTTTCGAACTTTCACAGGACCAAGGATTTCTCCTCCCATTGATGCCCAACAAGGCAATTCTCTGCTACATATGCAGCTGGAGCCTTGGATGATGGCTTAGTCCCTGGGAGCTCTGGAGGGTTCTGGTTGGTTGATATTGTTGTTCTTCCTATGAGGTTGCTAACCCCTTCAGCTTCTTTAGTCCTTTCTCTAACTCTTCCATTGGGGACCCTGTGCTCAGTCCAATGGCTGGCTATGAGCATCTGCCTCTGTATTTGTAAGACTCTGGCAGAGCCTCACAGGAGAAGCCATATCAGGTTCCTTTCAGCAAGCATTTGTTGGCATCCATGATAGTTTCCAGGTCTGATGACTGGTTGAATCCCCAGGTAGGACATTCTCAGGATTGCCTTACCTTCAGTGTCTGTTCTACACTTCATCTTCATATTTGCCTCAGTGAGTATTTTGTTACCTTTCTCGGAAGAACTGAAGCACCCACACTTTGGTCTTCCTTCTTCTTGAGCTTCATGTGGTCTGTGAATTGGACCTTGGGTATTCAGAGCTTTTGGGCTAATATCCACTTATCAGTGAGTGTATACCATGTATGTTCTTTTGTGATTGGGTTTCCTCACTCAGGATGATATTTTCTAGTTCCATCTACTTGCCTAAGAATTTCATGAATTCGTCGTTCTTAATACTTGAATAGTATACCATTGTGTAAATATACCAAATTTTCTGTATCTATTCCTCTGTTGAAGAACATCTTGGTTCTTTCCAGGTTTTGGCTATTATAAATAAAGCTGCTGTAGTGGAGCATGTGTCCTCATTACATGTTAGAGCATCTTCTGGGTATATTGCCCAGGAGTTGTATAGCTGGGTCCTATGTCCAATTTTCTGAGTAGCTGCCATACTGATGTCCAGAGTAGTTGTACCACCTTGCAATCCCACCAGCAATGGAGGAAAGTTCTTCTTTCTCCACATTCTTGCCAGCATCTTCTGTCACCTGAGTCTTTTATTTTAGTCATTCTGACTACTGTGAGGTGGAATCTCAGTGTTGTTTTGGTTTACATTTCCCTAATAACTAAGGATGTTGAACATTTCTTTAGGTGCTTCTTGGTCATTTGATATTCCTCAGTTGAAAATTCTTTGTTTAGCTCTGTACTCCATTTTTTAAATAAGGTTATTTGATTCTCTGGAGTCCAACTTCTTGAGTTCTTTGTATATATTGGATATTAGCCCTCTATCAGATGTAGGATTGGTAAAGATCTTTTCCCAATATGTTAGTTGGTGTTTTGCCTCTTATCAGTTTCCTTTGCCTTACAGAAGCTTTCCAATTTTATGAGGTCCCAGTTGTCAATTCTCAATCTTAGAACATAAGCAACTCATGTTCTGTTCATGAAAATTTCCCGTGCCCATGTGTTCAAGGCTCTTCCCCAAATATATATGTAAATCCTCATCTGAGGAGCTTCTGTTTGCCAGATGGTGGTTAATGCAGAGACCCACACTAGTCAAGGAGCAGAAAATAAGAGGCTGCATAATCATCACCCCTAAGTGTAGTATCTATATTGCACAATCATTCCTAGGACTTAGTGTTCATTGTGGAGAGTGGGAAGAAATATTGTTAGAGCCAGTGACGGCACATAACTATAAGAAATGATTACATTCTGGTCACAACAGGGAATTTGCACATATGAACTCACGAAAGGCAAGTCTAAACCCCAAAATAAACAAATCCCAGCATGGGAGGGGATTTCAGTACCCAATTGCCCCAGTCAAGTTGTTGGTTAGCTACTAGAGGAAGAAGACACACTCTTCTTAAAGAGTATATGGCCCCTGATAAGTCAACCACACTACAGTGAAATACCACACATCTAAAATTATTTGGGAAACAGAAATTGTTCTTAAAGGGTTAATAAAAGGCACACAAATTTGGGTTATTAGAAAAAGGGGAATAGATCTGAGTAGAGCTGAAGAGTTGCAGTTGAGTATTATGAAACCACATTATAAGAAATTGTTTTAAAGTGAAAAATGCAAATGATTAATAAACGTATCAAAATGCTCAGCATCTTTAACTCTTTAGAAAATGCAGCCTAAAACTATTCTATGATCCCACATCACCCTAGTCAGAATGGTCATCATCAGGAATCCAAATGGAGCTCTTATACAGTGTTGACGGGAGTGTAAACCATTATACTACTTAGAAATCAGTCTGGAGATTTCTCAAACATATATAAATAGAACTAACAAATGATATAGTTATATCATGCCTGGCCATTGTCTGAAAGGCTCTATGACCTACCACAGACACATTTGCAACTCATGTTCATTGCCATCCTATTCACAACAGCTAGTAAATGGAATCAACATTGATATCTGGGAACACACAAATGGATAAAGAATATGTGGTACATGCACACAATAGAATTACTCAATGAAAAGAAATAATTGACATCTGTAGATAAATGGAATCCAAAAATTATATGAAAGTAACTCAGGCTCAGAAAACAAACAAAAGCTGTTCTTCAACTAAGCTTCAAACCTTTGTTTTGGGTGTTTAACTTGGTGCACAAGTAAAATTCTTGTATCCTAAAAATGGCCATCATGAGGATTCATTAAGAGTAGAAAAGAAGATCATATATAAGATGAAAATGAAGATAGACAATACAAGATGAAGATAGGGAAGTGGAATATTGATGATGGGAAGGCTTAAACAGGAAGTGGCAAATAGGGGCAAAGGAAATGAAGGAGTCAATGGGAGGTCAACCTAAAGAAAGGGACTATGAAAAAGAAATATGGAAACCTACTACTTTGCAACCAAACTTTGCAGATGTGTTTGGAGGTGGTAGTAGAACACATTTGATATGAAGGAGGGAATTTTTGGGGGAATTGGACTTTCAAGCAAGATAGGTGTCGAAAGTTGGAGTATAGAGTGTTTAGTTAAACCAAAAATAATAATGTTCTCCAAAAGTCTTATGAAACCCCAAAACGTGGTAAGTTCATTCCAAAACACATGTTCATACAAGAAATACTAATAGGGCTACCCTGAATGGGTAGGTAGTGGTGTTGTTCCAGGAAGACATTTGTTATTAAAATCATAATGCCAGGCATGGAATACCTTCCCACAAATTGTTGATTGGTCAATGAGAGTTCAGAGATCTCCAAAATACTGCAGGCTATTTCTATGGCTCTTTGTTACATACCACAAATTATATGATAAAAAAGTATTGCTTAAGACACCATGTACTTTGAATGAAGTACATAGAGAAATCTCAAACAGTTCAGGAAACATCTCCAATACTGTCTAGATAGTAATGGAACATATTAAGAAGTGTTCTGGATGGAGAAAAAGTATAAATTATCTTTACTAATGTTGGACTGTTGTTACTATAATACTGACATGTCAGGCAAGACATGTTAGATACATGTACTGTCTGGTTTTGTGTATCAACTTGACACAAGCTGGAGTCATCACAGGAAAGGAGTTTCAGTTGAGGAAATGCCTCCATGAGATCCAGTTGTAAGGCATTTTCTCAATTAGTGATGAAGGGGGTAGGGCCCAATGTGGGTAGTATCATCCCTGGGCTTTTAGCCCTGGGTTCTATACCAAAGCAAGCTGAGAAAGCCAGGGGAAGCAAGCCAGTAAATAACATCCTTCCACAGACTCTGCATCAACTCCTGCCTCCAGGTTCCTGCCCTGTTCTGACTTCCTTTGGTGATGAAGAGCAATGTGGAAGTATAAGATGAACAAACACTTTCCTCCTCAAATTGCTTCTTGGTCATGATGTTTTATGCAGGGATAGAAACCATGAGCTTGGGGCCCGTGTCCTGCCCAGGGAACTTGGAAGGAGAGAAGCCCCACGGCCATATTTGCTGCCTGCCAGGACCGAAAAGGATCACTAGGTACTGTACCACCCTGAGCTTTAGATTTCTGGTGGTGCAAACCGCCAAGGGTCTGCCTGCACTCAGGAACTAAGCACATAGGCGGTTCATCTGCAAGCCAGTCCATCGCAGGACCTGTGTCCTATGTGAGAATCAGCAGAGGGAGTGACCCCCACCACAATATCTTCGCTCCATAATAGAACAGACAGAGAACACCTGGTTAACCTTGACAACCTAAGTATAACATTGCTTGAGGCAAGACAGAGAAGGGCTCCAAAGGCAAAAAAACAGGAAGGGGGCATATCAGTAATCTGTGCCAGAAGAAACGCAGTCATCCAATGTTGCAGAGATAAACTTAAAGATCCACAGTAGGTTGAAGCACCAGCCAGTGACAATAAGACCATCTAACACCTGGGAGAACCAGATGGCTAAAGGCAAAGGTAGGAACATTACTAATAGAAACCAAGGCATTATGGCAGCATCTGAACCCAATTCTCCAACATTAGCAAGTCCTGGATAGCCCAACACACCAGAAAAACAAGATTTGGATTTAAAATCACTGGTCATGATGCTGGTACAGGAAAACATGAAGGACATACTTAAAGAAATTTAGGAGAAAATGGATCAAAAATTAGAAGCCCTTACAAGGGAAACACAAAAATCATTGAAAGAAATTCAGGAGAATACAAAAGCCAATGAGGAGGAAATGCAAAAATCACTTAAAGAAATACAGGAGAACCTTGATCAACAGGCAGAAGTCATGAAAGAGGAAACGAAAATCTCTTAAAGAACTAGAGGAAAACACAAACAAGCAAATGACAGAATTGAGCAAAAACTTCCAGGATCTAAAAACAGAAGTAGAAACAACTAAGAAAGCACAAAGGGAGACAACTTTGGAGATAGAAAACCTTGGGAAGAAATCAGGGACCATAGACCCAAATATCAACAACAGAATACAAGAGATAGAAGAAAGAATCTCAGATGCCGAAGATACCATAGAAACCATGGACTCAACAGTTAAAGAAAATGCAAAATGCAAAAAGCTTGTAACCCAAAATATCCAAGAAATCCAGGATACAGTGAGAAAGACAAATCTAAGGATTATAGGCATAGATGAGAGTGAAGATTTACAACTTAAAGGGCCAGCAAATATTTTCAACAAAATTATGGAAGAAAACTTCCCTAACCTAAAGAGAGAGATGCCCATGCATATACAAGAAGCCTACAGAACTCCAAACAGACTGGACCAGAACAGAAATACCTCCTGTCACATAATAATCAAAACCCCAAATGTACTAAACAAAGAAAGAATACTTAGGGCAGTAAGAGAAAAAGGGCAAGTAACATATAAAGGAAGAACTATCAGAATTACACCAGATTTCTCACCAGAGACCAGAAAAGCTAGAAGATCCTGGGTAGATCTCATGCAGACTCTAAGAGAACACAAATGCCAGCTGAGACTACTATACCCAGCGAAACTCTCAATTACTATAGATGGAGAAACCAAGATATCCCATGACAAAACCAAATTTACACAATATCTATCTACAAACCCAGCCCTACAAAGGATAATAGGGGGAAAACACCATTACAACAAGGGAAACTATACCCTGGAAAGAGCAGGATATTAAGCTTCTTTCGTCAAACCCAAGGAAGATAACCACACATATATAAAATTAAAATGAAAAATGATAGGAAGCAATAACCACTACTCCTTGATATCTCTTAACATCAATGGACTCAATTCCTCAATAAAAAGACATAGACTGACAGACTGGTTACATAAACAGGACCCTACATTTTGCTGCATACAGGAAACACACCTCAGTGTCAAAGACAAAAACTACCTTAGAGTAAAAGGCTGGAAGACAATTCTACAAGCAAATGATCCCAGGAAACAAGCTGGAGTTGCCATTCTAATTTCAGATAAAATTGACTTTCAACCTAATGTCATCAAAAGAGACATGGAAGGTCACTACTTGCTGGTGAAAGGAAAAATCCAACAAGAAGAACTCTCAATCCTGAACATCTATGCCCCAAACACAAGGGCACCCTCATTCATAAAAGAAAATGAACCAACACACCTATGGTCATTTGGTCTTCGACAAAGGAGCTGAAAGCATCCACTGGAAAAAAAGATAGTCTTTTCAACAAATGGTGCTGGTTCAATTGGAGGTCAGCATGCAGAAGAATGCGCATCGATCCATTCTTATCTCCTTGAACCAAGCTCAACTCCAAATGGATCAAGGACCTCCACATAAAACCTGACACACTGAAACTAAACGAAAAGAAACTGGGGAAGACCCTGGAGGACATGGGCACAGGGGAAAAGTTCCTGAATAGAACACCAATAGCTTATGCTCTAAGATCAAGAATTTGGGGACCTCATAAAACTACAAAGTTTCTGTAAGGCAAAGGACACCATCAAAAGGACAAAACATCAACCAACAGACTGGGAAAGGATCTTCACCAACCCTAAACCCGATAGAGGGCTAATATCTAATATATACAAAGAACTCAAGAAAGTAGAACCCAGAGAAACAAATAACCCCATTCAAAAGTGGGGTACGGAGCTAAACAAAGAATTTTCACATGAAGAACTTCGGAGAGCTGAGAAACACCTTAAGAAATGTTCAACATCTTTAATCATTAGGGAAATGCAAATCAAAACAACCCTGAGATTTCACCTCACACCAGTCAGAATGGCTAAGGTCAAAACTCAGGAGACAGCAGGTGTTTGCGAGGATGTGGAGAAAGAGGAACACTCCTCCACTGCTGGTGGGATTGCAAGATGGTGCAACCGATTTGGAAATCAGTCTGGTGGTTCCTCAGAAAACTGGGCATATCACTTCCTGCGGACCCTGTTATACCACTCCTGGGCATATATCCAGAAGATTCTTTAGCATGCAATAAGGACACATGCGCCACTATGTTCATAGCAGCCAGACTTCTTACCAGAGACCATGAAAGCTAGAAGATCCTGGGCAGATCTCATACAGACCCTAAGAGATCAGAAATGCCAGTCTAGACTACTGTACCCTCTCAATCACCATAGATGGAGAAACCAAGACATTCCATGATAAAACCAAATTTACACAATATCTTTCTACAAATATAGTCCTACAAAGGATAATAGATGGAAAATGCCAATACAAGGAGAGTAAGTACACCCTAGAAAAAGCAAGATAGTAATCTTCTATCAACAAACCCAAAAGAAGATAACCACCTCAAACATAAAAATAGTATCAAAATAACAGGAAGCGACAATCACTATCCCTTAATATCTCTTAACATCAATAGACTCAATTCCCCAATAAAAAGACATAGACTAACAGATTGGATATGTAAACAGGACCCAGCATTTTGTTTCATACTGGAAACACACCTCAGTGTCAATGACAAACACTACAACACTACCTCAGAGTAAAAGGCTGTAAAACAATTTTTCCAATCAAATGATACCAGGAAACAAGCTGGACTCTCCATTCTAATATTGCATAAAATTGACTTTCAACCTAAAGTCATCAAAAAAGATGCTGAAGTCATAGTCATCAAAGGAAAAATCCACCAAGAACTCTCAATTCTGAACATTTATGCTCCAAATACAAGGACACCCTCATTTGTGAAAGAAACTTTACTAAAGCTCATAGCACACATTGCACCACACACAATAATTGTGGGTGACTTCAACACTCCACTCTCCTCAATGAACAGATCAGGGAAACACAAATTAAACAAAGACACAGTGAAACTAATTGAAGTTTTGGACCAAATAGATTTAACGGACATATATAGAATATTTCATCCTAAATCAAAAGGATATACTTTCTTCTCAGCATCTTATGGTACCTTCTTCAAAATCAGCCATATAATTGGTCACAAAACAGACATCAACAGATATAAGAAGATTGAAATGATCTCAAGCCTTCTATCAAATCACTATGGAGGAAGCATGACCTTCAATAGCAACAAATACAACAGAAAACCCACATACACAAAGAAGCTGAACAATGCTCTACTCAATGACACCTTGGTCAAGGAAGAAATAAGGAAAGTAAAGACTTTTTAAAATTTAATAAAAATCAAGGCACAACATGCCAAAACTTATGGGACACAATGGAAGCAGTGCTAAGACAAAAACTCATAGTCCTGAGTGCCTCTAAAAAGAAACTAGAGAGAGCATACACGAGCAGCTTAACGGCACATCTTAAAGCTCAGGAACAGAAAGAAGCTAATACACCCAAGAGGAGTAAAAGGCAGGAAATCATCACACCCATGGCTGAAATCAACCAAGTAGAAACAAAAAGAACCATACAAAGAATTAACAAAACAAGGACTTGGTTCTTTGAGAAAATCAAGATAGATGAACCCTGAGCCAGTCTAACCAGAGGGCACAAAGACAGTATACAAATTAACAAAATTATAAATAAGAAGGGAGATATAACAACAGAAACTGAGGAAATGAAAAATTCATTAGATCCTACTAAAAAATCTATACTCAACACAACTGGAAAATCTGTAGAAAATGGACAATTTCCTAGACAGATACCAAATACCAAAATTAAATCAGGATCAAAGAAACCATCTAAACAGTTCTACAACCCCTAAAGAAATAGAAGTCATCATTGAAAGTCTTCCAACCAAAAAAAGCACAGGATTAGATGGTTTTAATGCAGAATTCTATCAGATCTTCAAAGAAGACCTAACACCAATACTCTTGAAACTATTCCACAAAATAGAAACAGAAAGAATACTACACAACTCATTCTATGAAACCACAATTACTCTGATACTAAAACCACACAAAGATACAATAAAGAAAGAGAATTTCAGACCAATTTCCCATATGAACGTGAACGCAAAAATACTCAATAAAATTCATTTCTCCCAGATCCATCCCTTCTTTCACCCTCCCCTCACTCCCCCCTTCTTAAAACCCAATAAATATAGTTGATGTTTCTCACATACTCTTAAATGTGTGGTCCTCCATTGGAGCATGATCAACCTATTAGAGGCCACACTCTTAAAGAAAACTGACTCTATTTTTCTCAGCAGTCATCAGTTACCAATAGGTCCCTAACTAGGATTGGGATTTCATGCCTACTTCCCCTCCTCATGTTTGGATTTTGTCTGGCTTAATCTTGAGCAGGTCCTATCCATGCTGCCTCAGCTGCTGAAAATCCACATATACAATTGCCCTACTAGTTCCAAAAACCACTATTTCCTTGTAGTGATCCACTTCTGGTTCTAACAATCTTTCTATACTCTTTTCCACAGTGATCCTAGAGCCTTTAGAGAAGGTGTGTGATAGTAGTGTTTCATTTAGGAATGACCACTCTGTAGTCTCTTATTTTTGTACCTTGACCATTTTTAATCTGTGTGTTAATTGTCATCAACTACAAATAAAAACTTCTCTGAGAGACTGTGGGTATAAAGACAAGTCACTGGGAGTTGGTTTAATATTCTGTTCATTTATAATATAGTAGGTTTCACCCTAGTGACTATGATCTTTTTAGCCACAGGTTCTTTTCCATGATAATAGTGACAGATACTGATTTCAACTTGTGATATGGGCCTCAAGTCCAATCAGAAAATGATTACTCCACAGACATTTTTCAATTTATGCATGAGTGGGCGTATCTTGCTAGGATGGTTAGTGTAGCCTGTAGGGCTCACACTTACATAGGATTGATGACATAAACATGTTTTTGGAGAAGTTTATATGGAAGCACTGTATGTACATAACCTCTACATACTACCAATGATAGGCTATCATCATCTATGTGTGTTTATATAGTGGGTATTTTGTCTCTGAAAGCATTTAAATGATTTTCATTAATATTGACTCTTTTCAACTCTAGTAATGAAGAGATTTATTTCTATTTTCCTGCTTAATAAAAAGAAAATTGAACTCTTTCTTTAGCCATTACTCATGTTGCCAAGACATGAGCACATACAGAAGCTGTACTAGATTGCCAGGGGAAAGTGCAAATATCCCACATCTAGAACTGCCTAGAGAAGCCAGACTGAATTTAAGCAAAATAAGGCAAGTAGCATTCCACAAATACTGAGAAGAGGACTTTATATTCAAGGACAGAAGGATGATAAAAAAGGAACCTTTGTAGTTCTATTCAGTTACATTTTGATCTTCACTTAGAACTACATAAAATCTTTGGAAAGTATGGTTTTGTCTTGGTGTGTGTGCATGTCCTTAATTTCATCAGGTGGGAGGCTAAGGAAACTGGATCCTACATTCAACAGAAAAGAAACCTAGAGCCTCAGAGCTCATTTAGTGACAGAAGACCTCAAGATATGCAAGGAAAAAAAAAACAGACACAAGAGGACTCATTAGCTTGTTTGAGAGACAAACATTTTCAAGGAGGTCATTTGAAACAAGATATAAGTCCATCTAAGAATATGCATAGAATAATGAAGAGAGGGGTTCTTGGGAATAGAAAATGAGGCTCTGGTGGACTCCTGGCCCTGGGGATGTTTAACAGCACTAAATAGGGACCTTTGAGCTTTTAATCAAATTTTCTACTTCCCTACCACAACTTTATTGGCAGCAGAAATATGCTAACCTCAGTGTGACACACAAAAACATTCTGAGGACTGACAGGAAGCTAGAGAAGTTGGCTCAGTCCATGCAAGTTGTTTGAATTGACAGTTTCTAGTAATTCTGCTCAGGTGTGGGAACAGGAGAGACATTTTGTTGCTGCACTGATCACCAGCTAGGGTTAGGGTTAGGGTTAGGGTTAGGGTTAGGGTTAGGGTTAGGGTTAGGGTTAGGGTTAGGGTTAGCTGCTGGCCTGTCCCCAGGGTCATTTCCAGATATGTCTGCAGATGGAAGGAATTAAACACATCCTTGACACCTGACAAGGTGGATTCATAATGCACTGCACCTATGTAGCAAAACATATCAAAAATTGTTGAAGGAAACCACACCTCCCCACCATGTTTGTGATGAAATATCCTCAACTGCCAAACTATCCATTGTGAAGCCGGGGACCAGGCAGCTATGGTTCCTGTTCCTAAAGGTAAGGTATTTTATATTTTAAAGATATCCATGTAGCTTTTAAATATTTTGAGTCACGAATTAGAGTACAGAGCAATACCTAAGGGCTTAAACTGACATTTCTCAGGCTTTCTAGTACTTCAAATCCATTACTTTTTCAGTCTATCTACTTTTTATTTTGAACATGAAAATAGTATCATTAGGACTGATTGATTTCATGTCATACTCTAGACTTGAGTAACTCCTTCCTGGAAGAAACCTCTGTATAGACCTTTAGACTCCAAACATGCCCTTGGCTTCTGATAATACCTATAAAATTGATGAATTTCCCCCAAAGAACTATCTCATTTAATGACACTTGCTCCACATTCTCATATCTTTTAATTCTCAAAATAGTAAGGGCCCCCAGATAAGACAATGGAGACTTGAAATGTTAATGTAATTATACCAAGATGTGGCTACATGACTTACACAGGATGTTTCATTTTCACATTCGTTCCAACTTTATGCTCTGAGTTGGCTTCATCTGTCCTGTTCCATGATGTGCAGCAAGGATCCTTTCAGTCTTACAAGCCTTCCCATACTGGCTTCTCCATGGCTTTTGGTGCCATACTACAGTATCAACTTCCCAGAAAGGAAGCTTTCCTATCCCTCTTCCTCTTCTTTCCAATGTAAATGCTCTGTCATTACAGGAGGAAGAGTGGGCATTAGGATTTATGGCTGGATTAGTATGGAATTGTTTGGACAGATTACAGCACAGAATACACACTCATTTGTCAAATTTTGCCATATTACCTAAGCATAAACATTACCATTTTTATGTGAAAGGCAGAAATCTTTTATTTCTGTGTCTTCACAGTCACACATTGTATAATAATTTGTTAAAATAAAAAATATGTTCTCATTGATCCTAAAGGTTTTACTGTAAACCCCCAATATTTTCTCAAATTCAATTTTTCAGAGGTTTAGCAAGCAATCTTTTTTCAGGCTCTTAGAGAATATGGGGCTTTGAAATAGGTACTTAAGTTGGGCAACATTGTATTCATCCAGTTGATTGACTATAAGAAATGTGGCATTATAAAATATAGAAAATGAGCTGGACAGTTTGGTGCGTTCTTAAAACGCCAACACTGAGGAAGATGAAGGAAGATGTTCTTGTGGCCTCCTTGGACTGTATAGAAAGAACAGCACACACCTTTAATTCTAGCACTCTGGAGGAAGAGGCAGGGAGAGCTCTGTAATTTTGAAATGAACCAGGTCTACAAAGTAAGTTCCAGGACAGCCAGGATTACACATAGAAACCCTGTCCTAAAGAAAAGAAAAGAAAAAAAGAATGAATAATTTTTAAGAAAAAGCCAGAAATGTGAAGAAGTAATAGACATAATTTATTAAAGCCACACCTCATATAAGTTGCGAATCTCATATTTAAAATATGTCTATTCATAAAGAAAATTGGAATATTAAAACTATTTACCAAATTTACACTAAAGAAATGATGGAGTAACAAAGAGCTAATTTAGTCTTTCTATACTTCTTTAGGTTATATCTTATTTAATATTTTCATCAGGTTATAACCTATTTTAAAATTATTATTTTAGTGTATTATCTCCACTTAGATAAATCTTTCTTCAAGATATAATCATCAATTTGAAATTTGGAAACCAAGAAGCAAAGCAGGAAAGACATCATTTTACTGGAGTCCTCTTGGGTATCTTAAGTGAACTATAACGTTACAAAACCAGGACCCATATTAGCAAAATTGTGTTGAACCATCTTATCTTGGCTACTGAAGAAATGACACAGAATGGAGTACTGGAACTCCACATTGGGAGGTGCCTTCATCTTGGTGGGGATTCTGGATGACAGTGGCTCTCCTGAACTGCTCTGTGCTATAATCACAGCCCTGTACATGTTGGCTATAACTAGCAATGGGCTTCTGCTGCTGGTCATCACCATGGATGCACAGCTCCACGTACCCATGTACCTTCTGCTTCAGCAGCTCTCTCTCATAGACTTCTTTCTCACATCAATTATTATCCCCAAGGCTGTGATGGATTTTCTGCTCAAAGACAACACCATCTCATTAGAGGGCTGTGCCCTTCAGATGTTCCTGGCATTGACACTTGGTGGTGCGGAAGACCTCCTTCTGGCATTCATGGCCTATGACAGGTATGTGGCTATTTGTCACCCTCTGAACTATATGGTTTTCATGAGGCCAAGCATCTGCTGGCTTGGAATAGCCACATCATGGATCCTGGGTTTCCTGAGTGCTCTAGGATATACCATCCACACAATGCAATATCCCTTCTGCAAATCCCGTAAGATCAAAGATCTATTTTGTGAGATCCCTCCATTGCTGAAGCTTGCTTGTGCAGACACTTCCAAATATGAACTTATGGTTTATGTGATGGGTGTGGCCTTCCTAATTCCCCCACTTGCTGCCATCCTGGCTTCCTACATATTAATTCTTTTCACAGTGCTCAACAAGCCTTCAAATGAAGGAAGGAAGAAAGCCCTTGTCACCTGTTCTTCCCACTTGACAGTTGTTTGTCTGTACTATGGGGCTCTCACAGTTATGTATGTCCTACCCAGTTCCTATCTTAGTCTCAAACAAGAGAACCTCCTATCTGTTTTCTACACTGTCGTGACCCCAGCTCTAAACCCCCTCATTTACAGCCTGAGGAATAAGGAGGTCACTGGGGCCTTGAAGAGGGTCTTGGGTAAGTGGTTTCTCCCTACACAGTCTACTTTTTAAGGGCTTCTAGTAGGTATCTTCTAGACTTAATTCTTTCTTAATGTCAGCAGATTTCTGTTATAAATGAAATTCTCTTAATGAAAGCAAGGAAGTGAAAGTGTTTCTTTTTCTGGAGAAGCAGAGAATATGTCCTTGATAAAAGTTTTTTGAATCTTCTCATCATTTGGCTTTTTACAGGAAGAGATTCACACTATTTAAAATTATCTGTTGTCTTTCAAAGTGAGTCTCCATTACCTAGAGTAGCTATTTTTCAGAGTATAAAGGATAGTGATACAAGAATATTCTGGTCTTGTGTCCATCCTGAACCTAAATATTAAAGAAAGTAATCTTAAGTAGGTTTCTCAGAAATCAATGGGAGAGGATTTTTGAGGCTTGCAAAAATTTTAAACCAACTACTCTTGGTAAGATATAAATCAACTCAGTTGTTCCCCATCCTCTCCCTGTAAATTATAAGCACCAGTTTTTATGGATAGCCTAACAGATGACTTTTCTTGGCCTCAGTGTGTGTGTGTGTGTGTGTGTGTGTGTGTTGGTGTGTGTAACATAATATATCTTCCCCCTTTCCCTCCCATTCCTCCTCCTTCTCTTTCCTTTTTCTCACCTCCTTTTTTTTCTTTTTCCTCTTGAAGTGATTGGTAATGAAATGATGAAATGGTCATTTTTAAAATTATAACTTGTAAAGAATAGTTTAAAAGGAGCAAAATAAAAGTAGTTTTCATTTGTCCTAATCATTTTTCAAAGTATCTTAACAATTGTAAGTGGTTCATACATTTTGTGTGTACTTTAAAAACTATACAATCTAAACATGTGTCAAAATTACCAATGGCACCCCAAGCATATACTTGATATTTTTATGCCTTTTTGTATCAGTGAAAAACCTAGTCAGGATTACTTAACTGCTGAAGCATCTCTTTAGCCTAAAAGGTAATACTGAATGAAATAACTCATACACTGAAAGACAGATATCCCATGTCCTCTCACATGTTGATCCTGACTTTGAGTATTTAGTTTTGTATGTTTAACCTGATGCATCTGTTGAAGAAGCAAGGAAAGTTATGGGTTAGATTAGTGGGGTAGCTTTAAAAACAGATGGTAGCAGAACATAGAGGATATGAAAACAGAGATAGGAATATTGGGGGCGGAATGAAGTTATAAAGGGTGGGGAAGACATAGGATGAGGGGGTATTGATAAAAATAAAGGCTTATATGGAAAAATCATATGGAAACCTACTATCTTGTAACTCAACATAAAAAATAAATTTAAAATTTGCTTGAAAGTATTTTTCAGCTGTATTAAATATGTTATATATAATGGAATATTCCTGGTTTGAGAAATTTATTAATGCCTTCTAAGGCATTAATGGAATAAATAGTCTTAGAACTGGTGAAATCATAAAATGAAATGGACTTTCTTTTCATTATTATTACTGCTACTATTTACATTGATGCCATAGAAACTAAAAATAGAAGTGTGCAAGCAAAGTTTACAGTGTTTTCAGGAGCTGAAACCTATTATCTAGTTATGAATTGCCACCAAGAGCTACAGCAATAGTTTATGTTGAATCGCATGAAAACCTTGTGGTTTTCTGAGCAAAGTAACACAGAGGAGGGTGATTTATATTTGTAACTCTCATTTTCATCAATAATCCATATTATTAATCTGTGATCAACAGTATTCACTCATGTGAAGTACCTCTGTTTAAACTCCATTTAAAAGAAGTATATTTTAATTATCTCAGAAACAAAGGAGGGTTTATAAAAATTTCTTCATAGATCCTACTTTTTAATAAGCTTTTCCTAGCTTTCCTCTCCAACCCTGCCCACATACCTTCTTAAACTTTTGGCTCCTAGTATACCCTCCACACATTGATGATTACACCATTGTATTGTAATATCCACTTATTATATTGCTTATTTGAGTTGAAAAATTATAGGTTACAGTGGATCTTCTTTATACACACTTTAAAACACTTAGACTGCACCTGTCTGCCTCATTTCCCCATCATCATTTTACCAGCAGCTTGACTCTTTCTGTACCCCACATTTCAGCTCTCTACTTTCATCTTTATTGTTATTCCCTCCTCCAATGCATGCCCCTCTGCTGGCATTTCACAGCTCTGCTTTCACCCCTTCCATGTTCTCTCAGCCTTGCTGGTTTTGAGAGTGACTTTGAATTGGAACTTGAAAATGAATTCTAATTAGGGCTAAGCATGCACAGTGATGTATATTCAGCATTCTTACCACTTAAGAATCAATGCATTGATTTCTCCCCACTAGAAAAAATCTCGAGACACTTCCACAACTAGAAAGAGACAGGGAATTAAAGAGTAAGAGAGAAAAGAAAAGGGAAAAGTAAGCCAGTGTCTTTGTGTTTCTGTGGACTGAGAGAATAAAAACTTTCAGAGGAAAAGAGAATGGCCAACTGTCTATGTTGCTGAAAGTGTGGGAAAGGAGGATAAGGAAGGGCTTTCTGTATAGCTCATATTGATGAATTGGCAATAACAGGCACATGGAATGAGAAAAGAACCTGGCTGGGATTGAATTCCTGTGAGTAGATGATCATCAGGGGAAAAATAGATACAGAAATTCATTTTCTTTCTTTCTTTTTTCCTTTATGTGGGGAAACTGAGGAAATGGGGCAATAACTGAAAGAAATGGAGTTGTGGGGAACAGTATCTATGATGAGGCAATCAGAATTTATTTGTACTTTATGGCTGTCTTTCAGACAATAGAAGAAAACAGTTTTCTTTTAAAAAGAAATTATTGTTCAGGGGCAAATTTTTGAGGAGGACAATAAAATTGGACATTGGCTAGCAATTGATAGGGAATTATATTGAAGAAAACCAACACAAGCTGTTTAAGTACAGATAGTTAAGGACAGATCAGTGGAAGATTTGAAGAGATTGAAGCCAACTCTGTTGGCTGAATACTCTGTTCTAAATAAAGTATGGGACAAGGCTATCGGAGTCAGTTGCCAGCCCAGGCATGGAGTTCTTCTTTCTTATAGGTTCTTCTTGAAGTAGCGGAGAGGGGGGAGAGCATCAGGTCTTATGAAATTCGAGGATAAGACTTTGTCTTATGAGATATTTAGAGTTGCTGTATAATAAAAAGTTAGTCATCTAAGTCTAAGTTACTGTGCTATTGTAGCTGACTTGTCTTCGGTGTTCCCCTGAGGTCAGAGACTGCAGCCTCTGGCATTTATCACCTCATGCTAAATCAGCAGGAGATTAAATAAAGAATTAATTGCTAGAACCTTTTCCATATTGTCCATATGCCTCTTGCTTCTTAGGCTAGAGGTAAGTTGGGAGCAATAAATGTCCTCCTCCTCCTCCTCTCCTTTTCCTCCTCCTCCTTCTCTTCCTCCTCTTCTTCTTCTCCTCCTTTTTTAAAAAATATATTTTCTTTATTTACATTTCAAATGTTATTCCCTTTCCACATTTCCCCAACAAAACCCCTATCCCATCCCCCCTTCCCCT
Organism: Apodemus sylvaticus; assembly: GCF_947179515.1. Taxonomy (NCBI): domain Eukaryota; kingdom Metazoa; phylum Chordata; class Mammalia; order Rodentia; family Muridae; genus Apodemus; species Apodemus sylvaticus. The sequence goes on from NC_067472.1 coordinate 99,966,630, forward strand.
GCTCATTAACCCACCCACTCCCACTTCTCTGACCTGGCATTCCTATACACTGGGGCAAAGAGCCTTCAAGGATCCAAGAACCTCTCCTCTCACTGATAACCAACCAGGCCATCCTCTGCTACACATGAGGCTGAAGCCATGGGTCCCGCCATGTGTAGACGGGGTACAAAATACCCATGAAAGGAAATACAGAGACAAAGTGTGAAGCAGGGACTGAAGAAAAGATCATCCAGAGACTGCCCCACCTGGGGATCCAACCCATATACAGTTACCAAATGCAAACACTATTGGGGATGCCAACAAGTGCTAGCTGGCAGGAGCCTGATAGAGCTGTCTCCTATGAGGCCCTGCCAGTGCCTGATGAATACAGAGGGACTTGTTCTTAGCCAACCATTGAACTCAGCACAGGGTCCCCAATGGAGGAGTTAGAGAAAGGAACCAGGGAGCTGAAGGGGTTTGCAACCCCATTGGAGGAACAGCAATAAATTTCTATGGAACCACAGAAGAAAATAACACTTGCAGAAGGAAAAACTTTTACTTAAGAAAATATGCATAATATTCACAGCTTCATGCACGCTCATTAATATATTTCCATTCAAATCCAGTTGGGCCCAGATTGTGTGGATTTTCACAGTTACATACTTACACACATACATGCATAAATTCTCACAATTACACACACATGCATGCTTACATATGCATATTGAGCAAAAAACCAAGCACCTGTGTAGAAAGAACTCAGTCATTCTGGATGAAAAATGAGCTCCAATCTTTATTGCATAGAGAAAGAAAAAGCTTCTATCTTTTTTTATTAGATATATTCTTTATTCACATTTAAAATGATTTTCCCTTTCCTGGATACACCCTCCCCCAAAGTCCCATAAGCCCTCTTCCCTCCCCCTGTTCCCCAATCAAACCCCTCACACTTCCCTGTCCTGGTATTCTCCTACACTGCTGCATCAAGCTTTTCCAGGACCAGGGGCCCCTCCTTCCTTCTTCTTGGACATCATTTGATATGTGAATTGTGTCTTGGGTATTCCAGCTTCTGGACTAATATCCATTTATCCATAAGTGAATGACATGTGTGTTCTTTTGGGATTGGGTTACCTCATTAAGGATGATATTTTTTCAGTCCCACCCATTTGCCCAAGAATTTCATAAATTAATTGTTTTTTTAACCTTGTCTTTTTTAAATTTTATTTTCTATATTCTTTGTTTACATTCCAAATGATTTTCCCTTTCCCAGTTTTCCCCTTGCCATAAGTCCCATAAGCCCTCTTCCCTCCACCTGTTCTCCAATCCACTGTCTCTGTCCTGATAATCCCCTACAATCAAACCTTTCCAGGACCAGGGATCTCTCCTTCCATCTTCTTGGGAATCATTTGATATGTGAATTTGTCTTGGGTATTCTGAGCTTCTGGGCTAATATCCACTTATAAATGACTGCATTCTATGTGTATTCTTTTGTGATTGGATTACCTCACTTAGGATGATATTTTCCAGTTCCAACCATTTGCCTAAGAACTTCATGAATTCATTGTTTTTAATTGCTGAGTAGTATTCCATTGTGCAAATATACCACATTTTCTGTATCCATTCCTCCACTGAGGGACATCTGGGTTCTTTCCAGCTTCTGTCTACTACAAATAAGGCTGCTATGAACATAGTGGAAGATGTGTCTTTATTGCATGCCAGGGAATCCTCTGGGTATATGGCCAGGAGTGGTATAGCAGGGTCCTCCAGAAGTGTCATGCCCAGTTTTCTGAGGAACTGCCAGACTGATTTCCAGACTGGTTGTACCAACTTGCATTCCCACCAGCAGTGGAGGAGTGTTCTTTCTCCACATCCTCGCCAGCACCTGCTGTCTCCTGAGTTTTTAATCTTAGCCATTCTGACTGGTATGAGGTGAAATCTCAGAGTTGTTTTGATTTGCATTTCCCTAATCACTAATGATGCTGAACAATTCTTAAGTTGCTTCTCAGCCATTTGAAGTTCTTAAGGTAAAAATTCTTTGTTTACCTCTGTACCCCATTTTTTAATAGGGTTATTTGGCTCTCTGGAGTCTAACTTCTTGACTGGAGGTCAACATGCATAAGAATTTGAATTGATCCATTCTTATCTCCTTGTACTAAGCTCAACACCAAGTGGGTCAAGGACCTCCACATAAAACCAGACACACTGAAACTAATATAAAAAGAAACTGGGGAATCCCCTTGAGGACAGGGGCACAGGGGTAAAGTTCCTGAACAGAACACCAAAAGTTTATTTCTAAGATTAAGAATTGACAAATGGGACCTCATAAAATTACAAAGTTTCTCTAAGGCAATGACACTGTTAAAAGGACAAAACAGCAACCAAGAAATTGGGAAAAGATCTTCACCAACCCTACATCTGATAGAGGGCTAATATCCAATATATACAAATAACTCAAGAAATTAATTGTTTTTAATAGCTGAGTAGTATTCCATAGTATAAATACACCACATTTTCTTTATCCATTCCTCTGCTGGGTTCTTTCCAGCTTCTTGCTATTATAAATAGGGCTGCTATGAGTATAGTGGAGCATGTGTCCTTATTACATGCTGGAGAATCCTCTAGGTATATACCCAGGAGTGGTATAATGGGGTCCTCTGGTAGTATCATGCCCAGTTTTCTGAGGAACCGCCAGACTGATTTCCAGAGTGGTTGTACCAGCTTGCATTCCCACCAGCAATGGAGGAGTGTTCCTCTTTCTCTACATTCTCAGCAGCACCTCTGTCTCCTGAGTTTTTAATCTTAGCCATTCTGACTGGTATGAGGTGAAATTTCAGGGTTGTTTTGATTTGCATTTCCTTGATGACTAAGGATGCTGAATATTTCTTTAGGTGCTTCTCAGCCATTCAATATTCCTCAGGTGAAAATTCTTTGTTTAGCTCTGTACCCCATTTTTAATAGGGTTATTTGGCTCCCTGGGGTCTAACTTATTGAGTTCTTTGTATATATTGGATATTAGCCCTCTGATGTAGGGTTGGCAAAGATCTTTTCCCATTTTGTTGTTTGTCATTTTGTCCTATTGACGGTGTCATTTGCCTTATAGAAACTCTGTAATATTGTGAGGTCCCATTTGTCAGTTCTTGATCTTAGAGCATAAGCTATTGGGGTTCTGTTCAGGAACATTTCCCCTGTGCCTATGTCCTCAAGGCTCTTCCCCAGTTTCTTTTCTATTAGTTTCAGTGTATTTGGTTTTCTGTGGAGGTCCTTGATCCACTTTGGACTTGAGCTTTGTACAGGAGATAAGAATGGATCAAATTGCATTCTTCTGCATACTAGCCACCAGTTGAGCCAGCACTATTTGGTGAAAAGGCTATCTTTTTTTCCATTGGATGGTTTCAGTTCCTTTGTCAAAGATCAAATGACCATAGGTGTGTGGGTTCATTTCTGGGTCTTCAATTCTTTTCCATTGATCTACCTGCCTGTCACTAGACAAATACCATGCAGTTTTTGACAGTATTACTCTGTAGTACTGCTTGGGGTCCAGGATACTGATTCCCCCAGAAGTTCTTTTATTGTTGAGAATAGTTTCAGCTATCCTGGGTTTTTTGTTATTCCAGATGAATTTCAGAATTGCTCTTTCTAACTCAATGAAGAATTGATTTGGAATTTTGATTGGGATTGCATTGAATCTATATATTGCTTTTGGCAAGATGGCCATTTCTACTATATTAATCCTGCCAATCCATGAGCATGGAGGATTTTTCCATCTTCTGAGGTCTTCTTTGGTTTCTTTCTTCAGAGACTTGAAGTTCTTGTCATATAAATCTTTCACTTGTTTGGTTAGAGTCACACCAAGATACTTTATATTGTTTGTGGCTATTGTGAAGGGTGTCATTTCCCTAATTTCTTTCTCAGCCTGTTTATCCTTTGAGTATAGGAAAGCTACTGATTTCTTTGAGGTAATTTTAAATCTGGCCACTTTGGTGAAGTTGTTTATCAGCTATAGCAGATGTCTTGTGCAGTTTTTTTTGGGTTGCTAAAGTATACTATCATATCATCTGTAAATAGTGATAATTTGACTTCTTCCTTTCCAATTTGTTTCCCTTTGATCTCCATTTGTTGCCTAATTGCTCTGGCTAGAACTTCAAGTACTAAATTGAATAAATATGGAGAGAGAGGGCAGCCTAGTCTTGTCCCTGATTTTAGTAGGATTGCTTCAATTTTCTCTCCATTTAGTTTGATGCTGGCTACCAGATTGCTGTATATTGCTTTAACTATGTTTAGGTATGGACCTTGAATTCCTGTTCTTTTCAAGACCTTTAACATGAAGCGATGCTGAATTTTGTCGATTGCTTTTTCAGCAGCTAATGAAATGACCATGTGGTTTTTTTTTAAATTGAGTTTGTTTATTTAGTGGATTACATTGATAGATTTCCATATATTCAACCATCCCTATATTCCTGGGATGAAGCGTGCTTGATAATGGTGAATGATTGTTTTGATGTGTTTTTGATTGCTCTTTGCAGAAGATATGATAGTATACTTAAGTGATCTCAAAAATTCCAACAGACAACTCATAGTGCTGATAAACAATTTCAGCAAAGTGGTCAGATATAAGATTAAATCAACTCGGCCTCCCGCCAGTCAGGAGAGGCTCACCTCCATCTTGGTTTCGGGCTCCAGAGAGATCGGACAGACTGAGGTACACAAACATAATCCAAGGCAAACACCGCGGGGGTCTGAGCCCGACACAATCTGGGGCAAGGCCTCAGGCGGGAGCCCTCAGTTCAACTCTCTCTGCTTCCAGATCCAGATCAGCCTGGGCGGCGGCACCACATCTCCAGGTCCTGCAAGAGGCTAGAGGGGCTTCCGGGCAGCCAGCTGGGAGAAGTCGGTGTGCTCCAGTAAATCCAGCGGGCCCCAGCAGGAGCCTTCGGATGCCTACTTAAGGATCTGAACAGCCTGGGCAGCAGCACCCTGTTTACAGGCAGTGCAGGAGATAAGCTGTGCACCAGAGGCCAACTGGGAAGGGGCAGCTTGCACTGGTGAGTCCAGCACTGACAAGACAAACTAATACCAGTGAGATCTAGATGGCAAAAGGCAAACACAGGAACGTCACTAACAGAAATCAAGGCAATATGGCAACATCTGAACCCAATTCTCCTTTACCAGCATGTCCTGGATACCCCATCACACCAGTAAAACAAGATTTCGATTTAAAATCACTGGTCATGATGCTGGTACAGGAACACATGAAGGACATACTTAAAGAAATTCAGGAGAAAATGGATCAAAAGTTAGAAGCCCTTGAGGGAAACACAAAAATCATTGATAGAAATCCAGGAGAATACAAAAGCCAACAATGATGAAACGCAAAAAACACTTAAAGAAATACAGGAGAACTTTGGTCAACAGGCTGAGGTCATGAAAGAGGAAACACAAAAATCTCTTAAAGAATTACAGGAAAGCACAAACAAGCAAGTGAAGGAGCTAAGCAAAACCATCCAGGATCTAAAATCAGAAGTAGAAACAACTAAGAAAACTCAAAGGGAGACAACTTTGGAGATAGAAAGCCTTGGGAAGAAATCAGGGGACAGAGATGCAAATATCAACAATAGAATAGAAGAGAGAGAAGAAAGAATCTCAGATGCTGAAGATACCATAGAAATCATGGACTCAACAGTTAAAGAAAATGCAAAATGCAAAAAGCTTGTAACCCAAAATATCCAGGAAATCCAGGACACAATGAAAAGACCAAACCTAAGGATTAAAGGCATAGATGAGAGTGAAGATTTACAACTTAAAGGGCCAGCAAATATCTTCAATACAATTATGGAAGAAAACTTCCCTAACCTAAAGAGAGAGATGCCCATGAATATAGAAGAAGCCTACAGAACTCCAAACAGACTGGACCAGAACAGAAATACTTCCTGTCACATAATAATCAAAACACCAAATGTTCTAAACAAAGAAAGAATATTAAAGGCAGTAAGAGAAAAAGGCCAAGTAAAATATAAAGGAAGACCTATCAGAATCACAGCAGACTTTTCACCTGAGACTATGAAGGCTAGAAGGTCCTGGGCAGATCTCATGCAGACTCTAAGAGAACACAAATGCCAACCAAAACTACTATACCCAGCAAAACTCTCAATCACTGTAGATGGAGAAACTAAGATATTTCATGACAAAACCAAGTTTACCCACTATCTATCCACAAACCCAGCCCTACAAAGGATAATAGGAGGAAAACACCAATACAAGGAGGGAAACTTCACCCTGGAAAAAGCAAGATAGTAACCTTTCATCAAACCCAAAAGAAGTTAAGCAATCAAAATTAAAAAATAACGTCAAAAATGATAGGAAGTAACAATCACTACATTTTGCTGCTTACAGGAAACACACCTCAGGGTCAAAGACAAACACTACCTTAGAGTAAAAGGCTGGGAGACAATTTTACAAGCAAATGGTCTCAGGAAACAAGCTGGAGTAGCCATTTTAATATCAGATAAAATTGACTTTCAACCCAAAGTCATCAAAAGAGACTCTGAGGGACACTTCTTTCTGGTCAAAGGAAAAATACAACAAGAAGAACTCTCAATCCTGAACATCTATGCTCCAAATGCAAGGGCACACTCTTTCGTAAAATAAACTTTATTAAAACTCAAAGCACACATTGCACCTAACACAATAATTGTGGGTGACTTCAACACTGCACTTTCCTCAATGGACCGATCAGGAAAACAGAAACTAGACAGGGACACAATGAAACTAATAGAAGCTTTGGACCAATTAAATTTAACAGATATATATAGAACATTCTATCCTAAAACAAAAGAATATACCTTTTTCTCAGCACCTCCTGGCACCTTCTCCAAAATCGACCATATAATTGGACACAAGACAGACCTCAACAAATATAAGAAGATCGAACTAATCCCATGCCTCCTATCAGATAACTATGGAGAAAAAGTGGTCTTCAATAGCAACAAAAACAACAGAAAACCCACATACACGTGGAACTTGAACAATATTCTACTCAATGATACCTTGGTCAAGGAAGAAATAAAGAAAGAAATTAAAGACTTTTTAGAACACAATGAAAATGAAAACACAACATACCCAAATCTATGGACACAATGAAAGCAGTGCTAAGAGGAAAACTCATAGCCCTGAGTGCCTCCAAAAAGAAAATGGAGAGAGCATACATTACCAGTTTAATGACACACCTGAAAGCCCTGAAACAAAAAGAAGTTATTTCACCCAGGAGGAGTAGAAGGCAGGAAATCATCAAACTCAGAGCCAAAATCAATCAAGTAGAAACAAAGAGAACCATACAAAAAATCAACAAAACCAGGAGCTGGTACTTTGAGAAAATCAACAAGATAGATAAATCCTTAGCCAGACTGACCAAAGGGCACAGAGAAAGTATCCAAATTAACAAACTTAGAAATGAAAAGGGAGATATAACAACGGAAACTGAGGAAATCCAAAAAATCATCAGATCCTACTACAAGAGACTGTACTCAACACAACTGGAGAATCTGGAGGAAATGGATAATTTCCTTGACAGATACCAAATACCAAAATTAAATCAGGACCAACTAGACCATCTAAACAGTCCCATAATGCCTAAAGAAATATAAGGAGTCATAGAAAGTCTTCCAACCAAATAAAGCACAGGACCAGATGGTTTCAGTGCAGAATTCTATCAGACCTTCAAAGAAGAGTTAACACCAATACTCTTCAAACTATTCCACAAAATAGAAACAGAAGGAACACTACCCAATTCCTTCTACGAAGCCACAATTTACGCTGATACCAAAGCCACAAAAAGATACAACAAAGAAAGAGAACTTCAGACCAATTTCCCTTATGAACATCGATGCAAAAATACTCAATAAAATTCTTGCCAACCGAATCCAAGAACACATCAAAACGATCATCCACCATGATCAAGTAGGCTTTATCCAGGGAATGCAAGGTTGGTTCAATATATGGAAATCCATCAATGCAATCCACTACATAACCAAACTCAAAGAACAAAACCACATGGTCATTTCATTGGATGCTGAAAAAGCATTTGACAAAATTCAGCATCCTTTCATGCTTAAAGTCTTTGAGAGAACAGGAATTCAAGACCTATAACTTGACATAGTAAAAACAATATACAGCAAACCGGTAGCCAGCATCAAACTAAATGGAGAGAAACTTGAAGCAATCCCACTGAAATCAGGGACCAGACAAGGCTGCCCCCTTTCTCCTTATCTTTTCAATATTGTACTTGAGGTACTAGCTCGGGGAATTCGACAACATAAGGAGGTCAAAGGGATACAAATTGGAAAGGAAGAAGTCAAACTATCATTATTTGCAGATGACATGATAGTCTACCTACGTGACCCAAAAAACTCCACTAGAGAGCTCCTACAGCTGATAAACAACTTCAGCAAAGTGGCAGGTTATAAAATCAACTCAAGCAAATCAGTGGCCTTCCTATACTCAAAGGATAAGCAGGCTGAGAATGAAATTAGGGAAATGACCCCCTTCACAATAACAACAAACAGTATAAAGTATCTTGGGGTGACTCTTACCAAACATGTGAAAGATCTGTATGACAAGAACTTCAAGACTCTGAAGAAGGAAATGGAGGAAGACCTCAAAAAATGGGAAAACTTCCCATGCTCATGGATCAGTAGAATCAATATAGTTAAAATGGCCATTTTGCCAAAAGCAATATACAGATTCAATGCAATACCCATCAAAATCCCAACTCAATTCTTCACAGAGATAGAAAGAGCAATTATCAGATTCATCTGGAACAACAAAAAACCCAGGATAGCAAAAACTATTCTCAGCAACAAAAGAAAATCTGGGGGAATCAGTATCCCTGACCTCAAGCAATACTACAGAGCAATAGTGTTAAAAACTGCATGGCATTGGTACAGTGACAGGCAGGAGGATCAATGGAACAGGATTGAAGATCCAGAAATGAACCCACACACCTATGGCCACTTGATCCTCGACAAAGAGGCTGAAAACATCCAATGGAAAAAAGATAGCCTTTTCAACAAATGGTGCTGGTTCAACTGGAGGGCCGCATGCAGAAGATGCGAATTGATCCATCCTTGTCTCCTTGTACTAAGCTCAAATCCAAATGGATCAAGGACCTCCACATAAAGCCAGACACTCTGAAGTTAATAGAAAAGAAACTGGGGAACACCCTTGAGGACATCGGTACAGGGAGAAAATTTCTGAACAGAACACCAATAGCGTATGCTCTAAGAGCAAGAATTGACAAATGGGACCTCATAAAATTACAAAGTTTCTGTAAGGCAAAGGACACCATCAAGAGAAAAAATCGGCAACCAACAAATTGGGAAAAGATCTTCACCAATCCTACATCAGATAGAGGGCTAATATCCAATATATATAAAGAACTCAAGAAGTTAGACTCCAGAAAACCGAACAACCCTATTAAAAAATGGGGTACAGAGTTAAACAAGGAATTCTCACCTGAAGAAATTCGGATGGCGGAGAAGCATCTTAAAAAATGCTCAACTTCATTAATCATTAGGGAAATGCAAATCAAAACAACCCTAAGATTTCATCTTACACCAGTCAGAATGGCTAAGGTTAAAAATTCAGGAGATAGCAGGTGTTGGAGAGGGTGTGGAGAAAGAGGAACACTCCTCCACTGCTGGTGGGGTTGCAAATTGGTACAACCACTCTGGAAATCAGTCTGGCGGTTCCTCCGAAAACTGGGCACCTCACTTCCAGAAGATCCTGCTATACCACTCCTGGGCATATACCCATAGGATTCCCCACCATGTAATAAGGATACATGCTCTACTATGTTCATAGCAGCCCTATTTATAATTTCCAGATGCTGGAAAGAACCCAGGTATCCCTCAACAGAAGAGTGGATGCAAAAAATGTGGTATATCTACACAATGGAGTACTATTCAGCCATTAGAAACAATGAATTCATGAAATTCTTAGGCAAATGGATGGAGCTAGAGAACATCATACTAAGTGAGGTAACCCAGACTCAAAAGGTGAATCATGGTATGCACTCACTAATAAGTGGATATTAACCTAGAAAACTGGAATACCCAAAATATAATCCACACATCAAATGAGGTACAAGAAGAAAGGAGGAGTGGCCCCTGGTTCTGGAAAGACTCATTGAAGCAGTATCTGGCAAAACCAGAACGGGGAATTGGGAAGGGGTGGGTGGGAGGACAGGGGAAGAGAAGGGGACTTATGGGACTTTCGGGGAGTCGGGGGCTAGAAAAGGGGAAATCATTTGAAATGTAAATAAATTATCTCGACTAAAAAAAAAACTAAAAAGAAAATGCTCAACTTCATTAATCATTAGGGAAATGCAAATCAAAACAACTCTAAGATTTCATCTTACACCAGTCAGAATGGCTAAGATTAAAAATTCAGGAGACAGCAGGTGTTGGAGAGGGTGTGGAGAAAGAGGAACACTCCTCCACTGCTGGTGGGGTTGCAAATTGATACAACCACTCTGGAAATCAGTGTGGCGGTTCCTCCGAAAACTGGGCACCCCACTTTCAGAAGATCCTGCTATACCACTCCTGGGCATATACCCAGAGGATTCCCCACCATGTAATAAGGATACATGCTCTACTATGTTCATAGCAACCCTATTTATAATTGCCAGATGCTGGAAAGAACCCAGGTATCCCTCAACAGAAGAGTGGATGCAAAAAATGTGGTATATCTACACAATGGAGTACTATTCAGCCATTAAAAACAATGAATTCATGAAATTCATAGGCAAATGGATGGATCTAGAGAACATCATACTAAGTGAGGTAACCCAGACTCAAAAGGTGAATCATGGTATGCACTCACTAATAAGTGGATATTAACCTAGAAAACTGGAATACCCAAAACATAATCCACACATCAAATGAGGTACAAGAAGAAAGGAGGAGTGGCCCCTGGTTCGGGTAAGACTCAGTGAAGCAGTATTTGGCAAAACCCGAACGGGGAAGTGGGAAGGGGTGGGTGGGAGGACAGGGGAAGAGAAGGGGGCTTATGGGACTTTCAGGGAGTGGGGGGGCTAGAAAGGGGGAAATCATTTGAAATGTAAATAAATTATATCGAATACAAAAAATTAAAAAAATACATAAAAAAGATTAAATCAAATCAATAGCCTTCCAATACTCAGTAGAATAGAGTTGAAGACCCAAAGGTCTGAGAAAGAAATTAGGGAACTAACACTCACTATAGCCACAAAGAATATAAAATATCTTGGTGTGCCTATACACAAAAAAGAGAAAGATATGTATGACAAGAACTTTAAGTCTCTGAAGAAAGAAATCAAAGAAGACTTCAGAAGATGGAAAGATCTCCCATGTTAGTAGAATGGCAGGATTAATATTGTAAAAATGCCCATCTTGCTGAAATAAATATACATATTCAATGTAATCCCCATAAAAATTACAACTCAGTTCTTCATACAGTTAGAAAGAGCAATTCTCAAATTCACTTGGAATAACAAAAAACTCAGGCTAGTGAAAACTCTTCTCTACATTAAAAACTTCTTGTGGAATCACCATTCCTGACCTCAAGCTGTACTACAAAGCAATCATGATAAAAAAAAAAAAAAAAACCAAAAAAAAAAAACAAACAAACAAACAAAAAACTGCATGGTATTGGTCCAGTGACTGACATGTTGATCAATGGAATAGAACTGAAGATACAGAAATGAACCAACACAGCTATGGTCAGTTGATCTTTGACAAAGGAGCTGAAACCTTCCAGTGGAAAAAGACAGCATTTTCAACCAATGGTACTCTTTCAAATGGTGGTCAACATGTAGAAGGCAAATTGATGCATTCTTTTTTTTATTTTAATATTTTTATTTTCTATATTCTTTGTTTACATTCCAAATAATTTCTCCTTTCCTGGATACCCCCTCCCCATATGTCCCATAAACCTTCTTCTCTCCATCCCTTCTCCAATCACCTCCCTCCTTTTTCTCTGTCCTTATATCCCTTCCCATGCTAGATCAATGCTTTCCAGGATCAGGACCCTCTCCATACTTCTACGTGGGAGTCATTTGTTATGCATAAACAAACTCAAAGAAAAAAAACATATGATCATCTCATTAGATGCAGAAAAAGCATTTGACAAAATTTAGCATCCTTTCATGCTAAAAGTCTTGGAAAGAACAGGAATTCAAGGCCCATACCTAAACATCGTTAAAGCAATATACAGCAAACCGGTAGCCAACATCAAACTAAATGGACAGAAACTTGAAGCAATCCCACTAAAATCAGGGACTAGACAAGGCTGTCCTCTCTCTACATATCTTTTCAATATAGTACTTGAGTTCTAGCTAGAGCAATTAGACAACATAAGGAGGTCAAGGGGATACAAATTGGAAAGGAAGAAGTCAAATTATCACTATTTGCAGATGACATGATAGTCTAGTTAAGTGACCCGAAAACCTCCACCAGAGAATTCCTACAGCTGATAAACAGCTTCAGCAAAGTGGCTGGTTATAAAATCAACTCAAGCAAATCAGTAGCCTTCCTATACTCAAAGGATAAGCAGGCTGAGAAAGAAGTTAGGGAAACGACACCCTTCAAAATAGCCACAAACAATATAAAGTATCTTGGTGTGACTCTAACCAAACAAGTGAAAGATCTATATAACAAGAACTTCAGGTCTCTGAAGAAGGAAATCGAAAAAGACCTCAGAAAATGGAAAAATCTGCCATGCTCATGGATTGGCAGGATTAATATAGTTAAAATGGCCATCTTACCAAAAGTGATCTACAGAATCAATGCAATCCCCATCAAAATCCCAACTCAGTTCTTCACAGAGTTAGAAAAAGCAATTCTCAAATTCATCTGGAATAACAAAAAACCCAGGATAGCTAAAACTATTCTCAACAACAAAAGAAATTCTGGGGGAATCAGTATCCCTGACTTCAAGCAATACTGTAGAGCAATAATGTTAAAAACTGCATGGTATTGGCACAGTGACAGACAAGTGGACCAATGGAATAGAATTGAAGATCCAGAAATGAATCCACACACCTATGGTCACTTGATCTTCGACAAAGGAGCCAAAAACATCCAGTGGAAAAAAGATAGCCTTTTCAACAAATGGTGCTGGTTCAATTGGAGGTCAGCATGCAGAAGAATGCGAATTGATCCATCTTTGTCTCCTTGTACTAAGCTCAAATCCAAATGGATCAAGGACCTCCACATAAAGCCAGACACTCTGAAACTAATAGAAAAGAAACTGGGGAAGACCTTTGAGGACATGGGCACAGGGGAAAATTTCCTGAACAGATCACCAATAGCTTATGCTTTAAGATCAAGGATTGACAAATGGGACCTCATAAAATTACAAAGTTTCTGTAAGGCAAAGGACACCATTAAAAGGACAAAATGGCAACCATCAAATTGGGAAAGGATATTCACCAACAGCACATCTGATAGAGGGCTAATATCCAATATATACAAAGAACTCAAGAAGTTAGACCCCAGGGAACCAAATAACCCTATTAAAAAATGGGGTACAGATCTTAACAAAGAATTTTCACCTGAAGAAATTCGGATGGCCGAGAGGCACCTTAAGAAGTGCTCAACAACATTAGTCATTAGGGAAATGCAAATCAAAATAACCCTGAGATTTCACCTTACACCAGTCAGAATGGCAAAGGTCAAAAACTCAGGAGACAGCAGGTGTAGGCGAGGATGTGGAGAAAGAGGAACACTCCTCCACTGCTGGTGGGGCTGTAAGATGGTACAACCACTGTGGAAATCAGTCTGGAGGTTCCTCAGAAAACTGGACATGAGACTTCCAGAGGACCCTGCTATACTTCTCCTGGGCATATACCCAAAGGATTCCCGGCATGCAATAAAGACACATGCTCCATTATCTTCATAGCAGCCTTATTTATAATATCCAGAAGATGGATAGAACCCAGATACCCCTCAAAGGAGGAATGGATACAGAAAATGTGGTATATTTACACAATGGAATACTAGTCAGCAATTAGAAACAATGAATTCACAAAATTTTTAGGCAAATGGTTTGATCTGGAAAATATCATCCTAAGTGAGGTAACCCAATCACAAAAGAATACACATGGAATGCAATCTCTGATAAGTAGATATTAATTAGCCCAGAAGCCCTGAAATTGATGCATTCTTATCTCCTTGTACAAAGATCAAGTCCAACTGGATCAAGGGCCTCCATATAAAACGAAATACACCAAATCTAGTCGAAGAGAAAGCGGAGAAAGTGGGCAAAATTCTCAGACACATCTGCAACTGTTTCTGAACAGAACACCAATGGCTTATGTTCTAATATCAGAAATCAACAAATGGGACCTCATAGAATTCCAAAGATCTGTAAGGCAAAGGACCCTGTCATTAGGACAAAAGGGCAACCAACAGATTGGGAAAAGTTCTTTACCAACTCCACATCTGATACAGGGCTAATATCTGATATATACAAAGATCTCAAGAAGTTTTATGTCAGAGAACCAAACAGCCCTGTTTAAAAGGGGGGACCAGATGGCGCCAGTGCAGAATTCTATCAGACCTTCATAGAAGACCTAACACCAATACTCTTCAAACTATCCCACAAAATAGAAACAGAAGGAACTCTACCCAACTCATTCTATAAAGCCACAATTACGCTGATACCAAACCTACACAAAGATCCAACAAAGTAAGAGAACTTCAGGCCAATTTCCCTTATGAATATTGATGCAAAAATACTTAATAAAATTCTTGCCAACCGAATCCAAGAACACATCAAAACGATCATCCACCATGATCAAGTAGGCTTCATCCCAGGGATGCAGGGATGGTTCGATATGAGGAAATCCATCAATGCAATACACTACATAAAGAAACTCAAAGAAAAAAACCATATGATCATCTCATTTGATAAAGAAAAAGTATTTGACAAAATTCAGCATCCTTTCATGCTAAAAGACTTGGAAAGAACAGGAATTTAAGGCACATACTTAACATCGTTAAAGCAATATACAGCAAACCAGTAGCCAACATCAAACTAAATGGAGAGAAACTTGAAGCAATCCCACTAAAATCAGGGACTAGACAAGGCTGTCCTCTCTCTCCATATCTTTTCAATATAGTACTTGAGGTTCTAGCTAGAGCAATTAAACAACATAAGGAGGTCAAGGGGATACAAATTGGAAAGGAAGAAGTCAAACTATCACTGTTTGCAGATGACATGATAGTCTACTTAAGTGACACAAAAAGCTTGACCAGAGAACTTCTACAGCTGATAAACAACTTCAGCAAAGTGGCTAAGTATAAAATCAATTCAAGCAAATCAGTTGCCTTCCTATACTCAAAAGATAAGCAGGCTGAGAAAGAAGTTAGTGAAATGACACCCTTCACAATAGCCACAAACAATATAATGTATCTTGGTGTGACTCTAACCAAACAAGTGAAAGATCTGTGTGACAAGAACTTCAGGTGTCTGAAGAAGAAAATCCAAGAAGACCTTAGTAAATGGAAAAATCTGCCATGCTCCTAGATTGGCAGGATTAATATAGTTAAAATGGCCATCTTGCCAAAAGCAATCTACAGATTCAATGCAATCCCCATCAAAATCCCAACTCAGTTCTTCACAGAGTTAGAAAAAGCAATTCTCAAATTCATCTGGAATAACAAAAAACCCAGGATAGCTAAAACTATTCTCAACAGGAAAAGAAATTCTGGGGGAATCAGTATCCCTGACTTTAAGCAATATTACCGAGCAATAGTGTTAAAAACTGCATGGTATTGGCACAGTGACAGACAAGTGGACCAATGGAATATAATTGAAGATCCAGAAATGAATCCACACACCTATGGTCACTTGATCTTCAACAAAGGAGCTGAAAACATCCAGTGGAAAAAAGATAGCCTTTTCAACAAATGGTGCTGGTTCAATTGGAGGTCAGCATGCAGAAGAATGTGAATTGATCCATTCTTATCTCCATGTACTTAACTCCACTCCAAGTGGATCAAGGACCTCCATGTAAAACCAGACACACTGAAACTAATAGAAAAGAAACTGGGGAAAACCCTTGAGTACATGAGCACAGGGGGAAAGTTCTTAAACAGAACACCAATAGCTTATGCTCTAAGATCAAGAATTGACAAATGGGACCTCATAAAATTACAAAATTTCTGTAAGGCAAAGGACACTGTTAAAAGAACAGAATGGATCATCAGAACTCTGCCTCCCGCCAGTCAGTTACGAGGGCTCCATATTGGTTCTCAGTCGCCAGAGAAATCAGACTGAGGTACGCAAATATAACCCGAGACCAACATCGTGGGGGTCTAAGCCCGACGGGCATTGGCCTGCACCCAGGCCCTGGGCTGATCGGGGGTCCACCGGGGTGCAAACCCGGCCAGGAGGTTTTTTTCCTCCCGGGCCGGCACGCGCACCACCACCATTTTGCCTAAGGGAAGCCAGGGAGACCTAGCAGGCAAAACCAAACCGGCTAACAGGCATAGCCCGAGGCGGACATAGCAGGGGTCTCAGACGGTCAGGCCCTGGACTGCCCCCAGGTCCTGGGCTGCTCGGCGGGCCATCTGTGTGCCGACCCAGCCAGGAGCTTGTTTGCCTGGGCCGCGCACCTCCGCCATTTTGCCTACGGGAAGCCAGAGAGACCTAGCAGGCAAAACCAAACCAGCTAACAGGCATAGCCTAAGGCAGACATAGCAGGGGTCTCAGACGGTCAGGCCCTGGACTGCCCCCAGGCCCAGGACTGCTCGGTGGGCCATCTGTGTGCCGACCCGGCCAGGAGGTTGTTTATCAGGGCCATTTGCGTACCACCGCCATTTTGCCTACGGGAAGCCAGAGAGACCTAGCAGGCAAAACCAAACCGGCTAACAGGCATAGCCCAAGGCAGACATAGCAGGGGTCTCAGACGGTCAGGCCCTGGACTGCCCCCAGGCCCTGGGCTGCTCGGTGGGCCATCTGTGTGCCGACCCGGCCAGGAGGTTGTTTATCCGGGCCAGTTTGCGCACGACCGCCATTTTGCCTACGGGAAGCCAGAGAGACCTAGCAGGCAAAACCAAACCAGCTAACAGGCATAGCCCAAGGCGGACATAGCAGGGGTCTCAGACGGTCAGGCACTGTACGGCCCCCAGGTCCTGGGCTGCTCGTTGGGCCATCTGTGTGCTGACCCAGCCAGGAGGTTGTTAGCCCAGCAAACTCTCCCAGCACTCTCAGGGAACTCGCGCACACCACCATCCTAGCCACCTGACACACCCAATTAACACCCACAGCTGAGGGGAACTTTGCACCAACATTGGCCTGCCAGGCTTTTGCCTAGACTCAGGGCCTGAGCAGCTAGGCTAGCCTTGTGTGCACCAACCCAGTTGGGAGTTCTGCTGCCCAGATCAGCCTGGGCGGCAGCACCACATCTCCAAGTCCTGCAAGTGGCTAGCTGGGTTTCCGGGCGGCCAGCTGGGAGAAGTCAGTGTGCTCCAGTGAATCCAGCGGGCCCCAGCGGGAGCCTTCAGGTGCCTGCTTTGGGATCTGAACAGCCTGGGCAGCAGCACCCTGTCTACAAGCAGTACAGGAGGTAAGCTGTGCACCAGAGGCCAACTGGGAAGGGGCAGCTTGCAATGGTGAGTCCAGCACTGACAAGACAAACTAACACCAGTGAGAACTAGATGGCAAAAGGCAAACGCAGGAACGTCACTAACAGAAATCAAGGTAATATGGCAACATCTGAACCCAATTCTCCTCTACCAACATGTCCTGGATACCCCATCACACCAGTAAAACAAGATTTGTATTTAAAATCACTGGTCATGATGCTGGTACAGGAACACATGAAGGACATACTTAAAGAAATTCAGGAGAAAATGGATCAAAAGTTAGAAGCCCTTGCAAGGGAAACACAAAAATCATTGAAAGAAATCCAGGAGAATACAAAAGCCAACAAGGAGGAAATGCAAAAAAACACTTAAAGAAATACAGGAGAACTTTGGTCAACAGGCTGAGGTCATGAAAGACGAAACACAAAAATCTCTTAAAGAAATACAGGAGAACTTTGGTCAACAGGCTGAGCTCATGAAAGAGGAAACACAAAAATCTCTTAAAGAATTACAGGAAAACACAAACATGCAAGTGAAGGAGCTAAGCAAAACCATCCAGGATCTAAAATCAGAAGTAGAAACAACTAAGAAAACTCAAAGGGAGACAACTTTGGAGATAGAAAGCCTTGGGAAGAAATCAGGGGACAGAGATGCAAATATCAACAACAGAATACAAGAGATAGAAGAAAGAATCTCAGATGCTGAAGATTCCATAGAAACCATGGACTCAACAGTTAAAGAAAATGCAAAATGCAAAAAGCTTGTAACCCAAAATATCCAGGAAATCCAGGACACAATGAGAAGACCAAACCTAAGGATTATAGGCATAGATGAGAGTGAAGATTTACAACTTAAAGGGCCAGCAAATATCTTCAATAAAATTATGGAAGAAAATTTCCCTAACCTAAAGAGAGAGATGCCCATGAATATACAAGAAGCCTACAGAACTCCAAACAGACTGGACCAGAACAGAAATACTTTCTGTCACATAATAATCAAAACACCAAATGTTCTAAACAAAGAAAGAATACTAAAGGCAGTAAGAGAAAAAGGCCAAGTAACATATAAAGGAAGACCTATCAGACTCACAGCAGACTTTTCACCTGAGACTATGAAGGCTAGAAGGTCCTGGGCAGATCTCATGCAGACTCTAAGAGAACACAAATGCCAACCAAAACTACTATATCCAGCAAAACTCTCAATCACCATAGATGGAGAAACTAAGATATTTCATGACAAAACCAAGTTTACCCAATATCTATCCACAAACCCGGCCCTAAAAAGGATAATAGGAGGACAACACCAATACAAGGAGGGAAACTTCACCCTGGAAAAAGCAAAATAGTAACCTTTCATCAAACCCAAAAGAAGTTAAGCATTCAAATTTAAAAAATAACGTCAAAAATGATAGGAAGTAACAATCACTATTCCTTAATATCTCTTAACATCAATGGACTTAATGCCCCAATAAAAAGACACAGACTAACTGAATGGATACGTAAACAGGACCCTACATTTTGCTGCTTACAGGAAACACACCTCAGGGTCAAAGACAAACACTACCTTAGAGTAAAAGGCTGGAAGACAATTTTACAAGCAAATGGTCTCAGGAAACAAGCTGGAGTAGCCATTTTAATATCAGATAAAATTGACTTTCAACCCAAAGTCATCAAAAGAGACCCTGAGGGACACTTCTTGCTGGTCAAAGGAAAAATACAAAAAGAAGCACTGTCAATCCTGAGCATCTATGCCCCAAATGCAAGGGTACCCTCTTTCGTAAAAGAAACTTTATTAAAACTAAAAGCACACATTGCACCTAACACAATAATTGTGGGTGACTTCAACACTGCACTTTCCTCAATGGACCGATCAGGAAAACAGAAACTAAACAGGGACACAATGAAACTAATTGAAGCTTTGGACCAATTAGATTTAACAGATATAAATAGAACATTCTATCCTAAAACAAAAGAATATACCTTTTTCTCAGCACCTCATGGTACCTTCTCCAAAATCGACCATATAATTGCTCACAAGACAGACCTCAACAAATTTAAGAAGAAAGAACTAATCCCATGCCTCCTATCTGATCACTATGGAGTAAAAGTGGTCTTCAATAGCAACAGAAACAACAGAAAACCCACATACACGTGGAAACTGAACAATACTCTACTCAATGATACCTTGGTCAAGGAAGAAATAAAGAAAGAAATTAAAGACTTTTTAGAACACAATGAAAATGAAAACACAACATACCCAAATCTATGGGACACAATGAAAGCAGTGCTAAGAGGAAAACTCATAGCCCTGAGTGCCTCCAAAAAGAAAATGGAGAGAGCATACATTACCAGCTTAATGACACACCTGAAAGCCCTAGAACAAAAAGAAGCTATTTTGCCCAGGAGGAGTAGAAGGCAGGAAATCATCAAACTCAGGGCCGAAATCAATCAAGTAGAAACAAAGAGAACCATACAAAAAATCAACAAAACCAGGAGCTGGTTCTTTGAGAAAATCAACAAGATAGATAATCCCTTATCCAGACTGACCAAAGGGCACAGAGAAAGTATCCAAATTAACAAACTTAGAAATGAAAAGGGAAACAACGGAAACTGAGGAAATCCAAAAAATCATCAGATCCTACTACAAGAGCCTGTACTCAACACAACTGGAGAATCTGGAGGAAATGGACAATTTCCTTGACAGATACCAAATACCAAAATTAAATCAGGACCAACTAGACCATCTAAACAGTCCCATAATGCCTAAAGAAATAGAAGGAGTCATAGAAAGTCTTCCAACCAAAAAAAGCACAGGACCAGATGGCTTCAGTGCAGAATTCTACCAGACCTTCAAAGAAGAGTTAACACCAATACTCTTCAAACTATTCCACAAAATAGAAACAGAAGGAACTCTACCCAATTCCTTCTACGAAGCCACAATTATGCTCATACCAAAGCCACACAAAGATACAACAAAGGAAGAGAACTTCAGACCAATTTCCCTTATGAACATCGATGCAAAAATACTCAATAAAATTCTTGCCAACCGAATACAAGAACACATCAAAACGATCATCCACCATGATCAAGTAGGCTTTATCCCGGGAATGCAGGGTTGGTTCAATATACGGAAATCCATCAATACAATCCACTACATAAACAAACTCAAAGAACAAAACCACATGGTCATTTCATTGGATGCTGAAAAAGCATTTGACAAAATTCAGCATCCCTTCATGCTTAAAGTCTTGGAGAGAACAGGAATTCAAGGCCCATACCTAAACATAGTAAAAGCAATATACAGCAAACCGGTAGCCAGCATCAAACTAAATGGAGAGAAACTTGAAGCAATCCCACTGAAATCAGGGACCAGACAAGGCTGCCCCCTTTCTCCTTATCTTTTCAATATTGTACTTGAGGTACTAGCTCGGGCAATTCGACAACATAAGGAGGTCAAAGGGATACAAATTGGAAAGGAAGAAGTCAAACTATCATTATTTGCAGACGACATGATTGTCTACCTACGTGACCCAAAGAACTCCACTAGAGAGCTCCTACAGCTGATAAACAACTTCAGCAAAGTGGCAGGTTATAAAATCAACTCAAGCAAATCAGTGGCCTTCCTATACTCAAAGGATAAGCAGGCTGAGAAAGAAATTAGGGAAATGACCCCCTTCACAATAGCCTCAAACAGTATAAAGTATCTTGGGGTGACTCTTACCAAACATGTGAAAGATCTGTATGACAAGAACTTCAAGACTCTGAAGAAGGAAATGGAAGAAGACCTCAAAAAATGGGAAAACCTCCCATGCTCATGGATCGGTAGAATCAATATAGTTAAAATGGCCATTTTGCCTAAAGCACTATACAGATTCAATGCAATACCCATCAAAATCCCAACTCAATTCTTCACAGAGTTAGAAAGAGCAATTATCAAATTCATCTGGAATAACAAAAAACCCAGGATAGCTAAAACTATTCTCAGCAACAAAAGAAAATCTGGGGGAATCAGTATCCCTGACCTCAAGCAATACTACAGAGCAATAGTGTTAAAAACTGCATGGTATTGGTACAGTGACAGGCAGGAGGATCAGTGGAACAGGATTGAAGATCCAGAAATGAACCCACACACCTATGGCCACTTGATCCTCGACAAAGAGGCTGAAAACATCCAATGGAAAAAAGATAGCCTTTTCAACAAATGGTGCTGGTTCAACTGGAGGTCAGCATGCAGAAGAATGCGAATTGATCCATCCTTGTCTCCTTGTACTAAGCTCAAATCCAAATGGATCAAGGACCTCCACATAAAGCCAGACACTCTGAAGCTAATAGAAAAGAAACTGGGGAAGACCCTTGAGGACATCGGTACAGGGAGAAAGTTTCTGAACAGAACACCAATAGCGTATGCTCTAAGAGCAAGAATTGACAAATGAGACCTCATAAAATTACAAAGTTTCTGTAAGGCAAAGGACACCATCAAGAGGACAAATCGGCAACCAACAAATTGGGAAAAAATCTTCACCAATCCTACATCAGATAGAGAGCTAATATCCAATATATATAAAGAACTCAAGAAGTTAGACTCCAGAAAACCAAACAACCCTATTAAAAAATGGGGTACAGATTTAAACAAAGAATTCTCACCTGAGAACTTCGGATGGCGGAGAAGCATCTTAAAAAATGCTCAACTTCATTAGTCATTAGGGAAATGCAAATCAAAACAACCCTAAGATTTCATCTTACACCAGTCAGAATGGCTAAGATTAAAAATTCAGGAGACAGCAGGTGTTGGAGAGGATGTGGAGAAAGAGGAACACTCCTCCACTGCTGATGGGGTTGCAAATTGGTACAACCACTCTGGAAATCAGTCTGGCGGTTCCTCCGAAAACTGGGCACCTCACTTCCAGAAGATCCTGCTATACCACTCCTGGGCATATACCCAGAAGACTCCCCACCATGTAATAAGGATACATGTTCTACTATGTTCATAACAGCCCTATTTATAATTGGCAGATGCTGGAAAGAACCCAGGTATCCCTCAACAGAAGAGTGGATGCAAAAAATGTGGTATATCTACACAATGGAGTACTATTCAGCCATTAGAAACAATGAATTCATGAAATTCTTAGGCAAATGGATGGAGCTAGAGAATATCATATTCATTGAAGTAACCCAGACTCAAAAGGTGAATCATGGTATGCACTCACTAATAAGTGGATATTAACCTAGAAAACTGGAATACCCAAAACATAATCCACACATCAAATGAGGTACAAGAAGAAAGGAGGAGTGGCCCCTGGTTCTGGAAAGACTCAGTGAAACAGTATTCAGTAAAACCAGAATGGGGAAGTGGGAAGGGGTGGATGGGAGGACAGGGGAAGAGAAGGGGGCTTACGGGACTTTCGGGGAGTGGGGGGGGGCTAGAAAAGGGGAAATCATTTGAAATGTAAATAAGTTATATCGAATAAAAAAAAAATTAAAAAAAAAAAAAAGAACAGAACGGCAACCAACAAATTGGGAAAGGGTATTCACCAACCCTACATCTGATAGAGGGCTAATATCCAATATATACAAAGAACTCAAGAAGTTAGACCCCAGGGAAACAAATGACCCTATTAAAAATAGGGTACAGATCTAAACAAAGAATTTTCACCTGAAGAAATTCGGATGGCCTAGAGGCACCTTAAGAAGTGCTCAACATCATTAGTCATTAGGGAAATGCAAATCAAAACAACCCTGAGATTTCACCTTACACCAGTAAGAATGGCTAAGGTCAAAAACTCAGGAGACAGGAGGTGTTGGCAAGGATGTGGACAAAGAACACTTCTCCACTGCTGGTGGGGCTGTAAGATGGTACAACCACTTGGGAAATCAGTCTGGCAGTTCCTCAGAAAACTGGACATAACACTTCCGAAGGACCCTGCTATACCTCTCCTGGGCATATAACCAAAGGATTCCCCGGCATGCAATAAAGACACATGCTGCATCATGTTCATAGCAGCCTTATTTATAATAGCCAGAAGCTGGAAAGAACCCAGATGCTCCTCAAAGGAGGAATGGATACAAAAAATGTGGTATATTAACACAATGGAATACTACTCAGCAATTAGAAACAATGAATTCACAAAACTTTTAGGCAAATGGTTTGATCAGGAAAATATCATCCTAACTGAGGTAACCCAATCACAAAAGAATACACATGGAATGCAATCTCTGATAAGTGGATATTAATTAGCCCAGAAGCTCTGAATACCCAAGCCACAAATCACATACCAAATGATGCCCATGAAGAAGTATGGAGTAGGTCCTGATCCTGGAAAGGATTGATCTAGTATTGGAGGGGAATATAAGGACAGAGAATAAGGAGGGAGGTGATTAGAGAATGAGTGGAGAGAAGAAGGTTTATGGGACATATGGGGAGGGGAGATGCGGGAAAGGGGAAATCATTTCAAATGTAAACAAAGAATATAGAAAATAAAAGTATTTAAAAAAGAAAAAAAGACAAAAAAGAAAATAAAAATCACAATGAAATAAAAATAGTCACAAAGGGCTTAAAAATAAATAAAAGGGGGGGAACATAGTTAAACAGAAAATCCTCACCTGTGAAAACTGGGATGGCAGAGAAGTACCTAAATAAATGTTGAACATCCTTAGTCACCAGGGAAATGCAAATCAAAACAACCATGAATTTCTACCTCACACTAGTCAGAATAGCTAAGATCAAAACCTCAGGTGACAGCAGATACTGTCAAGGATGTGGAGAAAGAGGGAAACTTCACCATTGGTGGTGGGATTTCAAGCTGTTACAACAAATCTGGCAATCTGTCTCGCATTCCTCAAAAAAATTGGACATAAGACTACCTGAGGACTCAGCTGTACTACTCCTGGGCATATACTCAGAAAACTATTCCAACTTGTAATAAGGACACCATGTTCCACTATGTTCATAGTGGCTATATAACATCCAAAATTAGATGTAAGCCAGATGTCCCTCAACAGAGGAATGGATACAGAATATGTGGTACATTTACACAAACATCCAATACATATACACATACACATACACATACATACACATACATACACATACATATGCATATACATATCATATCATATACATATACATGTACATATACATCATATACATCATATACATCATATACATCATATACATCATATACATCATATACACATACACATACACATGCACATACACATACACATAACATACACATATAGACATATGAAAAAGAAAAAGAAAGTTATTCTCCAGAGAATCCCAGGAGTGAGCCCTTGAGGCTGGAACAAAATACTGCCTTTTTTCATATGTTACAAGTTCACACTGTCAGCCATTCACTATAGAAACAATTTAGGATCTGCGAGAGATTAAAAAATAGGAAGTTGAAATGAAAAACACAACTTGCCACGCTGAAATACTTTTAAGGAAATGTACTGTGATTGCTTCAGAAAGACTTATTTGGGAATGGTAATATCTTGTGCTCTGCCTCTCATATTGCAGCTATATCAAACAAGTTGATCTTATTACAGATACCTAAATAGGATTTTAAAGAAAAAAGCATAGCTAGTAGAAAGGATGAAAGTAAATAGTAGAGTAATAAGGGCTACTACTGTAGAAGATTCCTAAAACATACATGTATGTATACATAAACATATAAAAATAAAAGGTTAAATTCACTATCTAATGGAGACAATGACTTTTCAGACAATGTAGACTATTAAAGATACCAGCTCCAGGTATATATTAACTCTTTTGTAGTCGATGATTGATGGGGCTCACAAACATTACAGGTTATTGTTAATGCTATTGGTAACCTTGCAGAACTTAAGAATTAGACCGTTACTAAAGACACCGCATATTTGAATGATAGAGCAAGGAGATATCAAAATTATATATATCTGAGAGTTTCATACCTACTCGTTGGCTTGCAAAGTTCTGAAGGTTACTGTGAATTCTATAGTGATACACATAGTAAAGGCTTTGTGTCTGGCTTTAAGTGCAATGTATAGCAAAGCCACTATTTCTTGCTTTGAGGAAAATATATTAACAAAATCATTGCTATGTTTGGGTCAATCAGTAGAGGCTGAGAAATTGTTTTGAGACTGCTTGAACCTTGAGGAAGTGATGCCTCTGAAAAATCTGCACTTGGTGCTACATGAAAACATGCAGCTGTACCAACCTTAGTCCTACAACCCTCTTGGCAAACTCGAAGTTCTTACTTTTGATTATGTTTAGTCATGGTCAAAAGGACCTTGATTTGTGTGGGTTTTCTGTTCTCATAGGCAGCAAGGATAAGATAACTTTGGTAGGTAGAACCTTTCCCAGCCCCAGCTAACTTTTATGTTTGAATAAAGTAACTGGGATGAACAAGTTGGGTGTCAGTCTTTTCTACGAAGGCTGAACCCCTCTGTTCATTCAGAAAATGAAGGCCTAGAATCTTGATAAACCTCTATCTCTCTACTATGTCACTTATTACTGACATCAATCAATAAATTATACTAAGGGAGAAAAGTCACCATTAGTTTTATCAAAACATTAGCTCTGTAAACTATAATAACATGCCTGGCATGGTGTCCCTACTGGTTCAGTAGTGGCAAAAATTCTATGGGAGTATCCAACAATTTATAGTTGGATTTAAGGCCTACTCCACATCATGGAAATATGACTGGCATGGTTTATAAGGCTATAAATATAATACCAGGTATATCATAGGCTATATGGAAAAATCTACAGCTAATATTCAACTAAATGGAGATAACTTTAACTCAACTCCTAAAGACTTACTTTTAAACCCATAAACAAGCATATCTTTCAGCCTCCTAAGAGAAACTTCTTGCAACAGATGGCAATTAATATAGAAACTCATAATAGGTCAATGTGCACAAATAAGAGATTCTAGAGTTCTCAGTCACAAATTATACATCTATATTTCATTCTTTCTTCCAATACCCAGGAATCATCTCAGAAGAAGGAGCTGAAGATAAGGCAGAGCAAATGAAAGTGCAAGCAGAGGAGAGTGGGGATAAAGAAAGCTGTCATTCAGAAGTAATATGGCCATTGCACTCATGAACTTAGTAGCTGCAGAAGATCCAGCTAGCAAAAATTTCAACATAGATGATGTAAAAGCTCATGAGGCCTTTGATGCTAAGCTATTGACATTTGATTGCCCCTAAAAGGTAGGAGAATTAATTTTCTTTGGGAATGTGTCAACTGGTAAGCAGTTCATTCTTCATTCACTGACCAAACCCCCATGTGCATGTGGACAACAATAATCAGACTCAATGGGTTATTATAAAAAACAAGATGTGACTAGGTTAGGAGCCAGATTTGGGGGATGTACTTCTGAAGAGGTGGTGAGAAGAAGCAGAGAGTAGAGTTGATCATATTTCATGTTTGCATGTATGAAATTTTAAAATCATAAATGAAAAACATTTCTAAGGGCCCTAGCACATTTGGGGGTGTTAGAAAAACTTTTACCTTTTGTGTTTATTACATGATTGTATTTATTGAAACATATGAAGCTGTGAACTAAGAGTATGCTAATTTTTACTGTATTTAACTAACAGAAAACAAAACAGAAATGGTAATACTAATAATGAATGATTATAATGCTTTTATGCTCTGCTTCTATGTCTCAGAAAATATTATAGTGAACTCTTATTCTGTGTAATCATTTTTATGACATTATACTTTTATTTTTATTAGATATATTATTTATTTACATTTCAAATGATTTACCCTTTCCTGGCTCCCCCACCCCCAAATTCCTGTAAACCATCTCCTGCAGCCTATTCCCCAATCAGCTCTCTCTTGCTTCCCTGTCCTGGTATTTCCCTACACTGATGCATAGAGCCTTTCCAGGACTAGGGGCCTCTCCTCCCTTTGATGTCTAACAAGGCCACTCTATGCTGCCTCTGGAGCCATGGGTAACACCATGTGTATTATCTGGTTGATGTTTTTGTCCCTGGGAGTTCTGGGAGTGATGGACGGCTGATATCATTGTTCTTCCTATGGTTCTGCAAACCCCTTAAGCTCCTTGGGTCTTTTCTCTAGGTCTCCCATTGAGAGCCCTGTGATCAGTTCAACAGCTGGCTGGGAGTGTTCCCCTCTGTATTTGTCATGCACTAGCAGAGCCTCCCAGGTGACAGCTATATCTGGCTCCAGTCAGCAAGCACTTGCAGCCATCAATAATAGTGTCTGGGTTTTGTAATTGTACATGGGATGAATCCATAGGTGGGGTAGTCTCTGGATGATCTTTCCCTCAGACTCTGCTCTACATTTTGTCTCATTCACATAATTAAAAACAATAAATCTTTAAGATTATAAATGTAAATATGTTTGGATTTCATGAGTTAAATGTGAGTATTATTAAATCTGTTTTGAGCTCAGCATAGTTCCTTATACATCATATATCCAATAGACATTACTTTTCTTCTGGCAGTCTTTGGAGATATTCTCTTTCCTTTTTATTTAATTTCATTCAGTGATGACAGATCATCTGTGCCCCAAAAGTCTATATGAGCAGTTTTATTTCCTCAACATTTTAAACCCATCTCTTCCTTATCTATTTCCGCCACTGATAGACAATTGTCAACCTAGTATGTTTACATAAGCAACAACCTATATTTAATTTATGGGAACATTTAAAAGGTGTCAATTAATATTGATCCTTTACTACTCTAGTATTATGTGGACTAATTTTTAATTCCCCACCTAATACTTGGAAAATGGAGCTCTCATTTTTTTTAAGCCACTACCAATGTTAACAAGACATAAAGAGACACAGAAGCTGTCCAAAGTCTCCAGATGTCAATGGAAAGAGACTCTCATATCTAGAGACTCCACATGGAATAACAATAGGGTGTTGAAAATCATCCATGGAGGACCATAATAATGGAAGTAGAGTTCAAAAGAATGTGAGAAAGTAGCCTTTTTTTTTCTCAGCTGGAGTCCTGACCAAGCGGATATAAATATAAGTCTATTCACTTAGAAATGAAAACACCGACTGCTGGTGTTTCCTTAAAGTTACAAAGAAATTTAGAAAAAATAGTTATTGTGTGCCTATAGTCCCAGCACATAGGAAGATAAAGAAGTTGGATCCTTTATTCAGAGAAAGGCCTCAGAGCTTATTTAGTTACAGAAGAACTTCTGAAAGGAAAACCAAGAAACATGCCCAAGAGGATTCATTAACTTTTATTTTCCTAGACCAGTGCTTCCAAGGGGGTGTTTTTCTTCTGGGATTTAAGCCCCTCTGAGAATATTCGCAAGTGAAAAAGAAGAAGAAAAGGTCCTGGGCTCAGAAGACAAACAGAATCTCAAAAACCACTAGCTTATTCTGCCCCACTTATATTTCGGCAAGACTCAATGTCATCCTTTGGTCATCTCTCTTAATTTCAAATTTCTATATGCTACTTTGATCTGTGTTTCCAGAAAGCATTAAGAGTAAAGAAATATAAGAATCTGTACCCAAAGGCAGTCCAATAATTTACACAAATAGACATTCCCTAAATTCAACCTGTTATGTGAAAGCAATTTCTACAATTTCTCAGACTTAAAAACAGGAAAAGCATCTTGCTCCATACTGCATCGCTCAAAGATGCTTAGCAGCCTGACTGAACCCACTGCTACATTTAGTGTACATCTGCAGATCAGAAGAAAGACTGGGACAGCCCTGACAGCTGATGTTGGATGGACTTGGACATACTTCACTAACAGCAAAACGAATTGAGTGCTGCCAAGGACAGCTACCTCCTCTGTCTTCAAGCTGTCTAAGTGCAGCTGGGGTGGTCAAGCAGGAGGCTTCTCAACAGGTAAGATAGGAATTTCATTTCTATTTTATTGAAATGTATATCCTATAAGTGTGGCTAATCAAAACACAGATTCCAACGCCAAACCTAAGACCTTGAGATACTTTGTCAGATTTGCTAGATCTTTTAGTTCAATTGCTCCTCCATACCTTTTAAATGTTACGGTACTGATAATCTCCAGAGAAGCCAATGTAGGCTAATGAAATGTTCATTAATAAACATGTGTCAAGACACAGGTGAATGATCCCTACAAGGACACCTGACTTCCACATCTTTAATTTCATGCTCTGATTTGGCTTTAGTGGTGCTGTTGCATGCAGATCATAGACCCCTGTAGATATGACACTACTGACTTTCTTGCATTCTCTATAAGATTAGGTACTGTGCACCAATAGGATTTTCAAAATAGAGAGATTGGCCTTCTCATTCCTGTCCCCACATAGTGCAATTACTCTCAACTTGCAGGAGGGATGTTGAAACATTGGCATTAAAGGCTGTATTTGGCTAGGATTACTGGACTATAGTACAACATAAAAAGCTATTTTTATTTGTTTTAACCATATCTTATGAGAAAAATAAACTAGTTTTCCATGGAAGGAACTTATTTGTTATATTTCTTTGTCTTTACAGCTATACAAAATCTTGATAAAAGCAAAGATGTTCAAATTATTTAAAAAAAGTTTAATTCTAACAGCAACATTTTCTTAAATATAGAACTGTATATTTTAGAGAATTGGTATTCTTTTCTGAGGATCAAGAAAAATGGGAGACAGAGCAAGAGGAATAGCAACATGAAAAATGTGATTTCCAATGTGATTACCCACAAACAGATATGGACTGATGTGATGTAGGAAATGAGCCTTAAGGACATGTACATATGAGCAACACTAAATAGACTAAGTATATATGTGTGTACTCATGTGTGTGTGTGTGTGTGTGTGTACTCACACATATGTGTAACAATTAATGAATTTAAGAGAGTATGGGACATAGAGTTCAGTGGAAAAAGAATGGGAGTAAATACTGTACTTATGTATGAAATTCTCAATAATATACACAAAAATTCAGAAAAAAAATATAAAAGAATGAGAAATTTGAAAATCAAGAAACAAAGCTATTGACTAATGTATAAATATAGGAAGCCATGTTGGGAATCCTAAGTGATTTCTAATGTTACAGAATTAGGCCCTATTGTAGCACAAGTTCACAGAGTCTGAACCATCTATTTCTAGGCAGGTAAGCAGACAACACAGAATGGAGCTCTGGAACTCAACCTTGGGAAGTGACTTCATCTTGGTGGGCATTCTGGATAGCAGTGGCTCTCCTGAACTGCTCTGTGCTGCAATCACAGCCCTGTACTTCTTAGCCCTGACCAGCAATGGACTGCTGCTCCTGGTCATCACCATGGATGCCCGGCTCCATGTGCCAATGTATCTCCTGCTTGGACAGCTCTCTCTCATGGACCTCCTCCTGACATCAGTTATCACTCCAAAGGCTGTTGTGGATTTTCTCCTTAAAGACAATACCATATCCTTTGGAGGCTGTGCCCTTCAGATGTTTCTAGAATTGGTACTGGGTAGTGCAGAGGACCTCCTTCTTGCCTTTATGGCCTATGACAGGTATGTGGCCATTTGTCAACCTCTAAACTATACAATATTAATGAGTCACAAAGTCTGCTGGCTCATGATAGCCGCCTCATGGATCCTGGCATCCCTCAGTGCTCTAGGATACAGCATCTACACCATGCAGTATTCCTTCTGCAAAAATCGTCAGATCAATCACCTGTTCTGTGAGATACCCCCATTGCTGAAGCTGGCCTGTGAAGACACTTCTACATATGAACTGATGGTTTATTTGATGGGGGTTATTGTGCTAATTCTTCCTCTTACTGCCATCCTGGCTTCCTATTCACTAATTCTGTTCACTGTGCTCAATATGCCCTCTAATGAGGGCAGGAAGAAAGCCCTTGTCACCTGTTCTTCCCACCTGACTGTGGTGGGGATGTGGTATGGGGGTGCTTCCTTCATGTATGTTCTACCTAGTCCCTTCCACAGCCCCAAACAAGACAATATCAGCTCAGTTTTCTACACAATTGTAACACCAGCTCTGAATCCCCTCATCTA
The DNA here is from genome assembly GCF_947179515.1 of Apodemus sylvaticus. Lineage (NCBI taxonomy): Eukaryota > Metazoa > Chordata > Mammalia > Rodentia > Muridae > Apodemus > Apodemus sylvaticus. Next base: position 99,998,178 of record NC_067472.1, read on the forward strand.
TAGCCTGAGGAATAAAGAGGTTACTGGGGCTTTGAAGAGAGTGCTAGGAAAACGGCTGTCACCATAGTCCAACCTCTAGGTATTTCTAGTAGTTACATTTCTAACAATTCTTTCAGAAAGTCAGAATTCTTGTGTGAATGAAACATTTCTGCTAAATCCTAGAGTAAGAAGTATGTCTTTCGGTAGAGAAGTATGGAATGCCAAGAAAGTATGCAGTTTTTTTGGAAATGATTTGTGAATTTTTTTCAGGAAAAACTGGAGATTCTGATGATTTGTCATATATGGACATAAAGACCAGGTTCATGACAAGGTGGTAAACATGGCATTTTGATGTTCTAAAGTGATTATACATTGGAAATTGGAAATTTTTGTAGATAACAAAGTATAATGGTAATAAGTGAGAATTAGACTATATATCAAGTATATGATTCACATATAAATCAAGGAAGATTTTTGAGTTTTGTTTAATGTTTTAGTATAAATAAATTAGTTACAGTTTTGTTATATGTTGAATTAGCATCAGTCTTCAGGATGATTTGACAGATGCATACATGGATTACAGTGTGTGTTTGTGTTTGTGTGTAACAACTTCCCTTTCTTCATTTTATTTTCAATTAAGGAAACTGCACTGAACCAAATATTTATACTTCTATCCTGTGACAATAATAAGTGCTTCTCCAATTTTTCAAGCATATCTTGAAATTTCTCAAAATTTCCCTAGGATCCATATTCAAAATAAGTGCATCTACCTTTAAAAATTTGCAATGTATACATGTGCAAAAGCATCATCTGGTTACTCATGAATATGTATAATTTCTGTAGTTTTGTATCCATAAATCCCTGGTTAGAAGTACCATCTTTGAGAAATGACAACAAACATTGCTATAGATGTGGTGTGAGGAACACCAAACAATAAGATGGAAATGTTAATCATTGTAGCCTCTATGGAAATAAATATAGATATTTCTCAATAATCTTGACATAGAACTAATATTTGACTAAGTTATGGCATTTCTGGGCATATACCTAATGGAATCTACATCATAAAATAAAGACTCTTGAAAATTTTTGTTCATTGTCACTTTATTCACAATAGAAAATGGAATCACTGTAGATGTCCATTAATGGATGAATGGATAATCAAAATTTAGAACATATATCCTATAGAATTTTGTTAAGTTAAAAAGAAAAATGAAATAATAAATATTGTAGCTAAATTGATGGAACTGTAAACAAAAATAATTATACCAAGTGAGGTAACACAGATACAGAAAAGCAAAAATCATATGTCCTGTCTTATCTGTGGATTCTAGCTCTAAATCCTCAGTTCATGCTTTTGATCTAGAGTATTTGTAGAACTAGGAAACTAGAAAGGGTGCATTGGGAGACAAACTGTAAGCAATGGGGCTTGACAGAGCATGGAGGAAAGGAGGTTTATGCTGAGAAGAGATAGGAAGATGGAGGTGTAGGAAAGTTGAAAGGTGCATAAAAATGTGGGATTCTAGCATCTTGTAATTCAGTGAAAAATAGAATTTATAAAAGTGTTTCGATGGACAAATATGTTGATATGGGAAGAATAGCAGAAATAAACAGGGTAACTTATTTTATTGCTAATTTAATATTCTGTACTAGAGAAAATAAAGTTACATTTATGAATATTGGATAATTATTTTATACTCATGTTTAACTCAAAGGAAGTCTTACAGCTAAATATTTATAACACTCAATAAAATTATTCTGAGTTGCTATCATAAAAACTGAATATAGAAAGTGCTTACCAGATGCTGGGGAAAGTTGATGGTGAGGAACAGGTTCAGGGAAGTATTGATCATTATAGATGTGTACAAAGTTGTAGTCAGGTAGCAGCAACAGCTTCTGATATGATGTTGCACAGTGTTGCATAATGTACAGTGCTTATTAGAACATAAATGTCAGGATTTTGAGGATTTGGGGAAAGAGCAACAGTTCTCCATTGTTGGTGGGATTGCAGGCTGGTAAAACCACTCTGGAAATCAGTTTGGCAATTTTTCAGAAAATTAGACATAGTACTACTTAAAGCCCCAGCTATACCACTCCTGGGCATATACCCAGAAGATTCTCCTAAATGTAATAAGGACACATGCTCCACTATGTTCATAGCTGCCTTATTTATAATAGTCAGAAGCTGGAAAGAATCCTGATGCCCTTCAACTAAGGAATGGACACAGAATTTGTGGTATATATACACAATGGAGTACTATTCATCTTTTAAAAACTATGAATTCATGAAATTCTTAGGCAAATGGATGGAACTAGAAAGTGTCATCCTGAGCGAGGTAACCCAGTCACAAAAGAACGCACATGGTATGCACTCACTGCCAAGTGGATATTAGCCCAAAAGCTAAAAATAAACAAGTTACAATTCACAGAACATAGGAAGCTCAGGAGGAAGGAGGACTGAAGTGAGGGTGCTTTGGTTCCTCTGAGAAAGGGAACAAAATACTCACAGGAGCAATAAAGGTGACAAAATGTGGAGCAGAGACTGAAGTAAAGGCCACCCAGAGACTGTACAACCTGGCAATTCATCCTATAAACACTCACCAAGCCCCTGTCACTATTATGGACAACAAGAAGTCCACAGCCTTACACATACAGAAGCAGATGCTAGCAGCCACCCATTAAACTGGGCGTGGGGTCCCCAATGGAGGAGTTGGAGGGATGCTGGGAAGAGCTGAAGGGGTCTACAGCCCCATGGTAATAACAATGATGTAGGCCACCCAGATACCTTAGGACTCCCAGGGACTAAACCATCCACCAAGGGGTGCATATGGTTCCAACCAAAAATGAGGCAGAGGAATGCCTTGTCAGGGGTGGGAGGAGAGGTCCTTGGTCAGGTGAAAGCTCAATAGATGCCTCAACAAAGGGAAATGGGGGGGGGGAGGGGGAGTCGGTCTGGTGGAAGGTCATAGACTTGGAGGCGGGGGTTGGGGGTTTTTTGAGGAGGAGGGAAACCGGGAAAGTTTTACCATTTGAAATGTAATGAAGATTATATTCAATAAAAATGTCAGGATTTTGAAAGTTTTCTCTATAAGTCAATAACAAATATTTGAGAGGAGAAGTATTTAATCTGATTTTAAGGTTATTCAGATGTATACTTGCATGAAAAATAAGAGGAAACAACACTGACACATACAATATTATGCATTTAATGGAGTAGAGAAAATAAGTAAAGATTTGTTTCTAAAACTAATAGAAGTCAGTGTTCTAGAAATAAACCAAGTTCATGTAGAATCCCAGAGATAATCCCTAGGTGCAGGTACTAGATGTTTCTTCATTTTGGATTCAGGCACTCATTTAATGGAGTGCTCAAGTAGAAATTTGCTTCATGGGATAGAGGCACACGGGGTGTTTTTCTCATTATAGACTTACAGGTACTGTAAGGTAGGCTGTGTGGTAGCCTTACAAAGCAATGGGACTCAGGTCTCTGAGAGAGCACAAGGGTTGGACTTCAGTATATTTTATCTTCCTGTTAACTTTTAATGTAGCCTTTCTGAATAAAGGTCTGAAAGCTATACATTCCCAATAATACAACCTTTATTTTAAAGCGTTGCTTAGGACTAAGACAACACCTATAAATACTTCCAACTGGATAGCTAGAATGTAATGATTATATCATTCACTTTAACAGTTCTAAGACAAACTGCCCTGAAAATCCTAAATTGTAGTGTATAACATCACTCATAAATTTGTAATGTAACTTCTTGTATTATCACTATTAGATAAGTAATGATATTTTATGCTTGTGTTTGTATGGGTTCATATTAATAAGTCACTGTCTTAGGTATGTAAATAATATTTATGCATAGGGTTATTAAATTGAGGTTAAAATCAACTGCATACCCTTTATATTAAAAGAAAATGTTTCTCTATAATGCTACACATTTTAAATTTAATTTTACATAAAATTATTACTGATGTTTTCATTATAACATTTAAATCTCTTAATTTAATTTGCATAATTTACAGTATCACTTATATATTTATATCTTTAATATTGAGGAAGCAAAAACTCCATTATAACTATAGTAATAATTTCTTTGTAATTTGTCATTTAAATTTTAACACTTATGATTGAAGTTTTTTAAACAAGGAAATATTTTAAGTTTTATATTTTATTTTAATGATATTTTATTCTTTTTTTTAAAATGAGTATATGGTGGTTAATGTTCATGGCCCATAGGGAGTGGTACTATTAGGAGTTGTGGTCTTTATTTATTTATTTATTTTTTTGCGGTATATTTTCTTTTTTTTTATTGATCTATTTTTATTTACATTTCAAATGATTTCCCCTTTTCTGGGTCCCCACTCCCCGCACAAGTCCCATAAGCCCTCTTCCCTCCCCCTCTTCCTCCATCTACCCCTTCCCACTTCCCTGTTCTGGAATTCCCCTATACTCTTGCACTGAGTCTTTCCAGAACCAGGGGCCACTTCTCCATTCTTTTTGGACATCATTTAATATGTGGATTATGTCTTGGGTATTCAAAGTTTCTAGGCTAATATCCACTTATCAGTGAGTGCATACCATGACTGATCTTTTGAGACTGGGTTACCTCACTTAGTATGATGTTCTCCAGCTCCATCCATTTGTCTAAGAATTTCATGAATTCATTGTTTCTAATGGCTGAATAGTACTCCATTGTGTAAATATACCACATTTTTGGTATCCATTCCTCCATTGAAGGACACCTGGCTTCTTTCCAGCTTCTGGCTACTACAAAGAGGGCTGCTATGAACATAGTGGAGCATGTGTCCTTATTGCATGCTGAAGAATCCTCTGGGTATATGCCCAGTAGTGGTATAACAGGGTCCTCAGGAAGTGTCATGCCCAGTTTTCTGAGGAACCGCCAGACTGATTTCCAAAGTGGTTGCACCATCTTGCAATCCCACCAGCAGTGGAGGAGTGTTCCTCTTTCTCCACATCCTCGCCAACACCTGCTGTCTCCTGAGTTTTTGACCTTAGCCATTCTGACTGGTGTGAGGTGAAATCTCAGGGTTGTTTTGATTTGCATTTCCCTAATGATTAATGGTGTTGAACATTTCTTAAGGTGTTTCGCAGCCCTCCGAAGTTCTTCAGGTGAAAATTCTTTGTTTAGCTCTGTACCCCAATTTTGAATGGAGTTATTTGATTCTCTGGGTTCTACCTTCTTGAGTTCTTTGTATATATTAGATATTAGCCCTCTGTCAGATTTAGGGTTCGTGAAGATCCTTTCCCAATCTGTGGGTTGACGTTTTGTCCTTTTGACAGTGTCTTTTGCCATACAGAAACTTTGTAGTTTTATGAGGTCCTATTTGTCAATTCTTGATCTTAGAGCATAAGCTATTGGTGTTATATTCAGGAACATTTCCCCTGTGCCCATGTCCTCAAGGGTCTTCCCCAGTTTCTTTTCTATTAGTTTCAGTGTGTCAAGTTTTATGTGAAGGTCCTTGATCCAGTTGGAGTTGAGCTTAGTAGAAGTATGTAAGAATGGATCGATTCGCATTCTTCTGCATGCTGACCTCCAATTGAACCAGCACCATTTGTTGAAAAGACTATCTTTTTCCACTGGATGATTTCAGCAACTTTGTCAAAGATCAAGTGACCATAGGTGTGTTGGTTCATTTCTGGGTCTTCAATCCTATTCCATTTGATCCGCTTGCCTGACATTGTACCAATACCATGCAGTTTTTATCACTATTGCTCTGTAGTAAAGTTTAAAGTCTGGGATACTGAATCCCCCTTAAGTTCTTTTACTGTTGAGAACAGTTTTAGCTATCCTGGGTTTTGTTATTCCAGATGAATTTGAGAATTTCTCTTTCGAGCTCTATGAAGAACTGGGTTGGGATTTTTATGGGGATAGCATTGAATTTGTAGATTGCCTTTGACAAGATGGCCATTTTAACTATATTAATCCTGCCAATCGATGAGCTTGGAAGATTTTTCCATTTTCTGAGATCTTCTTTGATTTCCTTCTTCAGAGATCTGAAGTTCTTGTCATATAGGTCTTTCACTTGTTTGGTTAGAGTCACCCCAAGATACTTTATGTTGTTTGTAGCTATTGTGAAGGGAGTCATTTCCATAATTTCTTTCTCAGTCTGCTTGTCCTTTGAATATATAAAGGATACTGATTTGCATGCATTGATTTTGTAGCCAGCCACTTTGCTGAAGTTGTTTATCAGCTGGGGAAGTTCTCTAGTAGAGTTTTTAGGATCACTTAAGTATACGATCATATCATCTGCAAATAGTGATAGTTGGATTTCTTCCTTCCCAATTTGTATCCCTTTGACTTCCTTGTGTTGTCTAATTGCTCTAGCTAGGAGTTCAAGAACTATATTGAAAAGATATGGAGAGAGGGGGCAGCCTTGTCTAGTCCCTGATTTTAGTGGGATTGCTTCAAGTTTCTCTCCATTTACTTTGATGTTGGCTACCGGTTTGATGTATATTGCTTTTACTATGTTTAGATATCGCCTTAAATACCTGTCCTTTCCAAGACTTTTAGCATGAAAGGATGCTGAATTTTGTCAAATGCTTTTTCAGCATCTAATGAAATGATCATGTGTTTTTTTTCTTTTAGTTTGTTTATGTAGTGGATAGCATTTATGGATTTCCTTATATTGAACCATCCCTGCATCACTGGGATGAACCCTACTTGATCATGGTGGATGATCATTTTGATGTGTTCTTGGATTCGGTTGGCAAGAATTTTATTGAGTATTTTTGCATCGATGTTCATAAGGGAAATTTGTCTGAAGTTCTCTCTCTTTGTTGGATCTTTGTGTGGTTTTGGTATCAGTGTAATAGTGGCTTCGAAGAAGGAGTTGGGTAGTGTTCCTTCTGTTTCTATTTGGGGGAAAAGTTTGAAGAGTATTGGTATTAAGTCTTCTTTGAAGGTCTGATAGAATTCTGCACTGTGTTTTTTTTTTTGGTCTGAAGGCTATCTATGATCCCTTCTATTTCTTTAGAGGTTATGGGTCTGTTTAGATGGCCTATTTGATCCTGGTTTAATTTTGGTAATTGGTATCTGTCTAAGAAAATGTCCATTTCCTCCAGATTCTCCAGTTGTGTTGAGTACAGGTTTTTGTAGTAGGATTTGAAGATTTTTTGAATTTCCTCGGTTTCTGTTGTAATATCTCCGTTTTCATTCCTAGTTTTGTTAATTTGGATACTTTCTCTGTGCCCGTTGGTTAGTCTGGCTAAGGGTTTATCTATCTTGTTGATTTTTTCAAAGAACCATCTTTTGGTTTTGTTGATTCTTTGTATGGTTCTCTTGGTTTCTACTTGATTGATTTCAGTCCTGAGTTTGATGATTTCCTGTCTTCTTCTCCTGGGTGAATAAGCTTCTTTTTGTTTCAGGGCTTTCAGTTGTTCTGTTAATCTTCTAGTGTATGCTCTCTCAAATTTCTTTTTGGAGTCACTCAAAGCTATGAGTTTTCCTCTTAGTTCTGCTTTCATTGTGTCCCATAGTGTATGTTGTCCCTTCATTTTCATTAAATTCTAAGAAATCTTTGATTTCTTTCTTTATTTCTTCCTTGACCAAGGTATCATTGAGTAGAGTATTGTTTAGTTTCCATGTGTATGTGGACTTTCTCTTGTTTTTATTGTTATTAAAGACCACTTTTACTCCATAGTGATCTGATAGGAGGCACAGGATTATTTCAATCTTCTTATATTTGTTGAGGTCTGTCTTATGACCAACTATATGATCGCTTTTGGAGAAGGTACCATGAGGTGCTAAGAAAAATGTATATGTTTTTGCTTTGGGATGAAAAGTTTTATATATATAGTTAACATATATATATATATATATTATATATATATTAACTCCAATTGGTCCAAAGCTTCAATTAGTTTCACTGTCTCCCTGTTTATTTTCTGTTTTCCTGATCGGTCCATTGGTGAGAGTGGAGGGTTGAAGTCACCCACAATTATTGTGTTAGGTACAGTGTGTGCTTTGAGCTTTAGTAAAGTTTATTTTATGAATGAGGGCACCCTTGTATTTGGGGCATAGATGTTCAGGATTGAGAGTTCTTCTTGTTGGATTTTTCCTTTGACCAGCAAGAAGTGACGTTCCATGTCTCTTTTGATGACATTAGGTTGAAAGTCAATTTTATCTGATATTAGAATGGCAACTCCAGATTGTTTCCTGGGACCATTTGCTTTTAGAATTGTCTTCCAGCCTTTTAATCCAGGGTACTTTTTGTCTTTGACACTGAGGTGTGTTTCCTGTATGCAGCATAATGTAGGGTTCTGTTTGCCCTACATTTGCTTCTGCCTCCTGTTTATGTAACCATTCTGTTACTCTATATCTTTTTATTGGGTAATTGAGTCCATTGATGTTAAGAGATATTAAGGAGTAGTGGTTATTGCTTCCCATCATTTTTTATTTTAATTTTATACATGTGTGGTTATCTTCTTTGGGTTTGATGAAAGAAGCTTAATATCCTGCTTTTCCAGGGTATAGTTTCCCTCGTTGTAATGGTGTTTTAAACAAGGAAATATTTTAAGTTTTATATTTTATTTTAATGATATTTTATTCTTAAATGATTATTTTCTGTGATTTATTTAGGAATAACTCTTGTGTTTTACATATTTTTGGTTTATTTTATAATTTATATTTATTTTTATAACTTTATTTATAAGTTTATAATTTAATCTAATGTGTAAATATGATGAAAGTGGAACTAGAAAGATTTCTCAGTGGTTAAGAACACCTGCCACAGCTTCCGGGCGGCCAGCGGGGAGAAGTCTGTGTGCTCCCGTGAATCCAGCAGGCCCCAACAGGAGCCTTCAGGTGCCTGCTTTGGGATCTGAATGGCCTGGGCCACAGCACTCAGTCTCCAGGAAGTTCAGGAGACCTGGTGTGCACCCAGAGGCAGTCTGGGAGCGCACAGCACAGCTTGCTCCTGTGGCATTGAGCTTAGTTTCCAGTCCTGAGGCCTCTGATGGTAGCCCTCAGACCTCTCCACTTCCGGATCCAGATCAGCCTGGGCAGCAACACCACATCTCCAGGTCCTGCAAGAGGCAAGAGCGGCTTCCGGGCGGCCAGCGGGGAGAAGTCAGTGTGCTCCACTGAATCCAGCAGGCCCCAGCAGGAGCCTTTGGGTGCCTGCTTTGGGATCTGAACAGTCTGGGCCACAGCACTTGGTCTCCAGGAAGTGCGGGAGACCTGGTGTGCTCCCAAAGGCAGTCTGGGAGCTAACAGCACAGATTGCTCCTGTGGCATGGAGCTTAGGTTCCAGTCCTGAGGCCTCTGGCAGGAGCCCTCAGATCTCTCCGCTTCCGGATCCAGATCAGCCTGGGCGGCAACACCACATCTCCAGGTCCTACAAGAGGCAAGAGGGGCTTCCGGGCAGCCAGCGGGGAGAAGTTGGTGTGCTCCAGTGAATCCAGCAGGCCCCAGCGGGAGCCTTCAGGTGTCTGCTTCAGGATCTGAACAGCCTGGGCAACAGCACCCTGTCTCCAGGCAGTGCAGGAGGTAAGCTGTGCACCAGAGGCCACCTGGGAAGGGGCAGCTTGCACTGGTGAGTCCAGCATTGACAAGACCAACTAACACCAGTGAGAACTAGATGGCAAAAGGCAAACGCAGGAACGTCACTAACAGAAATCAAGGCAATATGGCAACATCTGAACCCATTCTCCTTTACCAGCATGTCCTGGATACCCCATCAAACCAGTAAAACAAGATTTCGATTTAAAATCACTGGTCATGATGCTGGTACAGGAACACATGAAGGACATACTTAAAGAAATTCAGGAGAAAATGGATCAAAAGTTAGAAGCCCTTGCAAGGGAAACACAAAAATCATTGAAAGAAATCCAGGAGAATACAAAAGCCAATAATGAGAAAACGCAAAAAACACTTAAAGAAATACAGGAGAACTTTGGTCAACAGGCTGAGGTCATGAAAGAGGAAACACAAAAATCTCTTAAAGAATTACAGGAAAGCACAAACAAGCAAGTGAAGGAGCTAAGCAAAACCAGCCAGGATCTAAAATCAGAAGTAGAAACAACTAAGAAAACTCAAAGGGAGACAACTTTGGAGATAGAAAGCCTTGGGAAGAAATCAGGGGACATAGATGCAAATAACAACAGAATACAAGAGATAGAAGAAAGAATCTCAGATGCTGAAGATACCATAGAACATGGACTCAACAGTTAAAGAAAATGCAAAATGCAAAAAGCTTGTAACCCAAAATATCCAGGAAATCCAGGACACAATGAGAAGATCAAACCTAAGGATTATAGGCATAGATGAGAGTGAAGATTTACAACTTAAAGGGCCAGCAAATTTTTTCAACAAAATTATGGAAGAAAACTTCCCTAACCTAAAGAGAGAGATGCCCATGAATATACAAGAAGCCTACAGAACACCAAACAGACTGGACCAGAACAGAAATACTTCCTATCACATAATAATCAAAACACCAAATGTACTAAACAAAGAAAGAATATTAAAGGCAGTAAGAGAAAAAGGCCAAGTAACATATAAAGGAAGACCTATCAGAATCACAACAGACTTTTCACATGAGACTATGAAGGCTAGAAGATCCTGTGCAGATCTCATGCAGACTCTAAGAGAACACAAATGCCAGCCAAAACTACTATATCCAGCAGAATTCTCAATCACCGTAGATGGAGAAACTAAGATATTCCATGACAAAACCAAGTTTACCCACTGTCTATCCACAAACCCAGCCCTACAAAGGATAATAGGAGGAAAACACCAATACAAGGAGGGAAACTTCACCCTGGAAAAAGCAAGATAGTAGTAACCTTTCATCAAACCCAAAAGAAGTTAACCAGTCAAATTTTAAAAAAAAAGGTCAAAAATGACAGGAAGTAACAATCACTATTACTTAATATCTCTTAACATCAATGGACTTAATGCCCCAATAAAAAGACACAGACTAACTGACTGGATACGTAAACAGGACCCTACATTTTGCTGCTTACAGGAAACACACCTAAGGGTCAAAGACAAACACTACCTTAGAATAAAAGGCTGGAAGACAGTTTTACAAGCAAATGGTCTCAGGAAACAAGCTGGAGTAGCCATTTTAATATCAGATAAAATTGACTTTCAACCCAAAGTCATCAAAAGAGACTCTGAGGGACACTTCTTGCTGGTCAAAGGAAAAATACAACAAGAAGAACTCTCAATCCTGAACATCTATGCTCCAAATGCAAGGGCACCCTCTTTCTTTTTTTTTATTTTATTTTATTTTTTTATTCGATATAATTTATTTACATTTCAAATGATTTCCCCTTTTCTAGCCCCCCAACTCCCCGAAAGTCCCGTAAGCCCCCTTCCCTTCCCCTGTCCTCCCATCTACCCCTTCCCACTTCCCCATTCTGGTTTTGCTGAATACTGTTTCACTGAGTCTTTCCAGAACCAGGGGCCACTCCTCCTTTCTTCTTGTACCTCATTTGATGTGTGGATTATGTTTTGGGTATTCCAGTTTTCTAGGTTAATATCCACTTATTAGTGAGTGCATACCATGATTCACCTTTTGAGTCTCTTTCGTAAAAGAAACTTTATTAAAGCCCAAAGCACACATTGCACCTAACACAATAATTGTGGGTGACTTCAACACTGCACTTTCCTCAATGAACCGATCAGGAAAACAGAAACTAAACAGGGACACAATGAAACTAATTGAAGCTTTGGACCAATTATATTTAACAGATATATATAGAACATTCTATCCTAAAGCAAAAGAATATACCTTTTTCTCAGCACCTCATGGTACCTTCTCCAAAATCGACCATATAATTGGTCACAAGACAGACCTCAACAAATATAAGAAGACTGAACTAATTCCATGCCTCCTATCATATCACTATGGAGTAAAAGTGGTCTTCAATAGCAACAAAAACAACAGAAAACCCACATACATGTGGAAACTGAACAATATTCTACTCAATGATACCTTGGTCAAGGAAGAAATAAAGAAATTAAAGACTTTTTAGAACACAATGGAAATTAAGACACAATATACCCAAATCTATGGGACACAATGAAAGCAGTGATAAGAGGAAATCTCATAGCCCTGATTGCTTCCAAAAAGAAAATGGAGAGAGCATACATTACCAGTTTAATGACACACCTGAAAGCCCTGGAACAAAAAGAAGCTATTTCACCCAGGAGGAGTAGAAGGCAGGAAATCATCAAACTCAGGGCCGAAATCAATCAAGTAGAAACAAAGAGAATCATACAAAGAATCAACAAAACCAGGAGATGGTTCTTTGAGAAAATCAACAAGATAGATAAACCCTTATCCAGACTGACCAAAGGGCACAGAGAAAGTATCCAAATTAACAAACTTAGAAATGAAAAGGGAGATATAACAACGGAAACTGAGGAAATCCAAAAAAATCATCAGATCCTACAACAAGAGCCTGTACTCAACACAACTGGAGAATCTGGAGGAAATGGACTATTTCCTTGACAGATACCAAATACCAAAATTAAATCAGGACCAAATAGATCATCACTGGGCAAACAGTCCCATAATGCCTAAAGAAATAGAAGGACTCATAGAAAGTCTTCCAACCAAAAAAAGCACAGGACCAGATGGTTTCAGTGCAGAATTCTATCAGACATTCAAAGAAGAGTTAACACCAAGACTCTTCAAACTATTCCACAAAATAGAAACAGAAGGAACACTACCTAATTCCTTCTACGAAGCCACAATTACGCTGATACCAAAACCAAAATTCAGCATCCTTTCATGCTTAAAGTCTTGGAAAGAACAGAAATTGAAGGCCCATACCTAAACATAGTAAAAGCAATATAGAGCAAACCAGTAGCTAGCATCAAACTAAATGAAGAGAAACTTGAAGCAATCCCACTAAAATCAGAAGACTGCGAATTGATCCATCCTTGTCTGCTTGTCCTAAGCTCAACTCCAAATGGATCAAGGACCTACACATAAAGCCAGACACTCTTAAGCTAATACAAAAGAAACTGGGGAAGTCCCTTGAGGACATTGGTACAGGGGGAAAGTTTCTGAACAGATCACCAATAGTGTATGCTCTAAGATCAAGAACTGACAAATGGGACCCCATAAAATTACAAAGTTTCTATAAGGCAAAGGACACCATCAAAAGAACAAATTGGCAACCAACAAATTGGGAAAAGATCTTCACCAACCCTTCATCAGATAGAGGGCTAATATCCAATATATACAAAGAACTCAAGAATTTAGACCCCAGAAAACCAAATGACCCTATTAAAATTGGGGTACAGAGTTAAACAAAGAATTTTCACCTGAACAACTTCAGATGGCAGAGAAGCATCGTAAAAATGCTCAACTTCATTAGTCATTAGGGAAATGCAAATCAAAACAACCCTGAGATTTCACCTTACACCAGTCAGAATGGCTAAGATTAAAAATTTAGGAGACAGCTGGTGTTGGCAAGGATGTGGAGAAAGGAACACTCCACTGCTGGTGGGGTTGTAAATTGGTACAATCACTCTGGAAATCAGTCTGGCAGTTCCTCAGAAAACTGGGCACCTTACTTCCAGAAGATCCTGCTATACTACTCCTGGGCATATACCCATAGGATTCCCCAGCATGTAATAAGGATACATGCCCCACTATGTTCATAGCAGCCCTATTTATAATAGCCAGAAGCTGGAAAAAACCCAGGTATCCCTCAACAGAAGAATGGATGCAAAAAAAATGTGGTATATCTACACAATGGAGTACTATTCAGCCATTAGAAACAATGAATTAATGAAATTCTTAGGCAAATGGATGGAGCTGGAGAACATCATACTAAGTGAGGTAACCCAGTCTCAAAAGATCAATCATGGTATGCACTCACAAAAAAGTGGATATTAACCTAGAAAACTGGAATACCCAAAACATAATCCACACATCAATTGAGGTACAAGAAGAATGGAGGAGTGGCCCCTTGTTCTGGAAAGACTCCATATAGCAGTATAGGGCAAAACCAGAACAGAGCAGTGGGAAGGGGTAGGTGGGTGAACAGGAGGCGGGAAGGGGGGCCTATGTGACTTTCGGGGAATGGGGGGGGGCAGAAAAGGGGAAATCATTTAAAATGTAAATAAAAAATATATCAAAAAAAAAAAAAAGAATTCTAGCACTCAGGGCCTAGACAGAGGGAAAGAATAAAAGTAATGTCACCACATTTGCAAGGAGACTTCTTGTACAAGATGTCGAGAATACAGATACATTGAGTGAGGTCTGAAACCTTAGTAGAGACATAGCAGTGAACATCTTTTACTGTCTTTCAAGGCATACAGCTCCACATACAACCTGTATCAAAACAAAGCCTTCATATTTCCAAAACCAAAAGGGAAAGGCTCAAGATGACATCAAGTGTCCCACCTAATACTTGGAAAATGGAGCTCTCATTTTTTTAACCACTGCCAATGTTAACAAGACATAAAGAGACACAGAAGGTGTCCTAAGTCTCCAGATGCCAATGGAGAGAGACTCACATATCTAGAGACTCCACATGGAATAACAATAGGGATTTGAAAATCATCCATAGAGGACCATAATAATAGAAGTAGAGTTCAAAAGAATGTGAGAAAGTAGCCTTTTTTTTTTCTCAGCTGGAGAACTGACCATGCAGATATAAATATGTCTATTCACCTAGAAATGAAAACACTGACTGCTAGTGTTTCCTTAAGGTTACAAAGAAACCTGGAGAAGATAGTTATTGTGTGCCTATAGTGTCAGCACTGAGGACAAAGAAGTTGGGTCCTTTATTCAGAGAAAGGCCTCAGAGCTCATTTAGTTACAGAAGAACTTCTGAAAGAAAACCCAAGACTCATACCCAAGAGAATTCATTAACTTTTATTTTCCTCGACCAGTGCTTCCAAGGGGGTGCTTTTCTTCTGGGATATAAGCCCCCCTGAGAATATTCACAGGTGAAAAAAAAAGATGAAAAGGTCCTGGGCTCAGAAGATAAAATAGAATCTATAGAAAATGCTAGCTTAATATGCCCCCAGAAATAATTAGGTGAGACTCAATGGCATGCTTTTGACATGTCTCTTAATTTCAAATTTCTATATGCTACTTTGATCTGTGTTTCCAGAAAGCATTAAGAGTAAAGAAACATGAGCATCTGTACCCAAAGGCAGTCCAATAATTTACACAATAGACATTCCCTAAATTCAAGCTGCTATGTGAAAGCAATTTTTACAAATTCTCATGCTTGAAAAGAGGAAAAGCATCTCCCAAAGATGCTTAGCAGCCTAACTGAACCCACTGCTACATTTAGTGTACATCTGAAGATCAGAGGAAAGACTGGGACAGCCCTGAGAGCTCACGTTGGATGGACTTGAACATATTTCACTAATAGCAAAACTAATTGAGTGCTGCCAAGGACAGCTACCTTCTCTGTCTTCAAGCTATCTAAGTGTAGCTGCAGTGGTCAAGCAGGAGGCTTCACAACAGGTAAGATAGGAATTTCATTTCTATTTTATTGAAATGTATATCCTATAAGTGTGACTAATCAAAACACAGATTCCAACGCCAAACCTAAGATCTTGAGATACATTGTCAGATTTGCTAGATCTTTCGGTTCTATTGCCCTTCCATACCTTTTAAATGTTACAGTACTGATGATCCCCAGAGAAGCCAATGGCGACTAATGAAATGTTCATTAATATACATATTCCAAGACATGGGTGAATGATCCCTACAAGGACACTTGACTTTCACATCTTTAATTTTATGCTCTGAGTTGGCTTTAGTGGTGCTGTTGCCTGCAGATCACAGGCCCCTGTAGATATGACACAAATGATTTCTTGTATTCTCTATAAGATTAGGTACTGTGCACCAATAGGATTTCTCAAGATAGAGAGATTGGCCTTCTTATTCCTGTCCCCACATAGTGCAATTACTCTGGACTTGCAGGGGGTAAATTGGAACATTGGCATTAAAGTCTGTATTTGGCTAGGATTATTGGACTATAGCACAATATCAAAAAGCTATTTTTATTTGTTTTAATCATATCTTAGAAAAATGGACTAGTTTTCCATAGAAAGATGTTACTTGTTATATTTCTTGGTCTCTAGAGCTATAAAATAATTTGATAAAAACAAAGATGTTCAAATTAATTCCAAAATTTTCACTTTAATAGCAGCATTTCCTTAAATACAGAGCTGTATATTTTAGAGAATTGATATTCCTTTCTGAGGATAATGAAAAATGGTAAACTGAGCAATAGAAATAACTAACATGGAAAAAAAAATGTGATTTCCAATGTAATTACCCGCAAACAAATGTGGACTGATGTGAAGTAAATGAGCCTTAAGAACATGTACACATGTGTAACACTTAATAGACTGCACTCACATATGTTTCAATGACTGTATGTGTACTCACTGTAACAATAACAGTTAATGAATTTAAGAGTAGGGGACATGGAAGGAGTTCAGGGTAAAATTAATGGGAGTAAATAAAGTACTCATGAATGAAATTCTCAAAAATATATACAAAAATTCAAATAGAATTATAAAAAATGAGAAATTTGAAAATAAAGAAACAAAGCTATTGACTAGTGTAAAAATGTAGGAAGCCATGTTGGGATTTTTTTTTAATTTTTTTTGAGACAGGGTTTCTCTGTGTGTCCGGACTGTCATGGAACTCACTCTGTAGACCAGGCTGGCCTCAAACTCAGAAATCTGCCTGACTCTGCCTCCTAAGTGCTGGGATTAAAGGCATGTGCCACCACTGCCTGGTATGTTGGGAATCCTAATGGACCTCTAATGTCACAGAATTAGGTCCCATTGTAGCACAAGTTCACAGAGCCTGAGCCATTTATTTCTAGGCAGGTAAGCAGACAACACAGAATGGAGCTCTGGAACTCAACCTTGGGAAGTGACTTCATCTTGGTGGGCATTCTGGATAGCAGTGGCTCTCCTGAACTGCTCTGTGCTGCAATTACAGTCCTGTACTTCTTAGCCCTGACCAGCAATGGACTTCTGCTCCTGGTCATCACCATGGATGCCCGGCTCCACGTGCCCATGTATCTCCTGCTTGGACAGCTCTCTCTCATGGACCTCCTCCTGACATCAGACGTCACTCCGAAGGCTGTTGTGGATTTTCTCCTTAAAGACAATACCATATCCTTTGGAGGCTGTGCCCTTCAGATGTTTCTAGAACTGGCACTGGGTATTGCAGAGGACCTCCTTCTGGCCTTTATGGCCTATGACAGGTATGTGGCCATTTGTCAACCTCTAAACTATACAATTTATTGAGTCACAAAGTCTGCTGGCTCATGATAGCTGCCTCATGGATCCTGGCATCCCTCAGTTCACTAGGATATTGCATCTATGCCATGCAGTATTCCTTTTGCAAAAATTGTCATATCAATCACCTGTTCTGTGAGATACCCCCATTGCTGAAGCTGGCCTGTGCAGACACTTCTACATATGAACTGATGGTTTATTTGATGGGGGTTATTGTGCTAATTCTTCCTCTTACTGTCATCCTGGCTTCCTATTCACTAATTCTGTTCACTGTGCTCAATATGCCCTCTAATGAGGGCAGGAAGAAAGCCCTTGTCACCTGTTCTTCCCACCTGACTGTGGTTGGGATGTGGTATGGGGGTGCTTCCTTCATGTATGTTCTACCTAGTCCCTTCCACAACCCCAAACAAGACAATATCAGCTCAGTTTTCTACACAATTGTAACACCAGCTCTGAATCCCCTCATCTATAGCTTAAGGAATAAAGAGGTTACTGGAGCTTTGAAGAGAGTCTTGGGAAAATGGTTGTCACCATAGCCCAACCTATAGATAGTTCTAGTAGTTACCTTTTACACTTTAATCTTTCAGTAAGTCAGAATTATTTTGTGAATGAAACATTTCTGCAAAATCCTAGTGTAAGAAGTATGTCTTTTGGTAGAGAAGTATGGAATGCCAAGAAAGTATGGACTCTTTTGGAAATGCTTTGTGAATTTTTTCAAGACACATTGTAGAATCTGGTGATTTGTCATATATGCACACAAACACCAGGTTTATTTCTATGTGGTAAATGCCATTTAGATGTTCTAAATAGGAAATTTTGTAAATAATTAAGTATAAGTGTAATACATGAGAATCAAGTTATATTTCAAGTATGTGATTCACACATAAATCAAGGAAGATATTTGAGTTTTGTATAATGTTTTAGTAAAGAATCAGTTACAGTTTTGTTATATGTTGAATTAGCATTAATTCAAGATGATTTGACAGATGCCATCCAAGGATTGCAGAGTGTGTGCATGTTTGTTTGTGTGTGTGTGTGTGCGTGTGCGCATGTGTGTGTGCTTGTGTTTGTGTTTGTGTTTGTATATTATAACAAACTTCCTTTCTTAATTTTATTTTCAATGAAGGAAATTGAACTGAACCAAACATTTATACTTATCCTATGATAATAATCAGCTCTTTTCCAATTTTTCCTAGCATATCTTGAACTTTCTCAAAATCCCCCTAGGATCCATATGCATAATATATGCATCTGCTTTAAACATTGTACAATGTATACATGTGCAAAAGCATCATCTGGTTACTCATGAATATGTATAATTTCTGTAGTTTTGTATCCATAAATCCTTGGTTAGAATTACCATCTTTCAGAAATAACAACAAACACTGCCATGGATATCGTGTGAGGGATACTGTACAGTAAGATGGAGATGTTAATGAATGTAGCCTCTATGGAAATACGTCTAGATATTTATCAAAAAGCTTGACATAGAACTAATATATGACCTAGTTATAGCACTTCTTGGCATATACCTAATGGAATGTACATCCTACCATAAAGACTCTTGAAAATTTTTGTTCATTGTCACTTTATTCACAATAGAAAATGGAATCAATTTAGATGTCCATTTATGGATGAATAGATTATCAAATTTCAGAACATATATACTACAGAAGTTTGTTAAGTAAAAAGAAAAATGAAATAATGAATATTGTAGCTAAATTGATGGAACTGTAAACAAAAATAATTATACTAAGTGAGGTAACACAGATACAGAAAAGCAAAGTCCATATGTTCTCTCTTATTTGTGGATTCTACCTCTAAATTCTTAGTTCATGTTCTTTTTTTTTATTCGATATAATTTATTTACATTTCAAATGATTTCCCCTTTTCTAGCCCCCCACTCCCCGAAAGTCCCGTAAGCCCCCTTCTCTTCCCCTGTCCTCCCACCCACCCCTTTCCACTTCCCCGTTCTGGTTTTGCCGAATACTGTTTCACTGAGTCTTTCCAGAATAAGGGGCCACTCCTCCTTTCTTCTTGTACCTCATTTGATGTGTGGATTATGTTTTGGGTATTCCAGTTTTCTAGGTTAATAACCACTTATTAGTGAGTGCATACCATGAATCACCTTTTGAGTCTGGGTTACCTCACTTAGTATGATGTTCTCTAGCTCCATCCATTTGCCTAAGAATTTCATGAATTCATTGTTTCTAATGGCTGAATAGTACTCCATTGTGTAGATATACCACATTTTTTGCAACCACTCTTCTGTTGAGGGATACCTGGGTTCTTTCCAGCATCTGGCAATTATAAATAGGGCTGCTATGAAAATAGTAGAGCATGTATCCTTATTACATGGTGGGGAATCCTCTGGGTATATGCCCAGGAGTGGTATAGCAGGATCTTCTGGAAATGAGGTGCCCAGTTTTCGGAGGAACCGCCAGACTGATTTCCACAGTGGTTGTACCAATTTGCAACCCCACCAGCAGTGGAGGAGTGTTCCTCTTTCTCCACACCCTCTCCAACACCTGCTGTCTCCTGAATTTTTAATCTTAGCCATTCTGACTGGTGTAAGATGAAATCTTAGGGTTGTTTTGATTTGCATTTCCCTAATGACTAATGAAGTTGAGCATTTTTTTTATTCGATATAATTTATTTACATTTCAAATGATTTCCCCTTTTCTAGCCCCCCACTCCCCAAAAGTCCCTTAAGTCCCCTTCTCTTTCCCTGTCCTCCCACCCACCCCTTCCCACTTCCCTGTTCTGGTTTTGCCGAATACTGTTTCACTGAGTCTTTCCAGAACCAGGGGCCAGTCCTCCTTTCTCCTTGTACCTCATTTGATGTGTGGATTATGTTTTGGGTATTCCAGTTTTCTAGGTTAATAACCACTTATTAGTGAGTGCATACCATGATTCACCTTTTGAGTCTGGGTTACCTCACTTAGTATGATGTTCTCTAGCTCCATCCATTTGCCTAAGAATTTCATGAATTCATTGTTTCTAATGGCCGAATAGTACTCCATTGTGTAGATATACCACATTTTTTGTATCCACTCTTCTGTTGAGGGATACCTGGGTTCTTTCCAGCATCTGGCAATTATAAATAGGACTTCTATGAACATAGTAGAGCATGTATCCTTATTACATGGTGGGGAATCCTCTGGGTATATGCCCAGGAGTGGTATAGCAGGATCTTTGCCAGTGAGGTACCCAGTTTTCGGAGGAACCGCCAGACTGATTTCCAGAGTGGTTCTACCAATTTGCAACCCCACCAGCAGTGGAGGAGTGTTCCTCTTTCTCCACATCCTCTCCAACACCTGCTGTCTCCTGAATTTTTAATCTTAGCCATTCAAACTGGTATAATGTGAAATCTCAGGGTTGTTTTTTTTTTTTTTTTTTTTTTTTTTTTTTTTTTTTACAGCAACCCATATTTTATTTTATTACTATAATGTTAAAATAAATGATTCAAATAGTAAAAGAAACAAAACAAGTCAATAGGTTATGTGCACACCTGTTTACTAGCTACAAGTTCAGGCATTTTCAGTCCAGCCCTCTACGGACTTTCCATGATAGGCCTATATTTTTTTTTTAATTTTTTTTTATTCGATATAATTTATTTACATTTCAAATGATTTCCCCTTTTCTAGCCCCCCACTCCCCGAAAGTCCCTTAAGCCCCCTTCTCTTCCCCTGTCCTCCCTCCCACCCCTTCCCACTTCCCCGTTCTGGTTTTGCCGAATACTGTTTCACTGAGTCTTTCCAGAACCAGGGGCCACTCCTCATTTCTTCTTGTATCTCATTTGATGTGTGGATTATGTTTTGGGTATTCCAGTTTTCTAGGTTAATAACCACTTATTAGTGAGTGCATACCATGACTCACCTTTTGAGTCTGGGTTACCTCACTTAGTATGATGTTCTCTAGCTCCATCCATTTGCCTAAGAATTTCATGAATTCATTGTTTCTAATGGCCGAATAGTACTCCATTGTGTAGATATACCACATTTTTTGCATCCACTCTTCTGTTGAGGGATACCTGGGTTCTTTCTAGCATCTGGCAATTATAAATAGGGCTTCTATGAACATAGTAGAGCATGTATCCTTATTACATGGTGGGGAATCCTCTGGATATATGCCCAGGAGTGGTATAGCAGGATCTTTGGCAGTGAGGTACCCAGTTTTCAGAGGAACTGCCAGACTGATTTCCAGAGTGGTTGTACCAATTTGCAACCCCACCAGCAGTGGAGGAGTGTTCCTCTTTCTCCACACCCTCTCCAACACCTGCTGTCTCCTGAATTTTTAATCTTAGCCATTCTGACTGGTGTAAGGTGAAATCTCAGGGTTGTTCTGATTTGTATTTCCCTAATGACTAATGAAATTGAGCATTTTTTAAGATGCTTCTCCGCCATCCGAAGTTCTTCAGGTGAGAATTCTTTGTTTAACTCTGTACCCCATTTTTTAATAGAGTTGTTTGGTTTTCTGGAGTCTAACTTCTTGAGTTCTTTATATATATTGGATATTAGCCCTCTATCTGATGTAGGATTGGTGAAGATCTTTTCCCAATGTGTTGGTGGCCAATTTGTCCTTTTGATGGTGTCCTTTGCCTTACAGAAACTTTGTAATTTTATGAGGTCCCATTTGTCAATTCTTGATCTTAGAGCATATGCTATTGGTGTTCTGTTCAGAAACATTCTCCCTGTACCGATGTCCTCAAGGGTCTTCCCCAGTTTCTTTTCTATTAGCTTCAGAGTGTCTGGCTTTATGTGGAGGTCCTTGATCCATTTGGATTTGAGCTTAGTACAAGGAGACAAGGATGGATCAATTCGCATTCTTCTGCATGCTGACCTCCAGTTGAACCAGCACCATTTGTTGAAAAGGCTATCTTTTTTCCATTGGATGTTTTCAGCCCCTTTGTCGAGGATCAAGTGACCATAGGTGTGTGGGTTCATTTCTGGATCTTCAATCCAGTTCCATTGATCCGCTTGCCTGTCACTGTACCAATACCATGCAGTTTTTAACACTATTGCTCTGTAGTATTGCTTGAGGTCAGGGATACTGATTCCCCCAGATTTTCTTTTGTTGCTGAGAATAGTTTTAGCTATCCTGGGTTTTTTGTTGTTCCAGATGAATTTGATAATTGCTCTTTCTAACTCTGTGAAGAATTGAGTTGGGATTTTGATGGGTATTGCATTGAATCTGTATATTGCTTTTGGCAAAATGGCCATTTTAACTATATTGATTCTACCAATCCATGAGCATGGGAGGTTTTCCCATTTTTTGAGGTCTTCTTCCATTTGTACTTTCAATTCATCACTTGCTAATCTTGTCCACTACACATACCAGATCATAACAATGTTCCCAAGGATGTATAAAATATTGTTTCTGACTTTCATCAAGTTTAAAGCACTAGGTATGAATCTTACCATGTGGTGTGGAACTCAGACCCAATTAGAAATCAGTTGGATACACCCCACTCATAAGAGTTATGCCATTGTCATACCAATTGTAATTTATTATCTCATAAGTCAAGTTTCCATTGCTATTTTAATTTATAACATTTTTTATAAAACTTACTTATAAATCAATTTATAGAAATCAAAAAACAAAATATCACTATTTATTATAACTTTAACCATAAATAACTAAAATGAACAAAAGGTTCTTCAGTCCTGTGTTTGTTTCTGTCTTCTGTGTCTATTGATACGTTTTACACACATATGATTCTATGCTTTTCTTGTCTATTGGGGAAGACATTATGTTAATGATGAAGGCAAATATTGAGTTCTACATTAATGTAACCCCGTTGCAGACATGTCTGAGTAGAAGGAAAACCAACTTGACCAATTCTCTATGTTGGGTAGAATGCAGCAAAATCAGGGTGTTAATCAGGAAGCCAAGACCTTTCCTGTTTCATCTTTTGACATATTTGCTTAATAAATTCACATGTGTTCCCAAGCAATTTCCTGCTGTCTTTTTTTTTTTGAACCATGCCAATATAAGAAAAAAATGTATGTTAGTCTCTCTGCTGTGATGATTAGAATTTGTACAGTACCAAGGCAATTCCACACTTAATGTTTGCCCATGGCACACAATCTACATTTCTTTTTCATTACTCTGGTCAAGTGTCAGTCATTTAACTTGGTGAATTTTTCCTGTTAATTAGTTCTTCTCATCTGCTTAGAAGACTCTTATTCTTCTCTGATAACAGTTCTAAGCAAACATCTGTAATACTGTATTATTAGGCTCTGCCAGAGCCTGACAAATATAGAAGTGTATACTAGCAGCCAACTGTTGTACTGAACATAGGGTTCCCTAATGGGGTCCCTAATGGAGGAGATATTAATTAGCCCAGAAGCCCTGAATACCCAAGGCACAAATCGCATAACAAATGACTCCCATGAAGAAGTATGGAGAGGGTCCTGATCCTGGAAAGGATTGATCTAGCATTGGAAGGGTCTAGAATAAGGACAGAGAAAAAGGAGGGAGGTGATTGGAGAAGGGATGGAGAGAAGAAGATTTATGGGATATATGGGGAGGGGGGATCCGGGAAAGGGGAAATCATTTGGAATGTAAACAAAGAATAAAAATGAAAAAAAAGAAAAGAAAGAAAAAAGGCCTGGAGTAGTTAAAGAGGCTTGTAACCCCATAGAAAGAATAATAATATCAACAAACCAGACACCTTAGAGCTCTCAGGACTAAACCACAAAACAAGGAGTACTCATGGAAGAACCCATCACTCCAGTATCATATGTAGACGAGGATGGCCTTGTCTGGCATCAATGGGAAGAGAGGCTTTTGGTCTTGTGAAGGCTTGATGCCCCAGTGTAGGGGAATTCAAGGATTGGGAGGTGGAATGTGGATGGGTGGGGGAATACCTCATAGAAGCACGGGGATGGGGGTTTTTCAGGCAGAAGGGAATTGAGAAATGGAATGACAATTGAAATGTAAATAAAGAAAATATCCAATTTTTAAAAAATAATTTTTGCTATGAATAATAATTTAATAGTGTATTATGACAATTTAAAAAGTTCTTCCAGCTGGGCAGTGGTGATGCATTCCTTTAATCCCAGCACTTGGGAGGCAAAGGCAGGTGGATTTCTGAGTTCAAGGCCAGCCTGGTCTACAAAAGTGAGTTCCAAGACACAGAGAAACCCTGTCTTAAACAAACAAACAATCAAAATTCTTCCACTGGCCTTTTATCATTTAAAATATGGATGAGATCACAATTTGTTGTGGTTTACTGTGTTGCCACCGGCTGCACAGTAACAGAGAGAGCTTTTGGTAGCACTAAAAAAGCATCACATATGGAAGGAGGCAGGTTAAAATATGGACGAAGCATATTTGCTGTCTGCAGGGACATAAAAGGATCACTAGGTACTGTATCACCCTGAGCTTTAGATTTCTGGTGGTGCAAACTGCCAGGGGTCTGCCTGCACTCAGGAACTGAGCACATAGGTGGTTCATCTGCAAGCCAGTCCATCACAGGACCTGTGTCCTATGTGAGAATCAGCAGAGGGTGTGACCCCCACCACAACTTCTTCCCTCCATAATAGACCAGACAGAGAACACCTGGTTGACCTTGACAACCTAAGTATAGCATTGCTTGAGGCAAGACTGAGAAGGGCTCCAAAGGCACAAAAGAGGAAGCCAGCATATCAGTAATCTGTGCCAGAAGAAACCCAGTCATCCAGTGGTGCAGAGATAATCTTAAAGATCCATATTAGGTTGAAGCACCAGCCAGTGACAATAGGACCATCTAACTCCTGGGAGAACCAGATGGCTAAAGGCAAAGGTAGGAACGTTACTAACAGAAACCAAGACATTATGGCAGCATCTGAACCCAATTCTCCAACATTAGCAAGTCCTGGATACCTCAACACACCAGATAAACAAGATTTGGACTTAAAATCACTGGTCATGATGCTAGTACAGGAACACATGAAGGACATTCTTAAAGAAATTCAGGAGAAAATGGATCAAAAATTAGAAGCCCTTACAAGGGAAACACAAAAATCATTGAAAGAAATTCAGGAGAATACAAAAGCCAATAAGGAGGAAATGCAAAAATCACTTAAAGAAATACAGGAGAACCTTGATCAACAGGCAGAAGTCATGAAAGATGAAACACAAAAATCGCTTAAAGAATTAGAGGAAAACACAAACAAGAAAATGACAGAACTGAGCAAAAATTTCCAGGATCTAAAAACAGAAGTAGAAACAACTAAGAAAGCACAAAGGGAGACAACTTTGGAGATAGAAAACCTGGGGAAGAAATCAGGGACCATAGACGCAAATAACAACAGAATACAAGAGATAGAAGAAAGAATCTCAGATGCTGAAGATACCATAGAAACCATGGACTCAACAGTTAAAGAAAATGCAAAATGCAAAAAACTTGTAACCCCAAATATCCAGGAAATCCAGGACACAATGAGAAAGCCAAATCTAAGGATTATAGGCATTGATGAGAGTGAAGATTTACAACTTAAAGGACCAGCAAATATCTTCAACAAAATTATGGAAGAAAACTTCCCTAACCTAAAGAGAGAGATGCCCATGAATATACAAGAAGCCTACAGAACTCCAAACAGACTGGACCAGAACAGAAATACCTCCTGTCACATAATAACCAAAACCCCAAATGTACTAATTAAAGAAATAATACTTAGGGCAGTAAGAGAAAAAGGCCAAGTAACATATAAAGGAAGACCTATCAGAATTACACCAGATTTCTCACCAGAGATCATGAAAGCTAGAAGATCCTGGGTGGAGCTCATGCAGACTCTAAGAGACCACAAATGCCAGCCGAGACTACTATACCCAGCGAAACTCTCAATTACTATAGATGAAGAAACCAAGATATTCCATGACAAAACTAAATTTACACAATATCTTTCTACAAACCCAGCCCTATAAAGGATAATAGGGGGAAAGCACAATTACAATGAGGGAAACTATACCCTGGAAAGAGCAGGATATTAATCTTCTTTCATCAAACCCAAAGAGGATAACCACACACGTATAAAATTAAAATCAAAAATGTTAGGAAGCAAAAATCACTACTACTTGATATCTCTTAACATCAATGGACTCAATTTCCCAATTAAAAGACATAGACTAACAGACTGGTTACGTAAACAGGACCCTACATTTTGCTGCATACAGGAAACACACCTCAATGTCAAAGACAAAAACTACCTTAGAGTAAAAGGCTGGAAGACAATTCTACAAGCAAATGGTCCCAGGAAACAAGCCGGAGTTGCCATTCTAATTTCAGATAAAATTGACTTTCAACCTAATGTCATCAAAAGAGACAGGGAAGGTCACTACTAAGAACTCTCAATCCTGAACATCTATGCCCCAAATATAAGGGCACTCTCATTCATAAAAGAAACTTTACTAAAGCTCAAAGTACACATTGCACTTAACACAATAATTATTGGTGACTTCAACACTCCACTTTCACCAATGGACCGATCAGGAAAACAGAAACTAAACAGGGAAACAATGAAACTAATTGAAGCTTTGAACCAATTGGAGTTAACAGATATATATATATATATATATATATATATATATATATATATATATATATATATATATATATATATATGTATATATATATATATATATATATATGTATATATATATATATATATATAACGTTTTATCCCAAAGCAAAAGAATATACCTTTTTCTCAGCACCTCATGTTACCTTCTCCAAAATAGATCGTATAGTTGGTCACAAGACAGACCTCAACAAATATAAGAAGATTGAAATAATCCCATGCCTCCTATCAGATCACTATGGAGTAAAAGTGGTCTTTAGTAACAGTAAAAACAACAGAAAGCCCACATAAACATGGAAACTGAACAATACTCTACTCAATGATACCTTGGTCAAGGAAAAAATAAAGAAAGAAATCAAACATTTCTTAGAATTTAATGAAAATGAAGGCACAACATACACAAATCTATGGGACACAATGAAAGCAGTGCTAAGAGGAAAACTCATAGCTTTGAGTGCCTCCAAAAAGAAATTCGAGAGAGTTTACACTAGAAGATTAACGGAACAACTGAAAACCCTGGAACAAGAAGAAGCTAATTCACCCAGGAGGAGAAGAAGACAGGAAATCATCAAACTCAGGGCTGAAATCAATCAAGTAGAAACCAAGAGAACCATACAAAGAATCAACAAGACTAAAAGCTAGTTCTTTGAAAAAAATCAACAAGATAGATAGACCCTTAGCCAGACTAACCAAAGGGCACAGAGAAAGTATCCAAATTAACAAAATTAGAAATGAAAATGGAGATATTACAACAGAAACCGAGGAAATTCAAAAAATCATCAGATCCTACTACAAAAACCTGTACTCAACACAACTGGAGAATCTGGAGGAAATGGACATTTTCTTAGACAGATACCAATTACCAAAATTAAACCAGGATCAAATAGACCATCTAAACAGACCCATAAACCCTAAAGAAATAGAAGGGGTCATAGATAGCCTTCAGACCAAAAAAATCACAGGACCAGATGGTTTCAATGCAGAATTCTATCAGACCTTCAAAGAAGACTTAACACCAATACTCTTCAAACGTTTCCACCAAATAGAAACAGAAGGAACACTACCCAACTCCTTCTTCGAAGCCACTATTACACTGATACCAAAATCACCGAAAGATCCAACTAAGAAAGAGAATTTCAGGCCAATTTCCCTTATGAATATCGAAGCAAAAATACTAAATAAAATTCTTGCCCACCGAATCCAAGAACACATCAAAACGATCATCCACCATGATCAAGTAGGCTTCATCCCAGGGATGCAGGGACGGTTCAATATAAGGAAATCCATAAATGCTATCCACTACATAAACAAACTCAAAGAAAAAAACCACATGATCATTTCATTAGATGCTGAAAAAGCATTTGACAAAATTCAGCATCCTTTCAGGCTAAAAGTCTTAGAAAGGAAAGGAATTCAAGGCCCATATCTAAACATAGTAAAGGCAATATACAGCAAACCGGTAGCCAACATCAAACTAAATGGAGAGAAACTTGAAGCAATCCCACTAAAATCAGGGACTAGACAGGACTGCCCCCTCTCTCCATATCTTTTCAATCTTAAAGTCCTAGCTAGAGCAATTAGACAACATAAGGAAGTCAAAGGATACAAATTGGAAAGGAAGAAGTCAAACTATCACTATTTGCAGATGATATGATCACATACTTAAGTGACCCTAAAAACTCTACTAGAGAACTCCTACAGCCGATAAACAACTTCAGCAAAGTGGCTGGCTACAAAATCAACGCAAGCAAATCAGTAGCCTTTATATATTCAAAGGATAATCAGACTGAGAAAGAAATTAGGGAAATGACCCCCTTCACAATAGCTACAAACAGCATAAAGTATCTTGGGGTGACTCTAACCAAACAAGTGAAAGACTTATATGACAAGAACTTCAGATCTCTGAAGAAGGAAATCGAAGAAGATCACAGAAAATGGAAAAATCTTCCATTCTCGTGGATTGGCAGGATTAATATAGTTAAAATGGCCATCTTGCCAAAGGCAATCCACAGATTTAATGCTATTCCCAAAAAAATCCCAACCCAGTTCTTCATAGAGCTAGAAAGAGCAATTCTCAAATTCATCTGGAATAACAAAAAACCCAGGATAGCTAAAACTTTTCTCAACAGTAAAAGAACTTCAGGGGGATTTAATATCCCAGACATTAAACTCTACTACAGAGCAATAGTGATAAAAACTGCATGGTGTTGGTACAATGTCAGGCAAGCAGATCAATGGAATAGGATTGAAGACCCAGAAATGAACCAACACACATATGGTCACTTGGTCTTCGACAAAGGAGCTGAAAGCATCCAGTGGAAAAAAGATATTCTTTTCAACAAATGGTGCTGTTTCAATTGGAGGTCAGCATGCAGAAGAATGTGCATCGATCCATTCTTATCTCCTTGTACCAAGCTCAACTCCAAATGGATCAAGGACCTCCACATAAAACCTGACACACTGAAACTAATTGAAAAGAAACTGGGGAAGACCCTGGAGGACATGGGCACGGGGGACAAGTTCCTGAATAGAACACCAATAGCTTATGCTTTAAGATCAAGAATTGACAAATGGGACCTCATAAAACTACAAAGTTTCTGTAAGGCAAAGGACACCATCAAAAGGACAAAACGTCAACCAACAGACTGGGAAAGGATCTTCACCAACCCTAAATCTGACAGAGGGCTGATATCTAATATATACAAAGAACTCAAGAAAGTAGAACCCAGAGAAACAAATAACCCCATTAAAAAGTGCGGTATGGAGCTAAACAAAGAATTTTCACATGAAGAACTTCGGAGAGCTGAGAAAAACCTTAACAAATGTTCAACATCATTATTCATTAGGGAAATGCAAATCAAAACAACCCTGAGATTTCACCTCACACCAGTCAGAATGGCTAAGGTCAAAAACTCAGGAGACAGCAGGTGTTGGCGAGGATGTGGAGAAAGAGGATCAGTCCTCCACTGCTGGTGGGATTGCAAGATGGTGCAACCACTTTGGAAATCAGTCTGGCGGTTCCTCAGAAAACTGGGCATGTCACTTCCTGAGGACCCTGTCATACCACTACTGGGAATATATCCAGAGGATTCATCAGCATGCAATATGGACACATGCTCAACTATGTTCATAGCAGCCCTATTTGTAGTAGCCAGAAGCTGGAAAGTACCTAGGTGTCCTTCAGTGGAGGAATGGATAAAAAAAATGTGGTATATTTACACAATGGGGTACTATTCAGCCATTAGAAACAATGAATTCATGAAATTCTTAGACAAATGGATGGAGCTCGAGAATATCATACTAAGTGAGGTGGCAAAGGGAAGGCTCCTGCCACAGGCCTCTGGATGGATCCTCTGCTCTTCCAGGTCACACAGGCTCACCAGAGCAAGCTGCCTCCCTGTGGCTGGCCTCAGGATGCACCACTGGCCCTCTGCACTGCTTGGGGATGGGGGGCGTGTCCCAGGCTGCTCCCAATCAAGAGCTGCAGCTCTGTTTTGAGATACTATTAATTTTGAATTTAATATTAGATTTGAAAAATCCAGTATAATTCAGCCAAACAAACTGTAAGCACTAACAATTTCTTCAGGAAAGTGATATCAAGAATTCTAGTGGGCGGCGGCGGCGGCAGTGCAGCAGTGGCTGGTCCAGCTGAAGGGCCATCAGCAGTGGAACCAAGGCATCACAGGGTCCAGTTAGGCCCTGCGCCCACGACCACTGACCTTCGCTGACCAGCTGGGCGGCAAGCAGCTGCAGTTGTGCGGTGCCTTTCCTGCATGGAAGCCACTTCAGAACTCGGCCTCCCACCAGACTGAGGTACACAAATATAATCCAAGGCCAGCACCGCGGTGGTCTGAGCCCGACGGGTGTTGGCCTGCACCCAGGCCCTGGGCTGGTGGGGGGGGGGCCATCGGGGTGCCAACCCAGCCAGGAGGTTTTTTGCCCAGGCCTGCGAGCGCGCCGCCATTTTGCCTGCAGGACGACAGGGAGCTCTGGCGGGCAGACCTGTAACAGGCATAGCCTGAGGCTAACAAAGCAGGGGTCTAGGCCCCAAAAGGCACAGGACTGACCCCAAGAACTGGGAAGCTTGGTGGGCCATCTGTGAGTCAACCCGCCCAGGAGGTTGTTAGCACAGCAGACTCTCCCAGCGCTTTCAGGGAGCGCGGGCGTGCACGCCCGCCATCCTAGTCACCTGGCGGACCCAATTAACAGTCATAGCCCTAGGGGAACTTTGCTCGGACCTTGACCTCCCAGGCTTTTGCCTGGACTCAGGGCCTGGGCAGCCAGGCTAACCTTGTGTGCACCAGCCCGGTTGGGGACGGAGTGAGCAGAACACAGGGGAGGTCACAGCAGCATACACTGTCGGCACTCCCTGGGGGTGCACACGGGCTCCATCTGGTCCACAGACACAATCTGGGGCAAGGCCTCAGGCGGAAGCCCTCAGCTCAACTCTCTCCGCTTCCGGATCCAGATCAGCCTGGGCAGTCAGTGTGCTCCAGTGAATCCAGCGGGCCCCAGCGGGAGCTTTCGGGTGCCTGCTTTGGGATCTGAACAGCCTGGGCAGTAGCACCCTGTCTACAAGCAGTGCAGGAGGTAAGCTGTGCACCAGAGGCCAACTGGGAAGGGGCAGCTTGCACTAGTGAGTACAGCACTGACAAGACAAACTAACACGAGTGAGAACTAGATGGCAAAAAGCAAACGCAGGAACGTCACTAACAGAAATCAAGGCAATATGGCAACATCTGAACCCAATTCTCCTCTACCAACATGTCCTGGATACCCCATCACACCAGTAAACAAGATTTGGATTTAAAATCACTGGTCATGATGCTGGTACAGGAACACATGAAGGACATACTTAAAGAAATTCAGGAGAAAATGGACCAAAAGTTAGAAGCCCTTGCAAGGGAAACACAAAAATCATTGAAAGAAATCCAGGAGAATACAAAAGCCAACAAGGAGGAAATGCAAAAAACACTTAAAGAAATACAGGAGAACTTTGGTCAACAGGCTGAGGTAATGAAAGAGGAAACACAAAAATCTCTTAAAGAAATACAGGAGAACTTTGGTCAACAGGCTGAGGTCATGAAAGAGGAAACACAAAAATCTCTTAAAGAATTACAGGAAAGCACAAACAAGCAAGTGAAGGAGCTAAACAAAATCATCCAGGATCTAAAATCAGAAGTAGAAGCAACTAAGAAAACTCAAAGGGAGACAACTTTGGAGATAGAAAGCCTTGGGAAGAAATCAGGGGACAGAGATGCAAATATCAACAACAGAATACAAGAGATAGAAGAAAGAATCTCAGATGCTGAAGATTCCATAGAAACCATGGACTCAACAGTTAAAGAAAATGCAAAATGCAAAAAGCTTGTAACCCAAAATATCCAGGAAATCCAGGACGCAATGAGAAGACCAAACCTAAGGATTATAGGCATAGATGAGAGTGAAGATTTACAACTTAAAGGGCCAGCAAATATCTTCAATAAAATTATGGAAGAAAACTTCCCTAACCTAAAGAGAGAGATGCCCATGAATATACAAGAAGCCTACAGAACTCCAAACAGACTGAACCAGAACAGAAATACTTTCCGTCACATAATAATCAAAACACCAAATGTTCTAAACAAAGAAAGAATACTAAAGGCAGTAAGAGAAAAAGGCCAAGTAACATATAAAGGAAGACCTATCAGAATCACAGCAGACTTTTCACCTGAGACTATGAAGGCTAGAAGGTCCTGGGCAGATCTCATGCAGACTCTAAGAGAACACAAATGCCAACCAAAACTACTATATCCAGCAAAACTCTCAATCACCATAGATGGAGAAACTAAGATATTTCATGACAAAACCAAGTTTACCCAATATCTATCCACAAACCCAGCCCTAAAAAGGATAATAGGAGGACAACACCAATACAAGGAGGGAAACTTCACCCTGGAAAAAGCAAGATAGTAACCTTTCATCAAACCCAAAAGAAGTTAAGCATTCAAATTTAAAAAATAACGTCAAAATTGATAGGAAGTAACAATCACTATTCCTTAATATCTCTTAACATCAATGGACTTAATGCCCCAATAAAAAGACACAGACTAACTGAATGGATACGTAAACAGGACCCTACATTTTGCTGCTTACAGGAAACACACCTCAGGGTCAAAGACAAACACTACCTTAGAGTAAAAGGCTGGAAGACAATTTTATAAGCAAATGGTCTCAGGAAACAAGCTGGAG
The DNA here is from genome assembly GCF_947179515.1 of Apodemus sylvaticus. Taxonomy (NCBI): domain Eukaryota; kingdom Metazoa; phylum Chordata; class Mammalia; order Rodentia; family Muridae; genus Apodemus; species Apodemus sylvaticus. The sequence goes on from NC_067472.1 coordinate 100,031,224, forward strand.
TAGCCATTTTAATATCAGATAAAATTGACTTTCAACCCAAAGACATCAAAAGAGACCCTGAGGGACACTTCTTGCTGGTCAAAGGAAAAATACAAAAAGAAGAACTGTCAATCCTGAACATCTATGCCCCAAATGCAAGGGCACCCTCTTTCGTAAAAGAAACTTTATTAAAACTAAAAGTACACATTGCACCTAACACAATAATTGTGGGTGACTTCAACACTGCACTTTCCTCAGTGGACCGATCAGGAAAACAGAAACTAAACAGGGACACAATGAAACTAATTGAAGCTTTGGACCAATTAGATTTAACAGATATATATAGAACATTCTATCCTAAAACAAAAGAATATACCCTTTTCTCAGCACCTCATGGTACCTTCTCCAAAATCGACGATATAATTGGTCACAAGACAGACCTCAACAAATATAAGAAGATAGAACTAATCCCATGCCTCCTATCTGATCACTATGGAGTAACAGTGGTCTTCAATAGCAACAGAAACAACAGAAAACCCACATACACGTGTAAACTGAACAATACTCTACTCAATGATACCTTGGTCAAGGAAGAAATAAAGAAAGAAATTAAAGACTTTTTAGAACACAATGAAAATGAAAACACAACATTCCCAAATCTATGGGACACAATGAAAGCAGTGCTAAGAGGAAAACTCATAGCCCTGAGTGCCTCCAAAAAGAAAATGGAGAGAGCATACATTACCAGCTTAATGACACACCTGAAAGCCCTAGAACAAAAAGAAGCTATTTCGCCCAGGAGGAGTAGAAGGCAGGAAATCATCAAACTCAGGCCCGAAATCAATCAAGTAGAAACAAAGAGAACCATACAAAAAATCAACAAAACCAGGAGCTGGTTCTTTGAGAAAATCAACAAGATAGATAAACCCTTAGCCAGACTGACCAAAGGGCACAGAGAAAGTATCCAAATTAACAAACTTAGAAATGAAAAGGGAGATATAACAACGGAAACTGAGGAAATCCAAAAAATCATCAGATCCTACTACAAGAGCCTGTACTCAACACAACTGGAGAATCTGGAGGAAATGGACAATTTCCTTGACAGATACCAAATACCAAAATTAAATCAGGACCAACTAGACCATCTAAACAGTCCCATAATGCCTAAAGAAATAGAAGGAGTCATAGAAAGTCTTCCAACCAAAAAAAGCACAGGACCAGATGGTTTCAGTGCAGAATTCTACCAGACCTTCAAAGAAGAGTTAACACCAATACTCTTCAAACTATTCCACAAAATAGAAACAGAAGGAACACTACCCAATTCCTTCTACGAAGCCACAATTACGCTGATACCAAAGCCACACAAAGATCCAACAAAGAAAGAGAACTTCAGACCAATTTCCCTTATGAACATTGATGCAAAAATACTCAATAAAATTCTTGCCAACTGAATCCAAGAACACATCAAAATGATCATCCACCATGATCAAGTAGGCTTTATCCCGGGAATGCAGGGTTGGTTCAATATACGGAAATCCATCAATACAATCCACTACATAAACAAACTCAAAGAACAAAACCACATGGTCATTTCATTGGATGCTGAAAAAGCATTTGACAAAATTCAGCATCCCTTCATGCTTAAAGTCTTGGAGAGAACAGGAATTCAAGGCCCATACCTAAACTTAGTAAAAGCAATATGCAGCAAACCAGTAGCCAGCATCAAACTAAATGGAGAGAAACTTGAAGCAATCCCACTGAAATCAGGGACCAGACAAGGCTGCCCCCTTTCTCCTTATCTCTTCAATATTGTACTTGAGGTACTAGCTCGGGCAATTCGACAACATAAGGAGGTCAAAGGGATACAAATTGGAAAGGAAGAAGTCAAACTATCATTATTTGCAGACGACATGATCGTCTACCTAAGTGACCCAAAGAACTCCACTAGAGAGCTCCTACAGCTGATAAACAACTTCAGCAAAGTGGCAGGTTATAAAATCAACTCAAGCAAATCAGTGGCCTTCCTATACTCAAAGGATAAGCAGGCTGAGAAAGAAATTAGGGAAATGACCCCTCTCACAATAGCCACAAACAGTATAAAGTATCTTAGGGTGACTCTTACCAAACATGTAAAAGATCTGTATGACAAGAACTTCAAGACTCTGAAGAAGGAAATGGAAGAAGACCTCAAAAAATGGGAAAACCTCCCATGCTCATGGATCGGTAGAATCAATATAGTTAAAATGGCCATTTTGCCTAAAGCACTATACAGATTCGATGCAATACCCATCAAAATCCCAACTCAATTCTTCACAGAGTTAAAAGGAGCAATTATCAAATTCATCTGGAACAACAAAAAACCCAGGATAGCTAAAACTATTCTCAGCAACAAAAGAAAAGCTGGGGTAATCAGTATCCCTGACCTCAAGCAATACTACAGAGCAATAGTGCTAAAAACTGCATGGTATTGGTACAGTGACAGGCAGGAGGATCAATGGAACAGGATTGAAGATCCAGAAATGAACCCACACACCTATGGCCACTTGATCCTCAACAAAGAGGCTGAAAACATCCAATGGAAAAAAGATAGCCTTTTCAACAAATGGTGCTGGTTCAACTGGAGGTCAGCATGCAGAAGAATGCGAATTGATCCATCCTTGTCTCCTTGTACTATGCTCAAATCCAAATGGATCAAGGACCTCCACATAAAGCCAGACACTCTGAAGCTAATAGAAAAGAAACTGGGGAAGACCCTTGAGGACATCGGTACAGGGAGAAAGTTTCTGAACAGAACACCAATAGCGTATGCTCTAAGAGCAAGAATTGACAAATGGGACCTCATAAAATTACAAAGTTTCTGTAAGGCAAAGGACACCATCAAGAGGACAAATCAGCAACCAACAAAGTGGGAAAAGATCTTCACCAATCCTACATCAGATAGAGGGCTAACATCCAATATATATAAAGAACTCAAGAAGTTAGATTCCAGAAAACCGAACAACCCTATTAAAAAATGGGGCACAGAGTTAAACAAAGAATTCACACCTGAAGAACTTCGGATGGCAGAGAAGCATCTTAAAAAATGCTCAACTTCATTAGTCATTAGGGAAATGCAAATCAAAACAACCCTAAGATTTCATCTTACACCAGTCAGAATGGCTAAGATTAAAAATTCAGGAGACAGCAGGTGTTGGAGAGGGTGTGGAGAAAAAGGAACACTCCTCCACTGCTGGTGGGGTTGCAAATTGGTACAACCACTCTGGAAATCAGTCTGGCGGTTCCTCTGAAAACTGGGCACCTCACTTCCAGAAGATCCTGCTATACCACTCCTGGGCATATACCCAGAAGACTCCCCACCATGTAATAAGGATACATGCTCTACTATGTTCATAGCAGCCCTATTTATAATTGCCAGATGCTGGAAAGAACCCAGGTATCCCTCAATAGAAGAGTGGATGCAAAAAATGTGGTATATCTACACAATGGAGTACTATTCAGCCATTAGAAACAATGAATTCATGAAATTCTTAGGCAAATGGATGGAGCTAGAGAATATCATACTAAGTGAGGTAACCCAGACTCAAAAGGTGAATCATGGTATGCACTCACTAATAAGTGGATATTAACCTAGAAAACTGGAATACCCAAAACATAATCCACACATCAAATGAGGTACAAGAAGAAAGGAGGAGTGGCCCCTGGTTCTGGAAAGACTCCATGAAACAGTATTCGGCAAAACCAGAACAGGGAAGTGGGAATGGGTGGGTGGGAGGACAGGGGAAGAGAAGGGGGCTTACGTGACTTTCGGGGAGTGGGGGGGCTAGAAAAGGGGAAATCATTTGAAATGTAAATAAATTATATCGAATAAAAAAAAAGAAAAGAAGAAAAAAAAGTTCATTTACTATTTGCCACATTTGCCTTTTTTGCAACAAATTCTCACCTTTTTGGAGTGTCTCATTTCTTCCCTGAGAACACATTTAAATCCATATCTGTAATTTTCTACAGTTCTAAAAATTGGGTGATTTTAGTCATTTGTTGCACTGAACATTTTTATCTCTTAAATTGTAAATCGTAAGTAGTCATTGTATAAAGAGGTAGCTTCATTATGACATTTTCCTACAAGTAAATCACTTATATTGATCACCTTTACAATACCCCCATATTGTTGTTATAGACTATCTATTCAATTTCTTCTTTGTTCTCTTGATGGATCTTGCATTCAATGGTGAGAGAAAGCTATGGCCTCAGAACTGATTCAGAAACATCAAGCTCAGGAAAACAAGCTAGACTACATACCCAAGAGGATTAGTTAATGTGCCATTTCTTAGAATTACATTTCCAGGAGAGGCCATCTCAGCTGGGAGATAAATCCCAGAGAGCAAAACAAAAGGAGGCCACAAACTCAAAAGGCATAGTGTGCTCCTCAACAAAGCCTTTGTTACCACTACACTCAGGTAAGTTTAGGTGGGGCTCTTTGGACATTTCTTCCAGTTTCTACTTCTTTCATATACCTTTCTTCTTTACTCCCAGATGGAAGAAGCAATAGAGAAATCTGAGCATCTTGTCCCAAGACCCGTTGGATAACTAACAAGAAGCTAGAGGATTTCCTTTCATTAACCCTATTGAACAGAAAGTTCCTTTGAATTCTCAGATATGAGAACTAGGAGACATCTTGACACATAGGACACCAACCATAGACTGTTACCTTCATATCGACCCTCCAATAAACATCTGTAGATGAAAGAAAGGAATAGAACATTGTAAGAATTCCTTCCCTACTTAACTGACTTAGCAAAACAAACCATTTAGGTATTACTGAAATGTTACCTTTTCCCTTCTTTGCATTTAATAACCTCAATCTTCATGCAGTTGAAATGTAAAAAAGATAATCATACAGCTCTGGTTTTTGTTACCTGAAGTAATGAATATTTCTCTTAGTTAATGAAATATGTATTCTTTGAGCATAGTCCAAAGCAGTTGCTAACTTATGAAACTACAATATCAAATTTGCTACTGTATTAGTTCCATTGTCCTTTCAATTACTATATTTTAGGACTGATAAAGACATGTTGAAACCCCACAAATACATGCACCTACTTTGTTGTAAATACAATTTACACTACAGTAACAATACATCAGTTTAACAACGATGCCCCTATGTAGCACTTTAGTATTATAAATGTGTATGGTACTCTATTACAACATTTATATACAGTGATTTACTAGTATAGTCTAGTGTGCTCCTTACTAGTACTTCCATGTGTAATGATGCTCTACATCCTGTGCATTTCTGTAACAGCACATCTGTGTATGTCTCTACTCAGATATCCATCTGTTCTGCATTATGAGTAGAGTCTAGTTTGAGTATCTTCTTTCCAAGATTAATTTCTGTTTTTCCCAAGAGTAATTTCAATACCCATCTTCAGAATATTTGCCAATACACAATTAAAAGCCAATTTTAGATATCAATGAGCAAATGTATTAATATATTAAAATAGCATTTTATTGGAGTATCAATTGCTAACATAAAAACAAGTTCTATAATAACAAAATTCAATGGACTCCTTTGTTTCTAGACAATCAAACATTTCACTCAAAATGGAGTTAAGAAACTTGACCATGGGCAATGGCTTCATCTTAGTGGGCATTCTGGATGACAGTGGCTCTCCTGAACTGCTCTGTGCCACAATCACAGCCCTGTACATGTTGGCTATGACCAGCAATGGAGTGCTACTCCTGGTCATCACTATAGATGCCCGGCTCCACGTGCCCATGTATCTCCTGCTTGGACAGCTGTCTCTCATGGACCTCCTCCTGACATCAGTTATCACTCCAAAGGCTGTCATGGATTTTCTGCTCAAAGACAACACCATCTCCTTTGGAGGTTGTGCCCTCCAAATGTTTCTAGAACTGGCACTGGGTAGTGCAGAGGACCTCCTTCTGGCCTTTATGGCTTATGACAGGTATGTGGCCATTTGTCATCCTCTAAATTACATGATCTTCATGAGACCAAGCATCTTCTGGTTCATAGTAGGTACTACATGGATCCTGGCATCAGTCATAGCCTTAGTATTTACTATGTACACTATGCACTATCCGTTCTGTAAATCCCAGCAGATCAGACACCTGTTCTGTGAGATCCCTCCATTGTTGAAGCTAGCCTGTGCAGACACCTCCACATATGAGTTGACAGTTTATTTGACAAGTGTTTCTGTGTTGATTCTCCCTCTTGCTGTTATTCTGGCCTCCTATGTACGCATTCTATTTACTGTATTCAACATGCCCTCAAATGAGGGCAGGAAGAAAGCCCTTGTCACCTGTTCTTCTCATCTGATTGTTGTTGGGATGTGGTACGGGGGTTCTTCGCTCATGTATGTCCTTCCTAGTCAATTCCACAGTCCCAAACAAGATAATATCCTCTCCATTTTCTATACTGTTGTCACTCCAGCTCTGAATCCCCTCATCTACAGCCTGAGGAATAAGGAAGTCACTGGGGCTTTAAGGAGAACTCTTGGAAGACAGTTATTGCAAACACAATCCACTTTCTAGGTAGTTCTTTCTAATAGCTACCTTCTAAACATACTTTCTTCTTAAAGTTAGATTTCAGCTATGAATACAATCATCCTGTACAAATCAATCCAGTAAAAATGTATATCTGTTGATATAAAACTATGGTAATGAAACAACCCTTATTAAGTACTTTTGACCTTTTCTTTATGAGATATTTCATAATAATTACCCAGAGACAACTTCTACGTGTATTTAAATGAATTACCACATTTCACATTCAGACTATTAAGTATCTCAGTGAGTGAATATCCACACAAAAGATTTCTTCCCCATAAGGTATTTTCCTCCTTATTCTAAGGTAGGTTTACAAAGCAATGATTAGATTCATGTCTGCTGTCAGGGTACAGGGGTTGAAATTGAATGTACCTTTGTTGTATAACTGAGAACATGTAATATTCTTTCTGATCCTGGTTTTTAAGTTATAATTTCCCTGTAATAAAACATTTATTTTATACCATTGTTGTGAAATCTGTTTATACAATACATAAAAAGAATTTCAGTGAAGAAATATTTTGATTATTATCTCAAATATGATGGTAACATCATAAATTTTAACAGTCTTAAAGCCAAAATTTCATTGAAGTTGTAAGTGGTTGTATTTGACTTTGCATTGAATGCTTTTGGAAGATAACTAGCTGTTTTGTTGCTATTAAAAATGACCACTCTGATTTGCTCAGATTTTAACTGATTTGGTCTTGCACAGGTCTTGTACATGCTTTCAGAACCACTGTCAGTTCATATATGCAACTGTTCTGTTTTTTATGGAAAGCACTGCTTCTTTATAATTATCCACCTTTCTCTACCATCAACAATTTTTCCACCTACAATTCTACAATGATGTTTGAGGCTTTAGTGGAAGAGGTATGATACAGATGTCCCTCTTAGAGTTGATCATTTCATAGTCTCCTATTCTCTTTACCTTGGAAGATTATGAGTCTCTGTGTTACTTGCCATCTGCTACAATGTAAAGAAGCTTCTTTGATGACCATCGAGAGATGCTCTGGTCTATGGATATAAGGATAAGTCATTTTAGTGGCTCAATATTCCCTCTTCAGCAGAGTAATAGAAATAGGTTCCCTCATACATCCTATGAGCTGTCTAGATACAGATTTATAGTCCTAATAACTGTTGCAGATATTTGTTGAATTTTGTGGAGTGAGAATTAAATCCAATCCAAAAGTTCTTCTTTATTCCCATGACTTTCATACCACTATTGCACAAGTAGGGACATATCACCAGGAGGATGATTATCATAGCTCACAAACTCTAACATAGGATTAGGCTGATAATTCCTTCCCTTCTGTTTCACCATTCTGTCAATAATAAAGCTAGGCAATAAAGAAGCTTTCACATCAATACCAGTATGATATCTCCACATATTATAGTCCAAGCATGTGGTGTCTTTTATTTATTTTATTTATTTCTACTTATTTATTTTTTCTTTATATCCTGATCACATCTTCTCCCTCCACTCTTCCCAATACCTTCCCTTCACCTCATCTCCATGTCATTATTCCATCCTACCTTCCTCAGAAATGGCTCTGAATAAGGGACTACTCCCATAATATCAAGCCACCTTGGTATATCATGTTGCAGTAGGACTAGGTGCATCTTCTTCCATTGTAGCTGGGCAAGGTAGCCCAGTTAGGGGAAAGGGATCCAAAGGCAGGTAACAGTCATATACAGTCACTGCTTCTGCTATTAGGAGACCCAGCATGTGGTATCTTTAGTAATCGATAGTTAGCATTATCAGGTTCAGTGGGGTAACTAGGAGCAATGGCAATAACAAGCAATATTTGTAGGTCTATGGGACTTTACTGGCCAAGAACTTCAATAGAGATAAACTATTCCCAGCACTGGGATCTTTAATTTGTTCACCTCTGATGTCTAATAGAAAGTACTTAAAATCTGGCACAGGTACTAGGATCAACAGTCTCTGGATAGACAGATCATGGAGCTTATGAGAGAACTCTTAGTTGTTCCGTTATGGGTTAACTCCATTTAAGGTTTCTTTAATATATGTATTTTAGAAAATTTCTTCACTGGTAGCCATTCATGATTTTTTTCATGTCCTCAGTGTTAGTTATCTCTCCTCACTTTTCTCCTCCACCCGCCACAGTTTTCTACCACATTTAGCCACAGCTCTTTTGTTATTTCCTTACCTCTCTCTCTCTCTCTCTCTCTCTCTCTCTCTCTCTCTCTCTCTCTCTCTCTCTCTCTCTCTCTCTCTCTTGAATGTTGTCTTCTTCTATGGCCCCACATTAATTTATGACCTGTGTGGGCATCTTGAAGGAAACACACACATCAAAAGACTTAGTGTTAGCATCCATGAATGAATGATCACAAGAGACATTTTTCTTTCTCGATCTACATTATCTTCGCCAGAATGGTGTATAAAAATGATGAAGCTTTATGGTTTTTTTTTTTTTTTTTGTGCAACCCACTTAGTTTTTTGACTTTTAGTAACCGTTCCAGTTCACTTTTATTTTCATTCTCCCTTTTTGTTTTGTCTTTGGCTGGATTACCTACTAAGCAAGAGCTACAGCTAGCATTTACAGGCTGCCTCCTCTTGGGGTTGGAGAGATGGTTGAGAGGTTAATAGCTGAGCTGCCCTTCCAGAGGTCCTGAGTTCAATTCACACCAACAACATGGTTGCACATAAACATCTATAATGAAGTCTAGTGTATTCTTGTGGTCTGCAGACATACATGTAGCTAGAACACTATATATAAGGCTGTCTCCTTGGTTATGCTATCTTTTTTCTTGTCATCATTTATGAAGATATTTAATCTTATAAAGCTTTAACAACGTGATCATGAGTACATGTGATTTACATATAAACCTAATCATTTTTAGGGGACCCTGCCTTCTCTATCAAAACAACATATACTGTTATATTCCCCAACATTTCAAATTATTGTTCAACAAATAATCACTCGACATTTTTGGACTTATTCATTGACATTGTAAAAAATTACATTTAGAACAAAGCAGTTAGGCATAGACTCAGCTCCCTGACCTGCATTCAAACCATGCACACCTCTATCATGAACAGCTCCCGTGGTCTCCCATTATTAAAACTGCCTGTGAGTGGCTAACCTCTTTTAATACCCCAGATCTCAGTTTTACTGATCTCTCTCAAAATATGTTGCTTGCAAAGACTAAATGCCATTTACATGTTCTTGACACAAAACCCTGAGCTTGAAGGAACTACAGTAATAACCAAAAGACATATTTTGACTCCTTTTCCTGATAATCTTGTCCAGTACTCTGCAAATATACACTAGATCATGTTACTTTACACATAGATGTTTATGAGCAAATTCTGCCCCACGTTATTAATTCCAACCTCAGTGTTTTCACCTCCTCTGTATCTGCTACATAGTCCCCCAACTCTGTCTTCATTGAGGCCAAAATGCCAGGGTACTCTTTTGTTTGATCTTCTTCCACATTATTCCATCTAACTAAAAGACACCATCCATGTTGTTGAAGAAACTAAATCTTAAGTATCAACATTATTTAACCCTTTGCCTACTGCATCCACAAGTCAGTCCTCTCGGCTTTACCTGCACTACAGGTTCTGATACATAAGTTTCTGTTATCCTTCCTCTGATACTTGTATGTACATCAGTCCAAGCATCACAATTCCTTTTCAGATGCTTTGGAGCTCCTTCCTATAAGACTTTTCTTCCTCTCTTAGCCCTACTTTGACTATTTTTCTAAGATACAGTGTGCTCCATGAGTATGTCACTATAACAAAGGTGTACATCTTGTGTGCCTACCTTTCTCTCACACCCAAAACTCTGTCCAAATTTATTGAATCTAAATCCATTGTATTGTTCTTCTTCATGCCCAACATACACTCCAAAATACTCCTGCTTTAGGACCTGTTCTTTTAGCCTATTTTATCCCCTTGTCGGTTCCACACTTATTTCTACATCTCATTTTATATTCCTTTAAATGATAACTTAATTAAGAATTTACCAGCTTTAGTAGCATGTCCAGAAACCCAAAGACATCACCAAACTTCTTTCGAATTTGACTCATCGTGTTAAATACTATACAATACACTTTTTTATGCTTTATGTATTTCTTTTCTGTCTGATTTCACCTTCCAAAACTAATCCACATGAAGTGAAACTCCTAGAAATGTGAACGACACCATGTGCATGTTCTCACTGATTGTCCATGAATCTAGGGATAGTATAGTAAGATCATTATAACAGTACAAAACTGCATGTGTGAGTGAACACACACACACACACACACACACACACAGAGACATGAGAGACAGACACACTCACAGACACACACACATGAGAAAGAGACCACACCACACACCAAACCACACCACACCAGAAAAAGCAATATGCCTGAATCCTGGCTGCAAAATAATCTATAAAAATAATCAGACTGCCTTCAAATGTTATAAAAAATTTAGTTTGAACTTCTGAAAACTTCTAAGACTGTTGGTGACCAAGAAAAATGTAAAATGATAACTGTAGTAAAAACAACAATTAAGTTGTAATGCAGGAAGTGCAGCAAGTACAGTGCACACAGAAACATTTCAGACATGCATGGTAGTATTTGAAATTATTGAGGAAGAAATGAGTAATGGCATCTTTAGTTGAAAGAGTTAAATACTTTGAAAAAATGAAAAGGTTAGCTAGTAAGTGAGAAGCATAAATTTCAGATATTATCAATATCAAGTTACTAATATCAGAGTTCTGTGTTGTCTCTGAGTCTGTGTTGTCTTTGTTTACTTTGAGTAACCTTAGTCAGTCTAATTTTTTATGTCCTATACATTTATATATTTTATGTATTTAGTTTAATTCAGTTCTTTGAGCAAAATTTTTTCTTCTGAATTCTTCAGTGATGCAATAGTAAGGAACAAGATCAGCCACACAGTGTAGAGGCTCCATGAGGAGACAAGAGACTTCAAATGGACACTCAAGAATACGGCAAAGCTTTGTAGATCGTTTAAGATTTTTGCTTATAATATGACTTTATTGTTTGTCAAAACTTGCAAGCTTTATAAAATATTGATTTTATTGTGCTGTGTCTTATTTAAAAATAAAAATTTAATGTTTTTCCAAGTCTCTTCAACAGTTATCTATTTTTTTTATTATTTTTATTTCTTTACAATCCAGCACTTGCCCTCTCCTCCATGTTCTCCCTCCTACACTTCCTCATCCTATTCCTCTTCCCTCCTGTCTCCAAGTGATGCTCTCCCACCATCAGGCCTACCCTTCTCCCTGGGGCCTCAACACTCTCCAGGATTAAGCACATCTTCTCCACTAAGATGAGACCAGGCAGCACTCTACTATACATGTGTCTGGGGCCTCAGACTAACTCCTGTTTGCTGCCTAGCTAATGGCTCAGTGTCTGGGAGCTCCCAGGGGTCTGGGTTAGTTGAGACTGCTGGTCTTCCTATGGGGTTATCCTCTTCCTCAGCTTCTTCCATCTTTTCCATAATTCAAACAAGGGGTCTCCAACATTAGTCCAATGGTTGAGTGTAAGTATCTGCTTCTGTCTCAATCAGCTGCTTGTTGGCCTTTCAGAGGACAGCCATGTTGGCTACTGTCTGTAAGCTCACCACAGGATCAGTAATAGTGTCAGGCCTTGATGTCTTCCCATGAGATGGATCCCCAGTTAGGCAGGTCAATGGACTGTCTTTGCCTTAGTCTCTTCTCCATTTTTGTCTCTACAGTTCTTTAAGACAGGATATTTTTGGGTCATAAATTTTGACAGTGGGTTGGTTACATTGTCCCTTCACTTCAACCCTGTTTGTCTACTGTAGGTGAACTCTTCGAGTCTCCCCACATACACATACACTGTTTGGCATTTCATCTAAGTTCACTCCCATTAAATAATGAAAACTCTCTTATTTTAAATTTTTTATTTATTGATAAGGGAAGCAAAAACACTTTATGATAAAATTAAAGATTAACATGGAAAATATTTCAGATAAACATGCTAAAATTGACAATTTTCATGGAAAATTAAGGAGTAAAGTGGTAGACATGTAAAACATTGCTAAATTAATTGAAATATGTGATAGAAACATTTTATGATAGAATTGAAGATTTACATGGAAAATATTTCTGATAAAATTGTAGAAAAATGTAGAAAAACATGTTAGAATTGAAGATTATCATGGAAAATTTTATATAGATATAATGTGGGTAGGCATAAAAGTATTCCTAAGTTGATTAAAAATGGAATTATAAACATTTTCTGATAAACTTGAAGATTTACATGGATAATATTTTTGATAAAATTATAGAAATATATAGAAAAATATGTTAAAATTAAATGTTATTATGGAAATTGTATAGATAAAATGATAGGCATAAAGATAATTCTGAGTTCATTTAAGGTGGAATTATAAATATTTTCAGATAATATTGAAGATTTACATGGAAAAAATAATAAAAGCTCTTACCTTCCAGGTCTCTGGTACTTTCTAGAGGGTCTCCCCACCTCCAACCTTCTAGAGTAAATCAATGAGATATAAATTGGAAAGGAAGAAATCAAATTATGACTACTTGCAAAAGAAATGATAGCATACATAACCAACTCCAAATATTCTACCAGAAAACTCCTACAGTTGATAAACACCTTCAGCAAAGTGACTGAATACAAAATTAACTCAATGAAATCAGTAGTACTTCTTTATACAAATGATAAATGATCTGAGAAAGAAATTTGGGAAACACTTTCCTGCCTGTGCCTTCCTCTGCCAGGGCAGATCAAGAGCTTACCTGCTCATCTAAAGACCACCTCACCCCCCCAGTCTGAAGGCCTCCCAGGAGATCTGCTACAGCCAGGACAACAGACCCCAGAGTCTGAAGGCCTCCTAGGAAATCTGCTACAGTCAGGGCCACAGGTCTCCCAGGAGACCTGTAACAACTCAGGGACACAGGAGGCAAGCTCCAGATAGAAACCCAGACCACATAACACCAGAGATAACTATATGTGAAACCATAACCAACAGAAGCCAATAGACTTTGGCACCATCAGAACCTAGTTCTACTGTAGCAAGCTCTGGATACCCCAACATACATAAAAACAAAGATGCTGACCTAAAATTGTATCTCATGAATATAATAGAGTCCATTAAGGTGAATATAAATAACTCACTGAAAGAAATACAGGAAAACACAGGTAAACAGGTAGAGGCCATTAAAGAGGATACAGATAAATCCCTTAAAGAAATACATGAAAACACAAACAGGTGAATGAACTGAATAAATTGGTCCAAGACCTAAAAACACAAATGTAGGTAGCCCTGGAAATGGAAAACCTAGGAAAGGGTCATGAGCTACATATGCAAGCATCAACAACAGAATACAAGAGACAGAAGAGAAAAATCTCAGGAGTTTTTTGTGTGCTTAGGTCTTCTTCCTACAGTTGTCTACCCTCAGTGATAGTTGAAGAAAGAGATCAACTTACACAAATTTAGAGTTGTAGAAGTTTAATATTTAGTAAAATAATTCACTGCTTCTGTTTACATAAGCTATCAAGTAAATATACTTAGCAATAGCCTATCAGTGGCAGTAATAAGAGAAGAAAGTTTCAGATGTTTGTCAAAGTGCTTAGGAAATAAATTTATACCCACAAAACATCTGTGCACAGATGAACTGTCTGTCATCAATGAATGATCCAAAGTGAAAGATGAGCAACTGACCTCAAAAGACTCCTAATAAAACTCTTTAAGAAGAAGAAATTAATATACAGGGAAACATGGTGAACTCAGAATCATATTCAGTAACTCAATGGGCAAAATTAATTTTTTTCAGTTTTTTGTGATGCTTAGTCTTTTTTATTAATTAATTTAATTAATTAATTATTTTTTTACACTCCATATTTTATTCCTCCCCCAACCCTGTCTACCCTCTGACTGTTCCACATCCTGTACCTCCTCCCTCACCCCTGTCTCCATGTGGATGTGGGACTACCCCTACCTCCCTACCTCTAAACTCCCTGGAGCCTCCAGTACCTTGAGGGTTTGGTGCATCACCTCTAAATGAACCCAGACCTGGCAGTTCTCTACTCTGTGTGTGTGTTGGGGACCTCATATCACCTGGTGTATGCTACCTGTTTAGTGGTCCAGTGTTTGAGAGATCTCAGGGATCCAGATAAATTGAGACTGCTGGTCCTCCTACAATTGCCCTTCTCTTCAGCTTCTTTCAGTCTTCCCTAATTCAATGACAGGTGTCAGCTACAGCTGTCCATTGGTTGAGTGCAAATATCTGCATCTGACTCAGCTGCTTGTTGTGTCTTCTCTAGTGAAGTCATGCTAGGTCTCTTTTTAAGAGTGCTCCATAGCCTCAGTAATAGGGTCAGGGCATGGGACCTCCCCTTGAGCTGGTTCCCAATTTGGGTCTGTCTCTAGACCTTCTTTTCCTCAGACTTCTCTCCATTTCCATCCCTATAATTCTTTTAGAGAGACACAATTATGGGTCAGAGTTGTGAGTATGGGATGCTCCCCTCCCTCATTTGATGCCCTGTCTTCCTGCTGGAGATGGGCTTTTATAAGTTCCCTCTCCCTACTGTACATCATTTCATTTAAGATTTCTCCCTTTGAGTTCTGAGAATCTCTCATCTCCAAGGTTTCTGGTGCATTCTGGAGAGTCCCCCAACCCCCTTTCCCCAGGTTTCCTGTTTCCATTCTTTCTGCCTGTTTCCTTTCTCAGGGCTTCAGTCCTTTCCCATCACCAATACCAGATAATGTTCCTCTCTCCTCCAACTATCTCCCCCACATTCACTTCCCTCCCAGGTACCTTGCTCCCTCCCCATTTGTGATTGCTTTGTTTTCCCTCCCAAGTGGGACTGAGGCATCCTCACTTGGGCACTTCAGGTTGTTTATCTTTTTGAGTTCTGTGGACTTTATCTCAGGTACTCTGTAATTTTTACCATCCACTTATTAGTGATAAAATACCATGCTTGTACTTTTGTATCCAAGTTACCTCACTCTGGATGATATTTTCTAGTTCCATCCATTTGTCTGCAAAACTCAGATTGTCCTTGTTCTTAAAAGCTTAGTAGAATTCCATTGTGTAAATGAACCAAATTTTCTGTCCTGAGACATCTGGGCTGCTTCCAGCTTCTGGCTATCACAAATAAGGCCACTATAAATATAGTGGAACACGTGCAACATTTGGGTATATTACCAAGAGTGGTATAGCTGGGTCTTCAGGTAGATCTATTTCCAATTTTCTGAGGAACTTCCAGATTGATTTACATAGTAGTTGTACCAGTTTGCAATCCCACAAACATTGGAGGAGTGTTCCTTTCTCCACATCTTTTCCAACATGTGTTTTCACCTGTGGTTTTCATCTTAGTCATTATGATTGGAGTAAGGTAGAATCTCAGGGTTGTTTTGATTTTCATTTCTCTAATCACTAAGGACTTTGGACATTTCTTTAAGTGCTTTTCAGCCATTGGAGATTCCTCAGTTGTGAAATCTCACTTTAGTACTATAACCCATCTTTTGATTGGGTTGTTTGGTTTTTTGTGATTAGTTTCTTGACTTTTTTATATAGTTTGGATATTAGCCCTCTACCAGATGTGGGGCTAGTGAAGATGTTTTCCCAATCTGTAGGTTGCTGATTTGTCTTATTGATTATGTCCTTTGCCTTACAAAAGCTTTCCAGTTTCAAGAATTTATCAATTCTTGGTCTTAAAACATGAGCCATTGGAGTTATGTTTAGGAAATTTCTCCCTGTGCCAATGGATTCAAGGATCTTTCCAAGTTTCTGTTCTGTTAGACTTAGTGTATCTGGTTTTATGTTCAGGTACTTAATCCACTTGGTCTTGAGCTTTGTGCAAGGAGACAAATATGGATCTATTGTCATTTTTCTACAGACAGTCAGTTAGACGGGCACGATTTATTGAAGATTCTTTTTTCCATTGTATATTTTTTGCTTCTTTGTCAAAGATCAAGTATCCATAAGTGTGTGGTTTTATTTCTGAGTCTTCAGTTCTGTTCCATTTATCAGCATGTCTGTCTCTGTACCAATATCATGCATTTCTTATCACTATTGCTCTGTAGTAAAGCTTGAGGTCAGGGAAGGTGATTCCCCCACCCATTCTTTTATTTTTAAGAACTGTTTTGGTACTCTGGTTATTTTGCCTTTCCAGATGAATTTGCTCTTTCCATGTCTTTAAAGAATTGTGTTGGGATTTTGATAGGGATTGCATTAAATCTATAAATTGCCTTTGGTAGGATGGCCACTTTAGCTATGTTAATTCTGCCAATCCATGAGCATAGTAGATCTCTCCATTTTCTGAGATCTTCTTCAATTTCTTTCTTGAACAACTTGAAGATATTGTCATATAGGTCTTTCACTTGTTGTGTTAGAGTTTCCACAAGATATTTTATATTATTTATGGCTATGGGGAAGGAAGCTGTTTTCCTAATTTCTTTCTCAGCCAGTTTATCATTTGTGTATAGGAAGGCTACTGATTTATTTGAGTTAATTATATTTCTAGTCACTTTGCTGAAGTTGTTTATCAGCTGTAGAAGTTCTCTAGTAGAATTTTGGGGATTGCTTATGTATACTATCATTATCATCTGAAAATAATGATACCTTTATTTCTTCTTTGCCAATTTGTATCACCTTGCTCTCTTTTTGTTGTATTATTGTCCTAGATAGCACTTTTAGTACTATATTGAATAGATATGGGGAGAGTGGGCATCCTTGTCTTGCCCTGATTTCAGTGGTATTGCTTCAAGTATGTCTCCATTTAATATGATATTAGCTTTTGGTTTGCAGTAAATTGCTTTTATTATGTTTAGGTATGGGCCTTGAATTTCTGATCTCTCCAATACTTTTAACATGAAGGGGTGTTGTATTTTGTCAAATGCTTTTATTGCATCTAAGGGGATGATCATCTGATTTTTTTTAGTTTGTTTATATAGAGGATTACATTAATGAATTTTCATATATTGAACCAACCTTAGATCTCTGGGATGAAGCCTACTTGACTGTGGTGAATGATTGTTTTGATGACATCTTGCATTCAGTTTGCAAGAATTTCATTGAGTATTTTTGTATCAATATTCATAAGTGAGATTAGTTTAAAGTTCTCTTTTTTGGTTGGGTCCCTGTGTGGTTTAGGTATCAGAGTAATTGTGGCTTTATAGAACGAGTTAGTTAGTGTTCCTTCTCTTTCTATTTTATGGAATAGTTTGAGAAAAATTGGTATCAGGTCTTCTTTGAAGGTCTGGTAGAATTCTTCACTAAATCCATCTGGCCCTGGGCTTTTTTGGTTGGGAGATTTTTAATGACTTCTATTTCCCTGTGTGATATGGACCTGTTTAGATAGTTTACCTGCTCTTGATTTAACTTTGGTATGTAGTGTCTGTGTAGAAAATCATCCATTTCATCTAGATCTTCCAGTTTTGTAGACCATAGGCTTTTATAGTAGGATCTGATGATGTTTTTTGAATTTCCTCTGTTTCTGTTCTTATGTCTCCCTTTTCATTTCTGATTTTGTTAAATTGGATACTGCTTCTCAGCCCTTTAGTTAGTTTGGCTAGTGGCTTATCTATCTTGTGGATTTTCTCAAAGAACCAGATTCTGGTTTTGTTGATTGATTGTATTGTTTTTGCTGTTTCTATTTGGTTGATTTTGGCCCTCAGTTTGACTATTTCTTGCCTACTACTCCTCTTGGGTAAATTTTCTTTTTTTTTGTTCTAGATCTCTCAGGTGTGCTGTTAAGTTGTTAGTGTAAGATCACTCCAGCTTCATCACCTGGGCACTAAGTGCTATGACTTTCCTCTTAGCACTGCTTTCATTGGGACCCATAACTATGGATATGATGTGTCAATATTTTCATTAAATTCCAGGAAGTCTGTAATTCCTTTCTTTATTTCTACCTTGATCAAGTTATCATTGAGTAAAGAGTTGTTCAGTTTCTATGTGCATGTGGGCTTTCTGTAGTTTTTGCTGTTCTTGAAGACCAGCCTTAGGCCATGGTGATCTAAAAGGAGGCATGGGTTTATTTCAATCTTTTTGTATCAGTTGAGGGTTGTTTTGTGACCAATAATGTGGTTGATTTGGGAGAAGGTACTGAGAAGAAGATGCATTCTTTTGGTTTAGGGTGAAATGTTCTGTAGATATCTGTTAAATCCATTTGGTTCATAACCTCTCTTAGTTTCACTGTGTCTCTGTATAGTTTCTGTTTCAATGACCTGTCCATTGGTGAGAGTGGAGTGTTGAAGTCTCCCACTATTATTTTGTGGGGTTCAATGCATGTTTTGAGCTTTTGTAAAGTTTCTTTTATGAAGGTAGGTGCTCTTGCATTTGGTGCATAGATGTTCAGAATTGAGAGTTCATCTTGGTGGATTTTCCCCTTGATGAATATGAAGTGTCCTTCATCATCATATGAGCTTGATAACTTTTGGTTGAAAGTCTATTTTATTGGATTTTAGGATGGTATCTCCTGCCTATTTCCTGTGTACATATGCCTTGAAGACCTTTTTCCATCCTTTTACACTGTCTTTATTATTGAAGTGTGGTTTTTGTATACAGAAAATGCTAAATCTTCTTTGCATATCCAATGTGTTAGCTTGTCTTTTAATAGGTGACTTGAGACCATTAATATTGATAGATATTAAAGAGAATTGACTGTTGGTTCCTGATATGGTTTTTTTTGTAGGCAGCTTTATGTACTTGTGGTTTTCTCTCTTTGGCTTTGTTGTGAGAAGCTTAATATCTTCTCTTTTCCTTGGTACAGGTACCTTCCTTATTTTGGAGTTTTCCTTCCATGATCCTCTGTAGGGCTGGATTGGTAGATAGATACTGTTTGAATTTTATTTTGTCCTGGAATATTTTGGTTTCTGCATCTATGTTGATTGAGAGTTTTGCTGTATATAGTAGCCTGGGCTGGCATTTGTGTTCTCTTAGAGTCTGCATGACCTCTGACCAGGCTCTTCTGGCTTTCATAGTCTCTGTTAAGAAGTCTGGTGTAATTCTGATAAGTTTACCTTTGTATGTTACTTGGCCTTTTTCCCTTGCAGCTTTTAATATTCTTTCTTTATTCTCTGTGTTTAATGTTTTGATTATTATGTAACAAGAGAATTTTCTTTTCTGGTCCCCTTTATTTGGTGTTCTATAGGCTTCTTTTACCTTTATGGCCAACTCTTTCTTTAGGTTGGGGACGTTTTCTTCTATGTTTTTGTTGAAGATATTTTCAGGTCCTTTGAGCTGGGAATCTTTTTTCTCCTCTATTCTGATTATTCTTAGATTTGGTCTTCTCATTGTGTCCTGAATTTCTTGAATGCTTTGGGTTAGGAGTTTTTTCTGTTTTGAATTGTCCTTGACAGTTCTGTCAATTCTATGGTATCTTCTACACTTGAGATTCTCTCTTCTATCTCTTGTATTCTGTTGGTGATACTTGCATCTGTAGTTCCTAGGTTTTCCATTTCCAGGTTTGCCTCCATTTGTGTCTTCTTTATTGTTTCCACTTTTAGGTCTTGAATCACTTTATTCACTTCTTTCACCTGTTTACCTGTGTTTTCCTGTATTTGTTTCAATGAGTTATTAGTATCCTCCTTAAATGACTCTATTATCTTCATAAGATAGAATTTTGAGTCAGCTTCCTGATTTTCAGGTGTGTTGATATATTCAGGGGTGGGAGAACTAGGTTCTGATGATGCCCACATATATTGGCTTCTGTTGCTTATGGTCTTGCACTTGCCTTTCAGAATCTGGTGTTTGTTGGTCTGGGCGACTGTCTGGAGTCTGCCTCCTTTTTCCCTGGGTTGCTTCAGGTCTCCTGGTAGGCCTGCAGACCCCACCTGTGGGACCTTCTAACTGGGGACTCTTCACAGAGGTAGGAAAGCTGCTGATCTGTTGCACTGGCTACAGTAGATCTCCTGGAAGGTCTTCATACTGTTGGGTTTTCAATGGAGCAATCAAGATGTTGTCCAACTGCTCTGCATGCAGCTGATCCTCAATTACTCTGAATGTAGTGGATCCCCATCTGTTCTGAGTGCAGAGGGACCTAAACTGCTCTGGTGCATTAGGTCCTCAAGTGCTTTGAGTACAGTGGGTTCTCAACTTCTCTGAGTACAGTGGGTTCTCAATTGTTCTGAGTGCAGCAGGTTCTCTAGGATGGATCAGGATATGTTGTCTTCACTGGAGCAGACCAGCTGAGTCTGCCCCAGTAGAAAGGATAGAACAGCAGAAGGGGAGGAAGGGACAGAAGGGAAGTGGCATTCGGGAGGACTGGGCTTTTGGTGGATGATGGGTGTTCTATAGTCCACTGGACCCACAGTTGCAGCTCTGGGACTCTGGAGTGGGGAGGGAGTTCTTACCAAGTGCTCTGAGTGCAGTGGGTTCTCTAGGATGGATCAGGATATATCATCCTCACTGGAGAAGAAGAGCCAAGAATCTACCCAGGCAGAAAGGATGGGGCAGTGAACCAGAATTAATTTTAAAAATTCAAAAATTCTTATATTTTGTATATATAAGGCTTACAAAAATAATAACAGTAGATATGTTTCACTAGCATTTTAAAAATATTGTCTTTTTTGGTTTTATTCTTTAATCTTTTTGTAGTCCAGTATTTACACCCTTCTAGTCCACCCTCTGACTATTATAAATCCTGTACCTTCTCTCCCAATGACCATATCCAAGAGGATGTCTGCAACACCCAACCCCACCCCACCAGACCTCACCACTCCCTGGGGCCTCAAGTTTCTTGAGGGGTAGGTGCATTTTCTCTCACTGGGTCAAGACCTGGCAGTCCTCAGCTGTAGGTGTGTTGGGGGCCTCTTATCAGCTGTTGTATGCTGCATGGTTAGTGGCTCAGTATCTAAGAGATCTCTGGGATCCAAGTTAGTTGAGAGTACTGGTCTTCCTGTGGGGTCACCCTCTTCTTTAACTTCTTCCAGATTTTCCCTAATTTAACCACAGTAGTCACCAGCTTCTGTTCATTGGTTGGGAATAAATATATACATCTGACACTTTCAGCTGCTTGTTGGGCATTTTGGGGGACAGTCATACTAGGTTCCTATGTGAGAGCACATCATAGCATCTGTAATAGTGTCAGGTCTTGGGGGCCTCCCCTTGAGTTTGATCCCAGTTTGGGCCTGTTACTGGATCTCCTTTCCCTCAGGCTCTTCCTCATTTTTGACCCTGCAGTTCTTTTAGATAGGAACAATTCTGGTTCAGAGTTCTTGCCCGTGGTATGGCAACCCCATCCCTCCACTTGATGCCCTGTCTTTCTACTGGAGGTGGACTCTACAAGTTTCCTCTCCCTACTGTATGACATTTAATCTATGGATGCTCTCTTTGAGTCCTGAGAATTTCTCATCTTCCCAGTCTCTGGAACATTCTAGAGGATCCCCCAATCTCCTACCTTCCAAGGTTGCCTGTTTTTATTCTTTATGCTGGCCCCCAGGGATTCATTCCTGCCCCCCAATACCTGATCATGTTCAATCTTTCCCCCATTTCTCCCTATCCCACCCAGAATCCTCCCTCCCTCTGGCCCCTATGACTGCTTTCTTCTCCCTCCCAAGTGGGATTGAAATATCTTTAGGTAACTTTAATCAAGCAAGTAAAAGATCTATATGACAAGAACTTCAAGTCTGTGAAAAAAGAAATCAAAGAAGGCCTCAGAAAATGGAGAGTTTACCTATGCTCACGGGTTGGTGGAATTAATATAGTAAAAATGGCCATCCTACCAAAAGCAATCTACAGATTCAACATAACCACCATCAAAATCAACAAAATTCTTCAAAGATATAGAAAGAACAATTCTCAAATTTATCTGGAAAAACAAAAACTCAGAATAGTAAAAACAATTCTTAACAATAAAAGAAATTCTGTGGGAATCACCATCCCTAACTTCAAGCTATTCTACAGAGCAATAGTGATAAAAAACTGCATGGTATTGGTATAGAGACAGACATGTTGAGCAATAGAATTGAACATGTTGGAATAGAATTGAAGACCCAGAAATAAAACCACACACTTACAGACTCTTGATCTTTGAAAAAGTAGCCAAAAATATACAATGGAAAAAAGAAAGCATGAATTCAAAGTTCATACCTAAACATAATAAAGGCACTACACAGCAAACCAATGACCAAAATCAAAATAAATCAAGAGAAATTATACAAATGATAAATGGGCTGAGAAAGAAATCAGATAAACAATACCCTCATTTGTATAAAGGAAGACTACTATTTTATTTGAGTTAATTTTATATCCAGTCACATTTTTGAAGTTGTTTATTAGGTGGAGAAGCACTCTGGTAGAATTTTTAGGGTTGCTTATGTATACTATCATATCATCTATAAATATGATTATCCCTTTGATCTCCTTTTTTGTCTTATTGCTCTAGTTAGAACTTTGAGTACTATATGTAATAGATATGGGGAGAGTGGAAAACCTTGTCTTGTCTCTGATTTTTATGGGACTGCTTCAAATTTCTCTCCATTTATTTTGATGTTGGTTATTGGTTTGCTGTGTAGTGCTTTTATTATATTTAGGTATGGACTTTGAGTTCCTGATCTCTCCAATACTTTTAACATGAAGGGGTGTTGTATTTTGTCAAGGGCCTTTTCTGTTTCTAATGAGATTATCATGTGGGTTTTTTCTTTGAGTTTGTTTATATAGTGGATTACCTTGATGGATTTCCATATATTGTACCATTCCTGGATACCTATATGAAGCCTACTTGATCATGGTTCATGATCATTTTGGTTTTGTTGATTCTTTATATAGTCTGGTTTGTTTCTATTTAATTGATATGAGCTCTGAGTTTGACCATTTTCTGTCCTCTATTCCTCTTAGGTATATTTGCTTATTTTTGTTCTAGAGCTGTAAGGTATGCTATTAAGTTGCGAGTATAGCATTTCTCCAATTTCTTTTCCAGGACATTTAGTGCTATGAATTTTCCACATATCACTGCTTTTATTGTATCTCATATGCTTGAGCATGCTGTGGCTTCATTTTCATTGAATTCCAGAAAGTCTTTAATTTCTTTATTTTTTGCTGACCAAATTGTCACTGAGTAGAGAGTTGTTCAGTTTCCATGAGTATGTGGGTTTTCTGTTGTTTTGTTGTTATTAAAGTCTAGCCGTAGTGTCTGGTGATCTGACAGGATGGATGGGATTATTTCAGTCTTCTGGTATCTGTTAAGTCTTGTTTTATGACTGATTATAAAGTCAACTTTGGAGAAGGTACCATGAGGTGCTAAGAAGAAGTACATTCTTTTGTTTTAGGATGAAATGTTCTGTAGATATCTGTTAAATCCTTTTGGTTCATAACCTCTATTACTTTCCCTGTGCCTCTGTTTAGTTCTGTTTCAATGACCTGCTTATTGGTGAGAGTGGGGTATTAAAGTCTCCCCATATGGGGTTCAATGGGTGTTTTGAGCATTAGTAAACTTCATTTTTCTGAATGTGTATGCCCTTACACTTGGAGCATAGATGCTCAGAATTGAAACTTTCTCTTGGTGGATTTTTCCTTTGATGGGCATGAAGTGTCTTTCCTTATCTTGTTTGATAAGTATCGGTGGAAAGTCTTATTTTATTGGATATTAGGATGGCAACCCCTGCTTGTTTCTTGGCACCATTTGCTTGGAAGATCATTTTCCTGCCTTTTACTCTTGTGATATGTTTCTTGTGTGCAGCAAAATGCTGGATCCTGCTTGCATATCCAGTCTGTTAGCTTATACCATTTTATGTCTCCTTTTGGCTTTGTTATAAGATTATTAATATCTATATTTTTCTTTGGTGTAAGTACCTTTCTTGGGGTTGGAGTTTTCCTTCTAATATTCTCTGCAGGGTTGGATTGGTAGATAGATATTGTTTGAATTTAGTTTTGTCCTAGAATATTTTTATTTCTCCATGTATGATGATTGAGAGTTTTGCACGTTATAATAGCCTGGTCTGGCATTTGTGTTTTCTTAGGGTCTGCATGACTTCTGTCCATTCTCATCTGGCTTTTAGGGGTCTCTGTTGAGAAGTCTCCTGTAATTCTGATAAGTCTGCCTTTATATGTTACTTGGTCTTTTTTCCTTTACAGCTTTTAATAGTCTCTCATTGTTATATGCATTTAGTATTTTGATTATTATGTAAAGAGAGGACTTTCTTTTCTGGTCCCCTTTATTTGGTGTTCTCTAGGATTCTTGAACCTTTATAGCCATCTCTTTCTTTAGGTTGGGGAAGTTTTCTTCTATGATTTTGTTGAAGACATTTTTGGGTCATTTGAGCTGAGAATCTTTGCTCTCTTCTATTCCTATTATTCTTAGCTTTGGTCTTTTTATTGTGTCCTGGATTTCCCAGATTTGTTGGGTTAGGAGGTTTTTCTGTTTTGAACTTTCTTTGACCATTGTGTCAATTTCTTCTAATGTATTTTCTATGCCCGAGATTCTGTCTTCTATCCTTGTATTCTGTTGTTGATGCTTGCATATGTAGTTCCTGACCTATTACCTAGCTTTTCCATTTCCAGGGTTATCTCATTTGCATTTTCTTTATTGTTTCTACTTTCATTTTTAGGTGTTGGACTACCTTGTTCAATTTCTTCACCTGTTTGATAGTGTTTTTCTGTATTTATTTAAGGGATTTATATGCTTATCTTTAAGGATTACTACCTGCTTACCTTTGTTTTCCTGTATTTAGTTCAGTGAGTTATTTATATTCTACTTAAAAGACTCTGTAATGAAATTCTATTTCATGAAGATGAAATAGAATTTCATCTTCATGAAATAGAATTTCAGGTCAGCATCCTAGTTTTGTATTTTGGGGTATCAGTGGCTTGCTGTGGTGGGAGAACTAGGTTCTGATGGTACCAAAGTATATTGGCTTCTCTTGATTATGGCCTTAAGCTTGCCTGTTGCCATCTGGTTATCTCTAGTATTAGCTGGCCTGGGTGTCTCTGCCTGGAGCCTGCCTCCTGGGTCCCTGTGTTGGTTCAGGTCTCCTGGGAGGCCTATGGTCCTGGTTGTAGTAGACTTTCTGGTAGAATTTCAGACTCTACATATTCAGAGGAACACACATGCTAGTGATCTGTTGCCCTGGCCACAACTAATCTCCTGGGGTGGGGGGTGGGGTTCTTCAGACTCAGATCTCTAGAGGAGATGACAAGCTAATAATCTGCCCCAGTGGAAAGTACAGGCCCATGAAAGGAGTTATAGTTCCAGCAGAGGAGAGGGGGGATGGGTCTGAAGTTAGACGGGCACTTTGGGGTTCACATATGCTGTGGTTGTTTGGAAGGATCCCTTACCTGTTGTACTCCTGCAGCAGATATCCTGGGGGGGTTCATACTGTGGGGCCTGCAAAGGAGCAGACAAGCTAATGGTCTGCTCCAGCAGAAGGCCCAGGACAGAAATGGGTCACAGGTTTTAAACCAAGTGATATAGTGACATTGATGATTAGTTTTCCCCTCCAATGCAAAGCATATTTTAGTGCCATGAACGCTGGTCAGTAGGGGTCACACTTCAAGTTGGGTACCAGCTTGACTTCTCCATGTTCAATGTTTTCTAATTTTTGTCTTACTGGGTTTTTTGTTTGAATTTTGTTGTGTTTGTTTTGTGGAAGTGGTTTGTAGAGAGCAAGAAGATGAATCATGAAGTTTGGTGGGTAGTGAGGTTTAAAGGATTTGGAAGAACATGGAGGAGGGGAAAGCATAAGGTCAAAATCTGAGAAAACTAATATTTTTTTAAAAATTTAAAATTTCCAATATTTCATCTAGAATTAAGCAAAACTCTGTGAAAAGCAGGTAGTAAATTCCAATAATTTCAGTATTAACAAGGATAGAAGGCTTTGCAAGTCCAAGAAGGGGAGATGGTGAGTCTAAAAATCATGGATGTGTATGAAATGGTTGAAAGAACAAAATTTATTTTAAAAGAATTATTTAATACTAAATCATGGAATATACAATCAACTGGAATTGACAGAGATTTTGTGTTATATTCTATACCTGGGTTCTTCCTCTCTTGTAGAAATCTCAACATAGGTCTTTAGACCTTGTGGATGTTGCCATCATTGGATAACAATGAAAGCTACCAAAAAACCAACCAATGCAAAGTGATGTTTGTTTAATATTTTCATACCATTTACTGTTAAGTTACTAATGGCCTTCAAAGGAGCCAATGGAAATGAATGATATGTTAATGTACATATGTCATGATGAATGACTTATAGAAGCCACGTTATAAAGACATAATTAAAAACATAGATCCTGAAAAAATGAAATGTGGAAAAACACAATAGCAGTGTTTCATTGAAATAAGTTTAGAGTTTCATATTCAATGTTTTCTTTTCAGAAAATGAGCTAAAATATTTAGGGCCATTTTCTAAACATACTATAATAACACATGTTAGGATATTTCTTTGACCTTAAGAAAGACCTTAAAATTTCTGGAAGGATGTTCTATATTTAATATCCTAGGTTGTACCTTATGAAGTGATTTCTTAATGTTTATACTACCCATTCTGCACATAGATAGATCTTTATGGTGATTCAACAAAGAAATAGACAGAACAATGACAGAGAGATGGTGAAACAGAGAGAGAGGTATAAATCAGGAAGTAAAGCTATTTGGAAAGATCCTATGCTGTTAGAGTCATTCTGGGTAGCATAAGTGACTATTGACATGACCATTGGCAAATTTAGTTCATAGTAGCAAAACTTCACTAGTCATATGTTTTATAAGTAATGAAGATGACAACACAGAATGGAAGCCTGCAACTCCACCTTGGGAAGTGGCTTCATCTTGATGGGGATGGCAGTGGTTTTCCAGAACTGCTCTTTGCCACTATCACAGACCTGTACATATTAGCCTTAACCAGCAATGGACTTCTGCTCCTGGTCATCACCATGGATGCACGGCTCCATGTGACCATGTATCTTCTGCTCTGGCAGCTCTCTCTCATGGACCTTCTCCTACCATCAGTTATCATTCCAAACGCCATAATAGATTTTCTTCTCAAAGACAGCACTATCTCCTTTGGGGGCTGTGCCCTTCAGATGTTTTCTGACAGGTCTGAGGGACATTCTGGGATTGCAAGTTGATACAACCGCTCTGGAAATCAGTCTGGCGGTTCCTCAGAAAACTGGGCATGACATTTCCGGAGGACCCTGTTATACCACTCCTTGGCATATACCCAGAGGATTCCCTGACATGCAAAAAGGACACATGCTCCACTATGTTCATAGCAGCCTTATTTATAATAGCCAGAAGCTGAAAAGAACCCAGATGTCCCTCAATGGAGGAATGGATATAGAAAATGTGGTATATTTACACAATGGAATACTACTCAGCATTTAAAAACAATGAATTCATGAAATTTTTAGACAAATGGTTGGAACTGGAAAATATCATCCTAAGTGAGGTAACCCAATCACAAAAGAATAAACACGAAATGCAATCACTGATAAGTCGATATTAATTAGCCCAGAAGCTCTGTATACCCAAGACACAAGTAGCATATCAAATGATTCCCAAGAAGAAGTAAGGAGAGGGCCCTGATCCTGGAAAGGCTTGATACAGCATTGTAGGGGAATACCAGGACAGAGAAAAAAGGAGGGAGATGATTGGAGAATGGGTGGAGAGAAGAAGGCTTATGGAACATATGGAGAGGAGGGGAGCCAGGAAAGGGGAAAGCATTTGGAATGTAAACAAAGAATCTAGAATATAAAATAAAAAACAAGATTTTCTCAAATGTTAAACTAACTACTCTTGGCCAAAAGTAGAATATTAAATATATTATTAAAATGACTATTTTGCTTAAAATGTTTGCATCATGTTTATCCTTTCTCTCTTTCCAAGCATTTGAATTCATGGAGATTTCTGTGATTTAATGAAAGACCTCAAACTCTCCTCTCCTCACCTCTCCTCTCCTGTTTTCTCCTGTTTCCTCACCTCCTCTCCTTTTCCCTCCCCTTCCCTTTCTCCTCTCCTTTCCTCTCTTCATCCCCCCTTTCCTCTCTTCTAGTCTTCTCTCCACTCCCTCTCCCCTCAATTTACAATTTACATTACAAATTATGCAATTTACCTTCCTCTTTTTTCTTTTATTTTTCCTTCCCTTTCTTTTTTCAGTGATGCGAATTGAACATTTACCATTCTAGCCTATGAATAATGCAAGCAGACAGTATTTGTTCAACACCTCTAAAATAG
Organism: Apodemus sylvaticus; assembly: GCF_947179515.1. Lineage (NCBI taxonomy): Eukaryota > Metazoa > Chordata > Mammalia > Rodentia > Muridae > Apodemus > Apodemus sylvaticus. Next base: position 100,059,919 of record NC_067472.1, read on the forward strand.
CTCAACAACCACAAATAATCCATATAATTACTGCTAGCCTAGATATAAACATTTTATAATCTGTACATGTCAAATTATCCTATGGTACACCATATGCACATATTTTATACCTTTTCTATTGATCTGCAACACAAGACAGAACAGTAATCAGGAGTACAATTGTCAATGAATGCTCTCATGGATATGGGGAAAAACATTTTATTGGTTGGAGTATAAAGTATAACAGCTGCTTTAGAAGTCAGTCAAAAGGTTTCTCAAAAAATACAAATAGATGAATAAAAATTTGAAGAGAAAATAAATTTAAATTTGAAAAATAGGGTAAAGGTGAATATGCTGTTCTTCCTAACTTAAATATGCAGTACTATATGGTTGGTATTGCTGTTTGTAGAAATTTATTCTTTCCTGTTTGTTTTAACAAAAATAAAATATTGTAATAACTCCTCTAATACAGCACTAAACAAAGTTGTTATTAAGTCAAGCCCATAGAAGGTGAAAATAGAACAGTGTTTAAAATCAACTGGGGAGAGTTGTAGGTGAGGGAGATGAAAGCTGGATACTAGCATAGAGATTTTTGCATTACTACTGAACTGGAGGCTGTCCATAGATTTATGTAATATTTAGTGAATTCATTTCATAAAGCAGAAGAAAGAATTTAGGAAGCATTCATCATAATCAATAAACATTTGAGGTGATAAATACATTTAATATCATTTAAATAGTATACAAGAAACAGGTGCAGAAACATATCTCTATATAAATGTGGGTTTGCTTTTTATGAAACAGTTAAAATAAATAAAATATGTTTTCAGAGAAAATAGAGAGACATTTGTGTCCAAGAAGTAAGTAATGTGAGTAAAATCTTGCACTCATTTAGATGAATTATACTCCATTTTTGCTGCTGGCTCTCACTATACTAAGCTGATATGTTCCTATAGAGGCTTGTTCACCTGCTGACACACAGCAAGAGTCTTGTATACTATGGTGATGACACAGAGCTCCTGGCCAGCTGACAGAACACAATTGAAATTAAATGCAGCTCACATTCTTGTATAACTTTGAGCTTGTACTTCTTGAGCAAAACATCTGTAAATTCATAATTCCAGGAATGGAAAGACTCATTTTAAAGTGTTGTGAGAATTAAACAAGATTGTGAACATAGATACATGGAGGGAAGCATGAGGAATAAATGAATAAATCCTACATCTAAATGACATGAGAGAGAAGTGCCCTGGCAGTTCTAAATATGTGAATATGACAGCATATGGGTGTTTGATAATACAGCTAGCTATTTCATCTCTGTCAAATAAATGGTGTTTTATGTATGCATTTGAATGTGTTTATGCTAATTAGCAATGGCAATCTCTCATGAATGTGACTAATATTTTCCATTATAAAACATATCATGAATGGTTATATAAATCCTGGTTAAAATCAACTGAAGAGTCTTAGAATTCATAGAAAAACTGATTTCATGAAAATGTTGAATGCTGTAATACATTAAAGTGGTATTAATGTATTAGTAACCATACTATATCACCTAATTTGTATTGTTTAATTCTTTCTTAATATTTTTTACAACTTCAAGATTGAGAACAAAGATACTATGGGTATTATAATTTGGTTATGATTTCTATTCCAATTTATGACTTGCCACTAAAATATAAGATGGGAGTTTTTAAACAGAAAATTTCCAGGGTTACAGTCCCTGAGAGGCTACATATACACATTTATATTGTTCTACTCACATACATGTACAGGAAGCACTAGACAAACTCAGAAGATTTAAAAGAGTGTACAAAATTTAGAGGAAACAGCAACACAGTGCATAGGGGAGAGTTTTGAGAGAAGGAAATGGGGCATAGATTTGATCAAAATGTATTATGAGAATGTATGAACTATTCATTAAAATGTATAAAAACAATAAAAATTAAAAACGAGAAAAAACTATATATCACAGGGTGGTTGAGTTTTCTTCTAATGGTATTTCATTGTTGGAAAATAACTTATCAATAGCTTTCTGGAAGAAAAAACATGTTTTTTTTACAAATATTGTTTATCTTAATGAAGCTGGTACAATGTCCCTTGAAAACCCATGCCCTTGGCTGAGGAGCACAAACAGAACCAAAGGAATGGTGTCTGTGGTGTGTACTTCTGCATGAGTAACTTTACTCTTAATCTCTGATTGAAAGTAGAATGTTCCTGGGATCTTCTGACAAAACTGGAATTTTTGTTTCGTTTTGGTTTTTTTTTCTTTTATTCGATGTATTCTTTATTTACATTTCAAATGATTTCCCATTTTCTGGGTCCCCACTCCCTGCAAGTCCCATAAGCCTTCTTCCCTTCCCTGTTCCTCCATCAACTCCTTCCCACTTCCCTGTTCTGGTATTCCCCTACACTGTTGCATTGAGTCTTTCCAGAACCAGGGGCCACTCATCTGTTCTTTTGGGACATCATTTAATATGTGGATTATTTCTTGGGTATTCCAAGTTTCTAGGTTATTATCCACTTATCAGTGAGTGCATACCATGATTGATCTTTTGAGACTGAGTTACCTCACTTAGTATGATGTTCTCCAGCTCCATCCATTTGTCTATGAATTTCATGAATTCATTGTTTCTAATGGCTGAATAGTACTCCATTGTGTAAATATACCACATTATTTGTATCCATTCCTCTGTTTAGGGACACCTGGGTTGTTTCCAGCTTCTGGCTACTACAAATAGGGCTGCTATGAACATAGTGGAGCATGTGTCCTTATTACATGCTGGGGAATCCTCTGGGTATATTCCCAGGAGTGGTATAGCAGGGTCCTCCGGAAGTGCCATGCCCAGTTTTCTGAGGAGCCGCCAGACTGATTTCCAAAGTGGTTGCAACATCTTACAATCCCACCAGCAGTGGAGGAGTGTTCCTCTTTCTCCACATCCTCGCCAGCACCTGCTGTCTCCTGAGATTTTGACCTTAGCCATTCTGACTGGTATGAGGTGAAATCTCAGGGTTGTTTTGATTTGCATTTCCCTAATGATTAATGTTGTCAAACATTTCTTAAGGTGTTTCTCAGCTCTCTGAAGTTCTTCATGTGAAAAATCTTTGTTTAGTTTGGTACCCTACTTTTTAATGCGATTATTTGGTTCTCTAGGTTCTACCTTCTTGAATTCTCTGTATATATTAGATATTAGCCCTCTGTCAGATTTAGGGTTGATGAAGATCCTTTCCCAATCTGTTGGTTGACGGTTTCATCCTTTTGACAGTGTCCTTTGCCTTACAGAAAATTTGTAGTTTTATGAGGTCCCATTTGTCAGTTCTTGATCTTAGAGCATAAGCTATTGGTGTTCTATTCAGGAACTTTTCACCTGTGCCCATGTCCTCAAGGGTCTTCCCCAGTTTCTTTTCTATTAGTTTCAGTGTGTCAGGTTTTATGTGGAGGTCCTTGATCCATCTGGAGTTGAGCTTAGTATGAGGAGATAAGAATGGATAGATTCAAATTCTTCTGCATGCTGACCTCCAATTGAACCAGCACCATTTGTTGAAAAGATTATCTTTTTTCCACTGGATGCTTTTAGCTCCTTTGTCAAAGATCAAGTGACCATAGCTGTGTGGGTTCATTTCTGGGTCTTCAATCCTATTCCATTGATCAGCTTGCCTGACATTGTCCCAATACCATGCAATTTTTATCACTACTGCTCTGTAGTAAAGTTTGAGGCATGGGATACTGAATCCCCCTGAAGTTCTTTTACTGTTGAGAATAGTTTTAGCTATCCTGGGTTACTGTTATTTTTTAATGAATATTTTATGTATTTACATTTCAAATGTTGTCCCCTTTCCAGGTCTCTCCTCTGGAAACCCCCTAGCCCATCCCCCTCCACCTGCCTCTGTGAGGTTGCTCACTCACCCACCCACACACCCACTAATGCCTTCCTGCCTTGGCATTCCCCTACACTGGGGCATCAAACCCCCTCAGGCCCAAGGGCTGCTCCTCCCGCTGATGACCAACAAGGCCATTCTTGGCCATGTATGCACCCACAGGCACGGGTCCTTCTGTATGAACTCTTTGCTGGCCAGTCCCTGGGAGCTCCGGATGTGGGGGCGTCTAGCCAGTTGACACAGTTGATCCTCCCATAGGAATACAAACCCCCTCCACTCTTTAAGACCCTTCTCAAACTCCTCCATCAGGGAGTCCCTTAATCAGTCCAATGGTTGGCTGCAAATATCTGCCTCTGTATTAGTAAGGCTCTGGTAGAGCCTCTTGGGAGACAGCCATATCAGGCTCCCATCATCAAGCAACTCCCGGCATCCACATTAAAGTCTGTGCTTCACAACTATAAATGGCATGGATCCCCAAGTGGCTCAGTCTCTGTACTGCCTTTCCTTCATTCTCTACTCCACTATTTGTCTCCATATTTCCTTCGGTGTGGATTCTGTTACCCGCCACATTTTTTATATTTTTATTTTCTATATTATTTGTTTACATTAAAAAAGATTTCCCCTTTCCCGGATCCCCCCCTCCCCATATGTCCAATAAACCTTCCTCTCCATCCATTCTCCAATCACCTCCCTCCTTTTTTTCTCTGTCCTTATAGTCCCCTCGAATGCTAGATCAATCCTTTCCAGGATCAGGACCTTCTCCACACTTCTTCATGGGAGTCATTTGTTATGCAATTTGTGCTTTGGGTATTCAGGGCTTCTGGGCTAGTTAATATCCACTTATCAGAGATTGCATTCCATGCGTAACCTTTTGTGACTGGGTTACATCACTTAGGATGATATTTTCCATATCAAACCATTTGTCTAAAAATTTTGTGAATTCATTGTTTCTAATTGCTGAATAGTATTTCATTGTGTAAATATACCACATTTTCTGTATCCATTCCTCCTTTGAGGGGCATCTGGGTTCTTTCCAGTTTCTGGCTATTATAAATAAGGCTGCTATAAACATAATAGAGCATGTGTCTTTATTGCATGCCGGGGAATCCTTTGGGTATATGCCCAGGAGTGGTATAGCAGGGTCCTCCGGAAGTGTCATGTCCAGGTTTCTGAGTAACTGCCAGACTGATTTCCAAAGTGGTTGTACCATCTTACAGCCCCACCAGCAGTGGAGGAGTGTTCCTCTTTCTCCACATCCTTGCCAACACCTGCTGTCTCCTGAGTTTTTGACCTTAGCCATCTGACTGGTGTAAGGTGAAATCTCAGGGTTGTTTTGATTTGCATTTCCCTAATGACTAATGATGTTGAGCACTTCTTAAGGTGCCTCTCAGCAATCCGAATTTCTTCAGGTGAAAATTCTTTGTTTAGATCTGTGCCCCATTTTTAATAGGGTTAGTTGGTTCCCTGGGGTCTAACTTCTTGAGTTCCTTGTATATATTGGATATTAGCCCTCTATAAGATGTAGGGTTAGTGAATATCTTTCCCAATTTGATGGTTGCCGTTTTGTCCTTTTAACAGTGTCCTTTGCCTTACAGAAACTTTGTAATTTGTTGAGGTCCCATTTGTCAATTCTGTATAATGCTTTAACAATGTTTAGATATGGGCCTTGAATTACTGTTCTTTCCAAGACTTTTAGCATGAAAGGATTCTGAATTTTGTCAAATGCTTTTTCTGCATCTAATGAGATGATCATATGTTTTTTTCTTCGAGTTTGTTTATGTAGTGGATAGCATTGATGGATTTCCTTACATTGAACCATCTCTGCATCCCTGGGATGAAGCCTACTTGATCATGCTGGATGATTGTTATAATGTGTTCTTGGATTTGGTTGGCAAGAATTTTATTAAGTATTTTTGCATTGATATTCATAAGAGAAATTGGCCTGAAGTTCTCTTTCTTTGTTGGATCTTTGTGTGGTTTTGGTATCATCCTAATTGTGGCTTCATAAAATGAGTTGGGTAGAGTTCCTTCTATTTCTATTTTGTGGAAGTTTGAAGAGTATTGGTGTTAGGTCTTCTATGAGGGTCTGATAGAATTCTGCACTGAAGCCATCTGGTCCCGTGCTTTTTTTAGTTGGGAGACTTTCTATGAACCTTTTTATTTCTTCTGGTGTTATGGGACTGTTTAGTTGATCTATTTGATCCTGATTTAGTTTTGGTGTCGGATATCTGTCTAGGAAACTGTCCTTTTCCTCCAGGTTCTCCAGTTGTGTTGAGTATAGGCTTTTGTAGTAGGATCTAATGATTTTTTGAATTTCCTCAGTTTCTGTTGTTATATCTCCCTTTTCATTTCTAAGTTTGTTAATCTGGATACTGTCTCTGTATTAGACTGGCTAGACTGGTTAGACTGGCTAAGGGTTTATCTATCTTGTTGATTTTCTCAAAGAACCAGCTCCTGGTTTTATTGATTCTTTGTATGGTTCTCTTTGTTTCTACTTGATTGATTTCAGCCCTGAGTTTGATGATTTCCTGCCTTCTACTCCTCCTGGGTGAAATAGCTTCTTTTTGTTCCAGGGCTTTCAGGTGTGTCATTAAGCTGTTAGTGTATGCTCTCTCCATTTTCTTTTGGAGGCACTCAGGGCTATGAGTTTTCCTCTTAGCACTGCTTTCATTGTTTTCCATAGATTGGGGTATGTTGTGTCTTCATTTTCATTAAGTTCTAAAAAGTCTTTAATTTCTTTCTTTATTTCTTCCTTGACCAATATATCATTTAGTAGAATATTGTTCAGTTTCCAGGTGTATGTGGGTTTTCTGTTGTTTTTGTTGCTATTGAAGACCACTTTTACTCCATAGTGATATGATAGGAGGCATGGGATTAGTTCGATCTTCTTATATTTGTTGAGGTCTGTCTTGTGATCAATTATATGGTCGATTTTGGAAAAGGTACCATGAGGGGCTGAGAAAAAGGTATATTCTTTTGCTTTAGGATAGAATGTGTTTTATATATATATATGTTAAATCTAATTCGTCCAAAACTCAATTAGTTTCAATGTGTCCCTGTTCAGTTTCTGTTTTCCTGATCGGTCCATTGAGGAAAGTGCAGTGTTGAAGTCACCCACAATTATTGTGTTAGGTGCAATGTGTGCTTTAAGGTTTAGTAAAGTTTCTTTTGTGAATGAGGGTGCCCTTGAATTTGGAGCATAGATGTTCAGGATTGAGAGTTCTTCTTGTTGTATTTTTCCTTTGAACCAGCAAGAAGTGTCTGTCAGAGTCTCTTTTGATGACTTTGGGTTGAAAGTCAATTTTATCTGATATTAGAATGGCTACTCCAGCTTGTTTCCTGAGACCATTTGCTTGTAAAATTGTCTTCCAGCCTTTTACTCTAAGGCAGTGTTTGTCTTTGACCCTGAGGTGTGTTTCCTGTATGCAGCAAAATGTAGGGTCCTGTTTACGTATCCAGTTGTTTAGTCTATGTCTTTTTATTGGGGCATTGAGTCCATTGATGTTAAGTGATATTAAGGAATAGTGATTGTTACTTCCTGTCATTTTTGATGTTATTTTTAAAATTTGATTGGTTAACTTCTTTTGGGTTTGATGAGAGAAGGTTGCTATCTTGCTTTTTCCAGGGTGAAGTTTCCCTCCTTGTATTGGTGTTTTCCTCCTATTATCCTTTGTAGGGCTGGGTTTGTGGATAGATATTGGGTAAACTTGGTTTTGTCAGGAAATATCTTAGTTTCTCCATCTATGGTGATTGAAAGTTTTGCTGGGTATAGTAGTTTGGGCTGGCATTTGTGTTCTCTTAGAGTCTGCATGAGATCTGCCCAGGATCTTCTAGCTTTCGTAGTCTCAGGTGAAAAGTGTGCTGTAATCTGATAGGTCTTCCTTTATATGTTAGTTGGCCTTTTTCCCTTACTGCCTTTAATATTCTTTCTTTGTTTAGTACATTTGGTGTTTTGATTTTTATGTAACAGGATGTATTTCTGTTCTGGTCCAGTCTGTTTGGAGTTCTGTAGGCTTCTTGTATATTCATGGGCATCTCTCTCTTTAGGTTAGGGAAGTTTTCTTCCATAATTTTATTGAAGATATTTGCTGGCCCTTTAAGTTGTAAATCTTCACTCTCATCTATGCCTATAATCCTTAGGTTTGATCTTCTCATTGTGTCCTGGATTTCCTGGATATTTTGTGTTACAAGCTTTTTGCATTTTGCATTTTCTTTAACTGTTGAGTCCATGGTTTCTATGGTACCTTCAGCATCTGAGATTCTTTCTTCTATCTCTTGTATTCTGTTGTTGATATTTGCATCTATGTCCCCTGATTTCTTCCCAAGGTTTTCTATCTCCAAAGTTGTCACCCTTTGACAACCCTTTTCTTAGTTGTTCCTACTTCTGATTTTAGATCCTGGATGATTTTGCTTAGCTCCTTCACTTGCTTGTTTGTGCTTTCCTGTAATTCTTTAAGAGCTTTTTGTGTTTCCTCTTTCATGACCTCAGCCTGTTGATCAAAGTTCTCTTGTATTTCTTTATGTGATTTTTCTGTTTCCTCCTTATTGGCTTTTGTATTCTCCTGGATTTATTTCAATGATTTTTGTGTCTCCCTTGTCAGGGCTTCTAACTTTTGATCCATTTTCTCCTGAATTTCCTTAAGTATGTCCTTCATGTGTTCCTGTACCAGCATCATGACCAGTGATTTTAAATCCAAATCTTGTATTACTGGTGTAATTGGGTATCCAGGACATGCTGATAAATGAGAATTGGGTTCAGATGCTGCCATATTGCCTTGCTTTCTGTTTGTGACATTCCTGTGATTGCCTTTTGCCTTCTAGTTCTCACTGGTGTTAGTTGGTCTTGTCAATGCTGGACTCACCAGTGCAAGCTGTCTCTTCCCAGGTGGCCTCTGGTGCACAGATGACCTCCTGCACTGCCTGGAGACAGGGTGCTGTGCCCCAGGCTGTTCAGATCCTGAAGCAGACACCTGAAGGCTCCTGCAGGGGCCTGCTGGACACACCAGAGCATACTGACTCCTCCCAGCCGGCCTCCCAGATGCCCCTCTTGTGCCTTGCAGGACCTGGAGATGTGGCCTTGCAGCCCAGGCTGTTCTGGATCCCGAAGCAGAGATCTGAGAGCTCCTGCCAGAGACCTCAGGATTCTCTGTTCCCACTTCTAAGAAGCAGTGAAGCATCCAAATTTTGGTCTTCCTTCTTATTGAGTTTCATGTGGTCTGTGAATTGTATCTACAGTTTTTAGAAATTTTGGACTAATATCCAGTGAGTGTATAGTATGTGCATTCTTTTATGACCAGGTTACATCATACAGGATGACATTTTCTTTTTTTTTTTAATTCGATATATTTTTTATTTACATTTCAAATGACTTCCCCTTTTCTGGAGCTGGTTCTTTGAGAAAATCAAAAATATAGATAAATCCCTAACTATCCAGACTGATGAGAGGGCACAGAGACAGTATCCAAATTAATAAAATCAGAAAAGAAAAGGGAGACATAACAATAGAAACAGAAAAAATTTAAAAAAATCATCAGATTCTTTTTGCCAATTTGTTGGTTGCTGATTTGCCCTTTTGATGGTGTCCTTTGCCTTACAGAAACATTGTAAAAGCCTTTACTCAACAAAAGTGTAAAATCTGGATGAAATTGACAATTTCCTAGACAGATATTAGGTAATAAAGTCAAATCAGGATCAGATAAGCTATCTAAACAGTCCCATAACACTTATGAAATAGAAGCAGTCATCAATAGTCTCCTAACCAAGGAATATCCCAGGACCAGATAGATGGGTTTAGTAGGAAGTTCTATCAGACCTTCTAAAAAGACCTAATATGAATACTCTCCAAACTATTCCACAAAATAGAAATGGAAGGAAATGTACCCAATTATTTCTATAAAGCCACAATAACTCTGATACCTAAACTAGACAAAGACACTACAAAGAAGGAGAACATCAGACCAATTTCCCTCATGAATATCAGTGCAAAAATACTCAATAAAATCCTCACAAACCAAATAAAAGAACACATCAAAATGGTCATCCATCATGATCATCCCCAGGGATGCAGGGATGGTTCAGTGTATGGAAATCCATCAATGCAATCCACTATATAAACAAACTCAAAGAAAAAAAACACATGATCATTTCATTAGATATTGAGAAAGCATTTGACAAAATCCAACACCCCTTCATGATAAAAGTCTTAAAAAGGTCAGGAATTCAAGGTGCATACCTAAATATAGTAAAAACAATATACAGCAAACCAGCAGCAAATATCAAACTAAATGGAGAGAAACTTGAAGCAATCCCACTAAAATCAGGGACTAGACAAGGCTGCCCACTCTCTCACAGCTATTCAATATAATACTTGAAGTCCTAACCAGAGAAATTAGACAACAATACGAGGTCAAAGGGATACAAATTGGAAAGGAAGAAGTCAAAATATCACTATTTGCAGATGATGTGGTAATATACTTAAGTGATGACAAAAATTCCATCAGAGAATTCCTAAAACAGATAGAAAACTTCAGCATATTGGCTGGATACAAACTTAACTCAAAAAAATAGTGGCCTTTCTGTACTGAAAAAATAAAAAGACTGAGAAAGAAATTAGGGAAACAACTCCCTTCACAATAGTCACAAATAATATAAAAAACCTTGGTGTGACTCTAAATAAACAAGTGAAAGATCTGTATGAAAATAACTTCAAGTCTCTGAAGAAAGAAATTAAAGAAGATCACAGAAGATCCATGCTCATGGATTGGCAGGATTAATATAGTAAAAATGGCCATCTTGCCAAAAGCAATCTACATATTCAATGCAATCCCCATCAAAATTCCAACTCAATTCTTCATTGAGTTAGAAAGAGCAATTCTCAAATTCATCTGGAATAATAAAAAACCCAGGATAGCGAAAATTCTTCCCAATAATATAAGAACTTGTGGGGGAATCAGCATCCTGGACCTCAAGTTGTACTACAGAGCAATAGTGATAAAAACTTCAAGGTATTGGTACAGTGACAGGCAGGTAGATCAATGGAATAGAAGTGAAGACCCAGAAATGAACCCACGTGATCTTTGTCAAAGATCTTTGTGTCACGTGATCTTTGACAAAGGACTTAAATCCATCCAGAGGAAGAAAGATAGCCTTTCCTTATTTATTTATTTATTTATTTATTTATTTATTTATTTATTTATTTATATTGAATATCTTTATTTACACTGCCAATGGTAAAACCTTTCCAGATTTCTCTCCTCCTCAAAGACCTCCATCTTTTCCTCCCACCCCCTGCTTCCATGTATATGCCCCTCCATCCCACCCACTCCCAGCTTCCCCCCCTCGATTTCCCTTTGGTCTTTGGTAAGATAGCCCTTTCAACAAATGATGCTGGTTCAACTGGTGATTAGCATGGAGAAGAATACAAATCAATCCATCCTTATCTACTTGTACAAAGCTCAAGTCCAAGAGGACCAAGGAACTCAACATAAAACCAGATATACTGAAACTAATAGAAAATAAAGTGGGGAATAGTTTTGAATGCCAGGACAGGAAAATTTCCTAAAGAGAACACCAATAGCTTGCACTCTAAGATCAAGAACTGACAAATGGGATCCTATAAAATTGCCTTCTGTAAGGCAATGGACACTATCATTAGGACAAAACAGCAACTAACAAACTGGGAAAAGATCTTTAACAACCCTACATCTGACAGAAGGCTAATATCCAATATATACAAAGAACTCAAGAAGTTAGACTCCAGAGAACCAAATAACCCTATTTAAAATGGGGTAAAGAGCTAAACAAAAACTTTTCAACTGAGGAATACTGATTAGCTGTGAAGCACCTAAAGAGATGTTCAACATCCTTAGTCATGAGGAAAATGCAAATCAAAATAACCTTGAGATTTAACCTCATACCAGTCAGAATGGCTGAGATCAAAAACTCAGGTGACAGCAGGTGCTGAAGAGAATGTAGAGAAAGAGGAACAAACACTCCTCCACTTTTGGTGGGATTTCAAGCTGGCACAACTACTCTGGAATTCAGTTTGGCTGTTCCTCAGAAAATTGAGCATAGTACCTCGGGAGGACCCTGCTATACCACTTCTGGGCATATTCTTAAAGGATTCTCCAAAATGTAATAAGGAAACATGTTCTACTGTGTTCATAGCTGCCTTATTTATAATAGCCAGAAACTATACAGAACCCAGATGTCCCTCAACAAAGGAATGGAACAGAAAATGTGGTACATTTGCACAATGGAATACTACTTAGCTATTAAAAAATGAATTCATGAAATTCTTAGGCAAATGGATGGAACTAGAAAATATCTGGAGTGAGGTAACCCAATCATAAAGTAATGAACATGATATGTACTCACTGATAAGTAGACATTAGCTAAGATCCTTGGAATACCCAAGATGCTATTCACAGACCAAGTGAAGCTCAAGAAGAAGGAAGAACAAAGTATGAATACTCTGGTCTGTCTTAAAAAGGGGAACAGAATACCCACATGAGGAGATATAGAGACAAAGTGTGGAGCAGAAACTGAGGGAAAGACCATCCAGAGACTGCCCCACTTAGTGAACCATCCCATATACTGTTACAATACCCAGACACTATTGTGAATGCAAACAAGTGCTTAATGACAGTAGCCTTATATAGCTGTCACCTGGGAGAGTCTGCCAGTGCATGACAAATACAGAGGGGGACACTCTCAGTCAACCATTGAAATGAGCACAGGGTCCCCAATGGATGAGTTAGAGAAGGATCCAAGGAGCTGAAGGAGTTTGGAGTGCCATACAAGGAACAACATTATGAATCACCCAGTTACCCCAGAACTCCACCAGGGACTAAACTACCAACCAAAGTGTATACATGGAGGGATCCATGTCTCCAGATACATATATAGCAGAGGATGGCCTTGTTGGACATCAAAGGGAGGAAAGGTCCTTGGTCCTAAGGAGGATAGATAGCCCAGTATAGGGGAATGTCAGAACAGGGAAGAGGGAGTGGGTAGATTGGTGAGCAGGGGAAGGGGAGATGGGTCAGGGGATTTTCTGGGGGGAATCCAGGAAAGAGGACAACATTTGAAATGTAAATAAATGATATATCTAATTAAAACAAGTGAAAAATAAAGAATATATCGAATAAAAGAGAAAATAAATGTCTACTAATTGTATGTACACAAATATTTGTAGTAATATTATTGATAAGAATCACAGATGTAAACAATTCTAGTAACTAATTGATCAACAGACAAAGAAGCAGCTGTACCATAGCAAGTTTTAGGTTTTGTGAAACAGTACTATGTAGGTCTAGAGAGGCAGCTCATTGGGTATAGGCAATTGTCACCAAGTTGGAGCACCTGAGTGGCCCACACAATGGGGAAAAAAGAAAAGTTATTTCTGTAAGCTGTACTCTGACTTCCATACACACATAACTGCATGTGTGCCTCCTAGACATACACAACATAGATAACTAGATAATGCAAGTAAACTGTTAAAAGTACTAACTCAGGGGAGCAGAAGTTGTTTTCCAATTTATCTTTCCTGATATACTCTAGATATACTTGTGCTGGATAGCTATGTATTCAAGAACAAAAGTCCATCTCACAAACTACCCTTGTAGACAGGAAAAATTGGACTTACTTAAAGATGAATTTTCCAATATTTTTTTAAGAATTGATGTTTATTGTTTCACAATAGCTAAGAAATATAAACAGACTAAAAATCCTTAAATTAATGAGTGGATCATGAAAATGAAGTACATATATTACATATGAAATGCTATTCAGTGGTAAAATAAAAAATGAAGACATGAAATTTGTAGATAAATGAATGGAACTAGAAGACATCACATTGAATGAGGTAATCCTGACACAGAACTACAAGTGTCAGCATGTTCTCTCTCACGAAAGCCTCCTAGATCCAAATCTTCAGATGTGAGAAATGTCCAGGAGTAAGAGCAGAAACCAGAAGAGTAAACCAGGACCAATGCGAAGATCAGAGTCTGGGAGCAATAGAAAGAGTAACAAGGTAAGTGTGACCTGATCAGATTAATGAAAAGGGAGTTCTTGAGAGAAGGAGAAGGGGGTAAATATAGGAGAAGGAGGGGAGATGGTAAAGTGGAATAGCAGGATACAAGTTATCTGATAAGAGAAAAGATAAAGTGAAGGGTTCTCTAGAAAAGGAAAAGGAGGTGAATAGAGAATAAAGAGGTAGATGTAAAATATTAAGAATGTCTGAAAAATGTCATTAGGAATCATACTAAGAAAAAACTTATAATACATGGAATTATTTTTATAAATACATACTAGTTTCAATGAACTTCTCTCACCTGGTCAGACAATGCTTTCACCACAAATCAAATACCATCTGATAAACTGCAGGAACAAGTAGGAAAAGTTCTCTTTTGACCTGCAGGACAAGGTTGTCCATGAGACTCCCAAAGGTTCAGACTATTACTGTCTTCCTTGATTGTCACCAAGAAATGACTTACCAAAAGGTTAAGTTCCTGTTGTTGAACTTCAGAAACAGAGCCAGGGAGCCCTGATATGGAACTAACTTAAACACACCCTCCTTAAGGACTAGCTTTCCTAGTACTAAACGGAATCATTCAAGTTTCCAAATGAAAGAGGCAACCAACAGATCGGCCCAGTTGTGATTTCTGTGAACCATATTAACAACCAGCATGGTACAACAATCCTAAGAGTACAGCAGTGGCCTGCATAAGAGTGAAAGGAGCTAGAATAAGAAACAGAAAACGAAAAATAAAGAAGACACAAAGAATAGATGGACGCAGGAGATCTTGCATAAAGTTGTCACTTACATCAAGCAAGTTGATTAAGAAGTACAGCATCTGATAACTATTTCCAGAAGGTGGGGAGAATGCTCAAGGACAGAAAAGAACTAACTCAAAGAATGTTGGCAAGGGATATATCAGAAACAGCTGCCTGTAGACTAATAACCACAGTCAAAGGGAAATAGTAGAGCTCCCAGAAGCCAAAACCTTAACACCTCTGAAGAGGCAGTGGCTCCAACCATAGAGCAGCTTTGCCACTCCTGAAGATGGACACAGAACAAAAGTTTCTCTTTCTCCTTCTATCAGAGCCGCTGAGAAAGTCATTAGTAAGTCTGGCTCCCCAAAGTTCAGTAAAGATCTCTCTTTTTTATTATTCGATATATGTTTTATTTACATTTCAAATGATTTCCCCTTTTCTAGACCCCCACTCCCCAAAAGTCCCATCAGCCCCCTTCTCTCCCCCTGTTTTCCCACCCAACCCTTCCCACTTCCCTGTTCTGGCTTTGCCCCATACTGCTTCACTGAGACTTTCCAGAACAAGGGGCCACTCCTCCATTCTTCTTGTACCTCATTTGATGTGTGGATTATGTTTTGGGTATTCCAGTTTTCTAGGTTAATATCCACTTATTAGTGAGTGCATACCATGATTCATCTTTTGAGTCTGGGTTAGCTCACTTAGTATGATGTTCTCCAGCTCCATCCATTTGCCGAAGAATTTCATGAATTCATTGTTTCCAATGGCGGAATAGTACTCCATTGTGTACATATACCACATTTTTTGCATCCACTCTTCTGTTGAGGGATACCTGGGTTCTTTCTAGCTTCTGGCAATTATAAATAGGGCTGCTATGAACATAGTGTAACATGTATCCTTATTACATGGTGGGGAATCCTCTGGGTATATGCCCAGGAGTGGTATAGCAGGATCTTCTGAAAGAGAGGTGCCCAGTTTTCAGAGGAATCGCCAGACTGATTTCCAGAGTGGTTGTACCAATTTGCAACCCCACCAGCCGTGGAGGAGTGTTCTTCTTTCTCCACATTCTTGCCAACATCTGCTGTCTCCTGAATTTTAAATCTTAGCCATTTTGACTGGTGTAAGGGGAAATCTCAGGGTTGTTTTGATTTACATTTCCCTAATGACTAATGAAGTTGAACATTTTTTAAGATGCTTCTCCACCATCCGAAGTTCTTAAGGTGAAAATTCTTTGTTTAACTCTGTACTCCATTTTTTAATAGGGTAATTTGGTTTTCTGGAGTCTAACTTCTTGAGTTCTTTATATATATTGGATATTAGCCTTCTATCTGATGTAGGGTTGGTGAAGATCTTTTCCCAATTTGTTGGTTGCTGATTTGTCCTTTTGATGGTGTCCTTTGCCTTACAGAAACTTTGTAATTTTATGAGGTCCCATTTGTCAATTCTTGATCTTAGAGCATATGCTATTGGTGTTCTGTTCAGAAACTTTCTCCCTGTACCGATGTCCTCAACGGTCTTCCCCGGTTTCTTTTCTATTAGCTTCAGAGTGTCTGGCTTTATATGTAGGTCCTTGATCCATTTGGAGTTGAGCTTAGTACAAGGAGACAAGGATGGATCAATTCCCATTCTTCTGCATGCTGACCTCCAGTTGAACCAGCACTATTTGTTGAAAAGGCTATCTTTTTTCCATTGGATGTTTTCAGCCCCTTTGTCAAGGATCAATTGGCCATAGGTGTGTGGGTTCATTTCTGGATCTTCAGTCCTGTTCCATTGATCTGCCTGCCTGTCACTGTACCAATACCATGTAGTTTTTAACACTATTGCTCTGTAGTATTGCTTGAGGTCAAGGATACTGATACCCCCAGAATTTCTTTTATTGTTGAGAATAGTTTTAGCTATCCTGGGTTTTTTGTTATTTTAGATGAATTTGAGGATTGCTCTTTCTAACTCTGTGAAGAATTGAGTTGGGATTTTGATGGGTATTGCATTGAATCTGTATATTGCTTTTGGCAAAATGGCCATTTTAACTATATTAATCCTGCCAATCCATGAGCATGGGAGGTTTTTCCATTTTTTGAGGTCTTCTTCCATTTCCTTCTTCAGAGTCTTGAAGTTCTTGTCATACAGATCTTTCACATGTTTGGTAAGAGTCACCCCAAGGTACTTTATACTGATTGTGGCTATTGTGAAGGGGGTCATTTCCCTAATTTCTTACTCAGTCTGCTTATCCTTTGAGTATAGGAAGGCCACTGATTTGCTTGAGTTGATTTTATAACCTGCCACTTTGCTGAAGTTGTTTAAAGATCTTTTGATACCCTTTCATAGAAGTGGAAGTATGCTTTGAAATCACAACACAAAATAGCACTTAAAAAAAAAGATGGCTGGCAAGAGCAAGTATGATCAGCATTCTGCCATTGACTCTGCATTGTAGGCACGTAAAGATCAGGGCTGTAGTTTTCCATTCTCCTTCTTGTCCAGATTAGTAGTGTGGATAACTTAGAGAAAGAGATGAATGGGAGATAAGAAAGGCAGGTTGCAAGAAATTTCAATCTAGTTACTGAACTGAGACTTAGATGTTCTTATATCTGGACTTAATTCAATCTCTCATTCAAATTCCCATTAAAAAAAAATCCAAGACTCTGGCTACTAGTGGGAATATTTTGTCAGTTTCTCCCAAGAACATGTCTTAACTAAATGTAGATTGAATCTGCTCAGGAAATGCCAAGCCTCTACCATGCAAATGTGTTATGTGGTGCTGCATAGTCTACAGTGCCCCTGGATGAGTGTCTGACCTCTCCTTAAACCATGCAGCACTATTGTGTACCTGACTATTTGTTCTAAATAAGCCGCCTTCTTAAATAACAGTCTGCTCAGCGACCCTCTTTTTATAAAACTGATCAAGCTTGGGAGGAGTCTGCTGGAAGGAGGTTAATCATTGGAGCTTCCTACCATTGTACTGCTTCCATAATGCCAAACACTGACTGCATACTCACTGCCAATGGGTTTTAGCTCTTTCAGAGCTCTTCAGAACTCTGTTATCTACCCTAAGTTTCTTCAGGGAAGTACAAGACATTCTAGAAGTGTGTATAAGGACCAAGAGTGTGTGGTAGTGCTGGGCAGTGGTGGTGCATGCCTTTCATCCCAGCACTTGGGAGGCAGAGGCAGGCGGATTTCTGAGTTACGAGGCCAGCCTGGTCTACACAGTGAGTTCCAGGACAGCTGGAGCTACACAGAGAAACCCTGTCTCAAAAAACCAAAAAAAAAAAAATTGTGTAGTAGCATTATTTTCATAGCAGCCTTATTCATAATAGTCAGAAACTGGAAGCAACCCAGATGTCACTCAACCAAAGAATGGATACAGAAAATGTGGTGCATTTACACTATGTAAATTTGACTATTAAATACAAGAGCATCATGAATTTTGCAGATGAATGAATGGAACTAGAAAGTATCATCTTGAGTGAGATAACCCAGTACCAAAACGACATGCATGGCATGTACTCACCAATGGTGTGTATTGGCTGAAAAATTCAGAATACCCCTTATACAACCCACAGACCCAAAAATGTTAAATAAGAAAGGGGGGCAAGTGAGGAGGCTTGAATTCCACTAAGAAGAGGGAGCAAAATAGTCATTGGAGGCAGAGGGAGAGAAGGATCTGGCTATGTGAGGAAAGAGCTAGGAGAATATGGGGCAGGATCAGGCATGGGGACAGACAGGAGAGAGTCCCTAAGGTCAGGTGAATGAATGGAAATATGCAGCTACCAAGAATCAGGGATGGAGGAATTCTCTAAGAGATCCCAGAGACCCAGGATGAAGAGTCAATGCAGGTAACCTTAGCAAAAACGCCCAACCGTTGGTATATGGAACCTGAAGAGACCATCTCCAGTACCATACAGGACCCCTATTAGAGGGATAGGGAAACCAACCCACCTTCAAAACTTTTGACTAAAAATTGGTCCTGTCTCAAAGAAATGCAGGGACAAAGATGGAAGAGAGATGAAAGGAATGGCCAATAGTGACTGTCCCATTTAGAAATCCAACCCATGGGGGTCTACCCATGGGAAGACACCGATGTCTCACTTTTTAATGATGCTATGTTGTGATTGCAGACAGGAGACTAGCATAGCACCCCTCTGAGAATCTCTATCCAGCAGCTGTCTGAGACAGATGCAGGTAGCCACAGACAAACATTAGAAGAGGAGTGTTCCTCTTTCTCCACACCCTCTCCAACACCTGCTGTCTCCTGAATTTTTAATCTTAGCCATTCTGACTGGTGTAAGATGAAATCTTAGGGTTGTTTTGATTTGCATTTCCCTAATGACTAATGAAGTTGAGCATTTTTTAAGATGCTTCTCTGCCATCCGAAGTTCTTCAGGTGAGAATTCTTTGTTTAACTCTGTACCCCATTTTTTAATAGGGTTGTTCGGTTTTCTGGAGTCTAACTTCTTGAGTTCTTTATATATATTGGATATTAGCCCTCTATCTGATGTAGGATTGGTGAAGATATTTTCCCAATTTGTTGGTTGCCGATCTGTCCTCTTGATGGTGTCCTTTGCCTTACAGAAACTCTGTAACCTTATGAGGTCCCATTTGTCAATTCTTGCTCTTAGAGCATACGCTATTGGTGTTCTGTTCAGAAACTTTCTCCCTGTACCGATGTCCTCAAGGGTCTTCCCCAGTTTCTTTTCTATTAGCTTCAGAGTGTCTGGCTTTATGTGGAGGTCCTTGATCCATTTGGATTTGAGCTTAGTACAAGGAGACAAGGATGGATCAATTCGCATTCTTCTGCATGCTGACCTCCAGTTGAACCAGCACCATTTGTTGAAAAGGATATCTTTTTTCCATTGGATGTTTTCAGCCTCTTTGTCGAGGATCAAGTGGCCATAGGTGTGTGGGTTCATTTCTGGATCTTCAATCCTGTTCCATTGATCCTCCTGCCTGTCACTGTACCAATACCATGCAGTTTTTAACACTATTGCTCTGTAGTATTGCTTAAGGTCAGGGATACTGATTCCCCCAGATTTTCTTTTGTTGCTGAGAATAGTTTTAGCTATCCTGGGTTTTTTGTTGTTCCAGATGAATTTGATAATTGCTCTTTCTAACTCTGTGAAGAATTGAGTTGGGATTTTGATGGGTATTGCATTGAATCTGTATATTGCTTTTGGCAAAATGGCCATTTTAAATATATTGATTCTACTGATCCATGAGCATGGGAGGTTTTCCCATTTTTTGAGGTCTTCTTCCATTTCCTTCTTCAGAGTCTTGAAGTTCTTGTCATACAGATCTTTCACATGTTTGGTAAGAGTCACCCCAAGATACTTTATACTGTTTGTGGCTATTGTGAAGGGGGTCATTTCCCTAATTTCTTTCTCAGCCTGCTTATCCTTTGAGTATAGGAAGGCCACTGATTTGCTTGAGTTGATTTTATAACCTGCCACTTTGCTGAAGTTGTTTATCAGCTGTAGGAGCTCTCTAGTGGAGTTTTTTGGGTCACTTAGGTAGACGATCATGTCGTCTGCAAATAATGATAGTTTGACTTCTTCCTTTCCAATTTGTATCCCTTTGACCTCCTTATGTTGTCGAATTGCCCGAGCTAGTACCTCAAGTACAATATTGAAAAGATAAGGAGAAAGGGGGCAGCCTTGTCTGGTCCCTGATTTCAGTGGGATTGCTTCAAGTTTCTCTCCATTTAGTTTGATGCTGGGTACCGGTTTGCTGTATATTGCTTTTACTATGTTTAGGTATGGGCCTTGAATTCCTGTTCTCTCCAAGACTTTAAGCATGAAAGGATGCTGAATTTTGTCAAATGCTTTTTCAGCATCCAATGAAATGACCATGTGGTTTTGTTCTTTGAGTTTGTTTATGTAGTGGATTGTATTGATGGATTTCCGTATATTGAACCAACCCTGCATTCCCGGGATAAAGCCTACTTGATCATGGTGGATGATCGTTTTGATGTGTTCTTGGATTCGGTTGGCAAGAATTTTATTGAGTATTTTTGCATCGATGTTCATAAGGGAAATTGGTCTGAAGTTCTCTTTCTTTGTTGGATCTTTGTGTGGCTTTGGTATCAGCGTAATTGTGGCTTCGTAGAAGGAATTGGGTAGTGTTCCTTCTGTTTCTATTTTGTGAAATAGTTTGAAGAGTATTGGTGTTAACTCTTCTTTGAAGGTCTGGTAGAATTCTGCACTGAAACCATCTGGTCCTGTGATTTTTTTTGGTTGGAAAACTTTCTATGACTCCTTCTATTTCTTTAGGCTTTATGGGACTGTTTAGTTGGTCTAGTTGGTCCTGATTTAATTTTGGTATTTGGTATCTGTCAAGGAAATTGTCCATTTCCTCCAGATTCTCCAGTTGTGTTGAGTACAGGCTCTTGTAGTAGGATCTGATGATTTTTTGGATTTCCTCAGTTTCCGTTGTTATAGCTCCCTTTTCATTTCTAAGTTTGTTAATTTGGATACTTTCTCTGTGCCCTTTGGTCATTCTGGCTAAGGGTTTATCTATCTTGTTGATTTTCTCAAAGAACCAGCTCCTAGTATTGTTGATTTTTTGTATGGTTCTCTTTGTTTCTACTTGATTGATTTCGGCCCTGAGTTTGATGATTTCCTGCCTTCTACTCCTCCTGGGTGAAATAGCTTCTTTTTGTTCTAGGGCTTTCAGGTGTGTCATTAAGCTGGTAATGTATGCTCTCTCCGTTTTCTTTTTGGAGGCACTCAGGGCTATGAGTTTTCCTCTTAGCACTGCTTTCATTGTGTCCCATAAATTTGGGTATGTTGTGTTTTCATTTTCATTGTGTTCTAAAAAGTCTTTAATTTCTTTCTTTATTTCTTCCTTGACCAAGGTATCATTGAGTAGAGTATTGTTCAATTTCCACGTGTATGTGGGTTTTCTGTTGTTTCTGTTGCTATTGAAGACCACTTTTACTCCATAGTGATCAGATAGGAGGCATGGGATTAGTTCGATCTTCTTATATTTGTTGAGGTCTGTCTTGTGACCAATTATATGGTCGATTTTGGAGAAGGTACCATGAGGTGCTGAAAAAAAGGTATATTCTTTTGTTTTAGGATAGAATGTTCTATATATATCTGTTAAATTTAATTGGTCCAAAGCTTCAATTAGTTTCATTGTGTCCTTGTTTAGTTTCTGTTTTCCTGATCGGTCCATTGAGGAAAGTGCAGTGTTGAAGTCACCCACAATTATTGTGTTAGGTGCAATGTGTGCTTTGAGTTTCAATAAAGTTTCTTTTATGAAAGAGGGTGCCCTTGCATTTGGAGCATAGATGTTCAGGATTGAGAGTTCTTCTTGTTGTATTTTTCCTTTGACCAGCAAGAAGTGTCCCTCAGGGTCTCTTTTGATGACTTTGGGTTGAAAGTCAATTTTATCTGATATTAAAATGGCTACTCCAGCTTGTTTCCTGAGACCATTTGCTTGTAAAATTGTCTTCCAGCCTTTTACTCTAAGGTAGTGTTTGTCTTTGATCCTGAGGTGTGTTTCCTGTAAGCAGCAAAATGTAGGGTCCTGTTTACGTATCCAGTCAGTTAGTCTGTGTCTTTTTATTGGGGCATTAAGTCCATTGATGTTAAGAGATATTAAGGAATAGTGATTGTTACTTTCTATCATTTTTGACGTTATTTTTTAAGTTTGATTGCTTAACTTCTTTTGGGTTTGAGGAAAGGTTACTATCTTGCTTTTTCCAGGGTGAAGTTTCCCTCCTTGTATTGGTGTTGTCCTCCTATTAAAGACCTGTTTGATAAGCAATTCTTTTCTGATCAGAGTTTGTGAATGAATGACAACTTCCAAATGAGGCTGCCTGGGTGTTCACTAACTAGAAATTTTGAAAAGCGAACACAAGAAAACAGCTAGTCTTCAAATACTTAAAAAAAAAAAGGCCTATGTATAAAATTCTTATCACCTAAATACATTGCAGTATCTAATATACCTCCTTTGCCTCATCAGTAAATCTCAGTATCCATCTAAGCCTGAAACACGAAGTTCAAGGGCCAGCAACATGCTATATGCATCACAAAAGTTTTAAGTGACAGTCTCCATTCACCTTGGAGTTAAAATGCCTCTAGGAGAGATGTATCATCTCATGTGGAAAAGTTCCGTGAGCTTGTGTCCAAAGTAACTCTATTTAGGTACTAAAGAAAGATGAAAAGGAGTACTAAGGATTTCAAGGCAAAAATGCAGAAATAAATTTGCTTATACTAATGAAAAGCACTTCAAATATGAAAGCAATTAGTACACTGGACAACAGAGTAGCTAAGAAATACAACTTCATTTAATTCTCACAGAGCACAATTTTTTGAAGTCATATATTTAGAACAAAGGATGAATAAAATTTACCTACAAAGAGACAATTTTAGACACTGGGCAAATATTAGAGATCCAGGTTTTTTGATGACTTATGCAGGGCACACTTATAGGGGAGGTTCTAGGCTGAGGCAAGCAACTGTTCATTCTTGGATGCATCCCACTATCGAATAGGTGCTATATCTTTTAAACATCACTCATACATAAAAAGGAGTATACAAAGGGAAACAATGTCTTGAAATTTAACATATATAATAGAAATGCATTTGCATAAGTATGAAATTATCAGAATTTAAGAAATAGAAAAGAACTCAGCTTAATGGAGTAAGTGAACACTTGCCTGGAGGGCAGAATCTGAAGAAGACAGCAGTGTTAGATGACTATGGATTTATCTAGTTGATAAATCCGGAAGTGAACTTCAGTTGGGGAAACCACAGGGAAAATGCTGAGGTCCATACATGAGTCTGACAAGGATTTTGAATGGGAGTCAGGAGAAGTGAACTTGTAAAGTTCTTCAGACAGTCATAGATGCTGTGTGGCTAAAGTATGTGTTTGATTAAAGCCACATTGAATTGGTTTAAATAGGAGATTTTCAAATGATAAGATCAGTATTTAAAAGGATTGTTCTATTATATGAATGCATTGGATTGGGCAACAGAGGAAGGAGAAAGATGTTAGAGGTACAATAAACAAGCATCCAGAGCATTGGAAACTCAACTAAGGATACAGGAGGAATATATAGAAGCTTCTGGCTATTATAAATTTGAAATGTAAATAAAAATATATTGAATAAAAAAAGGAATATATAGAAGCAAGTAACATGTCACAACAGTTTAAATTGTCTGAGAAGTATCAAGTTACTGAGAGAAGAGAGCAAAACACGTATTTTCAGTGTAGGAGACTATCTTAGTAGCTGAGTATGTGTTATAGAGAAAAACAGTGCATGAGTACAATAGCTTCTCTTTGGTTGTCTTTTTCTGAAGCTGATTGATAAAATGCATGTCATTTGTGCATTTATTCATGTGTAATAAGAAATTTCTACTTACTGGTATTCTAAAGAACTAAAAGTTATCATGGGTCATTTTCCTATTGGATATTTATATAAAATAATGTGTTTTCCTATGCAAATGGAGAAGTAATATTAATATCTTTATTTTAATACTAGATATAGATTACATATCTTATTCAGGACGATGTATTAATTCAGAGAGCTCAGAGCCAAATCAAGTTGCATCTTTACAAAACTTAAATCACTGATATCATCATTTTTTCTTTTGGTATATATGTATTTTTTTTTTAACCAGGTATAGAAAAGTCTCAATCTCCTTTAAACTAACTTTTTTCTTTTTTGATGTTATTTTATTTTTTATTAATTGGTTATTTTATTTATTTACATTTTAAATTATGTCCCTTTTCCTGGTTTTCTCTCTGTAACCCCCATCCCATCCCTTCTCTCCTTTGACTCTAAGAGTGTGCTCCCCGACCCACTCCCCACTTCCTATGTTTAGTGGCTGTTTATAGGATGAATCCCCAGATAGGGCAGTCACTGGGTGGCCTTTACTTCAGATTCTGCTCCACACATTGTCTCCCTTATTGCTCCTGTGAGTATTATGTTCCCTTGCTCAGAGGAACAATAGCACCCTCACGTAAGACCTCCTTATTCTTGAGCTTCTTGTGCTTTTGACCCTCTGGACTTCTCTCCTGCCTCATGCCACACCTGATCCTTCCTCACTTCATTTCTCCTTTTCCCCTCCTGTCTCTAGCTCCCCTGATTACTTTGCCCCCCCCCTTCTAAGTAGGACTGAAGCATCCACACTTTGTTCTTCCTTCTTGTTAATCTTCATATGGTCTGTTAGTTTCATCATAGGTATTCTGAGCTTTTGGGCTACTATCCACTTATTAGTGAGTCTCAGTTACCTCACTCATGGTGAAATTTTCTAGGTCCATCAATTTGCCTACAAAATTCATGAACTCATCATTTATAATAGCTGAGTAGTACTCCATTGGGTAAATGTACCACATTTTCTGTATCCATTAATTTGTTGAGGAACATCTGGGTTGTTTCTAGCTTCTGGCTCTTATAAATAAGACTTCTGTGGACATAGTAAAGCAGGAGTCCTGGTTATATGTTGGAGCATTTTGAGGCATATGCCCAATGGTGGTATAGCTGGGTGTTCAGGTAGAATTATTTCCAATTTTCTGAGGAAATGCCAAACTGATTTCCATAGTGGTTATACCAGCTTGCAATCCCACCAGCAATGGAGAAGTGTTCCTTTGTCCACATCTTCTGTCACCTAATTTTTTTTTATTTTGGCCTTTCTGAATGGTGTGAGATGGAAATGAGGAAGAAAAAGAGCATAAAAAAAGGGGGAGAGTCTTGAAGTTCTTGTCATACAGATCTTTCACATGTTTGGTAAGAGTCAACCCAAGGTACTTTATACTGTTTGTGGCTATTGTGAAGGGTGTCATTTGCCTAATTTCTTTCTCAGCCTGCTTATCCTTTGAGTATATGAAGGCTACTGATTTGCTTGAGTTGATTTTATAATCTGCCACTTTGCTGAAGCTGTTTATCAGCTGTAGGAGTTCTCTAGTGGATATTTTGGGTTACTTAGGTAGACTATCATATCATCTGCAAATGATAGTTTGACTTCTTCCTTTTCAATTTGTATCCCGTTGACCTCTTTATGTTGTCTAATTGCCCGAGCTAGTACCTCAAGTACAATATTGAAAAGATAAGGAGAAAGGGGGCAGCCCTGTCTAGTCCCTGATTTTGGTGGAACTGCTTCAAGTTTCTCTCCATTTAGTTTGATGCTGGCTACCAGTTTGCTGTATAGAAAATTTTCCCATGCTCATGGATCAGCAGGATTAATATAGTTAAAATGATCATTTTTGCCAAAAGCAATATACAGATTCAACGCAATACCCATCAAAATCCCAACTCAGTTCTTCATAGAGTTAGAAAGAGCAATTCTCAAATTCATCTGGAATAACAAAAAACCCAGGATACCTAAAACTATTCTCAAAAACAAAAGAAATTCTGAGGGAATCAGTATTCCTGACCTCAAGCAATACTACAGAGAAATAGTGTTAAAAACTGCATGGTATTGGTACAGTGACAGGCAGGTGGATCAATGGAACAGGATTGAAGATCCAGAAATGAATCCACATACCTATGGCCACTTGATCCTCGATAAAGAAGCTGAAAACATCCAATGGAAAAAAAATAGCCTTTTCAACAAATGGTGCTGGTTCAACTGGAGGTCATCATGCAGAAGAATGTGAATTGATCCATCCTTATCTCCTTGTACTAAGCTCAACTCCAAATGGATGAAGGACCTCCACATAAAGCCAGACACTCTGAAGCTAATAGAAAAGAAACTGGGAAAGACCCTTGAGGACATTGGTACAGGGAGAAAGTTTCTGAACAGAACACCAGTAGCTTATGCTCTAAGATCAAGAATTGACAAATGGGACCTCATAAAATTACAAACTTTCTGTAAGGCAAAGCACACCATCAAAAGGACAAATCAGCAACCAACAAATTGGGAAAAGATTTTCACCAACTCTACATCAGATGGAGGGCTAATATCCAATATATACAAAGAACTCAAGAGGTTAGACCCCAGAAAACCAAATAACCCTATTAAAAATGGGTTACAGAGCTAAACAAAGAATTTTCCACTGAAGAACTTCAGAAGGCTGAGAAGCATCTTAAAAAATGCTCACCTTCATTAGTCATTAGGGAAATCAAATCAAAAGAACCCTAAAATTTCACCTTACAACAGTCAGAATGGCTAAGATTAAAAATTCAGGAGACAGCAAGTGTTGGCAAGAATGTGGAGAAAGAGGAACACTCCTCCACTGCTGGTGGGGTTGCAAATTGGTACAACCACTCTGGAAATCAGTCTGGTGGTTCCTCAGAGAACTGGGCATGCCACTTCTGGAGGATCCTGCTATATCACTCTTGGGCATATACGCAGAGGATTCCCCAGCATGTAATAAGGATACGTGTTCCACTATGTTCATAGCAGCCCTATTTATAATAGCCAGAAGCTGGAAAGAACCCAGGCATCCCTCAACAGAAGAATGGATGCAAAAAATGTGGTATATATATACACAATGGAGTACTATTCAGCCATTAGAAATAATGAATTCATGAAATTCTTAGACAAATGGATGGAGCTGGAGAACATCATACTGAGTGAGGTAACCCAGTTTCAATAGATCAATCATGGTATGCACTCACTAATAAGTGGATATTGGCCTAGAAAATTGGAATACCCAAGACATAATCCATACATCAAACTAGGTACAAGAAGAATGGAGGAGTGGTCCCTGGTTCTGGAAAGACTTAGTGTAGCAGTATAGGGCAAAACCAGAACAGGGAAGTGGGAAGGGGTGGATGGGAGAACAGGGAGAGGGAAGAGGGCTTATGTGACTTTCGGGGAGTGGGGGACCAGAAAAGGGGAAATCATTTGAAATGTAAATAAAAAATATATCGAATGAAAAAGGGGGGGGGGAATAAAACAATATGTTGCACTTGGGAAGCCTAGGCAGGCAGATTTCTGAGTTCAAGGCCAGCCTGGTCTACATAGTAAGTTCCAGGATAGCCAGGGCTATATATAGAAAACCCTGTCTCAAAAAACAAAAATAAAAACAAAACAAACAAAAAACCCAAAAATCCCCCCACAAGAAAACTACAGTAAGCTAGATGCCTGCTTTTCATCTGTTCTGTTATTTATCTGTTGAAATGACAAGTATAAAAAAGGAAATAAAAGTTGCAGGTAGCCTTGTTTCTTAAAGAGGAGGTCTTATGTGCCCTGATATACTGTTTTAGTTTTACTTCCCTTTCAGCTCGCAGGGATCCTAACTTTACCCACTCTGATTCTTATTCTATTGCCCTTTAAAACACATTGGGTATAAGAAGTCATGTTGTGCTGGTACTTTTATCACAAATCATAAATATAATTTCTTCCTTACCTACATAGCGCTGACTCCTCAGGTCCCTTTTAGGGATTTCGTGCACATGAGGCAGAGCTGTTTCCAGTGATCTGAAGCCTTACTCTGGCTTACATCCCAGCTTTAATCATTCAGTGTTTAAGATCTGATAAAAACAGTGTTTCTTCCTTTATTGGTTTCTTGGTTGTCTGAATAAATGCACTATCCTTTTTTTAATAGCATGGAGATAAAATATTTTTCATAATGTTTTAATATGATGTCTGATAGTTGCAGCATCATGTTTTTCTCTATTATCTCAAGTTATTTTGTTCCCTCTGTCCCTTAGATGTTCCTATTGTATGTCATGTTTTGTATTACTTGTTATTGAATACAAGGCATTGTGCATGGGATTTTGTAAAGCTAGTTCAGGGTTCCTGATACTACCCTCCTGGTAGAATTTATTTAATTATGTTGGGAGTTAAGTAAAGAGTAGATTGTCTTATGTAAAACAGATTAAATTGATTTAGACTGGACAGTTTATATGCTTCCTTACTACAAGGTCATTGGAGATCATAAATAATGCCTTAAATATTAAATTAGTGAAACTTAAATTTGTCAAGTTATATGTTATTTTTTGTATCTTGTTCCTCTAACTATTGCAAGACTGTTGGAGGTCTCCTTATCTCTTCACTTCCTGAATGCCCACAGTCCACAAATACCTTATGGGAGAAAATAGTACCACTGGCTTCTCCACATGGTGATGGTTCTCTTTCCAAGATCTTGTCACTAAGGCCTTTCTGGTCTCAGAATTGTTGTCACTAGAGTGTGTGTGACACAGTTCACTGCATAAGAGTTAGAACTGCAGTGTTCTGTATATTTGTGTGTGTGTACCAGTGTCATTCCATGGCTCATCCTTTAATTAATGACCATAGTTATATTATTTGATAAAACATCACTTAGTGGTCACAAATTCTTCACTTAACATGTGTTTATGTATGAACTCTTGTGTTTCTTTCTTTGCATCTTTAATCAAAAGCAATCTGTTGTCACATTATATGGTTTCCATTCAAATTTGGCATATATTTTAAATGAAATGGAAAAACAATAAAAATAAACAATTAAAATAAATAACACATAAATAAAAGTAATAAAAATAAAAAGAAAATGTTTGTCAATTATTTTAATAGTCACATTTCTTTGCCCACAGTATTTTGGTTTTATTTGCAAATATACATCTCTCCTCAGGGAATCTAATCCCCTATATGAGAGTTTATTCTAGTGCTACTGGACACTATGGCACAGATACTTCATTTTTGCTGTTTGATACAGCAAGGAAGCATATAGTTTTCCGTTCCAAGGATGAAGCTGGGTTGAAGACCATGTGCCAGGATGTACAAAAACATGTTGAAGTTATCCCTACTATGGCCTTTTGGTAATTCCTATTTCTATTTTATATTTTGCTAATAATTTTGTAAGTGAACATAAAACATAATGAGCATCATTATTTGTGTGCTTGTGTGATTATATTTTGTTCTATTTTTATGCACTCCTTGGCATCTTCTTATCCTCCCAGATGCCATCCTCTTCCTCTCCCACAAACAGCTCCACTTAGGCTTTCATGTCTCATGTACTACATCATGCGCTTGTTTACCCCACTCTCCTAGGTGTTTTCTTTTTCTTTTTCTTTTTTTTTTTGTTCTAGTAACTATTAAGAATTTCTTTTTTAAAAAAATTTTATTCGATATATTTTTATTTACATTTCAAATGATTTCCCCTTTTCTAGTCCCTCACTCCCCAAAAGTCACATAAGCCCCCTTCCCTCCCTCTGTTCTCCCACCCATGTCTTCCCATTTCCCTGTTCTGGTTTTGTCTTATACTGCTACACTGAGTCTTTCCAGAACTAGGGGCCACTCCTCCGTTCTTCTTGCACTTCATTTGATGTGTGGATTATGTTTTGGGTATTCCAGTTTTCTAGGTTAATATCCACTTATTAGTGAGTGCATACCATGATTCACCTTTTGAGTCTGGGTTACCTCACTTAGTATGATGTTCTCTAGCTCCATCCATTTGCCTAAGAATTTCACGAATTCATTGTTTCTAATGGCTGAATAGTACTCCATTGTGTATATATACCACATTTTTTGCATCCATTCTTCTGTTGAGGGATACCTGTGTTCTTTCCAGCTTCTGGCTATTATAAATAGGGCTGCTATGAACATAGTGGAGCATGTGTCCTTATTACATGCTGGGGAATCCTCTGGGTATATGCCCAGGAGTGGTATAGCAGGATCTTTTGGAACTAGTCTCATTGCTGTCTTCTCTTTTCATCAGTCAAAACATTTTTTCTTCCCAAAAAATTTTAGAACCAAAATATTATAACTTGTCAAAAATCTGGTTTATTTAGGCAATCTATTATAATTGTTTAAAAATACTCTATTCTGAAACAATGTAATTTTAGTTGCCAAATGACACATTTTTTAAATATGCTTCTAGGAGCTAGAGAGATGGATTAGTGGTTAATATCACTTGCTGCTCTTGTAAAGCACTGAAGTTGTTTCCAACACCCAAATCAGGTGTCTCAGAAGCAGCTGTAAGTTCAGCTACACAGGGATCTAATGATGTTGTCTGTCCTTCATGGAAACCTGAACATGTGCATGCACACACACAGTTGCACAGATACACATGCATACACATGGATACACAGACACACATGCATACATGGACAGGCACATAAAAGTGCACACACATTCTCTTTCACATGCATGCAGCCATATTAAAAAATAAATAAGTCTAGATAAATGACATTTATCAAAGGATAGCATAATTTCAGAGAAGAAGAGAAATTTTAAGTGCAAAGTGGAATGAAATTTTAAATCATGACTACAGACATGAAGCTAGACCCTATTTTAAGGACAAGATTATTATCATTCCAGAAGTCCATCTCTCATATCATTATTCTTTTTAACATATTCTCTTTTGCTTTTATTGATGTTGTTGTTTTGTTTTTTTCTCAAGACATGGTCTCACTTTATAGCTAAGGCCAGCCTCAAACTCATCCTGAAATCAAATGTAATTAGAAATAAGAACATTATGTAATGTGTATAAATGTCAAAATATTTTGTGGTAGTCTTTTTGTATGCAAATGTTTATGCATTTGTATCACTTAAGACCTAAGTCAAAATGGCCATTATTAAGAGTACAAATGACAACAAACACTGTCATAAGTGAAACTGGCCGGACATACAATTTCTTTTTTAAGTCTTTGTGTGGTTTAGTATCAAAGTCACTGTTCTTCATAGAATGAATTAGATTATGTCCCTTCTATTTGTTTTTCATAGAATAGTTTGGGGAGTATTAGTATTAGCTCTTCTGTGAAGGTCTGGTAGAATTCTTCACTAAAACCATTTGGCCCTGGGAATTTTTGGGGGGGTGGAAACTTGGGAGGATTTTAATGACTGCTTCTATTTCTTTAGGGGTCATAGGACAGTTTAGATAGTTTACCAGATCTTGACTTAACTTTGGTATGTGTTATCGGTCTAGAAAATCATCCATTTCATCTAGATTTTCCAGTTATGCCAAATATAGTCTTCTGTAGTAAGATATGATGTTTTTTTTTTCAATTTTCTCAATTTCTGTTGTTTGTCTCTCTTTTCATTTCTGATATTCTTCATTTGGATACTGTTTCTGTACCTTTTAGTTAGTTTGGCTAAGGATTTCTTTATCTTGTTGGTTTTTTGAAAGAACCAGCTCTTGGTTTTGTTGAATCTTTGTTTTGTTCTCATGGTTTCTAATTGGTTAATTTCTGCCCTGATTTTGACTATTTCCTGACTTCTACTTCTCTTGTATGTGTTTGCTTCTTTCGTTCTAGAGTTTTCAGGTGTTCTGTTAAGTTTATAATATAAGATCTCTCTAAAAGACTCTGTAAGGCAAAGGATGGCATCAATGGGACAAAACAGCAACCTAAGGATTGAGAAAATATCTTCACCTACCCTACATCCAATAGAAGGCTATTATCCCCATTATACAAAGAACTCAAAAAGCTTGATTCCAAAAATCCAAATTACCCAATTAAAAAATGTGGTACCAAGATAAAAAGAGAATTCTCAACATAGGAATGTCTAAGAAGAACTTAATGAAATGTTCAACATCCTTAATTATCACATAAATGCAAATCAAAATTATCTTGCAATTCTATTTTACATCAATAAGAATGGCTAAGATTAAAAACTCAAGTGACAGCAATGATGTAGAGAAAAAGAAGCACTCCTCCATTGCTTGTGAGATTGAAAATTGGAACAACCATTCTGGAAATCCATCAAATGGTTTCTTAGAAAATTGGTAATTGTTCTACCTCAAGACCAGCTATACTGCTCCTGAGCATATGCCGAAAAGATGTTTCACCATACCAAAATAACATGTGCTCCACTACATTCATAGCAGCCTTATTCACAATAGCCAGAAACTGGAAGCAAACCAGATGTCCCTCAACTGAAGAATGGATACAGAAAATGTGGTTCATTGACACAGTGGAATACTATTCACATGCTAAAAATGAGAGCATCAAGAATTTTGCAGGCAAATGGATGGAATAGACATGAAGTAATCCTGACCCAAAAGGACATGCATGGTATGTATTCACAGATAAATGAATATTAGCCAAAAAGTACAGAATATCCATGACACAACCCACAGACCATAAGAAGTTTAACAAGAAGGAAGGCCCAAGTGTGAATGTTTCAATCACATTTAAAAGGAGGAATAAAATAATCACAGGAGGCCTGGGTGGACAGAGGAGAGGGAGGGGAAATGGAGGGCATGATCAGGTAACAGGGAAAGAGTCTAGAAGCACAGAGGGCCTGGAGAATAAATAGAAATATGTAGCTGCTGGGATTGGGTATGAGAGGAAAGCCTAGAAAGTCCCAGAAACCTGGGATATGACAGGCTCTCTGGACTTAATAGGGATAACCTTAGTCTAAATGCCCCACAGTGAGGAGATGGAACCTTTAGAGACTACCTCTAGTAGCTAGACAGGACCCCTAGTAGAAGGATTGAGTCACCAACCTCCTTTCAAATTTTTGACCCACAACTGTTCCTGTCTAAAAGAAATGCAAGGACAAATTTGGAACAGAGACTGAAGAAACTGAAGCCCTCAAATGAATAACCCAACTTGGGATCTATCCCATGGGCAGAAACTAAACCCTGACACTATTACAGATGTTATGCTAGGCTTATAGACAGGAGCCTAGCATTGCTATTCTATGTGCTGAGCTACCTGAGACAGACGCAGATACTTATACCCATCGTTGGACTGAGATCAGGGACCCCTATGGAAGAGTTAGGGGAAGGATTGAAGGAGCTGAAGAGTATGTCAACCCCATAGGAAAACCAACAATATCATCTAAGTGGGACCTCTGGAAGCTATCAGAGCCTAAGCCACCAATCAAAGAGAATACATGGGCTGACACAAGGCCCCTGGCATATATGTAGCAGAGGACTGTTTTGTCAGGCCTCAGTGGGGGAAAATGTGCCTAATACTGTAGAGATTTAATGCCCTAGGGTCAGGGGATGTCCAGGGCAGGGGGAAGCACCCTCTTGGAGGTGAAGGTATAGGGAATGGGGTAGAGAACTCTGGAGGGAGAACATTGAGAGGAGAAACATTTAGGATATAAGCAAATAAAATAATTAATTTAAACAATGACCTAAAAACAGAACAGAAACATTATCAAAAGAATAAATGCACAAGATAAAACCTACATCTGGCATCATTATTAGATGAAGAAACTATGGCTAGACAGGTCGTAGGCCCCAAGGGATCAATTATTACTTCTACAATGCTGCTAAATGATATTAATAAGATAATTGTTTTTAATTGGATATATTCTTTATTTACATATCAAATATTATCCACTTTCCCACTTCCCACCCTCCCAGATAATCCCTATCCTATCCTCCCTCCCCCTACTTCTCTGAGGGTGTTCCTCCACCGACCCATATCCCACCTCCCAAGCCTCAATTCCCCTACACTGGGACATCAATAAAACCTTCAAAGGACCAAGGATTTCTACTCCCATTGATGCCTTACAAGGCATATGCATCTGGAGCCATGTGTATCCCTTGGATGATGGCTTAGTCCCTGGGAGCTCTGAGGAATCTGGTTGGTTGATATAGTTGTTCTTCCTATGAGGTTGCAAATCCCTTCTCTTCAAACTATTCCACAAAATAGAAACAGAAGGAACACTACCCAATTCCTTCTACGAAGCCACAAGTACGCTGATACCAAAGCCACACAAAGATCCAACAAAGAAAGAGAACTTCAGACCAATTTCCCTTATGAACATCGATGCAAAAATACTCAATAAAATTCTTGCCAACCGAATCCAAGAACACATCAAAACGATCATCCACCATGATCAAGTAGGCTTTATCCCGGGAATGCAGGGTTGGTTCAATATACGGAAATCCATCAATGCAATCCACTACATAAACAAACTCAAAGAACAAAACCACATGGTCATCTCATTGGATGCTGAAAAAGCATTTGACAAAATTCAGCATCCTTTCATGCTTAAAGTCTTGGAGAGAACAGGAATTCAAGGCCCATACCTAAACATAGTGAAAGCAATATACAGCAAACCGGTAGCCAGCATCAAACTAAATGGAGAGAAACTTGAAACAATCCCACTGAAATCAGGGACCAGACAAGGCTGCCCCCTTTCTCCTTATCTTTTCAATATTGTACTTGAGGTACTAGCTCGGGCAATTCGACAACATAAGGAGGTCAAAGGGATACAAATTGGAAAGGAAGAAGTCAAACTATCATTATTTGCAGACGACATGATAGTCTACCTAAGTGACCCAAAAAACTCCACTAGAGAGCTCCTACAGCTGATAAACAACTTCAGCAAAGTGGCAGGTTATAAAATCAACACAAGCAAATCAGTGGCCTTCCTATACTCAAATGATAAGCAGGCTGAGAAAGAAATTAGGGAAATGACCCCCTTCACAATAGCCACAAACAGTATAAAGTATCTTGGGGTGACTCTTACCAAACATGTGAAAGATCTGTATGACAAGAACTTCAAGACTCTGAAGAAGGAAATGGAAGAAGACCTCAAAAAATGGGAAAACCTCCCATGCTCATGGATCAGTAGAATCAATATAGTTAAAATGGCCATTTTGCCAAAAGCAATATGCAGATTCAATGCAATACCCATCAAAATCCCAACTCAATTCTTCACAGAGTTAGAAAGAGCAATTATCAAATTCATCTGGAACAACAAAAAACCCAGGATAGCTAAAACTATTCTCAGCAACCAAAGAAAATCTGGGGGAATCAGTATCCCTGACCTCAAGCAATACTACAGAGCAATAGTGTTAAAAACTGCATGGTATTGGTACAGTGACAGGCAGGAGGATCAATGGAACAGGATTGAAGATCCAGAAATGAACCCACACACCTATGGCCACTTGATCCTCGACAAAGAGGCTGAGAACATCCAATGGAAAAAAGATAGCCTTTTCAACAAATGGTGCTGGTTCAACTGGAGGTCAGCATGCAGAAGAATGCGAATTGATCCATCCTTGTCTCCTTGTACTAAGCTCAAATCCAAATGGATCAAGGACCTCCACATAAAGCCAGACACTCTGAAGCTAATAGAATAGAAACTGGGGAAGACCCTTGAGGACATCGGTACAGGCAGAAAGTTTCTGAACAGAACACCAATAGCGTATGCTCTAAGAGCAAGAATTGACAAATGGGACCTCATAAAATTACAAAGTTTCTGTAAGGCAAAGGACACCATCAAGAGGACAAATCGGTAACCAACAAATTGGGAAAAGATCTTCACCAATCCTACATCAGATAGAGGGCTAATATCCAATATATATAAAGAACTCAAGAAGTTAGACTCCAGAAAACCAAACAACCCTATTAAAAAATGGGGTACAGAGTTAAACAAAGAATTCTCACCTGAAGAACTTCGGATGGGGGAGAAGCATCTTAAAAAATGCTCAACTTCATTAGTCATTAGGGAAATGCAAATCAAAACAACCCTTAGATTTCATCTTACACCAGTCAGAATGGCTAAGATTAAAAATTCAGGAGACAGCAGGTGTTGGAGAGGGTGTGGAGAAAGAGGAACACTCCTCCACTGCTAGTGGGGTTGCAAATTGGTACAACCACTCTGGCGGTTCCTCTGAAAACTGGGTACCTCACTTCCAGAAGATCCTGCTATACCACTCCTGGGCATATACCCAGAGGATTCCCCACCATGTAATAAGGATACATGCTCTACTATGTTCATAGCAGCCCTATTTATAATTGCCAGATGCTGGAAAGAACCCAGGTATCCCTCAACAGAAGAGTGGATGCAAAAAATGTGGTATATCTATACAATGGAGTACTATTCAGCCACTAGAAACAATGATTCATGAAATTCTTAGGCAAATGGATGGAGCTAGAGAACATCATACTAAGTGAGGTAACCCAGACTCAAAAGGTGAATCATGGTATGCACTCACTAATAAGTGGATATTAACCTAGAAAACTGGAATACCCAAAACATAATCCACACATCAAATGAGGTACAAGAAGAAAGGAAGAGTGGCCCCTGGTTCTGTAAAGACTCAGTGAAGCAGTATTCGGCAAAACCAGAATGGGGAAGTGGGAAGGGGTGGGTGGGAGGACAGGGGAAGAGAAGGGGGCTTATGGGACTTTCGGGGAGTGGGGGGCTAGAAAAGGGGAAATCATTTGAAATGTAAATAAATTATATAGAATAAAAAAAATTTAAAAAAAAAGACAAGGGAGGAGAATTGGCATTGGAAAATAAATTTTTGATTATTTTTTTATTTAAAAAAAAAGGGGGGGAAGAAAAAAAAGAAAAAAACCCAACGAATTCATGAAATTCTTAGGCAAATTGTTGGAAATGGAAAATATCATCCTAAGTGAGTTAACCCAATCACAAAAGAATATACATGGAATGCAATCACTGATAAGTGGATATTAATTAGCCTAGAAGCTCTGAATTCTCAAGACACAATTAGCATATCAAATGATACCCAAGAAGAGGGAAAGAGAGGATTGTAGGAGAGTACCAGGACAGGGAAATGGGAGGGCAGCAATTGGGAAATGGGTAGAGGGAAGAGGGCTTATAAGACCGATGGGGACGGGGGAACCAGGAAAGAGGAAAGTATTCAGAATGTAAACAAGGAATATAGAAAATTAAAAAAAGAAGAAGATCACTTGGTACACACCCAGGCAGGAATCTGCCTGCACCCAGTGCTCCAAAGTGCCACAGTCAATCAGCTGGGCACCTACCCTGACAGGGGTCTGTGCCCTGCAGGGAGGCAGGTAGAGGGAGTCCTATGCTTGGAGGTGAGATGCAGCCTTCTATGCTCCAGTAACTGTGTAGAGGAGCAGAATAGTAAACAGGGATCACCAAAATAGAGGATCACTTGGGACACACCCCACCAGGACTCCACCTGCACCCAGGAACTCAGCAGGACCACAGAAATCTGTGCCAGGGGAAAGCAGGTCAACCAGGGTTGCTGAGATAGGCTTGCAGGCATACCGGAGGGGCAAGCACTAACCAGTGACAGAAGGACCAACTAGCACCAGAGGTGACCAGATGGCAAAAGGCAGATGTAGGGAGATTGCTAAGAGAAATCTAGGCAATATGGCACCCTCTGAACCCAATTTTCCCACAACAGCAAATCCTGGACACCCCAACACACCAGGAAAGCAAGATTTGGATTTAAAATCACAATTCATGATGCTGATGGAGGGTTTCATGGAGGACTTCAAGAAGGACATAAATAACTTCCTTAAAGAAATACAGGAGAACACAAGTAAACAGGGAGAAGCCCTTGAAGAAATACAGGAAAACAGATCAAAGTAGGTAAAGGAACTGAACAAAGCCATCCAGGATCTAAAGAAGAAGGTAGAAACAATAGTAGAATGACAAAGGGAAACAACTCGGGATATAGAAAGCCTAGAAACGAAGTTAGGATTCACGGATACAAGCATCAACAACAGAATATAAGAGATAGAAGAGAGAATCTCAGATGCAGAAGATACCATAGAAAGCATTGATACAACAGTCAAAGAAAATGAAAAATGCAAAAATCTCCTGATCCAAAACATCCAGGAAATCCAGGACAAAATGAGAAGACCAAACCTAAGGATTGTAGGTATAGAAGAGAGTGAAGATTTCCAACTTAAAGGGCCAGTAAAGGTCTTCTACAAAGTTATAGAAAAAAATTTCCCTAACCTAAAGAAAGAGATGCCCATGGGCACACAAGAAAACTACAGAACTCCAAATAGACTTGAACAGAAAAAAAATTCCTACTGTCACATAATAATAAAAATACCAAACGTACTAAAAAAAGAAAGAATATTCAAAGCAGCAAGGGAAAAAGGTCAAGTAATATATAAAGGTAGACCTATCAGAAGTACACTGGACTTCTCACCAGAGACTATGAAAGCCAGAAGAGCCTGGTCAGATGTCATAGAGACCGTAAGGGAACACAAGTGTCAACGCAGACTGCTATATCCAGCAAACCTCTCAATTACCATAGATGGAGAAACCAAAGTATTTCATGACAAAAACAAATTTACACAATATCTTTCCACAAATCCAGCCCTTCACAGAATAATGAGTAGGAAACAACAACAAAAAGAGGGAAACTACACATTACAAAAAGCAAGAAATTAATCTCTTTCAACAAACCCAAAAGCAGATAACCACACAAACATAAAAATTGCCTCAAAAATAGCAGGAAGCAACAATCACTATTCCTTAATATCTCTTAACATCAATGGACTCAATTCCCCAATAAAAAGGCATAGACTAAAAGACTGGATACTAAAACAAACCCAACATTTTGCTGCATTCAGGAAATGCATCTCAGTGTCAAAGACAAACACTACCTCAGAGTAAAAGGCTGGAAAACAGTTTTCCAAGCAAATGGTCCTAGGAAACAAGCTGGAGTAACCATTCTAATATCCAATAAAATAAACTTTCAACCAAAAGTCATCAAAAAAGACACAGAAGGACACTTTATACTCATCAAAGGAAAAATCTACCAGGAAGAACTCTCAATTCTGAACATCTATGCTCCAAATACAAGGGCACCCTCATTCATAAAGGAAACTTTACTAAAGCTTAAAGCACACATCAAAGTCCACACAATAATTATGGGTGACTTCAGCACCCCACTATTCTCAATGGACGGACCAGGAAAACACAAACTAAACAGAGACAGAATGAAAATAACAGAAGTTTTGGACCAAATG
Source organism: Apodemus sylvaticus (assembly GCF_947179515.1). Lineage (NCBI taxonomy): Eukaryota > Metazoa > Chordata > Mammalia > Rodentia > Muridae > Apodemus > Apodemus sylvaticus. Next base: position 100,099,100 of record NC_067472.1, read on the forward strand.
GATTTAATAGATATCTATAGAACATTTCATCCTAAATCAAAAGAATATACCTTCTTCTCAGCACCTTATGGTATCTTCTCCAAAATTGACCATATAATTGATCACAAAACAGATAAGATTGAACTAATTCCATGCCTGCTATCAGTTCACTATAGAGTAAAGGTGGTCTTCAAAAGCAACAAAAACAACAGAAAGCCCACATATACATGGAAGCTGAACAATGCTCTACTCAATGATACCTTGGTCAAGGAAGAAACAAGGAAAGAAATCAAAACCTTTTTAGAATTTAGTGAAAATGAAGGCACAACATACCCAAATTTATGGGACACAATGAAAGCAGTGCTAATAAGAAAACTCATAGATCTGAGTGTATCCAAAAATAAGCTGGAGAGAACATATACTAGCAGCTTAACAGCACACGTGAAAGCTTTAGAACATCAAGAATATAATACACCCAAGAGGAGTAGAAGACAGGAAATCACTAAACTCAGGGCTGAAATCAACCAAGTTAAAACAAAAAGAACTATACAAAGAATCAACAAAACCAGGAGCTAGTTCTTTGAGAAAATCAAAAAACAGATAAAACTTTAGCCAGATTAACCAGAGGTCACAGAGACAGTATCCAAATTAACAAAATCAGAAAAGAAAGGGGAGAAATAACAACAAAAACTGAGGAAATTTAAAAAATTGTCAGATCCTACAAAAGCCTATACTCAACACAACTGGAAAATCTGGATGGAATGGGCAATTTCCTAGACAGATACCAACTATCCAAGTTTAATCAGGATCAGATAGACCATCTAAATGGTCACATAAACATGTAAAGAAATAGAAGTAGTCGTTGACAATCTCTCAACCAAAAAAAAAAAAAAAAAAAAAAAAAAAAAAGCACAGGACCAGATGGTTTTAGTGCAGAATTCTATCAGACCTTCAAAGGAGATCTGACACCATTACTCTTCAAAATATTCCACAAAATAAGAACAGAAGGAACACTAACCAACTCATTCTATGAAGCTACAATTTCGCTGATACCAAAACCACACAAAGATCCAACAAAGAAAGAGAACTTTAGACCAATTTCCCTTATGAATATCGATGTAAAATTACTCAATAAAATTCTAGCCAACCGAATCCAAGAGCACATCAAAATGATCATTCACCATGATCAAGTAGGCTTCATCCCAGGGATGCAGGGATGGTTCAATATATGGAAATCCATCAATGTAATCCACTACATAAAAAAATTCAAAGAAAAAACACATGGTCATCTTATTAGATGTTGAAAAAGCATTTGACAAATGGGTACAGAGTTAAACAAAGAATTCTCACCTGAAGAACTTCGGATGGCAGAGAAGCATCTTAAAAAATGCTCAACTTCATTAGTCATTAGGGAAATGCAAATCAAAACAACCCTGAGATTTCATCTTACACCAGTCAGAATGGCTAAGATTAAAAATTCAGGAGACAGCAGGTGTTGGAGAGGGTGTGGAGAAAGAGGAACACTCCTCCACTGCTGGTGGGGTTGCAAATTGTCTACAACCACTCTGGAAATCAGTCTGGCGGTTCCTCTGAAAACTGGGTACCTCACTTCCAGAAGATCCTGCTATACTACTCCTGGGCATATACCCAGAGGCTTCCCCACCATGTAATAAGGATACATGCTCTACTATGTTCATAGCAGCCCTATTTATAATTGCCAGATGCTGGAAAGAGCCCAGGTATCCCTCAACAGAAGAGTGGATGCAAAAAATGTGGTATATCTACACAATGGAATACTATTCAGCCATTAGAAACAATGAATTAATGAAATTCTTAGGCAAATGGATGGAGCTAGAGAACATCATACTAAGTGAGGTAACCCAGACTCAAAAGGTGAATCATGGTATGCACTCACTAATAAGTGGATATTAACCTAGAAAACTGGAATACCCAAAACATAATCCACACATCAAATGAGGTACAAGAAGAAAGGAGGAGTGGCCCCTGGTTTTGGAAAGACTCAGTAAAGCAGTATTCGGCAAAACCAGAACGGGGAAGTGGGAAGGGGTGGGTGGGAGGACAGGGGAAGAGAAGGGGGCTTATGGGACTTTCGGGGAGTGGGGGGCTAGAAAAGGGGAAATCATTTGAAATGTAAATAAATTATATCGAATAAAAAAAATTTAAAAAAAAAAGAAAAAGCATTTGACAAAATTTAGCATCCTTTCATGTTAAAGTTCTTGGAAAGAATAAAAATTCAAGGCCCATACCTGAACAATAAAATCAATATACAGCAAACAGGTAGCCAACATCAAACTAAATGGAGAGAAACTTGAAGCAATCCTACTAAAATAAGGAATAGAAAAGGCTGCCCTCTCTCTCCATATTTAGTCAATATAGTACTTGAAGTTCTAGCTAGAGCAATTAGACAACAAAAGGAGGTTAATGGGATACAAAGTGGAAAGGAAGAAGTCAAATTATCATTCTTTGTAGATGATATGATAGTATACTTAAATGACCCAAAAAGCTCCACCAGAGAACTCCTACAGCTGATAAACAACTTCAGCAAAGTGGCTGGATATAAAATTAACTCAAGCAAATCAGTAGCCTTCCTATACTCAAAGGATAAATAGGCTGAGGTGGCTATTCCTGGTTGTCAACTTGACTATATCTGGAATGAACTACAATCTAGAATTGGAAGGCTCACCTATGATTCTAATCTGGAGGCTCAGAGATATAAGTTTCTGACCTGGATCTTGGCATGGAGATCTTGAAGTATAGTGGCTACAAATTCCAGAAGATTAAGACAAGGAGATCTCTGAGTTCAAGATCATCTGGGATTAAAGGCATGGAGGCACATGCCTTTAATCTGGGCCACACCCTCTGCTGGAGACCTACTGCCTTTAATCTGGGCTACACCCTCTGCTGGATATATATATATATATATATATATATATATATATATATATATATATTGGAAGAAAGAAGATTTACTCACTCTTCCTTGCCTGCTTGCCTTGTGGGACTGAGCAATTGCTAGATGCTTGGACTTGCATCCACAGCTGTTGCTGCCCATTTTGGGGGAGTTGGACTATAGACTGTAAGTCATCAACAAATTCCCTAACTATGTAGAGACTGCCCATACATTCTGTGACTCTAGAGAACCCACAGAATACACAGGCTGACAAAGAAATTAGGAAAATGACACCCTTCACAATAGCCACAAACAATATAAAATATTTTCGTGTGACTCTAATCAAACAAGTGAAAGATCTCTATGAAAGGAACTTCAAGTCTTTGAAGAAAGAAATTTAAAAAGACCTCAGAAGATGGAAAAAATCTTCCATGCTCTTGGATTGGCAGGATTAATATAGTAAAAATTATCATCTTGCTAAAAGCATTATACAGATTCAACGTAATCCCCATCAAAATCCGAACTCCGTTCTTCACAGAGTTAGAAAGAGCAATTCTCAAATTCATCTGGAATAACAAAAAAAACAAGATAGCTAAAACTATTCTCAATAATAAAAGAACTTCTTCGCGAATCAGTATCCCCAACCTCAAGCAGTATTACAGAACAGTAGTATTAAAAACTGCATGGTATTGGTACAGTGACAGGCAAGTAGATCAATGGAATAGAATTAAAGACTCAGAAATGAACCCACACAATTATGGTCACTTGATTTTTGACAAAGGAGCTACAACCATCCAGTGGAAAATGGTAGCCTTTTCAACAAATGGTACTGGTTCAACTGGAGGTCAGCATGCAGAAGAATGGAAATCAATCCATTCTTATTTTATTGTACTAAGCTCAAGTCCAAGTGGAACAAGGACCTCCACTTAAAACAGGACACACTGAAACTAATAGAAAATAAACTGGGGAAGAGCCTTGAGCACATGCACACGGGAAATTTTTCTAAACAGAACACCAATAGCTTATGCTCTAAGATCAAGAATTGACAAATGGGACCTCATAAATTAACAAAGTTCATGTAAGGCGAAGGACATTGTCAAAAAGACAGAATAGCAACCAACACATTGGGAAAAGATCTTTATCAACCCTACATCTGACAGGGGGTTTATATCCAAGATATACAAAGAACTCACAAAGGTAGGATCCAGAAAGCTAAATAACCCTATTAAAAATGGTGTACAGAGCTAAACAAAGGATTTTCACCTGAGGAATATCGAATTGCAAAGAAGCACCTAAAGAAATGTTCAACATCCTTAGTCATCAGAGAAATGCAAATCAAAACAAACCTGAGATTTCACCTCAAACCAGTCAGAATGGCTAAGATCAAAAACTCAGGAGAAAACAGGTGTTGGTGAGGATGTGGAGAAAGAGGAACACTCCTCCACTGCTAGTGAGGTAGCAAGCTGGTACAACCACTCTAGAAATCAGTCTGTCGGTTCCTCAGAAAACTGGGCATGATACTACCAGAGGACCCTGCTATACCGCTCCTGAGCATACACCCAGAGGATTCCCCAGCATGTAATAAGGATACATGTTCTACTATGTTCATAGTAGCCCTATTTATAATAGCCAGAAGCTGGATAGAACCCAGATGTCCCTCAATGGAGGAATGGATACAGAAAATATGGTATATTTACACTATGGAATACTACTCAGATATTAAAAACAATGAATTCTTGAAATTCTTAGGCAAGTGGGTAGAACTGGAGAATATCATCCTGAGTGAGTTGACTCAATCACAAAAGCACACACATGATATGCAGTCACTGATAAGTGGATATTAACCCCAAAGATCATAATTCACATATCAAATGATGCCCAAGAAGAAGGAAGGAGAGGCCCCTGTTCCTTGAAATGCTAGGTGCAGCAGTGTAGGGTAATACCAGGACAGTGAAGTTGGAAGGGGTCAATTTGGGAACAGGGGGAGAGAATAGGGCTTATGGGACTTTGGTGGAGGGGGAATCCAGGAAAGGGGAAATCATTTGAAATATAAATAAAGAATATATCAAATAAAAAAATTCTAAGAGAACACAGATGCCAATCCTCATTACTATATCTAGGGAAAATTACAATCACTATACCTGGAGAAAATAAGATTATTACATGATAAAGCAATATTTAAATTGTATTTATCTACAAATCTAGCTGCACAAAAGGTACAAGAAGAAAAATTCCAGCCCAAAGAGGTTGACTATACCCCTGAAAACAAAAGAAATAAATAATTTCATACTAGCAAAACCAAAAAAGACACACACACATACACACACACACACACACACACACACCAAAACACAAAGAGAGAGAGAGAGAGAGAGAGAGAGAGAGAGAGAGAGAGAGAGAGAGAGAGAGAGAGAGAGAGAGAGAGAGAACATCACCACGTGAACACCACTAGCAACATTAAAGAAAGTAATAATCATTGGTCATTGATATCTGTCAATACTAATGGTCTCAAATTCCTAATAAAAGTCACAGATTAATTGAGTGGATGTGAAAACAGGAAGCATCCTTCTGCTACATTTAAAAAACATATATCAACTTCAAAGATAGACAACTCATGGTTAAAGGTAGGAAAAAGATATATCAGGCAAATGGACCTAAGTAGCAAGCAAACAGATCAAGAAACAGTAAAATAGAGATATAAAAGAACAATACAAAGAATCAATGAAACAAAGAGTTGGTTTTCACAGAAAACCAACAAGATAGACAAACCATTATCCAAACTAACTAGAAAACACAAAGATTTAGCAAACTAGGAAACAAAAGGCAGACACAATAACTGACATGTAGAAGACCTGAAGAATCATCAGATCACACTTTAAAATTTGTATTCCAAAAATTTAGAAAATATAAAATAAACAATTTTTGATAGGCACCACCTACCAATGATAAATCAAGATGAGATAAACAATTTAAAAGACATATAACCCCTAGTTAGAGAAGCAGGCATTAAGTCTCTCAAAACACACAATAATAGTGAGAGACTTCAACACCCAACTCTCACCAATGGACAGGTTAATGAAACAGAAAATAAACAGATACATGGTGAATCTAATAGAGTTTATGAACCAAATGGATTTAACAGATATCTATAGAACTTTCCACCCTAAAACAAAAGAATACACCTTCTTCTCAGCACCTCATGATACCTTCTCCAAAATTGATCATATAATTGGTCACAAAATAACCCTGAATTTAGAAAGATTTAAATAGTCCCATGCATCCTATCAGATCACCATGGCCTAAGGCTGGTCTTTAATAAGCAAACAAAACAAAACAAAACAAAACAGAAAGGCCACATACGCGTGGAAACTGAGCAACTGTCTACTCAATGATAACTTGGTCAGGGAAGAAATAAAGAAAAAAACAGAATGGGGAAGTGGGAAGGGGTGGGTGGGAGGACAGGGGAAGAGAAGGGGGCTTATGGAACTTTCGGGGAGTGGGGGGCTAGAAAAGGGGAAATCATTTGAAATGTAAATAAATTATATCGAATAAAAAAATTAAAAAAAGAAAAAAAGAAAAAAATTAAAAATTTCCTGGAATTTAATGAAAATATTGACACATCATGCCCAAACTTATGGGACACAATGAAAAGTAGTGCTGAAAGGACAGTTCATAGCACTAAATGCCCTTGTCAAGAAACTAGAGAAATCTTATACTAGCTACTTAACAGCGAACGTGAGAGCTCTAGAACAAAAAGAAGCAAACACACCCATGAAAAGTAGACAGCAGGAAATAGTCAAACTCAGGGCAGAAACAAACCAAATATAAACAAAGAGAACAATATAAAGAATCAACAGAACCAAAAGCTGGTTGATTAAGAGAACCAATACAAAAGATAAACCCCTAGCCAAACTAACTAAAGGGCCCAGAAGCAGTATCCAAACTAACAAAGTCAGAAATGAAAAGGGAGACATAACAACAGACATGGAGACGATTTAAAAAATCATCAGATCCTACTACAATAGCCTATACTCAACAAAACTGGAAAATCTAGAAGAAATTAATGGTTTTCCAGTTACCAAAGTTAAATCAAGAGTAGGTAAACTATCTAAACAAGCCCATATCCCATAAGGAAATGGAAATTATTTAAAACATAGCAACCAAAACACGCCTAGGGCCAGATGTATTTAGTGCAGAAGTCTACCAGACATTCAAAGAAGACCTTATACCAATATTCCTCAAACTATTCCATAAAATACAAATGGAAGGAACACTAACTAATTCATTCTTTGAAGCCACAATTACTCTGATACATAACCACACCAGGACCCAGCCATAAAAATGAATTTAAGACCAATCTCGCTTATGGATATCGATGTAAAAATACTCAATAAAATTCTTGCAAACCAAATCCAAGAACACATCAAAACCATCATTCACCATGATTAAGTTAGACTTCATCCCAGGGATGTAAGGTGGGTATGATATAATAAAATCCACTAACATAACTGACTATGTAAAAAAAATCAAGGAAAAAGATCACATGACTATCTCCTTAGATGCAGAAAAAGCACTTGAAAAAAACAATACCACTTCATGTTAAAAGTATTAGAAAGCTCAGAAATTCAAGGCCCATACCTAAACATAATAAAACCAATTTACTGCAAACTAAAAGCCAATATCTAACCAATTGGGGACATACTTGAAGCAATTCCACTAAAATTGGGAACAAGACAAAGATGTGCACTCTCCCCATATCTATGTATTTAATATAGTAATATACTATTCAATATATTACTCCCCATAACTATATTATTCAACATAATAATAAATTATTCAGTATAAAACATGAAGTGCTAGCTAGAACAATAGGAAAGCAAAAAGTGATAAAGAGGATAAAAAAATATAGTATCACTATTTGCAGAAGATATGATAGTATATATAAGCAACCCAAAAATATCTACCAGAGAAATTGTTCAGCTGATAAACAACTTCAGCAAAGTGGATGGATATAAAATTAACTCAAATAAATCAGTAGACTTCCTTTATACAAATGATAAAGAGGCTGAGAAAGAAATCAGGGAAACAACTCCCTTCACAATAGTCACAAATAATATAAAAAATTTTGGGATAACACTAACCAAACAAATGAAAGACATGTATGACAATAATTTCAAGTCTTTTGAGAAAGAAATCAAAGAAGATCTCAGAAAATGGAGAGATCTCACATACTCATGGATTGGCAAAATTAGCATAATAAAAATTGACATTTTATGGTCATTTTGCCAAAAGCAATATACAGATTCAATGCAATACCCATCAAAATCCCAACTCAATTCTTCACAGAGTTAGAAAGAGCAATTATCAAATTCATCTGGAACAACAAAAAACCCAGGATAGCTAAAACTATTCTCAGCAACAAAAGAAAGTCTGGGGGAATCAGTTTCCCTGACCTCAGCAATACTACAGAGCAATAGTGTTAAAAACTGCATGGTATTGGTACAGTGACAGGCAGGAGGATCAATAGAACAGGATTGAAGATTCAGAAATGAACCCACACACCTATGGCCACTTGGTCCTCGACAAAGAGGCTGAAAACATCCAATGGAAAAAAGATAGCCTTTTCAACAAATGGTGCTGGTTCAACTGGAGGTCAGCATGCAGAAGAATGCGAATTGATCCATCCTTGTCTCCTTGTACTAAGCTCAAATCCAAATGGATCAAGGACCTCCACATAAAGCCAGACACTCTGAAGCTAATAGAAAAGAAACTGGGGAAGACCTTTGAGGACATCGGTACAGGGAGAAAGTTTCTGAACAGAACACCAATAGCGTATGCTCTAAGATCAAGAATTGACAAATGGGACCTCATAAAATTACAAAGTTTCTGTAAGGCAAAGGACACCATCAAGAGAACAAATCAGCAACCAAAAAATTGGGAAAGGATCTTCACTAATCCTACATCAGATAGAGGGCTAATATCCAATATATATAAAGAACTCAAGAAGTTAGACCCCAGGAAACCAAATAACCCTATTAAAAAATGGAGTACAGAGTTAAACAAAGAATTTTCACCTGAAGAACTTCGGATGGTGGAGAAGCATCTTAAAAACATGCTCAACTTCATTAGTCATTAGGGAAATGCAAATCAAAACAACCCTGAGATTTCACCTTACACCAGTCAGAATGGCTAAGATTAAAAATTCGGGAGACAGTAGATGTTGGCCAGGATGTGGAGAAAGAGGAACAGTCCTCCACTGCTGGTGGGGTTGCAAATTGGTACAACCACTCTGGAAATCAGTCTGGCGGTTCCTCCAAAAACTGGACACCTCACTTCCAGAAGATCCTGCTATACCACTCCTGGGCATATACCCAGAGGATTCCCCACCATGTAATAAGGATACATGCTCTACTATGTTCATAGCAGCCCTATTTATAATTGCTAGATGCTGGAAAGAACCCAGGTATCCCTCAACAGAAGAGTGGATGCAAAAAATGTGGTATATCTACACAATGGAGTACTATTCAGCCACTAGAAACAATGAATTAATGAAATTCTTAGGCAAATGGATGGAGCTAGAGAACATCATACTAAGTGAAGTAACCCTGACTCAAAAGGTGAATCATGGTATGCACTCACTAATAAGTGGATATTAACCTAGAAAACTGGAATACCCATAATACATAATCCACACATCAAATGAGATACAAGAAGAAAGGAAGAGTGGCCCCCTGTTCTGGAAAGACTCAGTAAAGCAGTATTCGGCGAAACCAGAACGGGGAAGTGGGAAGGGGTGGGTGGGAGGACAGGGGGAGAGAAGGGGGCTTGCGGGAATTTCGGGAAGTGGGGGGCTAGAAAAGGGGAAATCATTTGAAATGTAAATAAAAAATATATCGAATAAATAAAAAAAAATTGACATTTTACCAAAGACAATTTACAGATTCAATGCAATCCCCATCAAAATCACAACATAATTCTTGAAAGACATGGAAAGAGCAATTCTCAAATTCATCTGCAAAGGCAAAAAAAAAAAACAAAAAAAAACAGAGTATCAAAAACAATTTTATACAATAAAAGAATGGCTTGGAGAATCACCATCCCTGACCTCATCCTTTACTGGAGAGCAATAGTGATAAAAATTGCATGATATTGGTACAGAAGCAGACATACTGATCAATGGAATAGAATTGAAGCCCTATAAATAAAACCACAGACTTATGGACACTTGAACTTTGACAAAGAAGCCAAAGATAAACAACAGAAAAAAGAAAGCATCTTCAATAAATGGTGCTGCTCTAACAGGCTGTCTGTATGTAGAAAATGAAAATAGATCCATATTTGTCACTTAAGCAAAGCTCAAGTCTAAATGGATCAAGGACCTCAACATAAAACTAGATACATTGAATGTAAAGGAAGAGAAACTGGAAAGAGCCTTGAACTCATTGGCACAGGAAAAATTTCCTAACCAGAGCTCCAATGGCTCAGGTTCTAAGATCAAGAATTGATAAATGAGATCTCATTAGGCTGAAAAGCTCTGTAAGGCAAAGGACATAGTCAATAAGACAAATCAGCGATTTCCCAGCAGTATTGGGAAAAAGTCTTCACTAACCCCACATCTGATAGAGGGTTAATATCCAAAATTCATAAGGAACTGAAGAAGCTAATCACCAATAAACCAAAAAACCCAATCAAAAATGAGGTATAGAACTAAAGTGATTTCACAACTGAGAAATCTCGAATAGCTGAGAAGAAATGTTCAAAGTCCTTAGTGATCAGAGAAATGTAAATCAAAGAAACCCCAAGCTTCCACCTTACACCAATCAGCATGGCTAAGATCAAAACCTCAGGTGACAATACATGTTGTCAAGGATGTGAAGAAAGATGAACATTCCTCCATTACTGGTGGGATTACAAACTTGTACAACCACTCTGGAAATCACTCTGGAGGTTCAAAAAATTGGAAATAGATCTACCTGAAGACCCAGCAATATCACTCTTGGGAATATACCCAAAAGATGTCCCACCATACCATAGGGGCACATGTTCTACTATGTTTATAGGGGCCTTGTTTATAATAGCCTAAAGCTGGAAACAATCCAGATGTCCCAGGACAGAAAAATAGATACAGAAAATGTGATTCATTTACATAATGGAATACTACTCAGCTATTAAGAACAAGGATAGCTATGCCAACATACCAGAGAAACAAGATTTGGATTTAAAATCACTGATCATGATGCTGCTAGAAGAACACAAAAAGGACATAAATGAATCTCTTAAAGAAATACAGGGGAACATGAATAAGCTAGAAACCCGTATAATGGAAACAGAAAAATCACTTAAAGAAATGCAGGAGAATAAGGCTCAAGAGATAGAAGCCAATAAAGAAGATACCCCCCCCCAAAAAAAAACTTAAAAGAAATGCAGGAGAACTTGAGTCAAGAGGCAGAAGTCATGAAAGAGGAAACACAAAAATCTCTTAAAGAATTACAGGAAAACACAAACAAAAAAATGATGGAACTGAGTAAAACCATCTTGGATCTAAAAACAGAAGTAGAAACAACTAAGAAATCACAAAGGGAGACAACTTTGGAGATAGAAAACCTTGAGAAGAAATCAGGGGCCATAGATGCAAATATAAACAACAGAATACAAGAGATGGAAGAAAGAATTTCAGATGTTGAAGATACCATAGAAACCATTGACTCAACAGTCAAAGAAAATGCAAAATGCAAAAAAGCTTGTATCCCAGAACATCCAGGAAATCCAGGATACAATGAGAAGACCAAACATAAGGATTATAGGTATAGATGAGAGTGAAGATTTACAACTGAAAGGGCCAGCAAATCTCTTTAACAAAATTATGGAAGAAAACTTTCCCAACTTAAAGAGAGAGATACCTATGAATATACAAGAAGCCTACAGAACTCCAAACAGACTGGATCTGAGCAGAAATACCTCTCGCCACATAATAATTAAAACCCCAAATGCACTAAACAAAGAAAGAATATTAAAGGCAGTAAGAGAAAAAGGCCAAGTAACATATAAAGGAAGACCTATCAGAATCACACCAGACTTCTCACCAGAGACCATGAAAGCTAGAAGATCCTGGGCAGATCTCATGAAGACTCTAAGAGAACACAAATGTCAGCCAAGACTATTATACCCAGCAAAACTCTCAATCACAATAGATGGAGAAACCAAGACATTCCATGACAAAACCAAATTTACACAATATCTTTCCACAAACCCAGCTCTACAAAGAATAATAGGAGGAAAACTCCAATACAAGGAGGGAAACTACACCCTGGAAAAAGTAAGATAGTAACCTTCCTTCATCAAACCCAAGAGAAGATAATCACTCAAATATAAAAAATAACATCAAAAATGACAGGAAGTAATAATCTCTATTCCTTACTATCTCTTAACATCAATGGACTCAATTCTCCAATAAAAAGACATAGACTAACAGACTGGATAAGGAAACAGGACACTACATTTTGCTGCATGCAGGAAACACACCTAAATGTCAAAGACAAAAACTACCTTAGAGTAAAAGGCTGGAAGAAAATTTTACAAGCCAATGGTCTCGGGAAACGAGCCAGAGTAGCCATTCTAATATCAGATAAAATTGACTTTCAATGTAAAGTCATCAAAAGAGACACCGAGGGACACTTCTTGCTGGTCGAAGGAAAAATCCACCAAGAAAAACTTTCAATTCTGAACATCTATGCTCCAAATACAAGGGCACCCTCATTCGTAAAAGAAACTTTACTAAAGCTCAAAGCACACATTGCACCTAACACAATAATTGTGGGGGACTTCAATACTCCACTCTCCTCAATGGACTGATCAGGAAAACAGAAACTAAACAGGGACACAGTAAAACTAATTGAAGCTTTGGACTAATTGGATTTGACGGATATTTATAGAACATTTCACCCTAAAGCAAAAGAATATACCTTTTTCTCAGCACCTCATGGTACCTTCTCCAAAATCAACCATATAATTGGTCACAAGACAGACCTCAACAAATACAAGAAGATCGAACTAATCCCATGCCTCCTATCAGATAACTATGGTGTAAGAGTGGTTTTCAATAGCAACAAAAACAACAGAAAGCCCACATACACATGGAGGCTGAACAATACTCTACTCAATGATACCTTGGCCAAAGAAGAAAGAAAGAAAGAAATCAGAGACTTTTTAGAATTTAATGAAAATGAAGGCACAACATACCCAAAACTTTGGGACACAATGAAAGCAGTGCTAAGAGGAAAACTCATAGCCCTGAGTGCCTCCAAAAAGAAAATGGAGAGAGCATATACTAGCAGCTTAATGACACACCTGAAAGCCCTGGAACAAAAAGAAGCAATTTCACCCAGGAGGAGTAGAAGACAGGAAATCATCAAACTCAGGACTGAAATCAATCAAGGGGAAACAAAGAGAACCATACAAAGAATCAGGGAGTCCAGGAGCTGGTTCTTTGAGAAAATCAACAAGATAGATAAACCCTTAGCCAGACTGACCAAAGGGCACAGAGAAAGTATCCAAATTAACAAAATTAGAAATGAAAAGGGAGATATTACAACAGAAACTGAAGAAATACAAAAAATCATCAGATCCTACTACAAAAGCCAATACTCAACACAACTGGAGAATCTGGAGGAAATGGATAATTTCCTAGACAGATACCAAATACCAAAACTAAATCAGGACCAAATAGATCATCTAAACAGTCCCATAACCCCTAAAGAAATAGAAGGGATCATAGAAAGTCTTCCAACCAAAAAAAAAAAACACAGGACCAGATGGTTTCAGTGCAGAATTCTATCAGACCTTCAGAGAAGAGCAAACACCAATACTCTTCAAACTATTCCACAAAATAGAAACAGAAGGAACCCTACCCAATTCCTTCTACGAAGCCACAATTACGCTGATACCAAAACCACACAAAAATCCAACAAAGAAAGAAAACTTCAGACCAATCTCCCTTATGAACATCGATGCAAAAATACTCAATAAAATTCTTGCCAACCAAATCCAAGAACACATCAAAACGATCATCCAGCATGATCAAGTAGGCTTTATTCCAGGGATGCAAGGTTGGTTCAATATACGGAAATCCATCAATGCAATCCACTACATAAACAAACTCAAAGAAAAAAAACACATGGTCATTCCATTGGATGCTGAAAAAGCATTTGACAAAATTCAGCATCCTTTCGTGCTTAAAGTCTTGGAAAGAACAGGAAGTCAAGGCCCATACCTAAACATCGTTAAAGCAATATACAGCAAACCGGTAGACAGCGTCAAACTAAATGGAGAGAAACTTGAAGCAATCCCACTAAAATCAGCTACTAGACAGGGCTGCCCCCTTTCTCCTTGTCTTTTCAATATTGTACTTGAGGTACTAGCTCGGGAAATTTGACAACATAAGGATGTCAATGGGATACAAACTGGAAAGAAAGAAATCAAACTATCATTGTTTGCAGATGACATGATAGTCTACCTAAGTGACCCAAAAAACTCCACTAGAGAACTCCTACAGCTGATAAACAACTTCAGCAAAGTGGCAGATTATAAAATCAACTCAAGCAAATCAGTGGCCCTCCTATACTCAAAGGATAAGCGGGCTGAGAAAGAAATTAGGGAAATGACCCCCTTCACAATAGCCACAAACAGTATAAAGTATCTTGGGGTGACTCTTACCAAACATGTGAAAGATCTGTATGACAAGAACTTTAAGACCCTGAAGAAGGAAATGGAAGAAGACCTCAAAAAATGAGAAAACCTCCCATGCTCATGGATCGACAGGATCAATATAGTTAAAATGGCCATTTTGCCAAGAGCAATATAGAGATTCAATGCAATACCCATCAAAATCCCAACTCAATTCTTCACAGAGTTAGAAAGAGCAATTATCAAATTCATCTGGAATAACAAAAAACCCAGGATAGCTAAAACTATTCTCAGCAACAAAAGAAATTCTGAGGGAATCAGTTTCCCTGACCTCAAGCAATACTACAGAGCAATAGTGTTAAAAACTGCATGGTATTGGTACAGTGACAGGCAGGCAGATCAATGGAACAGGATTGAAGATCCAGAAATGAACCCACATACTTATGGCCACTTGCTCCTCGACAAAGGGGCTGAAAACATCCAATGGAAAAAAGATAGCCTTTTCAACAAATGGTGCTGGTTCAACTGGAGGTCAGCATGCAGAAGAATGCGAATTGATCCATCCTTGTCTCCTTGTACTAAGCTTAAATCCAAATGGATCAAGGACCTCCACATAAAGCCAGATACTCTGAAGCTAATAGAAAAGAAACTGGGGAAGACCCTCGAGGACAACGGTACAGGGAGAAAGTTTCTGAACAGAACACCAATAGCATATGCTCTAAGATCAAGAATTGACAAATGGGACCTCATAAAATTACAAAGTTTCTGTAAGGCAAAGGACACCATCAAAAGGACAAATCAGCAACCAACAAATTGGGAAAAGATCTTCACCAATCCTACATCAGATAGAGGGCTAATATCCAAGATATATAATGAACTCAAGAAGTTAGACTCCAGAAAACCAAACAACCCTATTAAAAAATGGGGTACAGAGTTAAACAAAGAATTCTCACCTGAAGAATTTTGGATGGCAGAGAGACATCTTTAAAAATGCTCAACTTCATTAGTCATTAGGGAAATGCAAATCAAAACAACCCTGAGATTTCATCTTACACAAGTCAGAATGGCTAAGATTAAAAATTCAGGAGACAGCAGGTGTTGGCCAGGATGTGGAGAAAGAGGAACACTCCTCCACTGCTGGTGGGATTGCAAATTGGTACAACCACTCTGGAAATCAGTCTGGCGGTTCCTCCGAAAACTGGGCACCTCACTTCCAGAAGATCCTGCTATACCACTCCTGGGCATATACCCAAAAGATTCCCCAGCATGTTATAAGGATACATGTTCCACTATGTTCATAGCAGCTCTATTTATAATTGCCAGAAGCTAGAAAGAACCCAGGTATCCCTCAACAGAAGAGTGGATGCAAAAAATGTGGTATATATATACAATGGAGTACTATTCAGCCATTAGAAACAATGAATTCATGAAATTCTTAGGCAAATGGATGGAGCTGGAGAACATCATACTAAGTGAGGTAACCCAGACTCAAAAGATGAATCATGGTATGCACTCACTGATAAGTGGATATTAACCTAGAAAACTGGAATACCTAAAACATAATCCACACATCAAATGATGTACAAGAAGAACGGAGGAATGGCCCCTTGTTCTGGAAAGACTCAGTGAAGCAGTATAGAACAAAATCAGAACAGGGAAGTGGGAAGGGTTGGGTGGGAAAACAGGGGGAGGGAAGGGGACTGATGGGACTTTTGGGGAGTGGGGGTCCAGAAAAGGGGAAATCATTTGAAATGTAAATAAATATGTCAATAAATTAAAAAAAAAAAGAACAAGGACATCCTGAGCTTTGCAGGCAAATGGGCAGAACTAGAAAGTATCATCCTGAGTGAGTTAACTCAATCACAAAAGACATGCATGGTATGTACTCCCTAATCAGTCGATATTAGCCAAAAAATAAAATACACAATACTCTAGATGCAGTCCACAGAACTCAGGAAGAGCAACAACCTGAAATGCGCAAGAGGATATGCCTCAGACCCACTTGTGAGGGAGAACAAGGCAATCACAAATGGGGAAGGAGGGACCGTGGAGGGAAAATGGATGTGGAGAGGGGGAAAAGGGGAACCTGATCTGGTATTGAGTGAGAGAAAAGGACTGAAGCCCTGAAAGCCAGCAGAAAGAATGGAACCAATCAACTTTGGTAGGTAGGAGGTTTTGGGGATTCTACAGAATGTTCCAGAGACCTAGAAAGTGAAAGACTCTCAAGACTCAAAGGGAGGGACCTTAGATGAAATGCCTGACAGTAGAAAATAGGAACTTATAGAGCCTACCTCCAACAGGAAGACAGGGCATCAAGTGGGGGGGGATTGATATCCCACAGTCAAAACCCTGACCCAGAATTGTTCCCCAAGGCCTGATACTATTACTGAGGCTATTAAGTGCTCACAAAAATGGACCTATCAGGACTGCCTTCCTCAAGATCCAACAAGTAGCTGAAAGATTCAGATGCAGATATTTGTACCCAGCCTATAGACAGAAACTGCTGACCTCTGTGGTGGAAATAGGGAAAATCTGGAAGAGGAGAAAGGAGACTCTGTAGAAGGACCAGCAGATTCAATTAACCTGGACTCCTGAGATCTCTCAAACACTGGCCACCAACCAGGCAGCCTAGGCCTCCTGATATTAAGCCCCCAACACATAGACAGCAGTGGACTGCCAGGTCTCGGTTCAATCAGAGAAGATGCACTTAATCTTCAAGGAGGTATAGGATATAGAATAGTTTGAGGGTGCTCTAAAGGGGAAGATTTCTGGAGAGAAAGAAAGAAAGAAAGAAAGAAAAGAAAGAAAGAAAGAAAGAAAGAAAGAAAGAAAGAAAGAAAGAAAGAAAGAAAGAAAGAAAGAAAGAAAGAAAGAAAGAAAGAAAGAAAGAAAGAAAGAAAGAAAAGAAAGAAGGGAAGGAAGGAAGGAAGGAAAGAAGGAAGGAAGGAAGAAAGAAAGAAAGGAAGGAAGGAAGGAAGGAAGGAAGGAAGAAAGAAAGAAAGAAAGAAAGAAAGAAAGAAAGAAAGAAAGAAAGAAAGAAAGAAAGAAAGAAAGAAAGAAAGAAGAGAAAACACAAACTACAACAATAAAAGTTTTCCAACCAATAAACATCTAGAACCAGATACATTTAATGAAGATTCGACAAAACTTTTATAAAAGAGTTAATGCCAATAGTTCCACAAAATAGAAACAGAAGAAACATTGTCAAATTCATTTTATGAGACCAAGATACCCTCATAACCAAGTATACAAAGACCTAACCAATAAAGAGAATTATACCAGAGAGCTCCCAGAGACTGAGCCAACTAAAAACATACATGGGCTGGTCTAAGGCCCTTGGTACATATGTAGCATTGGTCTACCTTGTCTGGCCTCAGTGGGAGAATATATACTTAATCCCTAAGAGCCTTGAGGCCCCAGGAAATGGGGTGGCCTCATAAGGTGGGAAGTATCCTCTTGGAGGTAATGGGGAGGAGGAATGGGATGAGGAACTGTGGAAAGGGAGACCTGGGAGGAGAAAACTACTGGAATGTAAATAAATACTATAATTTAAATTAAAAAAAAGAGAGAGAGAGAACAAGGCTAAGAGCGCAGTCATTCCTATTTTGTGCAAATATATGTACTAGAGAATAAATCAAGACCTTAAACATAAAAATGTAAGAGAATTAGAGACTAATTTCTTTTATGAACATAGATGCAAAAATAGTCAATGAGACACATGCAAACCAAATCCAAGAATACACCAAAAAGATCATCCAACATGATTAACTAGGCTTCATCCCAAGAAGGGCTTGTTCAACATATAAAAATCAGTAAATATAATCTACCATATAAACAATCTGAAAGAAATAAAAACCACTTCAAGTTTCTCTCCATTTAGTTTGATGCTGGCTACCGGTTTGCTGTATATTGCTTTTACTATGTTTAGGTATGGGCCTTGAATTCCTGTTCTCTCCAAGACTTTAAGCATGAAGGGATGCTGAATTTTGTCAAATGCTTTTTCAGCATCCAATGAAATGACCATGTGGTTTTGTTCTTTGAGTTTGTTTATGTAGTGGATTGTATTGATGGATTGCCGTATATTGAACCAACCCTGCATTCCCGGGATAAAGCCTACTTGATCATGGTGGATGATCGTTTTGATGTGTTCTTGGATTCGGTTGGCAAGAATTTTATTGAGTATTTTTGCATCGATGTTCATAAGGGAAATTGGTCTGAAGTTCTCTTTCTTTGTTGGATCTTTTTGTGGCTTTGGTATCAGCGTAATTGTGGCTTCGTAGAAGGAATTGGGTAGTGTTCCTTCTGTTTCTATTTTGTGGAATAGTTTGAAGAGTATTGGTGTTAACTCTTCTTTGAAGGTCTGGTAGAATTCTGCACTGAAGCCATCTGGTCCTGTGCTTTTTTTGGTTGGAAGACTTTCTATGACTCCTTCTATTTCTTTAGGCATTATGGGACTGTTTAGATGGTCTAGTTGGTCCTGATTTAATTTTGGTATTTGGTATCTGTCAAGGAAATTGTCCATTTCCTCCAGATTCTCCAGTTGTGTTGAGTACAGGCTCTTGTAGTAGGATCTGATGATTTTTTGGATTTCCTCAGTTTCCGTTGTTATATCTCCCTTTTCATTTCTAAGTTTGTTAATTTGGATACTTTCTCTGTGCCCTTTGGTCAGTCTGGCTAAGGGTTTATCTATCTTGTTGATTTTCTCAAAGAACCAGCTCCTGGTTTTGTTGATTTTTTGTATGGTTTTCTTTGTTTCTACTTGACCTACCTATCATTATTTGCAGACGACATGATCGTCTACCTAAGTGACCCAAAGAACTCCACTAGAGAGCTCCTACAGCTGATAAACAACTTCAGCAAAGTGGCAGGTTATAAAATCAACTCCAGCAAATCAGTGGCCTTCCTATACTCAAAGGATAAGCAGGCTGAGAAAGAAATTAGGGAAATGACCCCCTTCACAATAGCCACAAACAGTATAAAGTATCTTGGGGTGACTCTTACCAAACATGTGAAAGATCTATATGACAAGAACTTCAAGACTCTGAAGAAGGAAATGGAAGAAGACCTCAAAAAATGGGAAAACCTCCCATGCTCATGGATCGGTAGAATCAATATAGTTAAAATGGCCATTTTGCCTAAAGCACTATACAGATTCAATGCAATACTCATCAAAATCCCAACTCAATTCTTCACAGAGTTAGAAAGAGCAATTATCAAATTCATCTGGAACAACAAAAAACCCAGGATAGCTAAAACTATTCTCAGCAACAAAAGAAAATCTGGGGGAATCAGTATCCCTGACCTCAAGCAATACTACAGAGCAATAGTGTTAAAAACTGCATGGTATTGGTACAGTGACAGGCAGGAGGATCAATGGAACAGGATTGAAGATCCAGAAATGAACCCACACACCTATGGCCACTTGGTCCTCGACAAAGAGGCTGAAAACATCCAATGGAAAAAAGATAGCCTTTTCAACAAATGGTGCTGGTTCAACTGGAGGTCAGCATGCAGAAGAATGCGAATTGATCCATCCTTGTCTCCTTGTACTAAGCTCAAATCCAAATGGATCAAGGACCTCCACATAAAGCCAGACACTCTGAAGCTAATAGAAAAGAAACTGGGGAAGACCCTTGAAGACATCGGTACAGGGAGAAAGTTTCTGAACAGAACACCAATAGCGTATGCTCTAAGAGCAAGAATTGACAAATGGGACCTCATAAGGTTACAGAGTTTCTATAAGGCAAAGGACACCATCAAGAGGACAGATCGGCAACCAACAAATTGGGAAAAGATCTTCACCAATCCTACATCAGATAGAGGGCTAATATCCAATATATATAAAGAACTCAAGAAGTTAGACTCCAGAAAACTGAACAACCCTATTAAAAAATGGGGTACAGAGTTAAACAAAGAATTCTCACCTAAAGAACTTCGGATGGCAGAGAAGCATCTTAAAAAATGCTCAACTTCACTAGTCATTAGGGAAATGCAAATCAAAACAACCCTAAGATTTCATCTTACACCAGTCAGAATGGCTAAGATTAAAAATTCAGGAGACAGCAGGTGTTGGAGAGGGTGTGGAGAAAGAGGAACACTCCTCCACTGCTGGTGGGGTTGCAAATTGGTACAACCACTCTGGAAATCAGTCTGGCGGTTCCTCCGAAAACTGGGCACCTCACTCCCAGAAGATCCTGCTATACCACTCCTGGGCATATATCCAGAGGATTCCCCACCATGTAATATGGATACATGCTCTACTATGTTCATAGCAGCCCTATTTATAATTGCCAGATGTTGGAAAGAACCCAGGTATCCCTCAACAGAAAAGTGGATGCAAAAAATGTGGTATGTCTACACAATGGAGTACTATTCAGCCATTAGAAACAATGAATTTATGAAATTCTTAGGCAAATGGATGGAGCTAGAGAACATCATACTAAGTGAGGTAACCCAGACTCAAAAGGTGAATCATGGTATGCACTCACTAATAAGTGGTTATTAACCTAGAAAACTGGAATACCCAAAACATAATCCACACATCAAATGAGATACAAGAAGAAAGGAGGAGTGGCCCCTGGTTCCGGAAAGACTCAGTGAAACAGTATTCGGCAAAACCAGAACGGGGAAGTGGGAAGGGGTGGGAGGGAGGACAGGGGAAGAGAAGGGGGCTTACGGGACTATCGGGGAGTGGGGGGGCTAGAAAAGGGGAAATCATTTGAAATGTAAATAAATTATATCGAATAAAAAAAAAGAAATAAAAACCACAAGATAATTTCTAATGATGCTTAAAAAGCATTTGACAAAATTCAACACCCCTTAGTGATAAAACTACTGGAGAGATTATGAGTACAAGGGACATACCTTAATATAATAAAAAGAATTTATGGCAAGCCTATAGCCAACATCAAATTAAGTGGAGAGAAACTCAAAACAAGTCCACTAAGATCAGGAACAAAGTGAGGCTGTTTACTCTCTCCAGATCTATTCAATACAGTACTTATAGCCATAGCAATAAAAAAACTAAAGGAAATAAAGGATATATAAATTAGAAAGGAAGAAATCAAAGTACCATTATTTTCAAAGAACCTATTTTCAATAATAAAAAGAAGAAAATCAAAATATGATGAGATAGCAAGGCATCACATCAAGGATAATAATGAAATTACACATATTTACTGACACTGAGAGCATTTAAAATTTGTTAATATTTTATCACACTAAAATAAAGCCAGATAGAATGTAATAATAAACATGAATAGCTCAGTAAGTTGGAGAAAGCCATATATACTAATCTATAATCCTCATAATTACATGTATTACAAATTTATAAGAGTTTAGATTATAATATATATATGAAATATTAAAATGTTGAAAGTATAGATATTTTCAAAAGCTCCTTTAGAGAATATCAAAGAAGAAAATCTCACATAATACAGTACTGTACCAGTGAGCTATGCCCACTCTGAACTTACTTAAGTGGGTTATGGTACATTACAGTGAGGATTTCATAATGAACTATTTACCTCCTTATCGCCAATAACACTGATGTTAATTAAAGTATGTATATAATGAGAATATGAAATAAGCATGTAGTTTTATATAGAAATTTAAAAATAGGATAGCATTGAACAATTGTCAGAAAATAATTTCTTGATTTAGTCAAATAAATTATTTACTTCTCTATATCTGATGTATACCACATTGTATTTTGATGAACAGTGAAATAAATACTATAGTTCATCATGTAAGCATATAAATCATTAATTTGTAAAATAAGTTTTATTATAATATTGCATTAATAAATAAAACATCATATACATTTATAGTAAATAGCATGATGTATTTATAAATGTATATATTATGAAACTATTAAATAAAATACCTTTATATGCCTTTAATAGTATATACATGCTTGTTTTATGATGACAATATTTGAAATCAATTCTATTCACTACTTATAAAATACAATGGCATATTTATACGAAAAAAATATGGGGACTTTTTTGAAATTTTGAGATTTCATCTTAACCCAGTTATAATGGTCATATTGATGCTAATGCAAACTTGTGAAACCACTATGGAAATCAGTTCCTCAAAAAGATAGAAGTGTATCAACCTCATGATCAAACTAAATCACTATTGAACATATAACAAAGCATGCGACCTTGCACTACAGAAATTACTGTTAATTCATCTTCATTGGTGTTTTGAGTGATGTAGACCCAGAAAAACAAATGCTACATGTTTTTTTTCTCATATATGTGTTATATGATATTTGCTATATTTCACATTGTGAACCATGAGATATTATACTGGAAAAACCTTTCTCTAGTTGCACTGAGGCTCAGCATTAGTATATGCCTTTGATTCAAGAGTATTGCAAGATATTTGATCACACTATGAGATTGTGCATTGGAAAACCCTGTTTCTACTTATGGTGTGGCTCAGCCCTAGCCCACACCTCTAATCCAAGAGCTTTCTGTTTATTGTAAACAGGATTGAATAAAGTTGACCATAGGTCAAGAGGTGGAGCAAGCAACCACTTGATAGTGAGTGAGTGCAGGAAAAAAAGAAGCATAGAAAGTGAGAAGTCAGAAAGGCGGATAAAGATGCACAGAAAGCAGAGAGGGGGCACATTCAGTCAGAAGGGGTTTAAAGAGAGTGTGAAGAAGGAGAACTGGCTTTTTCTTTCAGAAACATTAGTTGAAGAGGAAGGTCAGCTGAGGGCTTTTGCTGCCTCTCTGATCATGCAGGCTTTCACTACAGTGTCAGACTCCTGAGTCTTCATTTGATAAAATCAAAGTTTGAGATTTTTGCTTTAAAAACAACATGTGTGAATGCAAGCTTTGAATCCTAGGGCATGAGTATTTAAAGTAGAGTACCATAGAAATAAGGAAACTAGTAGTGGACCATGGGAGAAGGCTTTTAAAATAAGAGAGTTAAAACAGAGCTAGTATAGGGACAGGATTCTTCCAGTTTTCTTCTGCACCTGGAGCTGATGCTGTGCCACATCGCTCCATAACCAAATACCTCTGGAAGAGAGCTGGCCTCCTAGGAGTATGGACAATCCAGTGAGTGCAGGTAGGATCTCACACCAGTAAGAATGGCTAAGATGAAAAACTTGGGAGAAAACAGATGCTGACGAGGATGTGGAGAAAGAGGAACACTCCTCCACTGCTGGTGGGGTTGCAAGCTAGTACAACCACTCGGAAATCAGTCTGGCAGTTCCTCAGAAAACTGGGCATGATACTACCAGAGTACCCCACTATACCACTCCTGAGCATATACCCAGAGGATTCCCCAGCAAGTAATAAGGACACATGTTCCACTATGTTCATAGCAGCCCTATTTATAATAGCCAGAAGCTGAAAAGAACCCAGATGTCCCTCAATGGAGGAATGGATACAGAAAATGTGGTATATTTACACTATGGAATACTTCTCAGCTATTAAAAGGAATAAATTCATGAAATTCTTAGGCATGTGGGTGGAACTGGAGAATGTCATTCTGAGTGAGTTGACCCAATCACAAAAGAACACACATGGTATGCACTCACTGATAAGCAGATATTAGCCCAGAAGCTTGGAATACCCAAGAAACAATTCACATATCAAATGACTCCCAAGAAGAAGGAAGGAGAGGCTCCTGGTCCTGGAGAGGCTCAGTGCAGCAGTGTAGGGGAATGCCAGGATAGGGAAATGGGAAGGGGCTGATCAGGGAACAGGGGGAGGAAATAGGGCTTATGGGACTTTTGGGGAGGGGGATCCAGGAAAGGGGATATCATTTAAAATGTAAATAAAGAATATATCGGGGAGTGGGGGGAAGACTATCACTTCTATACAGAGGGACCCACCCAGGACACTCAGGATACAGGAACTGAGGAGCATCCTGGAACAGGACCTTCCTTGTTTCCATTTGTGGCCAGAGCTGATCCTGTGCCACAGCACTGAAAGCTGATCCTCTGCCACAATGCTCCATACCCAAATACCATCCAGAGAGAACAAGTCTCCCAGGAGTGCCAACACATCTGGGAGTACAGGTAAGACCACCACCTCTGTTCAAATTCCTAGCCCATGAGGGACCTTCACAGAGCCATCAGGACACAGGAACCAAGGAAGAACTAGGAAGAAGATCCTTCTGGCACCCCTCTGCACCCCAGAACTGAACCTGTGCCACAGTTCTCCATAACCAAATTCTTCCCAAAAAGAAGTAGACCTCAGAAGATGGTTAGATTCCCCCATGCTTGTGGATTGGCAGGGTTAAAAAAGTAAAAATGGCCATCTTGCCAAAAGAAATCTACAGATTCAATGAGCAATTCAAAGAGCAATTCTCAAATTCCGTTGGAATAACAAAAAAAAAAAAAAAAACAAAAACAAAAACAAAAAAAAAAAAAAACCAGGATAGCAAAAACTATTCTCAACAATATAGAAACTTCTGGGGGAATCAAATGGTGCTGGTTTAAGTGGCAGTCAACGTATAGAAGAATTCAAGTTGTTCCATTCTTATCTCCCTGTACAAAGCTCAAATCCAAGTGGATCAAGGTCCTCCACATAAAACCACATACACTGAATCTAATAGAAGAGAAAGTAGAAAAAAATCTTGAACATGTGGGCACAGGGGAAAAGTTCCTGAACAGAACACCCATGGCTTATGCTCTAAGATTAACACATGACAAATGGGATCTCATAAAATTGCAATGCTTTTTTAAGGCAAAGTACACTGTCAAAAAGGCAACCAACAGAATGGGAAAAGATCTTTACCAATCCCACATCTGATAGAGGGCTAATATTCAATATATACAAAGAACTCAAGAAGTTATACTTCAGAGAACCAAATAACCCTATTAAAAATGGGGAGCAGAGCTAAACAGAGAATTCTCAACTGAGGAAACTCGAATGGCTGAGATGCACCTAAAAAAATGTTCAACATCCTTAGTCATCAGGGAAATGCAAATCAAAACAACCCTGAGATTCCACCTCATACTAGTCAGAAAGGCTAAAAACTCAGGTGACAGCAGATTTTGGTTCAAATATAGAGAAAACGGAATACTCCTCCACTGCTGGTAGGATTGCAAGCTGGTACAACCACTTTGGAAATCTGTCTGGAGGTTTCTCGGAAAATTGGACATAGTACTACCTGAGGACTCACGTATACCACTCCTGGGCACATACCCAGAAAATTCTCCAACATGAAATAAGGGCACATGATCCACTATGTTCATAGCAACCATGTTTATAATAGCCTGAAGCTGAAAATAACCCAGATGTCCCTCAACAGAGGAATGGATACAGAAAGTGTGGTACATTTACACAATTGGATATTACTCAGCCATTAAAACAATGACTTCATGAAATTCGCAGGCAAATGGATAGAACTTGAAAATATCGTCTTGAGTTTGTTAACTCGGTCACAAAAGGACACACATGTGATGTACTCACTGATGAGTGGATATTAGCCCAAAATTTTAGAATACCCAAGATTCAATTCACAGACCATATAAAGCCCAAGCAAAAGGAAGAACAAAATGTGGATGCTTCAGTGCTTCTTAGAAGGGAGAACAAAATATTCATAAGAGGAAGTGTGGAGACAAAGTATGGAGCAGAAACTGAAAGACTATTCAGAGACTGCCCAACCTGGGGATCCAACTCCTATACAGCTACCAAATTCAGAGGCTATTGTGGATACAGAGAAGTGCTTGGTGATGGAAGCCTGATATGACTGTCTCCTGAGAGGCTCTGCCAGAGACTGACAAATACAGAGGCAGATGCTCACAGCCAACCATTAGACTGAGCTTGAGGTCCCAGATGGAGGAGTTGGAGAAGGAACTGTAAGAGCTGAGAGGGTTTTCAGCCCCATGGATGGAGAAACAGTGTCAACAGGCCAGATCCTGGAGCTCCTGGGAACTGGACCACCAGCCAAAGAATACACATGGAGGAACCCATGGCTCCGGCCACTTAAGTAGCAAAGGGTGGCCTTTTGGGACATCAGTGGGAAGAAAGGCCTTTGGGTCTGAGTGTGTTTGATGCCCCAGTGTAGGGGAATGCCAGGGGGGAAGGCAGGTGTTGGGAGTGAGCACCCTTATAGAGACAGGCAGAGGGGATGGGAGAAGAGGTTTCTAAGGGGGAAACCTGGAAAGAAGAAATCATTTGAAATGTAAATAAAAAATCCAATAATATAAGAAGTGAGCACGTGAGGCTGGGACAATTGTTAACAAGTTTACACTGACAACTATTTATTGTAGAAACAATATAGGATCTGAGAGAGGTTTGTCTGCATTCTTCCTAAGAAATAAGGAAATTAAAATGACAAACACGACTCACCATCCTTTAATACTTTTAAGGAAATGAACTGTGATTGCTTCAGAAAGACTTATTTTGGAATGGAAATACCTTGTGCTTCGCCTCTAATATTGCAGCTGTTATCAAACAAGTTGATCTTATTAAAGACAATTTAAATGGGATTTTAAAGCAAAGAAAATGGCTAGTATAAAGGATGGATGTGAATAATAGAGTAAGAAGGGTTACTACTATAGAAGCTTCCTAAAACATACATGTATACATAAACAGATGAAAAACGTTTAAAGTCACCATATAATGGGGACAATGACTTTTCAGACAATGTAGACTATTAATTAAAGATACCAGCTAGAGGAATGTGTTACCTCTTTTGTAGTTGCTGGCTAGTGGGGGTCACAAATGTTACAGGTTATTGCTAATGCTATTGATAACCCTGCAGAACTTAAGAGTTAGACCCTGTTACTAAAGACACCACAACTAGTTCACCCCAATTACTTACTTCATTCATTTGAATGATAGAGCAAGGAAATAGCAAACTGATAGGTATCTGAAAGTTTCATACCTACTCGCTGGCTTTCAAAGTTCTAAAAGTTACTGTGACTTCTATAGTGATACACATAGTAAAGCCTTAGTGTCTGGATTTAAGTGGAATGTATAGTAAAACCCTAGTGTCTGGCTTGAAGTGAAATGTATAGTAAAGCCTTAGTGTCGGGTTTTAAGTTTAATATAGTATAGTATATTGCACTTAATATACTTAATACAGTATAGTAAAACCTTTGTTTCTGGTTTTGAGTGAAATATTTTAACAAAGCCATTGCTACATTCAGGTCAATCAGTAGAGGCTGAGAAGTTGTTTTGAGACTGTTTGACCTTGAAGAAGTGATCTCTGAAAAATCTGCACTTGGTGATACATGAAAACATGCAGCTGCACCAACTACACTCCTGGCAAAATTGAAGTTCCTACTTTTGATTATGGCTAGTCATGGTCAAAAGGACCTTGATTTGTGTGGGTTTTCTGTTCTCATACACAGCAAAGACAAGATAAATTTGTTAGGTAGAACCTTTCCCAGACCCAATTAACTTTTTATGTTTGAATAAAGTAATTGGGGTGAACTAGTTGGGTGTCAGTCTTTTCCAAGAAGGCTGAACCCCTCTGTTCCTTCAGAAAATGAAGGCCTAGAATATTGATGAGCCTCTATCTCTCTACAATGTCACCTATGACTGATGTTAATCAATAAATTCTACTAGGGCAGAAAAGTTTCCATTTGTCTAATCAAAAAGTTAGCTCTGTAAACTGTAATAATGTGTCTGGCATGCTGTCTCTATTGGTTCAGCAGTGGCACAAATTCTATGGGAGCATCCAACAATTTTGGCTTGGATTTAAGGCTTACTCCACATCATGGAAATATGCCTGGCATGGTTGATAAAGCTATAAATATAATACCAGGTATATCATAGGCTATATGGAAAAATCTACAGCTAATATTCAACTAAATTGACAGACATGGCTTCAACCCAACTCCTAAAGACTTACTTTCAAACCCATAAATAAGTATATCTTTCAACCTTCTAAGAGAAACTTCTTGCAACAGATGGTAATTCATATAGAAACTCATAATAGGTCAATGTGCAGAGATAAGAGATTGTAGAATTCTCACTCCCAAATAAGATATCTTTATTTTATTCCTTCTTCCAAGGCCTAGGAATCACCTGAGAAGAAGGAGCCGAAGATAAGGCAGAGAGAATGAAAGTGCAATCAGAAGAGAGTAGGGCTAGAGAATGCTATCATTCAGATATAATACGGGTATTGCACTCATGAACTCAGCAACTGCAGAAGATCAACTCAGCAAAAATTTCAACATATATGATGGAAAAGTTCATGAGACTTTTGATGCTGAGCTATTGATAACTGATTGCTCCTCAGAGGTAGGGTAATAAAGTTTTTTTGGGGGGGATATGTAAATTGGTCATTCTTTATTCAATGACCAAACTCCCATGTGCATGTGGACAGCAATAATTAGACTCAATGGTTTATTATAAAAAACAAGATGACATTGGGATAGGAGCCAGATTTGGGGGTGGTACTTCTGAAGTGGTGGCAAGAAGAGGCATAGAGAGGATTTGATCATTTTTCATGCTTGCATGAATGAAATTTTCAAATAATAAATGAAAAACATTTTAAAGGGTCATAGCACACTTGGGCGTGTTAGAAAAACTTTTGGGTTCTTTTAACTTTTTTGTTTATTACATGATTTTATTCATCAAAATATACAAAGCTTTAAACTAAGAACAGGCTGGTTTTACTGTATTCAACTTATACCTTTAAAAAAAACAGAAATGGTAATACTAATAATGAATGACTATAATGATTTTATGCTCTGCTTCTGTACGTATTATAATTCTTAATGAACTCTTATTCTGTGTAATCATTTTTATGATGTAACACTTTTAAAATATAAATGTGGGTAGATTGCTCAGAATAAAAGCTTTTGTTGGTTTTCCAAAACATGAAATCTGGTCATAGTTACCATAATTGGAGCTCACACCTGTCTGTAACTCCAGCTTCAGGAATTTCTGCACTTTGAATGGAGCTGTGTTCATAGGAAAATAGGACAAAACAGACAATTGGGTCCTATTTACAATAATTTACATAATTAAATTATGTACATTTAATTTGCATAATTAAAAACAATAAATATTTAAAATTATAAATATAAATGTGTTTGAATTTCAGGAGTTAAATGTGACTATTATTAAATCTGTTTTGAGCTCAGCTAGGTTCCTACTACATCATATATCCAATAGACATTAATTTTCTTCTTACTAAAGTTAATTTACTAGGAGTCTTTGGAGAGAGTTCTCTTTCCTTTTCATTTAATTTCATTCATTGATGACAGCTCATCTGTGCTCCATGAATCTATGTGAGCAGTTTTATTTTCTCAACATTTAAAAACCATCTCTTCCTTATCTATTTCTAACATTGATAGGCAATTGTCAACCAAGTATATTTACTTAATCAACAACCTATCTTTAATTTATGGGAATATTTAAAAGATGTCAATTAATACTGATCCTTTAATATTCTAGTATTGTGTAGATTTATTTTTTACTTCCCACATAACACTTGGAAAAGAAAGCTCTCATTTTTTTTAACCACTGCCAATGTTAACAAGAAATAAACAGACACAGAAGCTGTCCTAAGTCTCCAGATGCCAATGGAGAGAGACTGTCATATCTAGAGACTCCACATGGAATAATGATAGAGAGTTGAAAATCATCCATAGAGGACCATAATAATGGAAGTAGAGTTCTAAAGAACCTGAGAAACTAGCCTTTTTTCTCAGCTGGAGAACTGACCATGAGGATATCCATATAAGTCCATTCACTTAGAAATGAAAACACTGACTGCCAGTGTTTCCTTAAGGTTACAAAGAAACCTAAAAAAGTTAGTTATTATGTGCCTAAAGTCTCAGCACTTAGGAGGATAAAGAAGTTGAACCCTGTATTCAGAGAAAGGCCTCTCAGCTCATTAAGTTACAGAAGAACTTCAGAAAGGAAAGCCAAGAAACATGCCCAAGAGGATTCATTAACTTTTATTTTCCTAGACCAGTACTTGCAAGACGGTCCTTTTCTTATGGGATATAATCCCCTCTGAGAATATTCACAAGTGAAAAAAAGAAAAAAAGAAAAGGTTCTGGGCTGAGAAGATAAAACAAAATCTCAAGGAACCACTAGCTTATTCTGCCCCACTTATATTTCGGCGAAACTCAATGGTATCCTTTGGACATCTCTCTTAATATCAAATTTCTATATGCTACTTTGATCTGTGTTTCCAGAAAGCATTAAGAGTGAAGAAACATGAGCATCTGTACCAAAAGGCAGTCCAAAAATTGACACAAAGGGGCATTCCCTAAATTCAACTTGCTATGTGAAAGCAATTTCTACAATTTCTCAGGCTTACAAACAGGAAAATCATTTTGTTCCATACCGCATCACCCAAAGACGCTTAGCAGCCTGAATGAACACACTACTACATTTAGTGTACATCTGCAGATCAGAGGAAAGACTGGCACAGCCCTGACAGCTGACGTTGGATGGACTTGGACATACTTCACTAAAAGCAAAACTAATTGAGTGCTGCCAACGACAGCTACCTCGTCTGTCTTCAAGCTGTCTAAGTGCAGCTGGAGTGGTCAAGCAGGAGGCTTCTCAACAGGTAAGATAGGAATTTCACTTCTATTTTATTGAAATGCATATCCTATTAGTGTGGTAAATCAAAACACAGAGTCCAACGCCAAACCTAAGACCTTGAGATACATTGTCAGAGTTGCTACTTCTTTGGGTTCTATTGCCACTCCATACCTTTTAGTACTGATGATCTCCAGAGAAGCCAATGGAGACTAATGAAATATTAATTAATATACATATGCCGAGACAAGGGTAAATGATCCCTATAAGGACACTTGACTTCCACATCTTTAATTTCATGCTCTGAGTTGGCTTTAGTGGTGCTGTTGCATGCAAATCACAGGCCCCTGTACATATGACACTACTGACTTTGTTAGATTCTCTATAAGATTGGGTACTGTGCATCATTAGGATTTTCAAAATAGAGAGACTGGCCTCATTCCTGTCCCCACATAGTGCAAATATTCTGCACTTGCAGGAGGGAAGTTGGAACATTGGCATTAAAGTCTGTATTTGGATAGGATTATTGAACTATACCACAATATAAAATAGTTATTTTTATTTGTTTTAATCATATCTTATGAGAAAAAAATAAACTAGATTCCATGAAAGGATCTTATTTGTCTTTGCAGCTATACAATAATTTGATAAACAAAGATGTTCAAATTAATTAAAATTTTTAACTCAAATAGCAACATTTTCTTAGATATAAAACTGTATATTTTAGAGAATTGGTATTCCTTTCTGAGGATCATGAAAAATGGAAGACTGAGCAAGAGAGATAACTAACATGGGAAAATGTGATTTCCAATGTGATTAGCCGCAAACAAATGTGGACTTATGGGTTGAAGGAAAGGAGTCTTAAGAACATGTACACATGAACAACACTAAATAGACTGAGTATACATGTGTGCACTCATGTATGTGTGTGTATGTGTGTGTTTGTACTCACACACATGTGTGACAATAACAGTTAATGAATTTAAGACAGTAGGGGACATGGAAGGAATCCAGGGGAAGAAAGAATGGAAGTAAATACAGTACTCATGTGTGAAATTCTCAAAATATATACACAAAAATCCAAAAATGTTATAAAGGAATGAGAAATTTGAAGACCAAGAAGCAAAGATATTGACTAGTATAAAAGTATAGGAAGCCATGATGGGAATCCTAAGGGATTTTTAATGTCACAGAATTAGGGCCAATTGTAGCACAAGTTCACAGAGCCTGAACCATCTATTTCTAGGCAGGTAAGCAGACAACACAGAATGGAGCTCTGGAACTCGACCTTGGGAAGTGACTTCATCTTGGTGGGCATTCTGGATGGCAGTGGCTCTCCTGAACTGCTCTGTGCTGCAATCACAGCCCTGTACTTCTTAGCCCTGACCAGCAATGGACTGCTGCTCCTGGTCATCACCATGGATGCCCGGCTCCACGTGCCCATGTATCTCCTGCTTGGACAGCTCTCTCTCATGGACCTCCTCCTGACATCAGACGTCACTCCGAAGGCTGTTGTGGATTTTCTCCTTAAAGACAATACCATATCCTTTGGAGGCTGTGCCCTTCAGATGTTTCTAGAACTAGCACTGGGTAGTGCAGAAGACATTCTTCTTGCCTTTATGGCATATGACAGGTATGTGGCCATTTGTCAACCTCTAAACTATACAATATTAATGAGTCACAAAGTCTGCTGGCTCATGATAGCCGCCTCATGGATCCTGGCATCCCTCAATGCTCTAGCATACAGCATCTACACCATGCAGTATTCCTTCTGCAAAAATCGTCATATCAATCACCTCTTCTGTGAGATACCTCCATTGCTGAAGCTGGCCTGTGAAGACACCTCTACATTTGAACTCATGTTTTATTTGATGGGGGCTATTTTTCTAATTCTTCCTCTTATTGCCATCCTGGCTTCCTATTCACTAATTCTGTTTACTGTGCTCAATATGCCCTCTAATGAGGGCAGGAAGAAAGCCTTTGTCACCTGCTCTTCCCACCTGACTGTGGTGGGGATGTGGTATGGGGGTGCTTCCTTCATGTATGTTCTACCTAGTTCCTTCCACAGCCCTGCACAAGACAATGTCAGCTCAGTTTTCTACACAGTTGCAACACCTGCTCTGAATCCCCTCATCTACAGCCTGAGGAATAAAGAGGTCAATGGGGCTTTGAAAAGAGTCCTGGGAAAACGGTTGTCACTATAGTCCAACCTCTAGGGAATTCTAGTACTTACCTTTTAAACTTATTTCTTTCAGAAAGTCGGAATTCTTATATGAATGAAACATTTCTGCTAAACCCTAGAGTAAGAAATATGTCTTTGGGTAGAGAAGTATGGAAAAGCAAGAAAGTATGGAATCTTTTGGAAATGCTTTGTGAATTTTTTTCAGGAGATAATGGAGAATCTGCTGTTTGATCATATATGGACACAAAGACCAGTTTCATTTCTAGATGATAAATGGTATTTAGATGTTCTAAAGGGATTATACATTGGAAATTGGAAACTTTTGTAGATAATGAAGTATAATTGTAATAAGTGAGAATCCAATTATATTTCAAATATGTGATTCACACATAAATCAAGGAAGATTTTTGAGTTTTGTATGTTTTAGTAAAAAAAAAAATCAGTTACAGTTTTGTTATATGTTGATTTGGCATCAGCCTTCAGTATGATTTAACAGATGCATCCATGAATTACAGTGTGTGTGTGTGTGTTTGTGTGTGTGTGTGTGTGTATTATAACATTTTTCCTTTCTTCATTTTATTTTCAATAAAGGAAACTGAACTGAAACAAACATTTATACTTCTATCCTATGATAATAATCAGTGCTTTTCTAATTTTTCCTAGCATATTTTGAAATTTCTCAAAATCCCCCTAGGATCCATATGCATAATATATGCATCTGCCTTAAACATTTTACAATGTATACATGGGCAAAAGCATCATCTGGTTACTCATGAATATGTATAATTTCTATACTTTTGTATCCATAAATCCCTGGTTAGAATTACCATCTTTGAGAAATGACAACAAACACTGCAATGGATGTGGTATGAGGGACACTGTACAGTAAGATGGAAAGGTTAATGAATGTAGCCTCTATGGAAATAACTCTTTTTTCTCAAAAAGCTTGACATAGACCTAATATATGACCCAGTAATGCTACGTACGGGCATACACCTAATGGACTCTACATCCTACCATAAAGACTCTTGAAAATTTATGTTCATTGTCACTTTATTCACAATAGAAAATGGAATCACTGTAGATGTCCATTAATGGATGAATAGATAATCAAAATTTAGACAATATATATTACAGAAGTTTGTTAAGCTAAAAAGAAAAATGAAATAATGACTACCATAGCTAAATTGATGGAACTGTAAGCAAAAATAATTATACCTAGTCAGGTAACACAGATACAGAAAAGCAAAGATCATATGTTCTCTCTTATCTGTGGATTCTAGCTCTAAATCCTCAGGTCATGGGTTTAACATAGAGTATTTGTAGAGCTAGGAAACTAGAAAGGGGGCATTAGGAGACAAACTGTAAGCAATGGGGCTTAACAGAACATGGAGGGAGGGAGGTTTAAGCAGAGAAGAGGTAGGAAGATGGAGGTGTAGGGAAGTTGAAAGGTGCATAAAAATGTGGAAATCTAGTACCTGTAATTCAGTAAAAAATAGAATTTATAAAAGTGTTTCAATAGACAAATAAGTGCAAATGGAAAGAATAGCAGGAATAAACAGTGTAACTTACTTTCTTCCTAATTTAATTTTCTGTACTACAGGAAGTCATGCTGCATTTTTGAAAATTGGATAATTGTTTTATGCTAATGTTTAATTCAAAGGAAGTCTTAGAGCTAATTTACTTATAACACTAAATAAAAGCATTTTGAGTTGTTATCATAAAACTGAATATAGAACAGTGCTTACCAGATGCTGGGGAAAGTTGATGATGAGAGACACGATAAGGGAAGTATTGATCACCATAGATGGATACAGAGTTGCAGTCAGGTAGCAGCAACAGCTTCTGATATGATATTGTACAGTAGTGTGAAAATACATAAAATAATGTACAGTGCTTTTAAAACATAAAAGTCCGAATTTTGAAAGTTTTCTCTGTAAATCAAGAATAGTTGAGAGGATAAGTATTTAATCTGATTTTAAGGCTATTGAGATGTATACTTATGTGAAAAATAACACAGAAGGGCACTAACACATATAATATTATGCATAATCCCTAGGTGCAGTTAGTGGATATTCTTTCATTTTGGATTCAGACACTCACTTAATGGAATGCTCACATAGAAGTTTGCTTCATCTGATGGAGGCACACAGGGGTGCTTCTCTCCTCAATGTAGACTTAAAGGTACTGTAAGGGAGGCTGTGTGGTAGCCTTACAAAGCAATGGTGGAGGGACTCAGGTCTCTGAGAAAACACAAGGGTTGGACTTCAGTGTGTGTTATCTTCCTGTTAACTTTTAATGTAGCCTTTCTGAACCAAGGTCTGAAAGCTATACATTCCCAATAATTCAACCTTTATTTTAAACTATTGCTTAGGACTAAGACAACACATATACGTACTTCCAATTAGATAGCTAGAATATAATGATAATATCATCCATTTCAACAGTTCTAAGACAAAATTACCTTTGAAATAGTAAATTTTAATGTATAACATCATTCATATGGTTGTAATGTAACTTGCTGTATTATCACTATTAGATAAGTAATGTTTAATGCTTGTGTTTATTAATATGGGTTCATATTAATAAGTCAATGTCTTAGGCATGTAACTAATATTTCTTATGCATAGGGTTATTAAATTGAGGTTAAAATCAACTGCATACTCTTTATATTAAAAGAAAATGTTTTTCTATAATGCTAGTCATTTCTTATTTAATTTTACATAGAAGTTTACCAATGTATTCATTATAACATTTAAATCTCTTAATTTAATTTGCATAATTTATAGTTTTCATTTATATATTTATATCTTTAATATTGCAGAAACAAACACTTCATTATAACTATAGTAGTAATTTCTTTTTAATTTGTCATTTAATTTTTTAATACTTATAATTGAAATTTTTAAACAGGGAAATATTTTAAGTTTTATATTTTATTCTAATGATATTTTATGCTTAAACAATTATTTTTTCCATGATTTATTTAGGAAGAAATTTTGTATTTTATAGGTTTCTGGTTTATTTTGTAAATAACATTTTTATAATTTAATTTATAAATTTATAATTTAATCTAATGTGTAAAAATGGTGAGAATAGAACTAGAAAGATTTCTCAGTGGTTAAAAACATCTGCCACTTCTACAGATCCATGTTCTGTTTCCTGCACCTAAAAGGCAGCTCACAGTAAGCTATTTAACTCCAGTTATTGCGTATCCAATGCTCCTTCAGGCCTCCCTGAGCAAGAGGTATGAACATGTTGCACATGCATGCATTCAGAAAAATCACTGGCTGACATTAAATAAAAATAAATCCTTTTTAAAATGGTGGAGTTTCATGTATTTATTCAGTTGCTACTTTCTTCTTATCTTGTTGAAAATAATCTTTCCATTTCCCATTGAGTTAGACTACAGTTGCATATTTAAATAGTTTCTATAGATCTAGAATCTCGTTCCTTTCTTCTTTCTTCCTCCTCCTTCTTCTTTCTTTTCTCCTTCTTCTTCTCCTTCTTCTCCTCCTCCTTCTTCTTTCTTCTTCTTCTTCTTCTTCTTCTTCTTCTTCTTCTTCTTCTTCTTCTTCTTCTTCTTCTTCTTCTTCTTCTTCTTCTTCTTCTTCTTCTTCTCTTTCACTTTCAGACAAGGTATCACTGTGTACCCCTGGGTGCTCTGTAGACAAGGCTGGCCTAGAACTCACAGAGATCTACCTGCCCTCACCTCCACATCTGCTTCTGCCTTCTCAGTACTGGGATTCTAGGTGTGCTCATATCATGCACCCTGACCACACTCAGTTCCCAGACTTCCCAGGCTCTCGAACTCATAGAGATATACCTGCCTCCACCTCCACATCTGCTTCTGCCTCCTCAGTGCTGGGATTCTAGGTGTGTTCACATCATGCACCCTGACCACACTCAGTTCCCAGATTCCCAGGCTCATCCCCATTCCAATATTGTGATCTCCTTCTAAAAAGGAAAGAGAGGAGGACGACGAGGAGGAGGAGGAGGAGGAGGAGGAGGACAAGGACGAGGAGGAAGAAGAAAAGTTCAATTTGTATTGCCCATTTACTCACTGGAGCATGGTCAAACTTTCAGTGGCCAGCTCTGGAATCCTCCCCTAAACCCCTGACAAAAGCCACCAATTGTGGCAACATCCTTATCACAATTTTTAAGAGTATTCTTCAGTGGCTTCCTGTCTGGACTGTTAGTTTTTTATAAAGATATTTAATTTTATTGTCCACAGTATAAAAACACAGTGGCAATTGATCATGAGTATGTTGAGATTATAAATTAATTTGCAATGCAAGCATTTTTTTTATGGAACTCAACCTTGCCTACTAGAGAAATGAATTATGCTGTACTTCCTAAACCCACTAATTCTCCCCTTTTTATAATATGTCACATTCTCATACCTTTGGTTTCATCTTATGACATTGTTTCACACTTCACTTAAGATAGAACATCCATCCACAAACTCCCTTCCCCTCTCCTAATCTACCCACCCTCATCTATCTATACTTGAATAGATTAGGGTAATTTTACTCATCTCACTGATCTTCCCAAAATTTTGCTCCTTAACAATAATTTCCTCCTGAGATGTTTTC
This sequence comes from Apodemus sylvaticus, assembly GCF_947179515.1. Classification (NCBI taxonomy): domain Eukaryota; kingdom Metazoa; phylum Chordata; class Mammalia; order Rodentia; family Muridae; genus Apodemus; species Apodemus sylvaticus. The sequence continues at coordinate 100,136,936 of NC_067472.1, forward strand.
TTCAGTTGTTCTGTACAGCTGAACAAATCACAATACTGATTGCCCATCACAGACAAGACCTGCCCCACAATCCTCTTTTAGATAGTGAAACCTTTCTTCAGTATCTCTGCATAAAACAACCACCCACAAAGGAGGTTTCTTTGCTTAATGATTTTTTTTAAAATATATATATATATATATGTATGTACTTTTTTCATTAATTTATTTATTCATTTTACATCCAAATATCACCAATTCTCTTCCCAGATTCCCCCTCACACAGCTTTCCATCCACTTCTCTGAGAAGGGGGAGGCCCCTGGGTATCATAATACCACATCATTGCAGGATTAGGAGCATCCTCCCCTCCTGAGGCCAGACAAGGTAACCCAGTTATAGGAATGGGATCTACAAGTAGGTAACAGATTCAGGGACAGCCTCTGCTCTAGTTGTTGGGGGATTTGTCTAAAAACCAAGCTGCATACCTGCTTCATAGGTCTGAGGGGTCTAGGTCCAGCCCATGCTCACTTGTTGGTTTGTGGATAAATCTCTGGGAGTCACCAAGGCTCCAAATCAGTTGACTCTGTTGGTCTTCCTTGTGTCCTCCTATGAACCCTCAATGATTCATTCCCCCAACTCTCTCATAAGATTCTGAGCTTCATCTAATACTTGGCTGTATAGCAGCTTTATTCATATGCCGTAAACTAGAAACAACCCAGATTTTCCTCAAAGGGGATTTCTTTATCCCCTTTCTATTTGCTGGGTGTACTCAATCCCAAACAAGCCCTGTTTTCATTCTGTAGGCCTGTTATCGCCAAAGTAATTTCTATACTATATAGAATAGGTACTTTTTATAGTTTCCCTTTAACCTTTTAGCAACACTGCCACTGTTGACCATTCTCTTATCTTTACCATCGCCATCCCTGTTCCTCTCAGTTACTAGCTTTCCTCCTCTTTCCCTTCACTCCATTAACTTTTGGGAGTCCCTGTCTCTTTCTGGATGTGGAAGTTCTCAGGCTACTGGGACTCCTTTCTTCTTACTCAAGTATGTTCCTTGGATCATTTCCAGCTTGAAAGGTTAATATAAGATTTATAAATTTGTGATGAGAAAGACTGGACATATGAATAAATCATTGTTTATCTCATCACATCTCTTCTTTAATGAGAATTTCAAGCATATAAATGTACTTTCAATTCATCACTTGCTAATTTTGTCCACTACACATACCAGATCATGACAATGTTCCTAAGTATGTATAAGATATTGTTTCTGATTTTCACCAAGTTTATGGCACTAGGTATGGATCTCATCATGTGGTGTGGAACTCAGATCCAATTAGAAATCAGTTGGTTATACCCCACTCATTAAAGTCATGTCATTGTCATAAAAATTGGAATGCATTAACTCATATATCAAGCTTGCATTGATTTTTTCATTTATAATATGTTTGTAAAACTTATTTATAAATCAATTTACAGAGTTTGAAAAATAAGATCACTATTTATTACAACTTTATAAATAGCTAAAATGAACAAAAGTGACTTCTATCCTGTGTTTGTTTTTGTCTTCTGTATTTATTGATAAGTTTTAGACACAGGTGTTTCTGTGACTTTCTTTTGGGTGGAGGGGGGAGATATAATTTGTTGTAAGGCACTAGTCTTTATGATGAGGGCAAAGATTGAGACCTCTTTGCAGACCTGTCTGAGTAGAAGAAAAATCAACTTGCCAGAAATTCTCTGCTATGCTGGGTAGAATGAACTAAAATCAGGGTGTTGAGCAGGAAGCCAAGTCTTTTCCTCTTTCATCTGTTGGTATATTTGCTTAATAAATTCACATGTGTTCCCAAGCAATTTCCTTCTTTTTCCCAAACCATGCCAATATGAGGAAAAAATGTATGCTAGTCTCTCTCTGCTGTGATTATTAGAATTTATAGAGTGCCATGACAATTCCATGCTTAATGTTTGCCCTCAGTATACAATGCACATTTCTTTTTCATTATTTGGTTCAAGTGTGGTCAGTCATTTAGCTTGTTTCCTGTTAGGCAGTTCTTTTTATCTGCTTAGGAGTTTGTTATTCTTGTCTGAGAACAGTTCTAAGCATATATCTGTAATACTGTATGTAATAGTAAATTTTGTCAAATTAGTTATTTGTCATATTAAGCTATTTTATATGCTAAAGTTTTGTTTGTATTAGTTATTTAAAATGATAGGTTTTATTGTCAAGTAAGTATTGCATGCAGTTATACAATCTCCCCACAAATGGTATTCCTGATTTTCTGTTCCATTTCTTGTTGGTCCTATCTAACCTTCTACATTGGGCTCTCAAGGAACCCCTGCCAGTCTTGCAGCTAGAAATGTAAACATGGCTCATCAATATTTCTTCTCTGGTTGTATAGGATCTATAAAAGTCTGATAGTGTACAGCTATTATCTCACTTCTTGGGAAGCTGAGAAGGAAGATCCCAAATTCAAGTGTGAGAGAAACCTAGGTCTTAAGAACTAGTCAAGTGACAGAAAACATCAGAAAAGCAAGCCAGGTAATCAACCCAAGAGGATTCTTAGCATACTACTTCCTAGGCCAACTCTTCCAGGGGATGCTTTTTGGATGGGAGATAAATCCCTCTGAAGATAAGCACAAGAAAAGACAATTATAAGGAGAGTATGGGATCAGAAGATCATCACAGCATCTCTGGATGAGGCCATGGCTTACTCTGGACCCAGAGACATTCAGGTGGAGAGCAAAAAGGCCCTTTTATCAACTCTTTGAATCTCTACTTCTATTCTGTAAGTTTGATTTCTGCTCACAGACAGCAGAAGAAACCTGAGTGTCAATCAGAAGAGCAATCTGAAAAGTAACAGGAAGCCAAAGGGGCTTCACCCATGTAACCAGTCAAATAGAAGCTATTTCTGCCAATTTCCTGCGGAATGGCATTAGAAAGGACACTATCTTGCTCCATAAGAAACTAGCATAAGGCTGGTGGCTGCATAGATGCCCACACTGCTATCTCTAGAACACAATTGTATGTGAAAGGAAGGAGGAGTACATTTGATAGACCCTGGTTATATATCACAAAATTAGGAAACAAACCAATTAATTACTGCTGAAAAATGCCACACCCGCTCTCCCCATTGGATTGCAATAGCCACTAGGCTTCTTACCCCTGAGGTAAGGAATTTGTCTCTCATTTAAAGTAGCATGCAGCCCTCTAAGCAGACAAAGATAAGTAGAGTGTGAAGAGAACCTAAAGTCTTAAACTACAATTCTATATCCACTGTTGTTCTGGGTTTCCTTTCAATCTCACTATTTTTTATATCACTAGGTTTTTTTTATATCAATAGATAATCAATTATGATTGGTAAGGATTATACTGTTATAGTATAGAGCTGAGTATAATATCCCAATCAGTAATATCAATACTTGTCTTCAGAACTTTTATCAAATACAATTTAAAGCAAGAAACTCGAAAATAGAGAATGAAAACTCTCATTTTGTTGGAGTCATGTTGGTGTCACAAGTGGTTTCCAATACGACACACTAGAGTTGATATTAACTAAATTTCACCAAAGTATCTTTTTTCTAGGCAGCCAAAGAAACCTGGAAAAATGGAGTTCAAGAACTCAGTGGCTTTATCTTGGTAGGAATCCTGAATGGCACTGACTCTCCTAAACTGCTCTGTGACATAATCACAATCCTATACACACTGGCACTGACCAGCAATGAACTGTTGCCCCTTGTCATCACAGTAGATACCCAGCTCCACATGCCCATGTATCTTCGATTTGGGCAGCTCTCTCTCATTGACAGCCTCCTGACATCAGTCATTACTCCCAAGACTGCCATGGATTTTCTTCTGAGAGACAACACTATCACCTTTGGAGGCTGTGCCCTTCAGACATACCTTCTTCTGGCTTTTATGGCCTATGACAGGTATGTGGCCATTTATCATCCTCTGAACTACATGATCCTAATGAGTCCAAGAGTCTACTGGCTCATAGTGACTACATCATGGATCCTGGCAATCCAGATGGCCCTGGGATTTACCATCATCATGATGCATTATTCTTTCTTCAAATTGAGGCATATCAGACACCTCTTCTGTGAGATCCCTCCATTGCTGGAGTTGACCTGCTCAGACACCTCTAGTTATAAGCTTGTGCTTTATTAGGTAGGTGCGCACATGTTAATTCTCCCTCTTACTGCCATTTTTTTCTCCTATGCATGAATTTTGTTCACTGTTCTCCACATGCCCTCAAATGAGAGCAGGAAGAAAGCCCTTGTTTTCCTGCTCTCCACACATGGCTGTTGTGGGCATGTACTATGGGGCTTTCACAGTCATGTATTTCCTACCAAGTTTCTACCACAATCTCAAGTAAGACAATATTCTTTCTGTTTTCTACACAATTGTCAACCAAGCTCTAAACCACTCATGTACAACCTGAGAAATAAAGAAGTGACTGGGGCTCTAAGGAGAGATTTGTCTAATGTCTAATTTTGTAAGGAACAGCATTTGTGAATGCTCTGACTGAGGCCATGGGTTGGGAGAAACAGAAATCTCTCTCTCTCTCTCTCTCTCTCTCTCTCTCTCTCTCTCTCCTCAGTGATGGGAATTTAAAGAAAATGCATGCTCTATTCTGTATGTAATTAAACAACCAGCAAAAAAATCTATACTTTACAATACTTTTTCTAAGCATGTCTTTAAACATCTCAGAAATTACTAAGTATTCATTATTTATCTGGTTTAGACATTTCACAATGTACATGTCTCATAATATATAGTACTTGATATATGTGTAATGTTCATTGCTTTTGTAACAGTTAAAAATAAATTTGGACAAATGTGACAAATGCATCTCTTTAATCCTAGTACTCAGGAAGCAAGGGTTTCTGTGATCATGAGACAGGATAAACACAGTTTCATAGTAAAACCCTCTCTAAAAATTATTTGAAACTTGGACAAAAGAATAAATGACAATATACCTAACTTTCTTGTTTATTTAAAATATTATACTTTAAATAAATTTTTGTTTCTTAAAATTTATTCACTTCCTATAATTTCTACTGCTTACAATTTTACACATGGATGCTATATATCTTTGCCATACACTCCTCACACCCACTCTATAATTTCTGGTTGCTCAACATATCTACTTCCAAACGTCATGTGCTCCTTTTGCTCTTAAAAACACCATAAGTGCAATTAATGCTGCCTATATGCACACAGGTGGGGGACTCATCCACTGAAACATGGACAACCTACCAAATTACTACCCACCGAAGAAACACGACTCTCCCTTCCTCGGCAGACACTAATAGCCAGTGACTCCTCAGCTAGGGTTGGAGATAGAAAACCCCTCCCCACACCATGGTGGAAATTTTACTGAAGCAATGTTGTATAGCAATTTTCTATGCTGGAAATCCCAGCTGCTGTGAGTTCATGTGTGCTATGGGCAGGCCTTGTGCAGAAACCTGGCTTTCAGTGTACTCTCTTCATCCTGCAACTTACATTATTTCCACCACCTTTTCTGTGATGTTACTGATCCTGAAGTGGAAAGGTTGATAGTGATATTACATATTTACCTGAGTATTCACAGCTGCTTATTCTCAACAATATGGACAGTTAAAGCCTCTGCATGAATCATTATGCTCCACAGAAAGAAAACTCCCTGAGGAAAGCTGAGAGCTGCACAAATCCATGAATATAAAATAAATATATAGAAGGTAATTTGAGACCACACTCTGTAACACATTATCAATATGTTCTCTCTTGGAGCCTATAATTTCCCTAGACATGGGTTTGACAGCATTTACAATGCAAAGAATGAGCTGTTTTCCTGTGGAGTAGACTTCATACTCAACCAAAAACTCAGTTACTTACCCCCATGAATACTGTTGGAACAATTTTGCCACTAGGCATATCTTCCCTCACAAAACTTTATTGTAATATGTAGGTCCCAGAGCAGGGTAAGAGTATTGATAATTTGTTTCTAACATCAGGCTACATAGTACCTTCCAGCACTATAAAAGTTAATCAACTGGGAGAGATATTCCTTAACAGTTCATTGATTTACCTGTGTCCTACAACCAAATCATACAGGGTCTTTAGTAATAAGGCTTACTATCAGCCTATTTAGTAATAGGGTTTACTATCTATTTACTTCATACAATTACAAGCAAAGACGATATACCAGTGTGGTGTGCAATATCACCACAATATCAAGAATTCTAGTACACAGTGCCTAGATAGAAAGAATGAATGATAGAAATGTCCCCAAATTTGCAAAGAGACTGGTGTGTGTATGTGTGCACATGCATTTGTTTATCTTTGTGTGCCTATTGTGCAGTGAATTACACTTTGCTTATTTTAGGTTATGATCTAGAAGTTCAATCATAAAACTATGATGGGATTTTATCCATGTAATTGTTGAATATGTTTAAATTTTTAATTAATTTCCTTTGGCTCTTCTGTGATATTATAAATGTCATACAAATATGTATAGGGTATAAACTTCAACAGTATATAGCTCTGTTTTGAGATACTATTAATTTTGAATTCAATATTAGATTTGAAGAATCCACAGTAATTCAGTCAAACAAAATGTAAGCACTAAAGATTTTTCCAGAAAAGCACTATCAAGAATTCTAGTACACAGTGCCTAGATAGAAAGAATGAATGATAGAGATGTCTCCAAATTAATGATACAATTAAGTACTTTTTGACATTTCCTCTATGAGATATTTTATAATAATTACCCACAGACAACTTCTTGTGTATTTAAATGAATCACTGCATTTAATATTCAGTCAATTAAATATCTCAGTGAGTTATATCCACATAAATGGTTTCTACTCAATAAGAGGTTTCCTCCTTATTGTAAGGTGGCTTTATATAGCAATGATGAGATTCATGTCTGCTGTCAGGGTACAGGGGTTGAAATTGAATGTACCTTTCTTGTATAACTGAGAACATGCACATAGCCTTTCTGAACCCGGTCTTTAAGTTATAAGTTCCCTGTAATAAAACATTTATTTTGTATCATTGTTGTGAGATCTGTTTATACAAGACATATAAAGACTTTCAGTGAAAAAATATTTTGATTATTATCTAAAATATAATGGTTACATCATAAATTTTAACAGTCTTACAGCCAAAATTTCATTGAAATTGTAAGTGGTAGTATTTGACTTTGCATTGGATGCTTTGTAAGATAATGAGCTGTTATGTTGCTATTAAAAATGACCACTCTTATTTGCTCAAATTTTATCTGGTTTGGTCTTGCACAAGTCTTGTACATTCTGTCAGAACCACTGTCAGTTCATACATGCAACTTTTTTGTTGTTTCTGGAACACCACTGTTTCTTTATAATTATGAATCACCTTTACCCTCAACATTTTTTTCTACCTACAATTCAGCAATAATGTCTTGAGACTTTGGTGAAAGAGGTGTGATACAGATGTCTCACTTAGAGTTGGTCATTTTATAGTCTCCTATTCTCTGTACCTTGGAAGATTATGGGTCTCTGAATTAATTGCCATCTGATGCAATATAAAAAATGTTCTCTGATAAGTCTAGACAGATGCTCTGGTCTATGGATAGAAGGATAAGTCATTTTAGTGGTTCAATGCTCTCTTCAGCAGAGTAATAGAAATAGGTTCCCTCATACACCCTATGAGCTGTCTAGATTCATAGCCTAATAATTGTTCCAGATATGTGTTGAATCGTGTAGAGTAAGAATTAAATCCAATCCAGAAGTTCTTGCTTATTTCCATGACTTTCATACCACTATTGCACAAGTAGGTACATCTCACCAGATGGGTCATTAGCATAGCTCACAAAGTCTGAAATAGTATTGGGCTGATAATTCCTTCCCTTCTTTTTCACCATTCTATCAACAATAAAGCTAGGCAATAAAGAAGCTTCCACATCAATACCAGTATGATTTCTCCACATATTATAGTCCAAGCATGTAGTATCTTTTATTTAATTTATTTTTATTTATGTATTTGTTTCTGCTTATTTATTTTTACTTTACATCCTGATCACATCTTCCCCTCCCTCCACTCTTCCCAATACCTTCCCTTCACCTCACTTCCATGTCATTATCCCATCCTACCTTCCTCAGAAATGGCTCAGAATAATGGAGACCTCCCATAGACATCAATCCAGCTTGGCATATCATGTTGCAGTAGGACTAGGTGCATCTTCTTCCATTGTGACTAGGGAAGGTAGCCCAGTTAGGGGAAATGGATCCAAAGGCAGGTAACAGTCATATACAGTCACTGCTTCTGCTGTTAGGAGTCCCAGCACGTGGTATCTTTAGTAATCGATTGTTAGCATTATCAGGTTCAGTGGGGTAACTAGGAGCAATGGCAATAACAAGCAATATTTGTAGGTCTATGGGACTTTACTGGCCAAGAACTTCAATAGAGATAAACTGTTCCTAGCACTGGGATCTTTAATTTGTTCACCTCTGATGTCTAATAGAAAGTACTTAAAATCTGGCACAGGTACTAGGATCAACAGTCTCTGGATAGACAGATCATGGAGCTTATGAGAGAACTCTTAGTTGTTCCATCAGCTCCATTTAAGTTTGCTTTAATATATGTATATTAGAAAATTTCTGCAGTAGTACCTTTTCATGATTTTTTTATGTCTTCAGTGAAATCATTTTACTTTTTATTTCTTATTTATTTATTTATTTGCTTACAAACAGTTTATTTTATGGTTTTCTTTAAATTGGATATTTTCTTACATTTCAAATGTTATCCCCTTTCCTGGTTTACCCCCTCCTGGAAACCCCCTATCCCATCCTCCCTCCCCCTACTTCTATGAGGGTGCTCCTCCACACACCCTACTCCTACCTCCCCACCCTCAATTTCCCTACTCAGGGGCATCTATCAAGCCTTCATAAGACCAAAGACCTCTCCTCCCATTGATGCCTGACAAGGCCATCCTCCACTACATATGAGGCTGGAGCCATGTGCACTCCTTTGTTGATGGCTTAGTCCCTGGGAGCTCAGGGCGGGGGGTGGGGGGTGGGGAGGGCTCTGGTTGGTTGATATTGTTGTTCTTCCTATGGGGTTGCAAACCCCTCAGCTCCTTCAGACCTTTCTCCAACACCTCCATTGGGGACCCTGAGTTCAATGGTTGGCTGTAAGCATCTGCCTCTGTTTTTACAAGGCTCATGCAGGGCCTCTCAGGAGACAGCCATATCAGGCTCCTTTTAGAAAGCATTTCTTGGCATCCACACTAGTATCAAGGTTTGGTGACTGTATATGGGATGGATCCCTAGGTGGGACAGTCTCTGGGTGGCCTTTCCTTCAGTCTCTGCTCTACACCTTATCTCCATATTTATTCCTGTGAGTATTTTGTTCCACTTCTCAGAAGAACTGAAGCACCCACACTTTAGTCTTCCTTCTTCTTTAAGTGTATGTGGTCTGTGAATTGTATCTTGTATATTCCAAGCTTTTGGATTAATATCCACTTATCAGTGAGTGCATACCATGTGTGTTCTTTGGTGATTCGGTTACCTCACTCAGGATGATATTTTCTAGTTCCATCAACCCAGATGTCCTTCAACAGAGGAATGGATAGAGAAAACATGGTATATTTACACAACAGAATATTACTCAACTATTAAAAACAAAGAATTCATGAAATTCTTAGGTGACTTTTACTTTTAGTGTTGAATTGAGTGTTTTATGGAGATTTAGAAGTCACGAGTAGAGAGTACCATGTCTCTGAAATGGTTCCAAACATATGCTATCATTTCTGGTTCAGAGTTTTGGGGGATCTTTTGTTTAATTCCTTTTCTGCTTGGATTTGATGGGCTTTAGTTTAAGTTTTTCAGTTATTTATTTGCATTGTTTGTGCTTTTTCAGGCAGAAACATGCATGTTGCATATGCAGTAGTCAGAAGACAGCTTGCAGAATCAAATCTCTCCTTCCTCTATATGGGATCTAGGGATAACATGCAGGTTATCAGACCTGGCAGAAAGAGACTTTGTCCACTGAGCCATCTGGTAAACCCTAGAATTGAAAGTGTGTTTTCTGTTTGTTTGTTTGTTTGTTTGTTGAAGAAAGAGATCTTGAATTACCAGTTCAGAAGGTTTCCCATCTTACTGACTTCATTTTTTTTGTTTTTTGTTTTCGTTTATTTTTATTTTAATTTTTTATTTATTGAAAAGGGAAGTAAAGGTAAGTAAAAACACTTTATGATAAAATTAAAAATTTACATGGAAAATACTTCAGATAAACATGTTAAAATTGACAATTTTCATGGAAAATTAAGGAGTAAAGTGGTAGGCATGTAGAACATTGCTAAATTAATTGAAATATGGGATAGAAACATTTTATGATAGAATTGAAGAATTACATAGAAAATATTTCTGATAAAATTGTAGAAAAACATGTTAGAATTGAAGATTATTATGAAAAACTTTATATAGATATAATAATGGTAGGCATAAAAGTATTACTAAGCTGATTAAAAGTGAAATTATAAACATTTTCTGAAAAACTTGAAGATTTACATGGAAAATATTTCTGATAAAATTGAAGAAATATATAGAAAAACATGTTAAAATTCAAGATTATCATGGAAATTATATAGATGAAATGATAGGCATAAAGATAATTCTAAGTCAATTGAAGGTGGAATTATAAACATATTCAGATAACATTGAAGATTTGCACGGAAAATGTTTCTAGTAAAATTCAAGAAACCTGGAAAGGATTGATCTAGCATTGGAGGGGAATATAAGGACAGAGAAAAAGTAGGGAGGTGATTGGAGAAAGGATGTAGAGAAGAAGGTTTATGGGACACATGGGGAGGGAGGATCTGGGAAAGGGGAAATCATATAGAATGTAAACAAAGAATATAGAAAATAAAAATATTTAAAAAAAGAAAGAAATAGACAAACTCATTAAAATTGACTAGTTCATGGAAAATTTTACATAAAGAATGGTTGATGTAAAAAACTCTTTCTAAATTAATTGAAGGTGAAATTAGAAATTAGAAGGTGAAACTTCGTGAATTTTTATCACAAAAATTTTGTGATAAAATCAAAGATTTACATTGAGAACATTCCTGATAAAATAGAGGAAGTATATAGAAAGACATATTAAAATTGAAGATTATCATGAAAATTAATGCAGATAAAATGGTAGACATAAAAGAAATTACTAAGCCGGGCATGGTGGCACATGCCTGTAATCCCAGCATTTGGGAGGCAGAGGTAGGTGGATTTCTGTGTTCGAGGCCAACCAGGTCTACAGAGTGAGTTTCAGGACAGCCAGGGCTACAGAGAGAAGCCCTGTCTCAAAAAAAAACAAAAAACAAAAGAAAGAAAGAAAGAAAGAAAGAAAGAAAGAAAGAAAGAAAGAAAGAAAGAAAGAAAGAAAGAAAGAAAGAAAGAAAGAAATTACTAAATTAATTAACAGGGGAATTGCAAACATTTTCTGATAAAATTGAAGATTTCCATGAGAAATGATTCAATAGTCTATTTCTTATTATTGGGGAGTTGAGCCCATTGTTGTTAAGAGATATTGGGAAATAGTGATTGTTGATTCCTGTTATTTTTGATGTTATTTTTATGTTTCTGTGGGTAACTTCTTTTGGGTTTGTTGGAAGAAAGTTACTTTCTTGCTTTTTCTAGGGTGTAGTTTCCCTCCTTGTGTTGGCATTTCCCATAAATTATACTTTGTAGGGCTGAATTTGTGGACAGATACTGTGCAAATTTGGTTTTATCATGAAATATCTTGGTTTCTCCATCTATGATGATTGAGAGTTTTGCTGGGTATAGTAGCCTAAGCTAGCATTTGTGTTCTCTTAGGGTCTGTATGAGGTCTGCCCAGGATCTTCTAGTTTTCATCACCTCTGGTGAGAAGTCTGGTGTGATTCTGATAGGTCTGTCTTTATAAGTTACTTGCCCTTTTTCCCTTACTGCTTTTAATATTCTTTCTTTGTTTAGTGAATTTGGTGTTTTGATTATTATGTGCAGGTAGGACTTTCTGTTCTGGTTCAGACTGTTTGGAGTTCTGAAGGCTTCTTGAATGTTTATGGGCATCTCTTTCTCTAGGTTAGGGAAGTTTTCTTCTACAATTCTGTTGAAGATAACTACTGGGCCTTTAAGATGTAAATCCTCGCTCTCATTTATACCTATAATCTTTAGATTTGGTCTTCTCATTGTGTCCTGGAGTTCCTGAATGTATTGAGTTACCAGTTATATACAATTTGCATTTTCTTTGACTTTTGAGTCAATGTTTTCTATGGTATCTTGAGCACATAAGGTTCTTGCATTCTGTTGGTGATGCTTGCATCTATGACTCCTGAATTCTTTCCAAGGTTTTCTATCTACAGAGATGTCTCACTTTGTGATTCCTTTATTATTTCTACTTCCACTTTTAGATCCTGGATGGTTTTGTTCAGTTCCTTGACTTGATTGTTTGTGTTTTCCTGTAATTCTTTAAGGGACTTTTGTGTTTCTTCTTTAAGGGCTTCTGCCTGTTGACCCATGATCTCCTGTATTTCTTTAAGGGATTTTTGTGTTTCCTCTTTAAGGGCTTTTACCTGTTGACCGGTGTTCTCCTGTATTTCTTTAAGGGAGTTATTTACGTCTTTCTTGAAACCCTCTATCAGCATCATGAGATACATTTTCAAATCCAACTCTTGCTCTTCCAGTGTGTTGGGGTATCCAGAACTTGCTGTGGTAGGAGAACTGGGTTCTGATGTGGCACTGGTTTCTGTTGGTAGGGTTCTTGTGTTTGCCTTTTGCTCTAGTTGGAGTTTGTTCCTCCTGTGGGCCTGTAAGCCTGTATACTTACTCCTCTAAGCTCAAAAGTGAAAGCACTGCTAGGAGAACTCTCTCTCCTGGCCGACTCTACACAGAAGACTGTGGAGTTTCCCAGCGCCCCAGTGCAAATGGTGGTGGGTGGGAAGACTTCCATCCCAACTACTCCACTGATCTTAGGCCCTGTGTGTTCCTAGCTGGGTCCCCTCCAGAGAGAAGGTGGAGATCTCACCTCTGAGCTCAAAAGTGAAAACCTTCAGGGCAATCAGTCCCTCCTGGCAGGCTATGCACAGAATGCTGTGGAGTCTGCCTGGCTCCCTGCAAATGGTGGTGGAAAGACTTCTGTGCCAGCTGCTCCGCTGATCTTAGGCCCTGTGTGCTCCTAGCTGAATCCTCTCCAGAGAGAAGGTGCAGATCTCACCTCTGCGCTCAAAAATGAAAACCTACTGGGAGATCACTCCCTCCTGGCAGGCAATGCACCTCACTTTCATTTTCATTCTCCCTTAATTTTGTCTTTTGCTGAATGACCTATTGAGCAAGAGGTACAACTAGCTTTCACAGGTTGCCTCCTCTTGGGGCTGGAGAGATGGCTAAGAGCTTAAGAGCTGATCTACCCATCCAGAGGTCCTGAATTCAATTCACACAAACCACATGGTTGCTCATAAACATCTACAATCAATTCTGGTGTATTCTTGTTGACTGTAGGCGTACATGTAGATAGAATACTGCATACAAGGCTGTCTCCTTGGTTCTGCTCTCTTTCTTCTTGTCATCATTTATAAAGATATTTACTCTCATAAAGCTTCAGCAATGTGACTATGAGTACATGTGACTTACAAATAACCCTAAGCATTTTTAGGGTACCCTGTCTTCTCTATCAAAGCACAATATATCATTATATTCTTCAAACTTTTCAAATTATTGTTCAATAAATAATCACTCCACATTTCAGGACTCATCCATTAATGTTGTACAAAAAGTACATCTAGAACAAAGCAGTCAGGTACAGACTCAACTCCCCTACCTACATTCAAATCACACACCCATCTGTTCATGAATAGCCCCGATGGGCTTCCATTAGTAAAACTGCCTGTCAATCGCTTTTTTAATACCCCAGGTGTCAGGTTTGCTGATCTCTCTTAAAATATGCTGCTTGCAAAGACTAAATGCCATTAACATGTTCTTGACACAAAAGCCTGAACATATACATAAATTCAGCTCATGTGTCTCATGTCTAGAAGAAATTGCAGTGATAACCAAAGACATATTTTGACTCCTTTCCTTGAAATTCTTGTACAATATTCTGAAAATACAAACCAGATCATGTTACTTTTACAGACATGGGTGTTTATGAGCAAATTTTGCCCCACTTTACTAATTCCAACCTCAATGTTTTCACCTCCTCTGTATCTGCTTTGTAGTTCCCAACTCTGACTTCATTGAGGACAAGATGCCAGGATATTCTTTTGTCTGATCTTCTTCCACATTATTCCATCTAAAAGACTATCCATATTGTTGAAGAAACTAAATCTTAAGTGTCAACAGCATTTCTCCTTTTGCCAATTTCATTGCCACGGACTACCTCAGCCAGGTATGGGGGTACCTGGGATGTGGGTTCTTGAAGCCAGGTGGATAAGGATTTGGTTGTGACAAACAGAAACAAACACGGCGGCAGTCTGAATCTGAGTGTATTTTGCAGCTCTCAAGAAGGATTTTTATACATAGAAAAACGGGCTTTTCAATACTGAAAAGCTCTGTTCAGTGAAGCAGTACAACAGAACGGACACTGCAATAATCATTTGGCACAGCAAAATACAAAAGCACTCAAATATTACAACTTCAAAAGGATATATTCAATAAGGCAGTCATGTAGAATGGATTGTTATCATCAAAACACAAAAATCACCTAGGCTAGTGGCAAATTTCCAAAAATAAACTAATACATTTTTATGATCAGTTACTATTTAACTTCTAGTTCCTGCTCTTCTATTACTGTTCAAAACATAAATTTAAACTATTTTAATTCTTTTCTATTTAAAGCTTTCTTAAACAATATACCAAAATCTAGTTCCAATGGCACACATGCAGCCATAAAAAGTATTATGGTTGGGAAAATTTATATTTATCAATACTATCTCATAAATGATTTATAAAGTTAAGCACTGGTTTACTCAGAGATGATGTCATGATTAATGAGTCCATCTTAAGGGATGGTTTTGTACCCATTATACTTGCTCAAGATCTTAGCCTAGGCTATCAGGAACATCTTGTAAATTAGAAAATGAATAGGAAACATAAGGCAGATAAGTTGCCAAGAGAACTACAGCTCAATAATTTTTCTCCAGCGAAAAACTCCACAGCCGGTTCCAGAAGGCCTCCCCCTGTTGAGGTCAAATGCCTCAGTCTATGGAACTTGTCACACAGATCTGACTGAAGGTGGTGTGGCATCTCTCCCTTTTTTATTTTTTAATTGGAGCTCATAAATATAGCTTTTGGCTGTAGAAATTAAGGAAAAGAGTAGTCTGAAGATAAATGGAAAAATAAGGAGAAGAAAAAGAATTATTCCTACAGCCACAGCAATAACAATGAACCAATGTAAACAACCAACAGGTTTTAATGACTGTAAACCAGAGATAACAGACTGAGCCAAATCCTCTATATCAGTATATTCAACATATGCTTTACTCATAGCAGAGATTTGGGCCTGCAATTGAGCCATATCATAAGTAGTATCATTATCTTTCCAAATTCCCAACAAATGATTTTTAGTAAAACTCCAATTACAACTTTCATTATAAGGTAATGGTGTTACACATATGTATTGAAAGCTGGCATGGCACTTGGTAGAAAGCTGAAATTTAATATTTTATATCTTGTCCTAATGCTAAAACTACATCCTCTAAAGCATCAAGTTTTACTTCTAATTTTTTATCTATAAGTTGTTGCCTTGCAAGTGTTAATGAAACATTTTTATTTAAATCATTAACAAAATAAGCAGTCTTCATTTCTGAAACTAGAGTAACTGTTGAGACTGCAAGAGAAGTAAGAATGTCTATCAGTGCACTAAGACCTAAAGCTAAAGCTGTAACAAAACGCTTTGGTCTAATTAATTCATTAACTCTTAAGCATTTGTAATGCTACATTATCAAACGAAACATTATCTTTTAAATCTACAGGAAACATAACTTAAGAAAGTATTTGTAATCATAAGATAACTGAATAACTTTTAATTAAAATAGGATCAATACAATTACTTACAATACATTTAGAACAGCTGACCTGATCAGACCTTTCTGCTTTAAGAATTTTCAGATCTTCCCCAGTTTCTTTTCTATTAGCTTCAGAGTGTCTGGCTTTATGTGGAGGTCCTTGATCCATTTGTATTTGAGCTTAGTACAAGGAGACAAGGATGGATCAATTCGCATTCTTCTGCATGCTGACCTCCAGTTGAACCAGCACCATTTGTTGAAAAGGCTATCTTTTTTCCATTGGATGCTTTCAGCCTCTTTTTCGAGGATCAAGTGGCCATAAGTGTGTGGGTTCATTTCTGGATCTTCAATCCTGTTCCATTGATCCTCCTGCCTGTCACTGTACCAATACCATGCAGTTTTTAACACTATTGCTCTGTAGAATTGCTTGAGGTCAGGGATACTGATTCCCCCAGATTTTCTTTTGTTGCTGAGAATAGTTTTAGCTATCCTGGTTTTTTTGTTGTTCCAGATGAATTTGATAATTGCTCTTTCTAACTCTGTGAAGAATTGAGTTGGGATTTTGATGGGTATTGCATTGAATCTGTATATTGCTTTTGGCAAAATGGCCATTTTAACTATATTGATTCTACCGATCCATGAGCATGGGAGGTTTTCCCATTTTTTGAGGTCTTCTTCCATTTCCTTCTTCAGAGTCTTGAGGACATCGGTACAGGGAGAAAGTTTCTGAACAGAACACCAATAGCGTATGCTCTAAGAGCAAGAATTGACAAATGGGACCTCATAAAATTACAAAGTTTCTGTAAGGCAAAGGATACCATCAAGAGGACAAATCGGCAACCAACAAATTGGGAAAAGATCTTCACCAGTCCTACATCAGATAGAGGGCTAATATCCAATATATATAAAGGACTCAAGAAGTTAGACTCCAGAAAACCGAACAATCCTATTAAAAAATGGGGTACAGAGTTAAACAAAGAATTCTCACCTGAAGAACTTCGGATGGCGGAGAAGCATCTTAAAAAATGCTCAACTTCATTAGTCATTAGGGAAATGCAAATCAAAACAACCCTAAGATTTCATCTTACACCAGTCAGAATGGCTAAGATTAAAAATTCAGGAGACAGCAGGTGTTGGAGAGGGTGTGGAGAAAAAGGAACACTCCTCCACTGCTGGTGGGGTTGCAAATTGGTACAACCACTCTGGAAATCACTCTGGCGGTTCCTCAGAAAACTGGGCACCTCCCTTCCAGAAGATCCTGCTATACCACTCCTGGGCATATACCCAGAGGATTCCCCATCAGGTAATAAGGATACATGCTCTACTATGTTCATAGCAGCCCTATTTATAATTGCCAGAAGCAGGAAAGAACCCAGGTATCCCTCAACAGAAGAGTGGATGCAAAAAATGTGGTATATCTACACAATGGAGTACTATACAGCCATTAGAAACAATGAATTCATGAAATTCTTAGGCAAATGGATGGAGCTAGAGAACATCATACTAAGTGAGGTAACCCATACTCAAAAGGCGAATCATGGTATGCACTCACTAATAAGTGGTTATTAACCTAGAAAACTGGAATACCCAAAACATTATCCACACATCAAATGAGGTACAAGAAGAAAGGAGGAGTAGCCCCTGGTTCTGGAAAGACTCAGTGAAACAGTATTCGGCAAAACCAGAACGGGGAAGTGGGAAGGGGTGGGTGGGAGGACAGGGGAAGAGAAGGGGGCTTACAGGACTTTCGGGGAGTGGGGGGCTAGAAAAGGGGAAATCATTTGAAATGTAAATAAATTATATCGAATAAAAAAATTAAAAAAAAAAAGAATCTTCAGATCTAAAGGCCATCCAGCGAGTATACCATAAAGACAGCCTAAACAAGATCTAATTGCCAAAAGAGTGCTCTTAGATTCCTTAGACTTTTAAAAAATTCATATTAAATACAGAAAAAAGTCTAAATAATTCTGGAAAAACATTAGGAGTATTACATGAAGAAGAATGACTAAGATAAAAATAGGTTCTACCCATCCTAGAGTATGCCATCTATTAATAGACTCATTTATAAATGTATCAGGTTGCCGGGTGGTGGTGGCACACTCCTGTAATCCCAGCACTCTGGGAGGCAGAGGCAGGTGGATTTCTGAGTTTGAGGCCAGCCTGGTCTACAGAGTGAGTTCCAGGACAGCTATTGCTGTACAGAGAAACCCTGTCTCAAAAAAAAAAACCAACTCCAAAAAAACAAAAAAAAAATAAAAATAAAAATAAATAAATGTATCAGGTTTATATCCAAAATGAAGCAATAACTGGTTAAATATTTTCTATAATTATGAAATGGTGTAACTATAGAATAACCATAATTTTTATTGAGGATTTCATAATTCATGCACTGAAGCCCAAGAACTAAACCCACATTTAAGCCATCTTGCACGTTCATCTTGAAGCAAAGATGCCCACATTTTGTCATTATCCCAATATTCCAACTCTCTCTCTCTCTCTCTCTCTCTCTCTCTCTCTCTCTCTCTCTCTCTCTCTCTCTCTCTCTCTCTCTCTCTCTCTCCTGTGTAGCTCCAGCTGTCCCGGAACTCACTCTGTAGACCAGGCTGGCCTCGAACTCAGAAATCTGCTTTCCTCTGCCTCCCAAGTGCTGGGATTAAAGGAGTGCACCACCACTGCCTGGCTTATCCCGATATTCTTGTAGACATTCCTTCAAAGGCATAGTTTCTTTTGGTTGTAAAAAAAAGTTTCATTATAATTATGATATCCAAAAACCATTATCAAAAGCTCCCACATTAACCTTCTAAGATGTGGAGGTTTTGTATTTGGCACTGATCTATCTGGAGCATCAGAAAGAAAAGTTCTATAACTAATGGGAAGGCAACCCATAGGAGGGCCCCTTAAAGTAACACAAACGGGAGCAGAATCTGACATCCCCTCATACTTAATTACAGAGGAGACCTAAGGGGAGGAAAATTCAGCATGTCCCCTAACAACTCGGTACTATTAGTCATAACCCAAATATTCACATTATCTCCCCCACCTACAGGATGAAGTGGAGGATGGGGAAGAAAGGCCCTAAATGAGGTTGCTGATGCACAGTATACCTGCATAGTAATCACAGCAAGCATAACAAGAAACATATTCTCTGTTGATTGTAGTTTCCCAGTATCAGAAATCATTTGTTGTGCTCTCTGAGTGAGTTTCATTAGCTGTCCCCAGGTAGGTGGGTCTGTCCTTATGGTAGATGATAATTCAGGAGGAGCCAAATACACCTGTGAAGAAGAGAGAGCGAGCTTCTTCATTTTCTGCATCATTTCCTTCACCTTCTTCTGTTTCTTTCTTTTCTGGGAAGTTTTCTGGTATAAGGGTCGAATAAGTCTGTCTGGGATCCAGATTGGCATTTCTGCATTTGTGGAAAAAGCACGTGCATATTCTCTTCCCAAGCTTATTAATGCATCAGGCCCTTTCCATGTGCCTATTAAAAGATCCTTCCACATCACTAAAGGAATAACAGTCTGCTGGTGGGCCGGGGGGTGGGGGGAGGCACGCAATGTTTTTGCATAGGAGTAAAACATTTATCATCTGTATTAAGTTGATTAATAGTAAATAAAGCATGACTTAATGATTGATGAAGCGCATAGTAATGACCACTAGATTTTAATCTTTGAAGTTGTACCTTAAGATTTTGATGAGTCCTTTCTATAATAGTCTGACCTTGGGGATTATATGGAATTCCTGTTGTATGCTCTATACCCCATTGAATGCAAAACTTTGCAAAAGCTTGAGAAGTATAAGCTGGCGCACTATCAGTTTTAATTCTTGGGAGACCTTTTTCATTCCTTTTACTCTGAGATAGTCTGTCTTCATTATTGAAGTGTGTTTCTCATATGCAGCAAAATGCTGGATCTTATCCAGTTTGTTGGCTTATATCTTTTAATAGGTGAGTTCATACCATTAATAATGATTGATATTAAAGAGAAATAACTGTTGGTTCCTGATATGTTTGTTTTTGTAGGTTGCTTTATGTACTTGTGGTTCTCTCTTTTCGGCTGTGTTGTGAGACAGTTGATATTTTGGCATTTCTTTGGTACAGGTACCTTCTTTGTGTTGGAATTTCCCTTCTAGGATCCTCTGTAGGGTTGGATTGGTAGATAGGTATTGTTGGAATATGGTTTTGTCCTGGAATATTTTTGTTTTTCCATCTATTTTGATTGAGAGTTTTGTTAGATATAGTATCCTGGGCAGGCATTTGTGTTCTCTTAGAGTCTGCATGACTTCTGAACAGGCTTTTCTGGCTTTTAGGGTCTCTGTTGAGAAGTTTTGGGTAATTCTGATAAGTACATCTTTATATGTTACTTGGTCTTTTCCCCTTACAGCTTTTAATAGTCTTTCATTGCTCTTTGCATTTGCTTTTTGATTATTATGTGATGAGAGGACTTTATCTTCTGATCCCCTTTATTTGGTGTTCTATAGGCTTTTTTAACCTTTACAGCCATCTCTTTATTTAGGTTGGTGAAGTATTCTATGATTTTGTTGAAGACATTTTAGGGTCCTTTGAGCAGAGAATCTTTGCTCTCTTCTAATCCTATTATTCTTGGGTTTGGTCTTTTCATTGTGTCCTGGATTTCCTGGATTTCTTTGGTTAGGAGCTTTTACTGTTTTGAACTTTCTTTGACCATTGTGTCAATTTCTTCTAATTTTTCTTCTATGCCTGAGATTCTGTACTCTATCCCTTGTATTCTGTTTTTGATGCTTGTATATGTAGTTCCTGACCTCTTTCCTAGGTTTTCCATTTCCAGGGTTGCCTCTATTTGTGTTTTATTTATTGTTTCTACTTTCATTCTTAGGTGTTGGACTTCCTTGTTCAATTTCTTCATCTTGTTGATTGTGTCTTTTCTATATTTCCTTAAGGGATTTACTTGCTTCCTCTTTAAGGACTACTGCTTGTTTACCTTTGTTTTCCTGTATTTAGTTCAGTGAGTTATTTATATTCTCCTTAAATAATTCTATTATCCTATTTGGGGTATTAGGGGCTTGATGTGGTGGGAGAACTAGATTCTGATGGTAGCAAAGTATATTGGCTTCTGTTGATTATGGCCTTAAGTTTACCTGTTGCCATCTGGTTATCTCTGGTATTAGTTGGCCTGGGTGTCTCTGCCTGGAGCCTGCCTCCTGAGTTCCTGGTTTGCTTCAGGTCTCCTGGGAGGCCTATGGTCCTGGTTGTAGTAGACATCCTGGTAGAACTTCAGACTCTACATATTCAGAGGAGCATACATGCTAGTGATCTGTTGTCCTGACCACAACTAATCTCCTGGGGGGGGGGGTTCTTCAGACTCAGATCTTTAGAGGAGCAGACAAGGTGATAATCTGCCCCAGTGGAAAGTACAGGCCCATGTAAGAGGTTATAGTTCCAGCAGAGGAGAGGGGGATGGGTCCAAAGATAGATGGGCACCTTGGGTTTCACATATGCTGTGGTTGTTTGGAAGGATCCCTTACCTGTTGTCCTCCTGCAGCAGATTCCTGGGGGGGTCATACTGTGGAGTCTGCAAAGGAGCAGACAAGCTAATGGTCTGCTCCAGCTGAAGACCCAGAACAGAAATGGGTCACAGGTTTTAAACCAAGTGATACAGTGACATTGATGATTAGTTTTCCCCTCCTGTGCAAAGCACATTTTGGTGCCATGAACACTGGTCAGTAGGGGTCACACCATGTTCAATGTTTTCTAATTTTTGTCTTATTGGGGTTTTTTGTTTGAGTTTTGTTTTGTTTTGCTTGTTTTGTGGAAGTGGTTTGTAGAGAGAAAGAAGATGAATCGTGAAGTTTGGTGGGTAGTGAGGTTTAAAGGATTTGGAAGAACATGGAGGGGGGGAAGCATAAGATCAAAATCTGAAAAAACTAATTATTTTTTTTATAAAATTTAAAATCTATTTCCAATATTTCATCTAGAATTAAACAAAACTCTATGAAAAGCATGTAGTAAATTCCAATAATCTCAGTACTCTTGAGCCTATGGGAGATGAATCTTAAATGTCAAAGATGAATAAACCTAATGTCTTAAATCTCATTAAGTGATATTAAACCTCAGGAAAAGCAAGCCAAGAAACACCCAAGAGGATTACTTAATTTGCTATATCTTAGACCAACATTTCCAAAGGAGACTTTTAAAGTTAGGCAATGAGTCCTTCTGAAGCTAAGCACAGAAAAAAGCAGAGAGGAGGAGGTCATGGGATGGGAAGACAAAGTAGCTTCTTCAACTGACTCCAGAGATATTCAGGTGAGTCAGCACAGGGCTTGGACATCTCTTTTAATTTCTGTTTATACCACTCATATTTTGTGTCTTCCTATAGTGGGAAGCACTGGTAAAGAGTATTCAGACCTAAGAGTAACCTAGAAAGTGACAAAAACCTAGTGGGGACCCCCTTGATGTCACAAGTAAGAGGGAACATTTTATAACTGATCATAGGAAAGCTATCATCTTATTCCATAGGAAACAACTGGGAACATATAAGCTGCCTGGCTACCACCATCTCCAGAGTACATGTGCAGATGACAGGAAGGAATAAAACTGTCCTGACAGCTGATATAGCACAGATACTTGAAACACTGCAGAAACTTAACAAAACAAAATTAACTTCTGTCAAGGTAAACGACATCTGATTTCAACTGTAGTGAAGCATCTTCAGGCTTTAAGCAGCCCAAGGGAAAGTGAGGTGTTCAGGCAGCTAGATTTCTTAGAACCTGAGGGAAAGATAAGCCTCTCTTTTGATCAAATGCATAGCCAGACCCTGGAAACATAGAGTCAGGGAAAAAGGGTTCAACGAATCTTAAGATCAGAAGATACAGCATCAGATTTCTTGATCTCCTTTTCCTTCTTGTCTATATTTATATTTTTAATATTAACAAGGATAGAAGGCTTTGCAAGTCTGAGAATGGTAGATAGTGAGTCTAATAAATCATGGACATGTATGAAATTGTTGAAAGAACAAAATTTATTTTAAAACTATTATTTAATACTAAATCATGAAATATACAATCAACTGGAATTGACAGAGATTTTGTATTATAATATATACCTGAGTACTTCTTCTCTTGTAGAAATCTCAACATAGGTCTTTAGACCTTGTGGATGTTCCTAACATTGGATAACAATGAAAACTACCAAAAAAACAACAAATGCAAAGAGATGTTTGTTTAATATTTTTATACCAATTAACTGTTAAGTTACTAATGGCCCACAAAGGAGCCAATGGAAATGAATGAAATGCTAATATACATATGATGAATGACTTATAGAAGCCAAGTTATAAAGAGATAATTAAAAACATAGATCCTGAAAAAAGGAAATGTGAAAAAAACAATTGCAGTGTTTCATTGAAATAAGCTTACAGTTTCATATTCAACATTTAATTTTCAGAAAATGAACTAAAATATTTGGGCCTTTTTTCTAAACATTACATTATAATAACACATGTTAGAACATTCCTTTGACTTTAAGAAAGACCTTAAAATTTCTGGAAAGACGTTCCAGATTTAGTATCCTAGGTTGTACTTTGTGAAGTGATTTCTTAATGTTGATACTACCCATTCTGCATATAGATAGATCTTTATGGTGATTCAACAAAGAAAGAGACAGAACAATGACAGAGAGATGGTGAAAAACAGAAAGAGGTATAAATCAAGAAGTAAAGCTATTTGGAAAGATCCTATGTTGTTAGAGTCATGCTGGGTAGCATAAGTGGCTATTGAAATGGCCATTGGCAAAGAGTAGTGAAACTTCACTAGCCATATGTTTTGTAGGCAAAGAAGAAGACAACACAGAATGGAAGTCTGCAACTCCACCTTGGGAAGTGGCTTCATCTTGGTGGGAATTCTGGATGACAGCGGTTTTCCAGAACTGCTCTGTGCTGCTATCACAGCCCTGTACTTTTTAGCCTTGACCAGCAATGGACTTCTGCTCCTGGTCATCACCATGGATGCCCGGCTCCATGTACCCATGTATCTTCTGCTCTGGCAGCTCTCTCTCATGGACCTTCTCCAACCATCAGTTATCATTCCCAAGGCCATACTAGATTTTGTTCTCAAAGACAACACTATCTCATTTGGGGGATGTGCCCTTCAGATGTTCCTGGCACTGACACTTGGTAGTGCAGAGGACCTCCTTCTGTCCTTTATGGCCTATGACAGGTATGTGGCCATTTGTCATCCTCTGAACTATACAATCCTAATGAGTCAGAAAGTCTGCTGTCTCATGATAGCCACCTCATGGATTCTTGCATCTCTCAGTGCTCTGGGATACAGCATGTATACCATGCAATATCCTTTCTGTAAGTCCAGGCAGATCAGACACCTCTTCTGTGAGATCCCTCCCTTGCTGAAGCTGGCCTGTGGAGACACCTCCACATATGAACTCATGGTTTATGTGATGGGTGTGACTTTGCTCTTTCCAGCTCTTGCTGCCATCCTCACCTCTTACATACTAATTCTGCTCACTGTGCTCCACATGCCCTCTAATGAGGGCAGGAAGAAAGCCCTTGTCACCTGCTCTTCCCATCTGACTGTAGTTGGGATGTGGTATGGGGGTGCCATTTTCATGTATATACTGCCCAGTTCCTTCCACAACCCCAAACAAGACAATATCAGCTCAGTTTTTTACATGATTGTCACTCCGGCTCTGAATCCCCTCATCTACAGCCTGAGAAATAAGGAGGTTACTGGGGCTTTGAGGAGAGTCCTTGGAAAAAAATTGTCAGTACTGTCTACATTATAGATACGTCTAATAGCTTATTCCTACTAAAAAGAAAAAGATTTCAACCATGTATAAAATACTACTGATAAAATCAGGAAGGAGTAAAAATATTGTTTGTTTGGTACATAAAAATGAAATAGAAGAACCCTTTAAGATATACTTTGGATATTATGAGGTCTTTTTTAAAAGTAAGTCCATCTATTTCAAATTATTTTTAAGACTTTAAAAGTCATTTATCATTTCCAAATGTAACTGCTTAAGTTAGAGTTTCAAATTGGCCTCACTTGACCACCTGGACATGGACCCTGATATTTCAATTCCTTATTGAACCAAGAACCAGAAAAAATAGCTTATGTATTAATTGAAAAATATTATTAAGATATTCTTAAATGTTAAAGTAGCTACTCTTGTCCAAAGTTATGTAATATTAAAGTGACTATTTTGCTTGAAAAGCTTGCATAACATTTTTTTCTTTCTCTCTTCCCAAGCATTTGAATTCATGGAGATTTCTTTGATTTAAAGAAAGACCTTAAACTCTCCTCTCCTCTCATCTCATTCATTTCCTCTTTCCTCTTCCCTCCCTTCCCAACCAATCCCTTCTCTCCCCTCTCTCTTCTCCTTTCCTTTCCTCCTCCCTCCTTTCCCCTTTTCTAGTCGTTTCTCCTCTCCACTGCCCCTCCACTCTCTTATGCTATGTTCCTTCTTCTTTTTTCTTTTATTTTTCCTTTCCTTTTCTTTTTTCAGTAATGCAAATTGAAGACTTACCATTCTAGCTTGTGAATAATGCAAGCAGACAGTATTTTTCCAACAACCCTAAAATAGCTCAACAACTACCAAGAATCCATATAGTTACTATTAGTCTAGATATAAACGTTGTATAATCTGTACATGTCAAAATATCCTATGGTAGTCCCTATGCACACATTTTATAGCTTTTGTATTGAACTGAAACACAAGACAGGACGGTAATCAGGAGTACTATTGTCAATGAATGGTCTCATGGATATGGGGAAAAGAACATTTTACTGGTGGGAGTATAAAGTATCACAACCACTTTAGAAATCAGACAAAATATTTCTCAAAAAAACTACAAATATATAAATAAAGAAATTGAAGAGAAAATACATTTAAATTTGAAAAATAGGGTAAAGGGGAATAAGCTGTTCTTCCTAACTTAAATATGCAGTACTATATGGTTAGTATTGCTGTTTATAGAAATTGATTCTTTCCAGTTTGTTTTAACAAAAATAAAATACTGTAACAACTCCTCTAATATAGCACTAAACAAAGTTCTTATTAACTTGAGCTCATAGAAGGTGAAAATAGAACAGTGTTTAAAATCAGCTGGAGAGAGTTGTAGGTAAGGGAGGGGAAAGCTGGATACTAGCACAGAGATTATGCATTACTACTGAACCGGAAGCCGACCATAGATTGCTGTATTATTTAGTGAATTCATTTCATAAGCCAAAAGAAAGAATTTAGGAAGTATTCATCATAATAAATAAACATTTGAGGAGATAAACACATTTAATATCATTTAAATAGTATAAAGGAATAAAGGTGCAGAAACATATCAAGATATAAATTTGGGTTTGCTTTTTATGAAACAGTTAAAATAAATAAAAAAAGGTTTCAGAAAAAATAGACAGACATTAGTATCCTAGAAGTAATGTTAGTAAAATCTCACACTCATTTAGAAGAATTCCTCTCCATTTTTGCTGTTGGCACTCACTTTACTAAGCTGATATGTTCATGTAGTGGTTTCTTCACCTGCTGATTCTGAATATGTGAATATGACAGCACTGGGTGTTTGGTAATGCAGCCAAATAAATGGTGTTTGATGAATGTGTTTTAATGTGCTTATGCTAATTATCAATGGTAAACTCTCATGTATGTGACTAATATTTTCCATTATAAAAAGTCTCATGAGTGGTTATATAAATCCTAGTTAAAATCAACTAAAAAGTCTTGGGATTCATAGAGAAACTGATTTTATGAAAATGTTGAATGTTGTAATTCATTAAAGTTGTATTAATGTATTAGTAACCATATTATATCATCTAATTTGCATATTTTAAATTTTCTTAATATTTTTTACAACTTCAAGATTGAAAACAAGATACTATGGATCTTGTAATTTGGTGATGATTTCTATTCCAATTTATGACTTGCCACTAAATATAAGATGGGAGTTTTTAAACAGAAAACTTCCAGGGATACAGCCCCTGAGAGGCAACATATACACATTTATATTGTTCTACACACATACATGTTCAGAAAGCACTAGACAAACTCAGAAGATTTAAAAGAATATATGAAATTGAGAGGAAACAGCAACACAGTGTGTAGGAGAAAGTTTGGAGGGAAGGAAATGGGGAATAGATTTGATCGAAATGCATTATATGAATGTATGAAATGCTCTTTAAAATGTATAAAAACAGTAAAAATTAAAAACTAGGGAAGACTATATATCACAAGGTAGTTGGGTTTTCTTCTAATGGTATTTTGCTGTTAGGAAGTAACTTATCAATATCTTTCTGGAAGAAAAAATAATGTTTTTTACAAATATTGTTTATCTTAATAAAGCTGGTACAATGTCCCTTGAAAACCCATGTCCTTGGCTGAAAAGCACAAACAGAACCAAAGGAATGGTGTCTGTGGTGTGTACTTCTGCATGTGTAAATTTATTCTTAACTGCTGATTGAAAGTACAATGTTCCTGGGATCTTCTGACAAAACTGTTACATTGGGATTTTTTGTTTTGTTTTGTTCTGTTCTGTTTTGTTTGTTTTTGACTGTTATTTTTAAATGGGTATTTTATTTACATTTCAAATGTTGTCCCCTTTCCAGGTCTCTCCTCTGGAAACCCCTATCCCATCCCCCTCCACCTGCCTCTGTGAGGTTGCTCACTCACCCACCCACACACCTACAAACACTTTCCTGCCTTGGCATTCCCCTACACTGGGGCATCAAACCCCTTAAGGCCCAAGGGCTGCTCCTCCCACTGATGCCCAACAAGGCCATCCTCTGCCATATATGGGTCCTTCCATGTGAACTCTTTGGTGGCCAGTCCTCAGGAGCTCCAGGGGGCTGTCTAAACAGTTCACACAGTTGATCCTTCCATGGGAGTGCAAACCCCATCAGCTCTTTAAGTCCCTTCTCCAACTCCTCTATCAGGGAATCCCTCACTTAGTCCAATGGTTGGCTGCAAGTATCTGCCTCTGTATTTGTCAGGCCCTGGCAGAGCCTCTCAGGAGACAGCCATATCAAGCTCCCATCAGCAAGCAATTCCAGGCATCCACATTAACTTCCATGTTTGGCAACTATATATGAGATGGATCCCCAAGTTGGTCAGTCTCTGGATTGCCTTTCCTTCATTTTCTACTCCACAATTTCTCCCCATATTTCCTCCTGTGAAGATTCTGTTCCCCCTTCAAAGAAGCAGTAAAGCATCCACACTTTGGTCTTATTGAGTTTCATGTGGTCTGTGAATTCTATCTTGGGTATTCAGAAATTTTGGGCTAATATCCACTTATCAGTGAGTGCACACTGTGTGCATTCTTTTATGACTGGGTTACCTCACACAGGATGATATTTTCAAGTTCCATCCATTTGCCTGTTAATTTCATAAAGCCATTGCTTTTAATAGCTGAAGACTCCATTGTGTAAATATACCACATTTTTTTATCCATTCCTCTGTGGAGGGACAAGTGGGTTGTTTTCAGCTTCTGGCTATTATAAATATGGCTGCTATGAGCATAGTATAGCATGTGACCTTAGCACATGTTGAAGCACCATGTGGGTATATGTCCAGGAGTGGTATACCTGGGTCCTTAGATAGTACTATGTACAATTTTCTGAGGAAATGCCAGACTGAGTTCCAGATTTGTTGGACAAGCTTACAATCCTACCAGCAATAGAGTAGTGTTTCTCTTTCTCCACGTCCTCTCCAGTATCTCCTGTCACCTGAATTTTTGATCTTAGCTATTCTGACTGGTGAAAGGTAGAATTTCAGGGTTGTTTTGATTTGTTAGGGATGGCTAAAGAAGTTGAACATTTCTTTAAGTATTTCTTAGTCATTAGAGCTTCCTCAGTTGTGAATTCTCCATTTAGCTCTATTCCCCATATTTAATATGGTTATTTGGTTCTCTGAAGACAAACTTCTTGAGTTCTTTCTATATACTGGATATTAGCCCTCTATCAGCTGTAGGATTGGTAAAGATATTTTCCCACTATGTTGGTTGCCATTTTGTCCTTTGACAGTGTCCTTTGCCTTATGAAGATTTGCAATTTTATGAGGTCCCATTTCTTGATTCTTTATCATAGAGCAAAAGTCATTGGTGTTCTGTTAAAGACATTTTCCCCTGTGCCAATTTATTCGAAGATTTTCCCCAATTTTTCTTCTATTAGATTCAGTGTATCTGGTTTTATGTGGACATACTTGATTAACTTGGACTTGAGCTTTGTACAAGAAGATGAGAATGGATAGATTTGCATTCTTCTACTTGTTGACCACCCATTGAACCAGCACCAAATGTGGAAAGTGCTATCATTTTCCCCTGGGTGGTTTTAGCTCCTTTGTCAAAGATCAAGAGACCATAAGTGTGTGAGATTATTTCTGTGTCTTCAATCCTATTCCATTGATCTACCTGCCTGTCACTGTACCAGTATCATGCAGTTTTTATCACTATTGTTCTCTCTGTAGTACAGCTTGAGGTCAGGAATGGTGATTCCCCCAGAAGTTCTATTAATGTTGACAATAGTTTTTGCTTTCCTGGATTTTTGGTTATTCCAAATGAATTTGAGAATTGTTCTTCCTAACTCTATGAAGAATGGAGTTGGAATTTTGATGGGGATTTCATTGAATCTGTATATTGCTAGTGGCAAGATGTCTATTTTTTCTGTATTAATCCTGCCAATTCAGGAGCATAGGAGATCATTCCATCATCTGAGGTCTTCTTTGATTTGCACAGAAATCTGCACATAGATCCTGCCAAAAGAGAGCTGCCCTCCCAGGAGTGCTGACATAGCTTTACAGGCCCATAGGAGGGACAAGCTCCAGTGAGAGACAGCGAGACCAATTAACACCAGAGATAACTGCATGGCAAAAGGCAAGCACAAGAACCCTATCAACCAATACCAAGGCTACTTGGCAACATCAGAACCCAATTCTCCCACCACAGCAAATCCTGGATACCCCAACACACCAGAAAAGCATTATTTGGATTTAAAATCACATCTCATGATGCTGATAGAGGACTTTAAGAAGGACATAATTAACTCCCCTAAAGAAATACAGAAGAATACAGGTAAACAGGTAGAAGACCATAAAGAGGAAATACAAAAATCCCTTTAAGAATTACAGGAAAATCCAGGTGTGGTGGCACACGCCTGTAATCCCAGAACTTGGGAGGCAGAGGCAGACGGATTTGTGAGTTCGAGGCCAGCCTGGTCTACAGAGTGAGCTCCAGGACAACCAGGGCTGCAGAGAGAAACCCTGTCTCGACAAAACAAAGAGAGATGGAGAGAAGAGAGAGAGAGAGAGAGAGAGAGAGAGAGAGAGAGAGAGAGAATTACAGGAAAACACAACAAAACAGGTGAAGGAATCTAACAAAACCATCCAGGATCTAAAAATGGAAGACAACTCTGGAGATAGAAAACCTAGAAAGGAGATCAGAAGTCATAGATGTAAGCATCAACAGCAGAATATGAGAGAAGAGAGAATCTCAGGTGCAGAAGATACCATAAAAAAAAATTGACACAACAGTCAAAGAAAGTGCAAAGTGCAAAAAGCTCCTAACCCAAAACATTCCGAAATTCCAGGACACAATGAGAAGATCAAACCTAAGGATAATAGGTATAGAAGAGAGTAAAGACTCTCAACTTAAAGGGCCACAAATAACAAATAACTCAAGAAGTTAGAATCCATAGAATCAAATAACCCTACTAAAAATGGGGTACAGAGCTAAACAAAGAATTTTCAACTGAGGAATATCAAATGGCTAAGAAGAACCTAAAGAAATGTTCAACATCCTTAGTCATCGGGGAAATGCAAATCAAAACCACCTTGAGATTCCACCTCATACCAGTCAGAATGGCTAAGATCAGAAACTCAGGTGACAGCAAGTGCTGGCAAGGATGAGGAGAAACAGGAACACTCTTCCATTGTTGGTGGTATTGCAAGCTGGTACAACCACAGGGGACATCAGTCTAGAGGTTCCTCACAAAATTGGACATAGTACTACCTGAAGACACAGCTATACCACTCCTGGGCATATACCCAAAACATGCTGCAACAAATAACAAGGACAAATGCTCCACCATGTTCATAGCAGCCTTATTTATAATTGTCAGAAGCTAGGAAAAAACCCACATGTCCTTCAACAGAGGAACAGATACAGAAAACATGGTATATTTACACAATGGAGTCCTACTTAGCTGTTAAAACCAATCACTTTATGAAATTCTTAGGCAAATGGATGGAACTAGAAAATACTGTCCTGAATGAGGTGACCCAATCACAAAAGAACACACAGGGTATGCACTCACTGATAAGTGGATAATTAGCCCAAAAGCTCAGAATACCCAAGATACAATTCACAGGCCACATTATGCTCAAGAAGAAAGAAGACCAAAGTGTAGATTCTTCAATACTTCTTAGAAGGGGGAACAAAATACTCAAGGGAGGAAGTACAGAGGCATAGTGCTGAGCAGGGACTGAAGAAAAGGCCATTTAGAGACTGCCCTACCTGGTCTTCCAGCCCTTATACAGACCCCAAACCCAAACACTATTATGGATGCCAAGAAGTGTTTGCTGACAGGAAACTGATACTGATATAGCTGTCTCCTGAGAGGCTTTGCCAGTACCTGACAGATGTTGATGCTCACAGCCAACCATTGGAGTATTGGGTCCCCAATAAAGGAGTTAGAGCAAGCACTGAAGGAGCTGAAGGGATTTGAATCCCATAGGAAGAACAATAATATCAACCAAGAAAATGTTCCAGAGTTCCTAGGGATTAAACCATCAACCAACGAATACACATGGAGCCACCCATGACTCCAGCAGCATATGTAGCAG
The DNA here is from genome assembly GCF_947179515.1 of Apodemus sylvaticus. NCBI lineage: Eukaryota > Metazoa > Chordata > Mammalia > Rodentia > Muridae > Apodemus > Apodemus sylvaticus. Next base: position 100,168,734 of record NC_067472.1, read on the forward strand.
AGGATGATCTTGTCAGGCATCAATGGGAGGAGAGACCCTTGGTCTTGTGAAGATTCACTGCCACAATGTAGGGGAATGCCAGGGTAGGAGGTGGAAGTTGGTGGGTGGGTGGGTGGGTGGAGAAACCCCATAGAAGCAGAAGGAGAAGGGATAGGATAGGAGGTTTCCATATGGGAAACCAGGAAAGGGGATAATATTTGAAATACAAATAAAATATATAATATAAAAGGAGCAAAACTCAAATGAGAGCACATGTTGGGGAGGCTTTGAGCAAGACAAATAATTCTGCATTGCTAGTGGGATTGCAAATGTGTACAACCATTCTGGAAATCAATTTGGTGGTTTCCAGAAAACTGGGAATAATTCTACCTCAAAAACCTCCTATGCATATACTCAAAAGTTGCTCCACCATCCAATGAAGACAGTTGTTCAACTAGGTTCATAGAAACTTTATTTCTAATAGCCAGAACTTGGAAACAACCTAGATGTCTCTCAACTGAATAAAAGATAAAGAAAATGTGGTACTTCTACACTGAAGTGGAAGTTTCTGGTTGTATCATGTAAAGCAAAGTCATATGGTTTTTGCTAAAACAAACTCTCTGCTAAGACCAACTCAGGTAATGTTTCTCCTCTACCTTTGGACGGTGGGGTAGAAGCGGGGTCATAGTACTTGAAATCCCTTATTAGAAGTAGGGATCATTAAATAGTATAAAGCCATTAAAAATAGATATCATGAAATTTTCAGACAGGCCAACCTTGCTCCCAGTTGGATAGGACTGGCGAACCCAGGTACTGAGTCTAAGATCTCTGAGGATGCAGACTGCTGAGCTGCAGGCTGCCACCTGTGCCCAGGACCTGGGCAGATCGGCGGTTCATCTGTGTGACAGCCAGGAGTGGGTCTTGTGCCCTGTGGGGTGCCTGCGGGATCCCTGCCGCCATCTTTGCACCCTGACAGAGCAGATGGGTGGCACAAAGTTCGGTTCACACAGACAACCCAAGTATAAAATTGCTTGGGGTAGTACACACCAGAGCTCCAATAAGAACCAAGAGAAGAAGAACACATCAGAAATCTGTGCCAGGGGAAACCTAGTCAACTAGTGGTGTGGAAATAGCCTTATGGGCTTACAGGAGGTTCAAACACCAGTCAGTAACAACAGGACCAACTAACATCAGAGATAACCGGATGGCAAAAGGCAAACATAGGAACATTACCAACAAAAATCAAGGCATATGGCAGCATCTGTCCCAATTCTTCAAGAACAACAAGTCCTGAATACCCCCAACACACCAGAAAAATAAGATTTGGACTTAAAATCACTGGTCATGATGCTGTTAGAGTAACACATGGAAGACATAAATAAAGAAATTTAGGAGAAAATGAATCAAAAGTTAGAAACCATTACAAGGGAAACACAAAAATCATTTAAATAAATTAAGGAGAATATGGGTCAAAAGATAGAAGCCAATAAGGAGGAAATGCAAAGATCACTTAAAGAAATACAAGAAAACTTGGATCAACAGGCAGAAGTCATGAAAGAGGAAACACAAAAATCTCTTAAAGAATTACAGGAAAACACAAACAAGCAAGTGAAGGAACTGAGCAAAACCATCCAGGATCTAAAAACAGAAGTAGAAAGGACTAGGAAATTGCAAAGGGAGACAACTTTGGAGATAGAAAACCTTGGGAAGAAATCAGGGGCCATAGATGCAAATATCAACAACAGAATACAAGAGATAGAAGAATCTCAAATATCGAAGATACCATAGAAACCATGGACTCAACAGTCAAAGAAAATGCAAAAGGCAAAAAACTTGTAACCCAAACTATCCAGAAAACCCAGTACATGATGAGAAGACCAAAACTAAGCATTATAGGTATAGGTGAGAGTGAAGATTTACAACTTAAAGGACCAGCAAATATCTTCAACAAAATTATGGAAGAAAACTTCCCTAACCCAAAGAGAAAGATGCCCATGAATATACATGAAGCCTACAGAACTCTAAACAGACTGGACCAGAACAGAAGTACCTCCCATCACATAATAATCAAAACCCCAAATGTACTAAACAAAGACAGAATATTAAAGGCAGTAAGAGAAAAAGGCCAAGTAACATATAAAGGAAGACCTATCAGAATTACACCAGACTTCTCACCAGAGACTATGAAAGATAGAAGATTGTGGGCAGATCTCATGCAGACTCTAAGAGAATGAAAATGCCAGCCAAAATTACTATACCCAGCAAAACTCTCAATCACCATAGATGGAGAAAGCAAGATATTCCATGACAAAACCAAATTTACACGATGTCTCGCCACAAACCCAGCACTACAAAAGGATAATAAAGGGAAAACGCCAATACAAGGAGGGAAACTACACCCTGGAAAAAGCAAGATAGTAACCTTTCATCAAACCCAAAAGAAGATAACCAATCAAATATAAAAAAAAAATCAAAAATGACAGGAAGTAATAATCACTATTCCTTAATATCTCTTAACATCAATGGACTCAATTCCCCAATAAAAAGACATAGACTAACAGACTGGTTACTTAAACAGAACCCTACAATTTGCTGCATACAGGAAACACACCTCAGTTTCAAAGACAAACACTATCTTAGAATAAAAGGATGGAAAAAATTTTACAAGCAAATGGTCTCAGGAAACAAGCCAGAGTAGCCACCCTAATATCAGATAAAATTGACTTTGTACCTAAAGTCATCAAAAGAGACAAGGAAGGACATTTCTTGCAGATCAAAGGAAAAATCCACCAAGAAGAACCCTTAATCCTGAACATCTATGCTCTAAATTCAAGGGCACCCTCATTCATAAAAGAAACTTTACTAAATCTCAAAGTACAATTGCAACTAACACAATAATTGTGGATGACTTCAAGACTCCATTCTCCTCAATGGACAAATAAGGAAAAGAAAAACTAAACAGGGACACAGTGAAACTAATTAAAGCTTTGAACAAATTAGATTTAACATACATACATACATACACACACACACACACACACACACACACACACACACACACACACACATATATATATATATATATATATATATATATATATATATATATATAGAGAGAGAGAGAGAGAGAGAGAGAGAGAACATTTCATCCTAAAGCAAAATATACCTTTTTCTCAGCACCTCATGGTACCTTCTCCAAAATCAATCATATAATTGGTCACAAGACAAACCTCAACAAATATAAGAAGATCAAACTAATCCCATGCCTCCTATCAGATCACTATGGAGTAAAAGTGTCCTTCAATAGCAACAAAAACAACAGAAAGCCCACATATACATGGAAACTGAACAATACTCTACTCAATGATACCTTGGTCAAAGAAGAAATGAAATAAGAAATCAAAGACTTTTTAGAATTTAATGAAAATGAAGACACAACATACCCAAATCTATGGGACACAAAGAAAGCAGTGCTAGGAGGAAAACTCATAGCCCTGAGTGCCTCAAAAAAGAAAATGGAGAGAGCATACACTAGCAGCTTAACGACACACAAGAAATCCCTGGAAGAAAAAGAAGTTAATTCACCCAGGAAGAGTAGAAGACAGGAAATTGTGGGAGACCAACATCAAACTCTGGGCTGAAATCAATCAAGTGGAAATAAAGAAAACCATACAAAGAATCAAGAAAACCAGGAGCTGGTTCTTTGAGAAAATCAACAAGATAGATAAACCCTTAGCCAGACTAACCAAAGGGCACAGAGACAGTATCCAAATTAGTAAAATTAGAAATGAAAAGGGAGATATAACAACAGAAAATGAGGAAATTCAAAAAATCATCAGATCCTACTACAAAAGCCTATACTCAACACAACTGGAGAATCTGGAGGAAATGGACAATTTCCTAGACAGATACCAAACACCAAAATTAAAAATTAAATCAGGATCAAATAGATCATCTAAACAGTCCCATAATCCCTAAAGAAATAAAAGGGGTCATAGAAAGTCTTCTAACAAAAAAAAAAAAAAAAAAAAAAAAAAAAAAAAAAAAAAAAAAAAAAAGGACCAGATGGCTTTAGTGCAGAATTCTATCAGACATTCAAAGAAGACCTAACACCAATACTCTTCAAACTATTCCACAAAATAGAAACAGAAGGAACCACATTTTCTGTATCCATTCCTCCATTGAGGGACATCTGGGTTCTTTCCAGCTTCTGGCCATTATAAATAAGGCTGCTATGAACATAGTGGAGCATGTGTCCTTATTGCATGCCAGGGAATCCTCTGGGTATATGCCCAGGAGTGGTATATCAGGGTCCTCTGGTAGTGTCAGGTTCAGTTTTCTGAAGAACTGCCAGAATGATTTCCAGAGTGGTTGTACCATCTTGCAATTCCACCAGCAGTGGAGGAGTGTTCCTCTTTCTCCACATCCTCGCCAACACCTGCTGTCTCCTGAGTTTTTAAACTTAGCCATTCTGTCTGGTGTAGGTGAAATCTCAGGGTAATGATGCTGAGCATTTCTTAAGGTGCTTCTCAGCCATCTGAATTTCATCAGGCGAAAATTCTTTGTGTAGATCTGCACCCTACTTTTAATAGGGTTATTTGGTTCCCTGGGATCTAACTTCTTGAGTTCTTTGTATATATTGTATATTAGCCCTCTACTGGATGGAAAACTACTCAGCAATTAAAAACAATGAATTCATGAAATTTGTAGGCAAATGGTGGGAAATGGAAAATATCATCCTTAGTGAGGTAACCCAATTACAAAAGAATATTCATAGAATGCATTCACTGATAAGTGGATATTAATTAGCCCAGAAGCTATGAATACCCAAGACACAAGTAGCATATCAAATGACTCCCATGAAGAAGTAAGGAGAGGGCCCTGATCCTGGAAAGACCTGATCCAGCATTGTAGGGGAGTAACAGGACAGAGAAAAAGGAGGGAGGTTATTGGAGAATGGGTGTAGAGAAGGTTTATGGGACATATGGGGTGGGGGGAACTCAGAAAGGGGAAAGCATTTGGAATGTAAACAAAGAATTTAGAAAATAAAAAGAGAATTAAAAAAAAGAAACAGAAGGAACAATACCCAACTCCTTCTATGAAGCCACAATTATGCTAATACCAAAACCACACAAAGATCCCACTAAGAAAGAGAACTTCAGGCCAATTTCCCTTATGAATATCAATGCAAAAATACTCAAAAAATTCTTGCCCACCGAATCCAAGAACACATCAAAACGATTATTCACCACGATCAAGTAGGCTTCATCCCAGGGATGCAGGGATGGTTCAATGTACGGAAATCCATCAATGCAATCCACTACATAAACAAACTCAAAGAGAACAACCACATGGTCATTTCATTAGATGCTGAAAAGGCATTTGACAAAATTCAGCATTCTTTCATGCTAAAAGTCTTGGAAAGAACAGGAATTCAAGGTCTATACCTAAATGTAGTTAAAGCAATATACAGCAAACTGGTAGCCAACATCAAACGAAATGGAGATAAACTTGAAGAAATTCCACTAAAATCAGGAACTAGACAAGGCTGCCCTCTCTCTCCATATCTTTTCAATATAGTACTTGAAGTTCTAGCTAGAGCAATTAGACAACATAAGGAGGTCAAAGGGATACAAATTGGAAAGGAAGAAGTTAAACTATCACTATTTGCAGATGATATGATAGTCTATCTAAGTGACCCCAAAAACTCCACCAGAGAACTCCTACAGCTGATAAACAACTTCAGCAAATTGGCTGGTTATAAAATCAACTCAAGCAAATCAGTTGCCTTCCTATACTCAAAGGATAAGCAGGCTGAGAAAGAAGTAAAGGAAATGACACCCTTCACAATAGCCACAAACAATATAAAGTATCTTGGTGTGCCACTAACCAAACAAATAAAAGATCTGTATGAGAAGAACTTTAGGACCCTGAGATTTCACCTCACACCAGTCAGATTGGCTAAGGTTAAAAACTCAGGAGACAGCAGGTGTTGGTGAGGATGTGGAGAAAGAGGAACACTCCTCCACTGCTGGTGGTAATGTAAGATGGTACAACCACTCTTGAAATCTGTCTGGCGGTTCCTCAGAAAACTGGGCATGACACTTCCGGAGGCCCCTGTTATACCACTCCTGGGCATATACCCAGAGGATTCCCCGGCATGCAATAAGGACACATGCTCCACTATGTTCATAGCAGCCTTATTGATAATGGCCAGAAGCTGGAAAGAACCCAGATGTCCCTCAATGGAGGAATGGATACAGAAAATGTGGTATATTTACCCAATGCAATACTACTCAGCAATTAAAAACAATGAGTTCATGAGATTTGTAGGCAAATGGTTGGAATTGGAAAATATCATCCTAAGTGAGGTAACCCAGTCACAAAAGTATACACATGGATTGCAATCATTGATAAGTGGATATTAATTAGCTCAGAAGCTCTGAATACTCAAGATACAATTAGCATATCAAATGACTCCCATGAAGAAGTAAGGAGAGGGCCCTGATCCTGGAAAGGCTTGGTCCAGCATTGTAGGGGAGTACCAGAACAGAGAAAAGGGAGGGGGTGATTGGAGAATGGGTGGAGAGAAGAGGGCTTATGGGACATATGGGGAGGGGGGAACTGGGAAAGGGGAAAGCATTTGGAATGTAAACAAAGAATATAAAAAATAAAAAAAGGAAGAAGAAAAAAAGAAATTTTCAGGCAAATGAATGGAACTTGAGAATATCAGCCTGAGTGAGTTAACCTAGAGTCCCAATAGGTCATGCATGGTATGCACTCATTTGTAAGTGGTATAAGCCGTAAAATACAGGATGCCCATGCTATGCTTTACAGACCAAGGAAGCTAAACAAGAAGGAAGGCCCAAACAAGGAATTTTGAATCTCACTGAGAAGGGGAAATAAAATAGTCATAGGAGGCAGATAGAGCGAGAAAACTAGGTGGGAAAGCTTATGGTGAAGGGAATGAGGGGAAAGTTCAAGATCATGTGTGGGAAGGGCCAGGAGAGATGGTCAGATGGTCCTTAGAATGAATGGAAAACTGCAACTGACAGGGGTTGGAGAGATGGGATCTCAAGGATAATGGAGAAACACAAGAATAAATGGAGGTGTCTGTGGCTGTGACTTCCAGCATTGGGGATATGGAAGATGAAGCAGCCACATCCTGTAGCCAGGCAGTAACCCCAGTTGAGCAATAAGTATACCAACCCAATCACAAAATTTTCAACCCCAATATTTACCCTGTCTATAAGACAGTCAGGGACATGAAATGGAGTAGAGACTGAAGGAATGGCCAATGATAACCTTCCCAACTTGAGACCTATCCCATGGGCAAGCACCAGTTCCTGACATTATTAATGATACTCAGTTATGCTTGCAGACTGGAATCTAATGTAGCTGTCCACTTAGAGGCCTGACCCACCAACTGACTCAGATAGAGGCATAAGCCCACAACCAAATATTAGATAGACCTTGGGGCCTCTTTCAGAATACTTGGGGAAAGGATTTCAGGCCCTAAAGGATATAGAAACTCCACAGGAAGACCAACAGTGTCAACTAACCTGGACCCTTTGGGTGCTCAGAGACTGAACCACCAACCAAAGAGCATACAAAGCCTGAACCTACTCTCCCCACCAACACCCCCAGCATATATGCAACAGATAAGCAGCTTGGTCTTCATGTAGATTCCGAATAACTGGAATTATCCCAAAAGCCTCTGCCTGTCTATGGGATGTGTTCTTTTAACTGGAGAGCCTTGCCTGGCCTCAGTAAGAAAGGATGTGCCTAGCCCTGAAGAACTTGGATACGCTAGCATGGAGGATTAGCTATGAGGGTCCTCCACTATCTCTGAGGAGAATGGGAGAAGGATAGGCTATAAAAAGGGTTGACCAGAATGAGGGACAATGATCAGGCTCTAAAGTGAATAAATATTTTTTATTTTAAAAAGGAATGATAATGAGACCCTTCTCAGGTGTTATCATTTTTGTAAGTTTTATAAATTTAAAATTAAATTTTTTTTTAATTTTTAGAATTCTACCCACTCAGTTACTAAATATGATTCTGAGATCCCCATGAGTCCTTATATACTATATCATCTAGGAATTACTTTTCTTATTCTGAAATTATTTTATTAGGAGTCTTTGGAAGTCAGTTCTTCATGTTTCAGTTTATTTCATTCATTGATGACAGTGCATCTGTGCGCAGATGCTCTGGGTATAGTGTTTTATTTCCTAAGCACTTTGACAAATGTCCCTTTCTTCTCTTATTAATGCCATTGATATTCTATTGCTATTTAAGTATATTTACATCATAGATAGCTTATATAAACAGAAGTAATGAACTATTTTACTGAATTATTAAACATCTTTGACTCTAAATTTGTGTTGATTTCTTTTCATTTCCTATTTAATATTTGAAAAATTGATATCTCCTTCTTTAACTATAACTGAAGGTAGACAGCTATAGCACTGAGACATAAGCACACACAAAATATGTACTGGATCAACAGAATCAAGGAAAGGCAGGTTGTATATCTATGTACTTTATACGTTACAAGTGTATAGAGTTTGAAATAATCTAATTAAAGAGGAACAGAAATAAAGAAGGAACTCTGTACAGTGTTTGGGATATGCATTCTCTTCCTTGGATCAGAATCTGGCCACACTAGAGCAAATTCTACAGGTTCATTTAGTTAGATTTTTTTTAAAAGAATGCGTTTTATAAAATAAAACAGAAATTATAATTTATAACAAAAGTAGATTTTCTCCTAGGACCATTGTCTTATCTAGTCTAAGTCTCTTAGACACTTTACAGAGTCAGGTATGGCGTCCATCTCATAGACCTTAAATTCAATGTTTAAAAAGACACTTTGCTATGCCTATAACATGTATGCCACTATATCACCAGATATGTATGTCACAGATTTTTTATGTCTGTTGATATAATGACACTGATGACTACTTTCCCCGTCCAGTGCAAACTATTTTCCAGTACCATGAACACTCTTCAGTAGGGGAGATGCTTCTATTTGGGCACCAATTTTATTTCTCCATGTTCAATGATTTTATATTTTTGTCTATTTGTTTGTTTTGACTTTTTCTTTTATTTTGTTTTCTTTTGTTTTGTTCTTTTGTTTACTTTGGCAAAGTGGTTTGGAGAGAGCAAGAGCATAAATCATAAAGTTCGGTGGGTTGAGAAGTAATAAGTATTTGGAGAACCAGGCGGTGGTGGCACACACCTGTAATCCCAGCACTTTGGGAGGCAGAGGCAGGTGGATTTCTGAGTTCGAGGCCAGTCTGGTCTACAGAGTGAGTTCTAGGACAGTCAGAGCTATACAGAGAAACCCTGCCTCGGAAAAAAAAAAAAAAAAAAAAAACCAAATCTAAAAAAAAAAAAGTATTTGGAGGAATTTGGAAAGGGGGGAAGAAAAAGGTCAAAAACTGAAAAAAAATGTAATAAATATTTTTAGATTATTATTATTATTTTATTACTATTAATTATTTTACTGATTTGCTTTACATTACACTCAGTACTTTCCTCCCAATCATCCATCCCACAATTTTCCCCCATCCTTCCACTCCATTTTTAAAAGTTGTTTTTTAAAAATACAATGGATTCCAATATTTCTTCTAGGAACAAACAAAAGTCTGGGAAAAATAGGTAGTAAATTGCCATAATCTCGGCACTTTGGAGCCTAAGTGAGTTGGATCCTAAACTTCAACTATAAATAACTCTAAGGCCTTAGATCTCATTAAGTGATAGAAGACCTCAAGAAAAGCAAGCCAAGAAACAAACACCCAAGAGGATTCTTTAATTTGCTATGTCTTAGACCAACATTTCCAAGGGAGAACTTTTCAGTTGGCAAATGAGTCCCTCTGAAGCTATGCACAAAGAAAAGCAGAGAGAAGATCCTTGGCTCTGAAGACAAAGGAGGTTATTCCTGGAAATTTTTCCTGTCTTGCAACTGACTCAGAGACATTCAGGTGAGTCAGAACAGGGCCTTACACATCTCTTCTAATTTTAGTGTATTCCATAGGTAAAGAAATCTGAGTATTTAGACACAAAAGCTGCCTGGGAAGGGACAAAAAGCTTTGGGGACCCCATTATACTACAAGGAAAGGGGAAGCAGTCCTTTCCTATCTAATAATAGGGAAAACATCTTACTTCATAGGAAACTACTGGAAAAACATAAGCTACCTGGCAGCAACCATTTCCATCTCAGAGCACACTTGCAGATGACAGGAAGGAATACAACTGCCCTGACATGTGATATTTCACAGACCCTTGAAACTGCAACAATTTAACAAAACAAACCAATCAACTGCTGTCAAGGTAAACTACATCTGGTCTCCTCAACAGAAGTGAAGCATCTTCAGGCTTTAAGCAGCCAAAGGGAAGCTGAGGTGGTCAGGAAGCTAGATTTCTTAGAAGGCCAGGTAAGAATGTGTCTCTCTTTTAATGAAATGCATAGCCAGAGCCTGGATGGATTGAACCAGGAAAAAAGGGGGGTCCAAAGAAGATCTTAAGATCAGAAGCTATACAATCAGATTTGTCTCCTTTTCCTTTTTGTCTATTTTTATGTTTTTTTAATTAACAAAGAGAGAAGGCTTTGAGAGCCTGAGGAAGGGAGATGATGAGTCTAATAAATCACAGACATGTATGAAATTGCTAACAAAACAAAATTTACTAAAAAGTACTATTTAATACTGTGTTACATTCTAGACTTGGGTACTTCCTCTCTTGTAGAAATCTCAACATAGTCTTTAGACCTTGCAGATGTTGGTGACTTTGAATAATGATGAAACCTCCCAAAAAGCCATTCAATGCAGAGATATTTGTGTAATATTTTCAGACCATCAACTGTTAAGTTAATAATGACTGACATAGAAGCCAAGGGAAATTAATGAAATTAATATACATATTTCATGCCATGGAATAATTTATAGAAGCTTAGTTATAAACAGATGATCATTGCTCTAGGCCCATAAACATAATTAAAAAGTAAATCCTACCCCCAGAGCTCCCAAAGACTAAACCACCAACCAAAGAGTACTCATGAACAGACCCATGTTTCCAGTTGCATATGTAGCAGAGGGTGGCCTTGTGGACTTTAAAGGGAGAAGAGACCCTTGATCCTGAGAAGGCTCAATGCCCCAGAATAAGGGAATGCCAGGACAGAGAGGTGGGTGTGGGTGGGTTGTTGAGCAGGGGGGAGGGGGATAGGTTAGAGGGTTTTTGGATAAAAAGTCAGGAAAGGGGATAGCATTTGAAATGAAATAAAGAAAATATCTAATAAAAATAAGTAAAATCTGAAAAATTGAAATGTGAAAATAACACATACCAGTACTTTATTGAAATTACTTTAGAATTTCATATTCAAAGTATTTGTATTCAGAAAACTAACTGAAATATTTAGGAATATTTTCTAAACATTATGCTATAATGATGCATGTTAGGATATTTCTTTTATCTAAGAAAGACATAATTTTCTGGAAGGATATTCCAGGTATAGTATCCTGGGTAGTACTTTGTGAGATGACTTTTTAAAGTTTGTACTACCTATTGTACATACATGGATCTTTATGTGACTCAAGTAAGTGAGAGAGAGAAAGAGAGAGAGAACAAGAGAGAAAGTGACAGAGACAAAGAGACAGAAACAGAGACAGAGACAGAGGTAAATCAAGAACTAATGCGGTTTGGAAAGATCCCATGTTGTTATAGTTATACTGGGTAGCATAAGGGGTTAGGCAAATTGAGTTCATATTAGCAAAATTTCACTAGTCATATGTTTTGTAGGCAACTAAAAGGACCACACAGAATGGAAGTCTGCAACTCCACCTTGGGAAGTGGCTTCATCTTGGTGGGGATTCTGGATGACAGTGGTTTTCCAGAACTGCTCTGTGCTGCTATCACAGCCCTGTACGTTTTAGCCTTGACCAGCAATGGACTTCTGCTCCTGGTCATCACCATGGATGCCCGGCTCCATGTGCCCATGTACCTTCTGCTCTGGCAGCTCTCTCTCATGGACCTTCTCCTCACCTCAGTCATCACTCCAAAGGCTGTACTAGATTTTCTTCTCAAAGACAACACTATCTCATTTGGGGGATGTGCCCTTCAGATGTTTCTAGAACTGACACTTGGTAGTGCAGAGGACCTCCTTCTGGCCTTTATGGCCTATGACAGGTATGTGGCCATTTGTCATCCTCTGAACTATACAATTCTAATGAGTCAGAAAGTCTGCTGTCTCATGATAGCCACCTCATGGATTCTTGCATCTCTCAGTGCTCTAGGATATAGCATCTACACCATGCAATATCCTTTCTGCAAATCCAGGCAGATCAGACACCTCTTCTGTGAGATCCCTCCCTTGCTAAAGCTGGCCTGTGCAGACACCTCTACATATGAACTCATGGTTTATGTTATGGGTGTGACTTTGCTCATTCCCCCTCTTGCTGCCATCCTGGCCTCCTACTCACTAATTCTATTCACTGTACTCCATATGCCCTCTAATGAGGGCAGAAAGAAAGCCCTTGTCACCTGCTCTTCCCATCTGACTGTGGTTGGGATGTGGTATGGGGGTGCTATTGTCATGTATGTCCTACCCAGTTCCTTCCACAGCCCCAAGCAAGACAATATCAGCTCAGTTTTTTATACAATTTTCACTCCAGCTTTGAATCCCCTCATCTACAGTTTAAGAAATAAGGAGGTCACTGGGGCTTTGAGGAGAGTCCTGGGGAAAAGATTTGCAGTACAGTCTACATTCTAGATAGTTCTAATAGCTGCCTTCTAAAATTTATTATGCCTAAAATAGATTTCTACTATGAGTAAAATACTGATGGCAAAATCAATAGAATATAAATATATGGTTTTTGATAAATACATATGGGACACAACAACTTTTTTAAATACTCTTTGAATATTATGAGTTATTTTATAAAACTAAGTCCACCCTATTGAAAATTATTTTCTGTATCTTTGAAAGTTATACATAATTTCAAAATGTAACTGCTTGTGTTAGAGTTGCAAATTGGCCTCACCTTATCACCTGGACATGACCCTTGGGATTTTAAGTCATTATTGGCTGAAGAACCAGAAAAAGTAGTTTCAATTACATAGCTCACATATTCATCAGAAAAGATGTTTAAGATTTGTTTAAATGTACAATTAAATAACCTTAGCCAAAAATGTAATGGTGAAGCAACTACTTTGCTTAAGAAGATTGCATCACAGAAACTTTGTAGTTTTATTAGATCCCATTTGTCAATTCTTGATCTTAGAGCATAAGCTATTGGTGTTCTATTCAGGAATTTTTCCCCTGTGCCCATGTCCTCAAGGGTCTTCCCCAGTTTCTTTTCTATCAGTTTCAGTGTGTCAGGTTTTATGTGGAGGTCCTTGATCCATTTGGAGTTGAGCTTAGTACAAGGAGATAAGAATGGATCGATTCACATTCTTCTGCATACTGACCTCCAATTGAACCAGCACCATTTGTTGAAAAGACTATCTTTTTCCACTGGATGCTTTCAGCTCCTTTGTCGAAGATCAAGTGACCATAGGTGTGTGGGTTCATTTCTGGGTCTTCAATCCTATTCCATTGATCCGCTTGCCTGATATTGTACCAATACCATGCACTTTTTATCACTATTGCTCTGTAGTAAAGTTTAAAGTCTGGGATACAGAATCTCCCTGAAGTTCTTTTACTGTTGAGAATAGTTTTAGCTATCCTGGGTTTTTTGTTATTCCAGATGAATTTGAGAATTGCTCTTTCTAGCTCTATGAAGAACTGGGTTGGGATTTTTATGGGGATAGCATTGAATCTGTGGATTGCCTTTGGCAAGATGGTCATTTTAACTATATTAATCCTGCCAATCCACGAGCATGGAAGATTTTTCCATTTTCTGAGATCTTCTTTGATTTCCTTCTTCAGATATCTGAAGTTCTTGTCATATAGGTCTATTACTTGTTTGGTTAGAGTCACCCCAAAATACTTTATGATGTTTGTAGCTATTGTGAAGGGGGTCATTTCCCTAATTTCTTTCTCAGTCTGCTTATCCTTTGAATATATAAAGGCTACTGATTTGCTTGCGTTGATTTTTTAGCCAGCCACTTTGCTGAAGTTGTTTTTCAGCTGTAGGAGTTCTCTAGTAGAGTTTTTAGGGTCACTTAAGTATACAATCATATCATCTGCAAATAGAGATAGTTTGACTTCTTCCTTTTCAATTTGTATCCCTTTGACTTCCTTACGTTGTCTAATTACTCTAGCTAGGACTTCAAGAACTATATTGAAAAGATATGGAGAGAGGGGGCAACCTTGTCTAGTCCCTGATTTTAGTGGGATTGCTTCAAGTTTCTCTCCATTTAGTTTGATGTTGGCTACCAGTTTGCTGTATATTGCTTTTACTATGTTTAGATATGGGCCTTGAATTCCTGTCCTTTCCAAGACTTTTAGCATGAAAGGATGCTGTATTTTGTCAAATGCTTTTTCAGCATCTAATGAAATGATCATGTGGTTTTTTTCTTTGAGTTTGTTTATGTAGTGGATAGCATTGGTGGATTTCCTTATATTGAACCATCCCTGCATCCCTGGGATGAAGCCTACTTGATCATGGTGGATGATCGTTTTGATGTGTTCTTGGATTCGGTGGACAAGAATTTTATTGAGCATTTTTACATCGATATTCATAAGGGAAATTGGCCTGAAATTCTTTTTCTTAGTTGGATCTTTGTGTGGTTTTGGTATCAGCGTAATAGTGGCTTTGAAGAAGGACTTGGGTAGTGTTCCTTCTGTTTCTATTTGGTGGAAAAGTTTGAAGAGTATTGGTGTTAAGTCTTCTTTGAAGGTCTGATAGAATTCTGCACTAAAACCATCTGGTCCTGTGCTTTTTTTTGTCGGAAGCCTATCTATGACCCCTTCTATTACTTTAGGGGTTACGGGTCTATTTAGATACTCTATTTGATCCTGGTTTAATTTTGGTAATTGGTATATGTCTAAGAAAATGTCCATTTCCTCCAGATTCTTCAGTTGTGTTGAGTACAGGTTTTTGTAGTAGGATCTGATGATTTTTTGAATTTCCTCTGTTTCTGTTGTAATATCTCCGTTTTCATTTCTAATTTTGTTAATTTGGATACTTTCTCTGTGCCCTTTGGTTAGTCTGGCTAAGGGTTTATCTATCTTGTTGATTTTTTCAAAGAACCAGCCTTTGGTTTTGTTGATTCTTTGTATGGTTCTCTTGGTTTCTACTTGATTGATTTCATCCCTGAGTTTGATGATTTCCTGGCTTCTTCTCCTCCTGGGTGAATTAGCTTCTCTTTATTCCAGAGCTTACAGTTTTTCTATTAATCTTCTAGTGTATGTTCTCTCGAATTTCTTTTTGGAGGCACTCAAAGCTATGAGTTTTCCTCTTAGCACTGCTTTCATTGTGTCCCATAGATTTGTGTATGTTGTGCCTTCATTTTCATTAAATGCTAAGAAATCTTTGATTTCTTTCTTTATTTCTTCCTTGACCAAGGTATCATTGAATAGAGTATTGTTCAGTTTCCATGTGTATGTGGGCCTTTTGTTGTTTTTACTGTTATTAAAGACCACTTTTACTCCATAGTGATCTGATAGGAGTCATGGGATTATTTCAATCTTCTTATATTTGTTGAGGTCTGTCTTGTGACCAACTATATGATCTATTTTGGAGAAGGTACCATGAGGTGCTGAGAAAAAGGTATATTCTTTTGCTTTGGGATGAAAAGATATATATATATATCTGTTAACTCCAATTGGTCCAAAGCTTCAATTAGTTTCACTGTCTCCCTGTTTAGTTTCTGTTTTCCTGATCAGTCCATTGGTGAAAGTGGAGTGTTGAAGTCACCACAATTATTGTGTTAGGTGCAATGTGAGCTTTGAGCTTTAGTAAAGTTTCTTTTATGAATGAGGGTGCCCTTGTATTTGGGGCATAGATGTTCAGGATTGAGAGTTCTTCTTGTTGGATTTTTCCTTTGACCAGCAAGAAGTGACCTTCCATGTCTCTTTTGATGACATTAGGTTGAAAGTCAATTTTATCTGATATTCGAATGGCAACTCCAGCTTGTTTCCTGGGACCATTTGCTTGTAGAATTGTCTTCCAGCCTTTTATTCTAAGGTAGTTTTTGTCTTTGACACTGAGGTGTGTTTCCTGTAAGCAGCAAAATTTAGGGTCCTGTTTATGTAACCAGTCTGTTAGTCTATGTCTTTTTATTGGGGAATTGAGTCCATTGATGTTAAGAGATATTAAGGAGTAGTGGTTATTGCTTCCTATCATTTTTTATTTTAATTTTATCCATGTGTGGTTATCTTCTTTGGGTTTGATGAAAGAAGCTTAATATCCTGCTTTTTCCAGGGTATAGTTTCCCTCGTTGTAATGGTGTTTTCCCCCTATTATCCTTGGTAGGGCTGGGTTTGTGGAAAGATATTGTGTAAATTTGGTTTTGTCATGGAATATCTTGGTTTCTCCATCTATAATAATTGAGAGTTTCGCTGGGTATAGTAGTCTTGGCTGGCATTTGTGTTCTCTTAGAGTCTGCATGAGCTCTGCCCAGGATCTTCTAGCTTTCATGGTCTCTGGTAAGAAATCTGGTGTAATTCTGATAGGTCTTTTTTTATAAGTTACTTGCCCTTTTTCTCTTACTGCCCTAAGTATTCTTTCTGTGTTTAGTACATTTGGGGTACTGCTGGTGGGATTGCAAGATGGTGCAACCACTTTGGAAATCAGTCTGGCAGTTCCTCAGAAAACTGGGCACGACACTTTCTGAGGACCCGGTTATACCACTCCTGGGCATATATCCAGAGGATTTTTCAGCATGCAATAAGGACACATGCTCCACTATGTTCATAGCAGTCCTATTTGTAGTAGCCAGAAGCTGGAAAGAACCCAGGTGTCCTTCAACGGAGGAATGGATACAAAAAATGTGGTATTTTTATACAATGGCGTACTATTCAGCCATTAGAAACAATGAATTCATGAAATTCTTAGACAAATGGATGGAGCTGGAGAACATCATACTAAGTGAGGTAACCCAGTCTCAAAAGATCAATCATGGTATGCACTCACTGATAAGTGGATATTAGCCTAGAAACTTTGAATACCCAAGACATAATCCACATAGTAAATGATGTCCAAAAAGAATGGAGGAGTGGCCCCTGGTTCTGGAAAGACTCAGTGCAAGAGTATAGGGGAATTCCAGAACAGGGAAGCGGGAAGGAGTAGATGGAGGAACAGGGGGAGGGAAGAAGGCTTATGGGACTTGCAGGGAGTGGGGACCCAGAAAAGGGGAAATCATTTGAAATGTAAATAAAAAATATATCAATAAAAAAAAGAAGTTTGCAGCATGTTCATTATTTCTCTCTTCCCAAGCATGTACATTCATGGAGATTTCTTTAATTTTCAGAAAAACCTTAAACTCTCCTCTCCTCCTTTCTCATCCCCTCTGCTACTCTCCTCCTAATTCCTCTTATGCAATTTCCCTTTCTTCCTTCTTCCTTTTCTTTTTTCTTTCTTCTTTTTCAGAAATGGGAAATGAAGCTTACCATTTTAGCCTCTGAATAATAAAAGCAGACAGCAGGATGAGACAACACTTTTCCATATCCCCTAACATATTAAAATGTCTCAACAATCACAAAGAACCCATATGTACACAGAGAAAATAGACATTAGTGTCTCAGAAGTAAGTAATGTTAGTAAAATCTCACACTCATTAAGATGAATTCCCCTCCATTTTTGCTGCTAGCACTCACTTTACTAAGCTAATATGTTCATGTAGAGGTTTCTTCATCTGCTGGCACACTGTAAGATTCTTGTGTTCTATGGTGGTGACACAGAGCCCCTGGCCAGCTGTCAGAACACAATTGGAATTAAATGCAGCTCACACTCTTGTATAATTTTGAACTTGTACTTGCACTTCTTCAACAAAACATCTGTAAACTCTAAAATTCCAGGAATGAAAAGACTTATTTTAAAGTGTTGTGAGGATTAAACAAGACAGTGAATATAGGTACATGAAGGGAAGAATGTGGAATATATGAAAAAATCCTACATCTAACTGTCATGAAAGAGAAGTGCACTGGCAGCTCTGAATATGTGAATATGAAAGCAAGCACATGGGTGTTTGGTAATAGAGCTAGCTACTACATCTCTGATAAATAAATGGTGTTTTGTGTATGTATTGTATGTGTTTATGCTAATTAGCAATGGCAAGCTCTCACATACGTGACTAATATTTTCCATTATGAAAATTCTCATGAGTAATTATATAAGTCATTGTGAAAATCAATTGAATAGTCTTAGAATTCATTGAAAAGCTGTTTTTATAAAAATGCTAAACATTTTGCATTTTATTTCACATTAAAGTTGTATTAATGTATTAGTAACCACACTATATAATTTAATTTGCACAGTTTAAATTTTTCTTAATATTTTGTACAACTTCAAGATTCAGGACATAGATACTATTGATATTATAATTTTGGTAATGATTCCTATTCCATTTTATTGCTTGATACTAAAATATAGGATGGAAGGTTTTAAAAAGAAAACTTCCTGAGATACAGCCCCTGAGCGGCTCTATATGCCCATTGCTATCATTGTACAATCACACATATACAGGAAACACTAGAAGGACTCAGAATATTTAAAAGAGTGTATGAAATTGAGAGGGAAGAGCAACACAGTGGGTAGGGGAGAGTTTAGAGGGAAGGCAATAGGGGATAGATTTGATCAGAATCCATTATATGACTATTTGGAATTCTCATTTAAAAGTATAAAAATGGTAAAAATTTAAAACTACGGAAGACTATATATCATAAGGTGGTTGTTTTCTTCTAATGGTATATTACTGCTAAGAAATAATTTATCAATAGCTTGGTTTTATTAGTTTAAAACTTTTTATTAGGCATTTGCTTTATTTACATTTCAAATGTTATCCCCTTTCCTTGTTACCCCTACAAAATACACCTATCCCACCCCCTCCATCAACCCCCACCCCTGCTTGCCAGCCCCCTCCCATTTTCCTAATCTGGCATTCCCCTACACTGAGGCATCAAGCCTTCACAGGACCAATCACCTCTCCTCTCATTGATGTCTGAAAAGGCCATCCTATATGCTACAATATCCCCATCCTGAGATATCAAGTCTCTACAAGATTAGGCTCGTCCTTTCTAACTGTCTGCTACATATGTGCTGGGGCCTCATAGCAGCCTGTGTATGCTCTTTGGTTGGTTGTTCAGTCTCTAGAAGCTCCCTGGGGGAAGTCCAACAGTGTCAATTAACCTGGATCCCAGCATATATTTATTATAGCCCTCTTTAACAAGGGTTCAGATTTTTCTCTCCAGTGACTGTCCAAGGTGGGTATGGCCAGGAGTGCTGGGAGCACAGGTGGGCAGAGCAGCTGGGACAGGGTCTTTCGGGGTTCCATTTGCACCCAGGAGCTGAACTGCTCCACAGCCATCTGTGCACCAGTCCTGCCAGTAGAGAACTGGTCTCCAGTGATTGCTTTGACTCCCCAGTTTGGAGGTTAGACTGCCATTTTCGCTCCAGTGACAGTCCAAGGCCAGTACAGCCAGGAGCACAGGGAGCACAGGAATATCAGAGCAGCTTGGACAGGTTCTTTCCAGGCTCCATTTGGACACAAACTGGGCTGAACTGCAGCCATTTGTGCTAGGGTAGAGCTGGTCTCATAGGGGTGCTAAGAAAGGCTTGCAGGCATGCAACAACTCTGGACATAGGAAACCTAGGAAAGAAGTCAGGAGTCATAGATGCAAGACTCAACCACAGAATACAAGAGATTGAAGAATCTCAGGGGCATAATATAGCATAGAAAACATTAACACAACAGTCAAAGAAAATGCAAAAGGCAAAAAGTTCTTAAGCCAAAACATTCAGGAAATACAGGACGCAATTAGAAGACCAAACCTAAGGATAATAGGTATACAGGAGAGCAAAGATTTCCAGTTTAAAGGGCCAGTAATGTCTTCAACAAAATTAAAGAAGAAAACTTTCCTAATCTAAAGAAAGAGATGCCCATGAACATACAAGAAGCCTACAGAACTCCAAATATATTGGACCAGATAAGAAACTCTTCCCATTACATAATAATCAAAACAACAAATGCACTAAACAAAGAAAGGATATTAAAAGCAGTAAGAGAAAAAGATAAAGTAGCATATAAAAGTAGACCTATCAGAATTACATCAGACTTCTCACAAAGACTATGAAAGCCAGAAGATCCTGGGAAAATGTCAAATGGAGCCTAAGGAAACACAATGCCAACCCAGGCTACTATAACAAGAAAAACTCTCAATTACCATAGATGAAGAAACCAAGGTATTCTATGACAAAAACAAATTTATGCAATATCTTTCCTCAAATACATCCCTACAAAGATAATGAATGGAAAACACCAAGAAACTAAGGGAAACTACACCCCAGAAAAGGCAAGAAAGTCACCTTCTTTTAACCAACCAAAAGAAGAAAACCACATAAACATAACTCCACCTCTAATAACAAAAATAACAGGAAGCAACAATCACTTTTCCTTAAGATCTCTTGATATCAATGGACTCAATTCTCCAATAAAAAGACATAGACTAACAAAGTAGATACATAAACAGGACCCAACATTTTGCTGCATACAGGAAACTCACCTCAGGCATAAAGACAGACACTACCTTAGAGTAAAAGGCTGGAAAACAATTTTCCAAGCAAATGGTGACAAAAAACAAACTGGTGTAGCCATTCTAACATCCAATAAAATTGACTTTCAACCTAAAGTTATCAAAAAAAGATAAGGAAGGAAACTTCATCTCAACAAAGAAAAATTCTACCAAGATGAACTCTCAATTCTTAACATCTATGCACCAAATGAAATGGCACCCAAATTCATAAAAGAAACTTTACTAAAGCTCATAGCACACATTGCACCTCACACAATAATAGTGGGAGACTTCAACACCTGACTCTCATCAATGGACAGACCATGGAAACAGAAACTAAACAGAGACATAGTGAAAGTAACAGAAGTTATGAACCAAATGGATTTGACAAATAGCTATAGGACATTTTATCCTAAAATAAAAGGATATACATATTCTTCTCAGAACCTCATGGTACCTTCTCCAAAACTGACCATATACTTGGTCACAAAAGAGACCTCAGCAAATATCAGAAGATTGAAATAATACGATGCAGCCTATCAGATTACTGTGGACTAAGGTTGGTCTTCGATAACAACAAAAACAACACAAAGCCCACATACTCATGGAAATTGAACAACATTCTACTCAATGATAACTTGATGAAGGAAGAAATAAAGAAAGAAATTAAACACTTTTTAGAATTTAATGAAAATGACGGTACATGTCCAAACTTATGGGACACAATGGAAGCAGTGCTAAGAGGAAAACTCATAGCTCTGAGTACCTCCAAAAAGAAATTGTAAAGAGCATACACTAGCAGCTTGACAGCACGTCTGAAGGCTCTAATACAAAAAGAAGCAAATACACCCAGGAGGAGTAGACAGCAGTAAATAATCAAACTCAGGGCTGAAATCATCCATGTCGAAACAAATAGAACTGTACAAAGAATCAACCAAACCAGGAACAATCACCTCTCCTCTCATTGATGTCTGAAAAGGCCATCCTATATGCTACAATATCCCCAACAAGATAGATAAACCCTTAGCCAAATTAACCAGAGGACACAGAGTCAGTATTCTAACTTTAAAAAAACAGATCAGAAAGGAAAAGGGAGATATAACAACAGATACTGAGGAAACCCAAAATGTCATCAAATACTACTACAAAAGCCTATACTCAACAAAACTGGAAAATCTAGATGAAATGAACAATCTTCTAGAGAGATACCAGGTACCAAAGTTAAATCAGGATCAGATAAATGATCTAAACAGTCCCATAACTCCTAAAGAAATAGAAGCAGTCATTAATAGTCTTTCATCCAAAAAATACCCAGTACCAAGTGGGTTTAAAAGAAGACCTAACACCAATACTCTTCAAACTATGCCACAAAATAGAAACAGAAGGAACACTACCCAATTTGTTCTATGAAGCCACAATTACTCTGGTACCTAAACTACACAAAGACCCAACAAAGAAATAAAACTTTAGACTGATTTTTGTTTTGAATATCGATGCAAAAATACTCAATAAAATTCTCACCAAACAAATACAAGAACAGATCAAATGATCATCCACCACGATCAAGTAGGCTTCATCTCGGGGATGCAGGGATGGTTCAACATAAGGAAATACATCAATATAATCTACTACTTAAACATATTCAAAGAAAAATGCATAATCATTTCATTTGACAAAATCCAACACTCCTACATAATAAAAGTCTTGGAAAGATCAGGGATTCAAGGCCCATACCTAAACATAACAAAAGTAATATACAGCAAACCAGTAGCCAACATCAAACTAAATTGGAGAGAAACTTGAAGCTTGATACTGAGGAAACCCAAAATGTCATCAAATACTACTACAAAAGCCTATACTCAACAAAACTGGAAAATCTAGATGAAATGAACAATCTTCTAGAGAGATACCAGGTACCAAAGTTAAATCAGGATCAGATAAATGATCTAAACAGTCCCATAACTCCTAAAGAAATAGAAGCAGTCATTAATAGTCTTTCATCCAAAAAATACCCAGTACCAAGTGGGTTTAATGCATCAAACTAAATTGGAGAGAAACTTGAAGCAATCCCACTAAAATCAGTGACTAGACAAGGCTGCCTTCTCTCTCCATATCCATTCAATATAGTACTTGAATTTTAGATAGAGCAATTAGACAACAAAATGAAGTAAAAGGGATAACAGTTGGAAATGAAGAAATCAAAGTATCACTATGGGCAGAAGATGTGATAGTATACTTAAGTGACAGCAAAAATTCCACCAGAGAACTCTTAAGCCTGATAAACAACTTCAGCAAAGTGGCAGGATATAAAATTAACTCAGACAAATCAGTAGCCTTCATATACTCAAAAGATAAACAGACTGAGAAAGAAATTAAGGAAAAGACATCCTTCACAATAGTCACAAATAATATAAAATACCTTGGTGCAACTCTAGCAAAGCAAGTGAAAAGGATGTATGACAAGAACTTCAAGTCTATGATAAAAGAAATTGAAGATCTCAGGATTCTTCTGATCATGGATTGGCAGGATTAATATAGTTAAATTGGCCATTTTGCCTAAAACAATCTACAGATTCAATGCAACCCCCATCTAAATTCCAACTCAATTCTTCATAGAGTTAGAAAAAGCAATTTCCAAATTTATTTGGAATAACAAAACACCCAGGATAGCAAAAACTATTCTCAACAATAAAAGAACCACTGGCAGAATCACCATTCCTGAACACAAGCAGTACTACAGAGCAATAGTGATAAAAAAAAACTGCATGGTATTGGTACTGGGACAGGCAGGTAGATGAATGGAATAATACTGAGGTTCCAGAAATGACCCCACACACCTATACTCTCTTGATCTTTGACAAAGGAGCTAAAAACATCCAGTGGAAAAAATACAGCATTTTCAACAAATGGTGCTGGTTCAACTGGCAGTCAACATGTAGAAGAATGAAAATTGATCCATTCTTATCTTCCTGTACAAAGCTCAAGCCAAAGTGGATCAAGGACCTGCACATAAAACCAGATACCCTGAAACTAATAGAAAAGAAAGTAGAGAAGAGCCTGTAGCACATGGACACAGGGGGAAATTTCCTGCACAGAACACCAATAGCTTATTCTATAATATGAAGAAATTACAAATAGGACCTCATAAAATTGCAAAGTTTCTGCAAGGCAAAGGACATTGTCAATAGGACAAAATGGCAATGAACAGATTGGTAAAAGATCTTTACCACTCCTTATCTGATAGAGGGTTAATATCCAATATATACAAAGAACCCAAGAAGTTAGATGCCAGAGAACCAAATAACCCTATTAAAAAATGGGGTATGGAGCTTAAACAAATAATTCTCAACTGAGGAATACTGGATGGCTGAGAAACACCTAAAGAAATGTTCAACATCCTTAATCATCAGGGAAATGCAAATTAAAACAACCATGAGTCACACTAGTCAGAATAAATAAGATCTAAAACTCAGGGGACAGCAGATGCTGGAAAGGATGTGGAGAAAGAGGAACTCTCCTCCATTGCTGGTGGGATTACAAGCTGGTAAAATTACTCTGGAAATCAGTTTGGCATTTCCTCAGAAAATTGGACTTAGTACTACCTGAGGATTCAGCTAAATATCACTCCAGGGCATATACCCAGAAGATGCTCTAATATGTAATAAGGACACATGCTCCACTATGTTCATAGCAGCCTTATTTATAAAAACCAGACGCTGGAAAGAACCCAGATGTCCCTCAACAGAGGAATGGATACAGAAAATGGAGTACATTTACACAATGGAGTACTGCTCACCTATTAAAAACAATGAATTCATGAAATTCTTAGGCAAATGGATAGAACTAGGAAACATCCTGAGTGAGGTGACCCAATCACAAATGAACACACATGGTATGCACTATTTGATAAGTGGATATTAGCCCAAAAGCTTGGAATACATAAGATACAATTCACAGACGACACGAAGAAGGAAGACCAATGTGTGGATACATCGTCCTTCTTAGAAGGGGGATCAAAATACCCATGGCTCACAGCCAACCAATGGACTGAGCATAGGGTTCCCCAATGGAGGAGCTAGAAAAAGGACCCAAGGTGCTAAAAAGATTTGCAAGCCAATAGAAGGAAAAATAATATATACCAACCATTACCCTGAAAGCTCCCAGGACTAAACCAACAACCAAAGAGTACACATGGAGGGACCTATGGCTCCAGATACATATGTAGCAGAGGATGGCCTCTTCAGACATCAATGAGAGGAGAGATCATTGGTCCTGTGAAGGATCAATGCATCAATATAGGGGAATGGCAGATTAGGAAAGTGGGAGGGATGGTTGGTAAGCAGGGGTTGGGGGAATGTAATAGGGGATTTGCATAGAGGTAACAAGGAAATGGGATAATATTTGAAATGTAAGTAAAGCAAATATGGAATAAAAAATGAACAGACAAACTAACAAACAAAAACAAGGGTTCAATCTCCCTGTAGCCCACCACCCACCAAAAGTAGTAGAAAAGAAATGTTATTGGTATATGGGGGAAGTGAACCTGGTTAGAAACATTTCTTTTGGGTGATTCCAATCTTCATTGTGTTTAGTAAGGTCCACTGGCAAGCACCAAACACAATTCAGTAGCTGCAATATAGTCTCCTTAGAAGACATCACACATGAATCAGCAACGGCAGTTCATTCTAGAAGAAACCACAAGGCTTGCCAACTAGCCCAAATTTGTAGAAGCAGCAGTAAGCCTCAAGCTCAAGATTGTTTTAGCTATCTTGGCTTCTTTGTACTGAAATATAAATTTTGAGATTTTTCTTCAAATTTTTTTAATTAATGACTTTCGACTTTGGAATGAATTTTGGTAGTATGTCATTTTCACAAGATATCTTCTTCAACCCATGAGCATGAAAGTCCTTTCTCTAACTTGCTTTCTTCAGTAACTTAAAATTGTTATTGTAGAGGTCTGTAATTCCTTTTGTTAAGTTTAATTCCTAAAAAAAATTAACTTTGTGGCTAATATAGATGGAATTTTTGCCTGATTCCTTTTTCATGATTGATATATAGGAAAAATACATATTTGTGAGTACTAATTGTATAACCTGTTAAAATTGCTGAAAACATTCATCAGTTCTTAGATGAGTTTGGAGTTGACTTTGGGCCTTCTATGTAAAAGATAATAACATCTACATTTGGGGATACTTTGACTTATGCATCACTATTTACATCCCTTTTATTTACTTATCCTATTTCTAGAACTAAAATTTAAGCACTATATTGAATAAGAGTAGAGAGAATAGACATCCATGTCTTGTTCAGGATCTTGGTGGCAATGTTCTGAATGTTCTTCCATCTACTGTGATGGCGTTCAGCTTGTCATCTATGGCATTTATTGTTATCTGTGTGCTTCTCTTCCCCAGCCTCCCCAGGATTTTATTACTTGTGATGTTGTTAAAGGCCTTTTCTACATTTGTTCAAATGACTATGTGATTTCTGTCTTTGAGTGTCTTTATATAGTAAATAGATCACTTTTATTGAGTTATGCATGTTGAACCATCCCTTACAGCCTCAAAGGGAGTCAGCTGGTACTGACCTAGAAGTGTTTCTTGTCAGACCAATCACTGTTGCAGCCTACAGGATTCATAGTTGGGCATGATTGTTTATTGTTTTTCTTCTCCAGAAACCTGCACAGCACCTTCTAACAACATGTAAAGTAGATAGTGAGGAGGAAGCTTCCAGGTCAGTACCAGTTTGATTTTGCCATGTTCTATAATTCAAACATTGGGTTTCTCTAACAATATGATCGTATTGTAAAGTTCTGTACATCAGATCTGAAGGTAAAAGGCTGGAAAACAATTTTTCAAGCAAATGGTCTTAAGAAATAAGCCGGAGTAGCCATTTTATTATCAGATAAAATTAACTTTCAACCTAAAGTCATCAAAAGAGACACGGAAGGACACTTCTTGCTGGTCAAAGAAAAAATCCACCAAGAAGACCACTCAATTCTGAATATCTATGTTCCAACTGCAAGGGCATCTTCATTTGTAAAAGAAACTTTACTAAAGCTCAAAGCACACATTACACCTAACACAATAATTGTAGGTGACTTCAACACTCCACTATCCTCAATGAACCAATCAGGAAAACAGAAACTCAACAGGGCACAGTGAAATTAATTGAAGCTTTGGACCAATTGGATTTAACACACACACATATATATATAACAGCTCATCCTAAAGCAAAAGAATATACCTTTTTCTCAGCACCTCATGTTACCTTCTCCAAAATTAGCCATATAATTCATCAAAAGACAGACATCAACAAGTATAAGAAGATCAAAATAATCCCATGACTACTATCAGATAATTATGGAGCAAGAGTGGTCTTCAATAGCAACAAAAGCAACAGAAAGCGCACATACACATGGAGGCTGAGGAATAGTCTACTCAACGATACCTTGACCAAAGAAGAAATGAAGAAAGAAATCAAAGACTTTTTAGAATTTAATGAAAATGAAGGCACAACATACCCAAATCTATGGGATACAATGAAAGCAGTGCTAAAAGGAAAATTCATAACCCTGAGTGCCTCCAAAAAGAAACTGGAGAGATCATACACTAGCAGCTTAATGGTACACCTGAAAGCACTGGAACAAAAAAGAAGCTAATTCACCCAGGAGGAGAAGAAGTCAGGAAATAATCAAACTCAGGGCTGAAATCAATCAAGTGGAAACAAAGAGAACCATACAAAGAACCAACAAAACCAGGAGCTGGTTCTTTGAGAAAATCAACAAGATAGATAAACCCTTAGCCAGACTAACCAAACGGCACAGAGTCAGTATCCAAATTATCAAAATTAGAAATGAAAAGGGAGATATAACAACAGAAACTGAGGAAATTCAAAAAATCATCAGATCTTACTACAAAAGCCTATACTCACCACAACTGGAGAATCTAGAGGAAATGAACAATTTCCTAGACAAATAAAAAATACCAAAATTAAATCAGGATCAAATAGATAATCTAAACAGTCCCATAACCCCTAAAGAAATAGGATCGGTCATAGAAAGTCTTCCAACAGAAACCACCACAGAAGCAGGTGGTTTTAGTGCAGAATTCTATCAGACATTCAAAGAAGACCTAACACCAATACTCCTCAACCTATTCCACAAAACAGAAACAGAAGAAACAATACCCAACTCTTTCTATAAATCCATAATTACACTGATACCAAAACCACACAAAGATCCAACAAAGAAAGAGAACTTCAGGCCAATTTCCCTTATGAATATCAATGCAAAAGTACTCAATAAAATTCTTGCCCACCAAATCCAAGAACACATCAAAACAATCATCCACCATGATCAAATAGGCTTCATCCCAGGGATGCAGGGATGGTTCAATGTACGGAAATCCACCAATCCACCACTTCATAAACAAACTCAAAGAAAAAATCGCATGGTCATTTCATTAGATACTCAAAAATCGTTTGACAAAATTCAGCATTCTTTCATGCTAAAAGTCTTGGAAAGAGCAGGAATTCAAGGCCCATACCTAAACATACTAAAAGCAATATACAGCAAACTGGTAGCCAACATCAAACTAAATGGAGGGAAACTTGAAGAAATTTCACTAAAATCAGGGACTAGACAAGGCTGCCCCCTCTCTCCATATCTTTTCAATATAGTACTTGAAGAACTAACTATAGCAATTAGACAACATAAGGAGGTCAAATGGATACAAATTGTAAGGAAGAAGTCAAACTATCACAATTTGCAGATGATATGATAGTACACTTAAGTGACCCAAAATTTCCACCAGAGAACTCCTACAGCTGATAAACAACTTCAGCAAAGTGGCTGCTTATAAAATCAACTCAAGCAAATCAGTAGCCTTCTTATACTCAAAGGATAAGCAGGATGAAAAAGAAATTAGGGAAATGACACCCTCACAATAGCCACAAACAATATAAAGTATCTTGATGTGACTCTAACCAAACAAATGAAAGATCTGTATGACAAGAACTTCAGGTCTCTTAAGAAGAAAATCGATGACCTCAGAAAATGAAAAAAATCTTACATGCTTGTGGATTGACAGGATTAATATAGTTAAAATGGCCATCTTGCCAAAAGCAATCTACAGACTCAATGCAATCACCATCAAAATCCCAACTCAATTCTTCATAGAGTTAGAAGAGCAATTCTCAAATTCATCTGGAATAACAAAAAACCCAGGATAGATAAAAGTATTCTCAACAGTAAAAGAACTTCGGGGGGAATCAGTATCCCAGACCTCAAGCAATACTACAGAGTAACAGTGTTCAAAAAAAAACTGCATGGTATTGACACAGTGACAGGCAGGTGGATCAATGGAATAGGATTGAAAAACCCAGAAATGAACCCACACACCTATGGTCACTTTATCTTCAACAAAGGATCTGAAAACATCCAGTGGAAAAAAGATAGCCTTTTCAACAAATGGTGCTGGTTCCATTGGAGGTCAGCATGCAGAAGAATGCGAATTGATCCATTCTTATCTCCTTGTACTAAGCTCAACTCCAAGTGGATCAAGGACCTCCACATAAAGCCAGACACAGTGAAATTAATAGAAAGGAAACTGGGGAAGGATATGGGCCCAGGAGGAAAATTCCTGAACAAAACACCAATAACTTATGCTCTATGATAAAGAATTGACAAATGGGACCTCATGAAATTACAAAGTTTCTGTAAGGCAGAGGACACCATCAAAAGGACAAATCTGCAACCAACAAATTGGGAAAAGATCTTCACCAACCCTACATCTGACAGAGGGCTAATATCCAATATATACAAAGAACTCAAGGAGGTAGACCCCAGAAAACCAAATAACCGTATTAAAAAATGTGGTACAGAGCTAAACAAAGAATTTTCACCTGAAGAACTTCAGATGGCTGAGAAGCACCTTAAGAAATGTTCAACATCATTAGTTATTAGGGAAATGCAAATCAAAACAACCTTGAGATTTCACCTCACACCAGTCAGAATGGCTAAGATTAAAAACTTAGGAGACAGCAAGTGTTGGCAAGGATGTGGAGAAAAAAGGAACATTCCTCCACTGCTGGTTGGGTTGCAAGCTGGTACAACCACTCTGGAAATCAGTCTGGAGGTTCCTCAGAAAACTGGGCACGACACTTCTGGAGGACCCTGCTATACTACTCCTGGGCATATACCCAGAGGATTCTCCAGCATGTAATAAGGATACATGCTCCACTATGTTCATAGCAGTACTATTTATAATATCCAGAAGCTGGAAAGAATCCAGATGTCCCTCAATGGAGGAATGGATACAAAAAATGTGAGATAGATAGATAGATAGATAGATAGATAGATAGATAGATAGATAGAGATAGAGATATAGATAGATATAGATATAGATATAGATATAGATATAGATATAGATATAGATATAGATATAGATATAGATATAGATATAGATATAGATATACACAATGGAGTACTATTCAGCCATTAGAAACAATGAATTCATGAAATTCTTAGACAAATCGATGGAGCTGGAGGACATCATACTAAGTGAAGTAACCCAGTCTCAAAAGAACACTTATGGTATGCACTCACTGATAAGCAGATATTAGCCAAAAGCTTGGAATACCCAAGACATAATCCACATATCAAATGATGTCCAAGAAGAAGGAATGAGTGGCCCCTGGTTCTGGAAAGGCTCAGTGCAGTAGTGTAGGGGAATACCAGAATAGGGTAGTGGTAAGGGGTGGATGAGGGAATAGGGGAAGGGAAGAGGGTTAATGGGACTTTTGGGGAGGGTGAATCAAGGAAAGGGGAAATCATTTGAACTGTAAATAAAGAATATGTAGAATAAAATATGTATATACTTATGATTTCCTGAACTTCATTAGTATCTGTAAGAATGATTCACTTTTCATTTCTGATTTTTTAATTTGTAAATATTTCTTTTTCTTCTGGTTAGCTTGGCTAAGGGATTGAATACCTTTTCTATCTTTTCAAACAACCAAATTTTGTTTCTTCGATTTTTTTTGCATTTTGTTATGTTTGTTAACATGTAATTAATTTCTACTGTTACTTGTTTAGTTCTTCCTCACCAATATATTAGGATTTGATTTGTTCTCATTTTTCAGATATTTCCATGGCCTTCAGAGATAATATTATAGGTCCATTATTCTTGAAATATATTTCCCCATTTTCACTTTAAGATAATGCTTTTACTTGAAGGTAACATAATTTTCTTTAAGGCAACAAATGTGGATTTTTGTTTCTTAATTTATTAAACGAATCTGTGCCTTTTGATTAGTGAGTTTAGATCATTATTATTTAAAGTTATTATAGAAATGTCTGTCTCTTTTTCACTGTTGGATTCTTAGTCCTGTTTTGTGTTTCAGTTATTTTAGCGTTTCTGTTCTTTCTATACTCCAAGAACTGGAGGTATGTATTTGACTGCTCAGGGAAGAGAGAGCCTGCAGCAGCCAGGGTGACAATAGAAGGAGATGGAGAAGAGTGTGCCTGATGGCCTCAAGTAAGAAAGATGCAGGTGACCTGCAGAGTGGAATGAATGAAGATTCCAAACAGAGCAAGGTAACAAGATTGCAGAAGACAACATACATTTTTTACTTATAATTTGTCCTCATTCACTGCTGACAGTCCAGCTTATTAGCAAGTGTCTAGGTATGCAGTTTTATTTTCTCATCATTTTAAAATACATCCATTCCTTATCCAATTGTGCCATTGTTGGGTCATTGTCATCTGACTGCATTTACATTATGACACCTATCTTTTAGGTCTAAAACATTTAAAAGACTTTAGTGAATAATGCCTGTCTAACAACTTCAATACAGTAGTATTTCCTGTGTAATACCTGGGCATCTAAGTTCCCTTTCAGAAACATTAATTGATGGCATCAAGACAAGGTGTACTGAGTTATCAGAGTAAATAAATGGAAGATTTCACACCTGCAGCTTCCACAGAGAGCAACTACACAAAAGTGGAAAGAATCCAGCAAAAGAGGAGCAGAATAAGGAAAACAATATTCCATAAATACTGGTGTTGGGACCTTATGCTGTAGGCCAGGGCTCAAACCATACAACAAATTCCTGAAGGGTAGCTAAAGTTAGATATTTTAAAAGTGGTTGTCACACTGAAACTAATCGAAAAGAAACTGGGGAAGACCCTGGAGGACATAGGCACAGGGGAAAAGTTCCTGAATAGAACACCAATAGTTTATGCTCTAAGATCAAGAATTGACAAATGGGACCTCATAAAACTACAAAGTTTCTATAAGGCAAAGGACACTGTCAAAAGGACAAAATGTCAACCGACAGATTGGGAAAGGATCTTCACCAACCCTAAATCTAACAGAGGTCTAATATCTAATATATACAAAGAACTCCAGAAAGTAGAACCCAGAGAACCAAATAACCCCATTAAAAAGTGGGGTACGGAGCTAAACAAAGAATTTTTACATGAACTTCAGAGAGCTGAGATACACCTTAAGAAATGTTCAACATCATTAATCATTAGGGAAATGCAAATCAAAACAACCTGAGATTTCACCTCACACCAGTCAGAATGGCTAAAGTCAAAAACTCAGGAGACAGCAGGTGTTGGCGAGGATCTGGAGAAAGAGGAACACTCCTCCACTGCTGGTGGGATTGCAAGATGGTGCAACCACTTTGGAAATCAGTCTGGCAGTTCATCAGAAAACTGGGCATGACACTTCCTGAGGACACTGTTATACCACTCCTGGGCATATATCCAGAGGATTCTTCAGCATGCAATAAGGACACATGCTCCACTCTGTTCATAGCAGCCCTATTTGTAGTAGCCAGAAGCTGGAAAGAACCCAGGTGTCCTTCAACGGAGGAATGGATACAAAAAAATGTGGTATATTTACACAATGGAGTACTATTCAGCCATTAGAAACAATGAATTCATGAAATTCTTAGACAAATGGATGGAGCTGGAGAACATCAAACTAAGTGAGGTAACCCAGTCTCAAAAGATCAATCATGGTATGCACTCACTGATAAGTGGATATTACCCTAGAAACTTTGAATACTCAAGACATAATCCACAAATTAAGTGATGTCCAAAAAGAATGGAGGAGTGGCCCCTGGTTCTGGAAAGACTCAGTGCAAAAGTATAGGGGAATTCCAGAACAGGGAAGTGGGAAGGGGTAGATGGAGGAACAGGGGGAGGGAAGAGGGCTTATGGGACTTGCGGGGAGTGTAAACCCAGAAAAGGGGACATCATTTGAAATGTAAATTAAAAATATACCAATAAAAAAAGTGGTTGTCAACATTTCTTTTATAATCCCAATGAAATCAAGGAAAGTTGGATATTTGTGCACTGCTAATCTCACCAATTTGGAGGCTAAGGGAAGTAGATCCTGTGTTCATAGGAGAAATAAACCTGGCACTCTAGAGTCCATTAAGTTACAGAAGAGCTCGGGGAAAGCAAGTCAGGAACATACCCAAGAGGACTCATTAATTTACCATTCCCCATCTCAACATTTCCAAGGGAGGCCATTTCAACTGGGAAATAAGTTCCCCTGCAGCCATGCATGGGACAAGAAGAAAGGAGGTCCTCAAATTTAAAAACAACGTTCCTTGACAAATCCCAGACTTACTCTTGGCCCCAGAGACAGGAAGCTGGTACATAAGGGATTCTGAATAGCTCTTCAAATGCCTACTTTATTCATTCACCATTGCATACAGATAGTAGTAGGAAAAAACCTGAATTAAGATGTAAGAATGTCTGGAACCTGATTTTAACTTAGGACTGTGTACATGCAACCTGTAGAACAGAAGCAGCTTCCACCAATCCTCATAAGGAAAGCTTTCTTGTTCCTCAAGATACTACCCTAGACTATTGCCTACCTCTTCTCACTTCCTTCTCCAGTGAACGTCTGTAGATTCAAGGATAGAATGGAACAGCCCTAACACCTGGCAGCAATGAACTCCTGATATTTTAGGAACTTAACAGACAAATCAGTTACATACTGCTGAGGTTAACCATATCTTACCTTCTTGTGAACACTGGAATATCCTCAGTCTTCAATCAGCCTAAAGGAAGCTACAGGTGGCCAGCTAGCTTCTCAGGACCAGAGGTAAGAAATTTATCTATCTTTTAATGAGAACTGACATGTTGATTCCCTAGTACTTTGGGATCCATTGACCTTCTAATCTCTCATTTCAGATGTTTTTGAATGCTAAAAAGAAAAGATTATGAAGGATTAAAATCTGTGTTACAATCTAGATATGGGCACTTTTCTTCCTAATAGTACTCTTGATACCTATCTCCAGAGTCTGTAGATAACATAGCTTCTGATGATAAATATTAGAAAAGTTATAAAGGCCCTAAAAGGATCTCATTAATTGACACTTGTTCCATGTTCTCATAACTTTACCTCTTAAGGTACTAATGTCCCCTAGTGAAGAAAATGGAAGATAATGATATATAGATGGATAGATAGATAGATAGATAGATAGATAGATAGATAGATAGATAGATAGTGTGTGTGTGTTTATGTGTGTAGATTCATATATAGGTATATATGCCATGATGTGGCTACATGAGTTATAGAAGACTGCTTCATTTTCACATCTTTCACTTTACACTTGGAGTTGGTTTCACCTGACATGGTGAAGTACAGCAGTGGCAACTGTCAATTGCAGACATCAGCTCCTTGTTACCTTCTCTGTGAGTTTGGGAAACATACATCAACAGCAGCTTTCCAGAAAAAGCTTGATTCTTCCCCATCTGTGCAAACCTTCTATCTACAGGATGTGGTTTACACTTGCAGGGGGAGAAAGTAAGCATCAAGGCTAAAGGCAATATTGTGCTGGGATTATTGGGCCTAAATAAACTCATTGTCCCATAGTTACTCTCACAATTTTGTTTTAGAGAAGCAGACTCTTGTTTCTGTGAAAGAATTCATGTCTTGTAATTCTACACATTATATGCACTCATTGAATACTAACATGGTAAATGAAGAAATATGTTTGTATTGGCCATAAAGCTTTATGTCTAAAAGCAACAATTTTTCTCATTACTATAGTCTAGTTTCTGACACTTAACAGTCCTCTCAAGACTTGTGGAGAAGGTGAGGCTAAGCAACAGAGATAACTAAGGTAAGCAAATTTGTCTTCTTTTAATAGACTCACTATAAGCGTGTTGGATTATGAAATGTAGTAGATATGAACAATTTGATGTATGCTTAAAATCCCAGCACTCAGAAGGTCCAGACAAGAGCACTATCAATGAGGTGGCTATTGAATACATAGAAATATCCCATCAAAGAACATACAGACAAAGCCGAGAAATGTGGGATAATTTGTGGAAGTAATTTATCAAAATCACATCTCTGAACCACTTTGGGAATACATATTTAAATGCAACTATGAAAAACTAATTAGAGTGTATTAGCCAAATATACTAAAGGACATGCATGCCAGAATATTTCCTTAAATTTAACACACAGAATGATTTAACCTTTCTAGGAAACACATTTCTGTAAGTTTTATGTCCTAATTTTATTTCATAAAGGGCTATCATGGTGTTTAGGTGTTACTATATACCTCTTCTATGCATAGATATGGCCTTTATCAAGATACAATTAAAAACTAGAAAGTTGGAAACCAAGAAGCATAACTATTTAGTTGGAGGAAAATAACATCTTATGATAGTCTTATTGTATACCCTCAGAGGCCTCTAGTTTTACAAAACTAGGTCAATAGTAGCAAAACTAAACTGAGTCAACTATTTCTAGGTGACTAAAGAGACCATACCAAATGGAGCCCTGGAACTCCACCTTGGCAAGTGGCTTCATCTTGGTGGGGATTCTGGATGGCAGTGGCTCTCCTGGACTGCTCTGTGCTACAGTTGCTGCCCTGTACATGTTGGCACTGATCAGCAATGGAATGCTGATCCTGGTCATCACTATGGATATCTACCTCCATGTTCCTATGTACCTCTTGCTTGGGCAGCTCTCGCTCATGGACCTTCTCCTCACCTCAGTTATCAGTCCCAAAGCTGTCATGGACTTTCTGCTCAAAGACAACACCATCACCTTTGGTGGTTGTGCCCTTCAGATGTTCTTGGAACTGGCCCTGGGTAGTGCAGAGGACCTCCTGGCCTTCATGGCTTATGACAGGTATGTGGCTATTTGTCATCCATTGAACTACATGATCTACATGAGGCCAAGCATCTGCTGGCTTATGGTGGCTATCTCCTGGATTCCAGCTTCTCTGAGTGCCCTTGGGTATACCATCTACACTATGCAGTATCCCTTCTGCAAATCCAGGCAGATTAGACACCTTTTCTGTGAGATTCCTCCATTGCTGAAGCTGGCCTGTGCAGACACCTCCAGATATGAACTCATGGTTTATTTGATGGGTGTGACCTTACTCATTCCTCCTCTTGCTGCCATCCTGGCCTCCTACTCACTAATTCTGTTCACTGTGCTTAAAATGCCCTCAAATGAAGGCAGAAAGAAAGCCCTTATTACCTGCTCTTCCCACCTGACTGTTGTTGGGATGTACTATGGGCCTCTTACAGTCATGTACATCTTGCCAAGTTCCTACCACAGTTCCAAACAAGAAAACATCCTCTCTTTTTTGTACACAATTGTAACCCCAGCTCTGAATCCTCTAATTTACAGTCTAAGAAATAAAGAGGTCAGTGGGGCTTTGAAGAGAGTCTTAGGAAAACGGTTGTTGTCAACACACCCTAACTTCTAGGTATATTAATAGCTATCTTTAATACATGCATCCTTTAAAGTCAGAAACTTTCTGTTTGAAATATTTATCACAAAACCAAGAGAATGAAAATGCATATTTTGTTAGTGAACTATAGAACCAAAACTACCTTTGTAAATGCTATTTGAGTGTTGTCTTCATGAGGTATTTCATAGAATACATTCACTTGGATCTAAAATTCACTATTCTTTATTGTTAAAATCCATTTCTATTTTCCAATTAAGTTATATTGTCATGAGGATCTTCAATATTACCACCCAATATAACCCATAGTCTTTAAATCATATTAGGTGAAAAACAAAAGGAAATGGTTACTAATGGGAAGCTAAAATATAAAAGTGAGAAGAATCATGAAAATTACAGTTGTTTTACTTAAAATATCTTGTTTTAATCAAATTATTTAAGCTTAAATATAACTCTGATGTTTACAATACTATTGTATGTGCTTAAAACAAACAAACTTGCTGAAATGTTATATCTACAGTGGCAGCTTTGTCCAGGGTTCAGCTGACATAGGTTTGTATCATGTTTACCCATCTCTCTGTCTCTAAGAATCAAGTTTCCCTGATGGTCCGATGGATGTCAGGGCTTAGATTTTATGTGTGTTTATACTGTTTTACTATTTGTGTTGATGGTAAATATACCAAGAATTTACAGATCTATCTTGTAGATAATAAAAGGTTAATGGGAAAATAAAACCGTGCTTTCCCATTTTTCACTGGACACATCTCAGCCCTTTTTAATGGTCTCTATGTCTGGTACTTGTACATGACTGGAACATCATTTGGTGTTTATATGTGTCAAAATGTCAGTACTCCATGCTTTTAAATATTTTTATGTTTTGTACCAATTAGAGATACAGCTTATAAATAGAACAAAGGACAATACAGCTCTTTTCTTGCTAATTGTAATTTGTTGTACTAAACAGCTAGGTATTGCTGTTTGTGGAAATTGATTCTTGTAACTGAACTTTTTATCTCCAAATAAAATGTCATCATAATTGCCTTACTTATAATTCTAAAACATGTAATTTTTAAGTTTATTTCATAGAAACTGACAATAGTTTTAAGCAGGTTGTGAAGGGAAGTGGTAATATAGAGAGCAGGGAAGTATTGATCAGTAGGTGCTAACTCAAGGTTGGAGAGTGGAAAGAGGTTCTGGAGTGTCACTACACAACAGGATCACTATTGAAAACTATGTTAAGTGCATTCCAAAAGGTAGAAGATAAGAGTTTTGAAAGTGTTTACCATAAATGATAAACACTTGAGGGGAAAACACAGTAATATTTAAATATTATGTAATAAATATGTGTCTGAAAATATAACACGGCACATCAATAATAGAGAAAACTTTTATGCTTTTAAATATTTTATGAGTTCTTTGAAATTTTTGTATATCTTGATAATATTTAACTTCATACCCATTCAACCCTGTGTCCTCCCTTTTTAAACTCACGGTGCTCAGTATGTACTGCCTGCATACTTCTTGTTCCATAGCCAAACCCTGGAGTGTGGTCAACTTACTAGGGGCCATTCACTTGAAGAAAGCTGACTCTCCATTTCTCAGAAGCTTTGAATTGCCAATAACTGCTCAGCTAGGAGTTGGATTTCATTCCCCCTTGCCTTGTTCATGCTGGTATTTTATCTGGCTTTAGCTTGTACAAGTCTTGTGCATGTTGGCATAACTGTGGTGAGGTTATATTTACAACTTCCATGTTGTGTTCAGGAAAGACAGTTTCCTTGCAGTCATCCACCACCTCTGACTCTTACAGTCACACCTTTCACAATGATCCTTGAGTCTTGGTAGGAAAGATTATAATCCAGATGTCCCACTTAAAGCTGAGCATTCTATTGTCTTTTGCTCTCTTCACATTGGCTAGTTATGTGTCTCTGTGTTAATTACTGTCTAATGCAAGAAGAACTTCACTGACAAGGGCTCAAAGATGCAATAATTTATAGGTATAGTGGTAACTCATTAGGAGTCAATTTAATATGATGGCCTCATATCCATTTATCAGAATAACAGCAGTGTCAGGGAATAAATGTAACCAAGGATGTGAAAGGCTTAAACAATGAAAGCTTCCTTTTTGTACAACTTTGAACATGATATGTGGGCTTTTTTACCTAAATAATATAAGCTATTATAACAAGCTAAGCTATATTCCCAGTAAGAAAATATTTTATAGAAGTGTTGTCATAACTAATTAAGATAGCAAACATAAACATGAGACAATGAGGCATCTGGA
The DNA here is from genome assembly GCF_947179515.1 of Apodemus sylvaticus. Classification (NCBI taxonomy): domain Eukaryota; kingdom Metazoa; phylum Chordata; class Mammalia; order Rodentia; family Muridae; genus Apodemus; species Apodemus sylvaticus. The sequence goes on from NC_067472.1 coordinate 100,207,403, forward strand.
ATAAATTATTACATCACAAATTTTAACTGATGCATGATTAAATTGCTCTGAAAGTTGTATTTTAATAAATTACATAATGCAAAAATTTTGTTGCATAACTATTTAACACTGTTAAACATTTAACATTGTATATGTATCTTTATATATGTTTGTAATAATTAGTGAAGTTTAAATTTAAATCTCTTGCTAGTTGATAAATTATTCCCTTAGGTGAATTCTTATAAACAGAGGTATATAAATCAAAGCTAACATCAACTAAAATATTCTTGATATTTTTAAGTGACAAGTTACTTCCCTAAACACAAAAAACATCATCAATTAAATTCTATGTTAAAAAGTTTTATTCATTTGTGAGTTATAAAATATAAGTATATTATTTTAATTTGCATAATTCTTATTTTTTATAAATTCAAGATTGACAATACAGACAGTGATATTGTTGTACTTGTAGTAATAACTCTTGATGAATTTGTTACTTGACTTTTCTTATCTACAATAGGAATTAAGAAACATTTCTTTTATTTTGAAATCAGAATATAATTAAATAGTTTGCCCTTTCTCTCCTTTCTCTAATCTTTCCCATGTGCCCCTCCTTGCTTTTTTTTTAAATTCATGACTTCTTTTTACATTAAGAATGTTTACATACACACACATGCACACATGTACACATACACATATATACATACATATATACATATATACATATATACATGTATACATGTATACATATATATATATATACACACTTGTATATATGTTTCTAAATACACACAACCCACTCAGAAGCATCTATATAGTGGATTGATTTGAAATTAATGAAGAAGAAATTAATAACTCCAACATTAGAAGAAATTACTATTTTGAATATAAAGTTAGGAACTCCCAAGTACAAATTTCCTAAAATTAACTTCATATATGTTTCAGTGTCTGAGTAAAGTAGATTTCTCATCATCCTTTATTCTGATATTCATTACTCCTATCCCTAAATTTCATTTAGCATTCTGCGGAGCCCTACAACTGTGTATCAGTAGACAGAATGTGAACACATGATTTGAGCAGCTTCTAGGAAAGAAAATGGAGTGTTGAAACATTAGATACCCACTGGTTGGATGCTGAAGCAGATATTGAAGTTCCCAAAAGTCAGAGGTCTGTCAGTATTGGTCACATTCCTACAAACTCCATCTCTCGCCTAGGATTTACATATGTAAATAAAAGAGCTTACCTTGTGATTAATAAATGAAAATTGTTTTGATTGGTGGAGATGAGTTCAGTAATGATGACACTGAAGTCAGAGACAGCCTCCCAGATTGATTAAGATTATTTTATTGCCATATATTCAGTTATGCAGTCATAATGACTTCACAATGTTGAAGCTGAGTTGATCCATGATTCTGACTATATGATTCCCAAGGCTTTAAATATGTATTATCTGTCTCTTAACAGAAAATATCTGCTCATTTCTGTAGCAGAGCAAGTATGTTGTATTGAGATGAAGAAAACTATTACTTGAAGATAATTCAGTGAATATTTTTATTGCATGATTTGACAATCTAAAGAAGATTTGGAGCAGATAAGTATACATGTCAAAATTATACTGTTACCCACAAACCAAACCTTTATCATGTTAGGAAGCATAGGATTTGTTTTTTTTTCTATATTCTTTGTTTACATTCCAAATGATTTCCCCCTCCCCATATGTCCCATAAGCCCTCTTCCCTCTGTCCATTCCCCAATCACCCCCCTTCCATTTCTCTGTCCTGGTACTCCCCTACAATGCTGGATCAAGACTTTCCAGGACCAGGGCCCTCTAACTCTTTCTTCTTGGGAATCATTTGATATGCTAATTGTGTCTTGAGTATTCAGAGCTCCTGGGCTGATTAATATCCACTTATCAGTGATTGCATTCCATGTGCATTCTTTTGTGATTGGGTTATCTTACATAGGATGACATTTTCCAGTTCCAACCATTTGCATACAAATTTCATGGATTCGTGGTCTACACCTCTGGATCCAGAGCAGCCTGGGCCATGCGCCCCGTCCCCAAGCAGTGCAGAGGGCCAGCAGTGTAGCTGGAGGCTGGCTGCAGGGAGGCAGCTTGCACTGGTGAGTCACTCTGACCCTGCAGAGAGCAGAGGATCCATGCTGAGGCCTCTGGTGGGAGCTTTTCAGTTGCCACCTCTGGATCGGAAACAGCCTGGGCCACGCACCCTTCCCCAAGCAGTACAAAGGGCCAGCGGTGCATCCAGAGGCCGGCTGCAAGAAGGCAGCTTGCTCTGGTGAGTCTGTCTGACTCTGCAGAGTGGAGGATCCATCCAGAGGCCTCTGGAGGGAGCCACCCCTGGATTGGGAGCAGCCTGGGCCACGCACCCATCTCCAAGCAGTGCAGAGGGCCAGCCATGCATCTGGAGGCAGGCTGCAGGGAGGCAGCTTGCACTGACAACAAGACCAACTAACACCAGTGAGATCTAGATGGCAAAAGGCAAATGTAGGAATGTTACTAACAGAAATCAAGGCAATATAGCAGCATCTGAACCCAATTCTCCATTATCAGCAAGTCCTGGATACCCCAACACACGAGAAAAACAAGATTTGGATTTGAAATCACTGGTCATGATGCTGTTACAAGAACACATGAAGGACATAAATAAATCTCTTAAAGAAATTCAGGAGAAAAAGGATCAAAAGCTAGAAGCCATTACAAGGGAAACACAAAAATCACTTAAAGAAATTCAGGAGAATATGGATCAGAAGTTAGTAGCCAATAAGGAGGAAATGCAAAAATCACTTAAAGAAATACAGGAGAACTTTGATCAAAAGGCAGAAGTCATGAAAGAGGAAACATAAAAAGCTCTTAAAGAATTACAGTCACCACATCTCCAAGTCCTGCAAGAGGCAAAAGGGGCTTCCGGGAGGCCAGCGGGGAGAAGTCAGTGTGCTCAGGTGAATCGAGGGGGCCCCAGCAGGAGCCTTCAGGTATCTGCTTTGGGATCTGAACAGCCTGGGCCACAGCACTCAGTCTCCAGGAAGTGCTGGAGACCTGGTGTGCACCCAGAGGCAGTCTGGGAGCACACAGCACAGCTTGCTCCAGTGGCACAGAGCTTAGGTTCCAGTCCTGAGGCCTCTGGCTGGAGCCCTCAAATCTCTCCACTTCCGGATCCAGATCAGCCTGGGCGGCAACACCACATCTCCAGGTCCTGCAAGAGGCAAGAGGGGCTTCCGGGCGGCCAGCGTGGAGAAGTCAGTGTGCTCTGGTGAATCCAGCGGGCACCTGCAGGAGCCTCCAGGTGTCTGCTTTGGGATCTGAACAGCCTGGGCCACAGCACTCAGTCTCCAGGAAGTGCAGGAGACCTGGGGTGCACCCAGAGGCAGTCTGGGAGCACACATCATGCTCCAGTGGCACAGAGCTTAGGTTCCAGTCCTGAGGCCTCTGGCAGGAGCCCTCAGATCTCTCCGCTACCGGATCCAGATAGGCCTGGGCAGCAATGCCACATCTCCAGGTCCTGCAAGAGGCAAGAGGGGCTTCCGGGCAGCCAGCGGAGAGAAGTCGGTGTGCTCCAGTGAATTCAGCAGGCCCCACCAGGAGCCTTCAGGTGTCTGCTTCGGGATCTGAACAGCCTGGGCAACAGCACCCTGTCTCCAGGCAGTGCAGGAGGTAAGCTGTGTACCAGAGGCCACCTGGGAAGGGGCAGCTTGCACTGGTGAGTCCAGCATTGACAAGACCAACTAAAACCAGTGAGAACTAGATGGCAAAAGGCAAACGCAGGAATGTCACTAACAGAAATCAAGGCAATATGGCAACATCTGAACCAAATTCTCCTTTACCACCATGTCCTGGATACCCCATCACACCAGTAAAACAAGATTTGGATTTAAAATCACTGGTCATGATGCTGGTACAGGAACACATGAGGGACATACTTAAAGAAATTCAGGAGAAAATGGATCAAAAGTTAGAAGCCCTTGCAAGGGAAACACAAAAATCATTGAAAGAAATCCAGGAGAATACAAAAGCCAATAATGAGGAAACGAAAAAAACACTTAAAGAAATACAGGAGAACTTTGGTCAACAGGCTGAGGTCATGAAAGAGGAAAAACAAAAATCTCTTAAAAAATTACAGGAAAGCACAAACAAGCAAGTGAATGAGCTAAGCAAAACCATCCAGGATCTAAAATCAAAAGTAGAAACAACTAAGAAAACTTAAAGGGAGACAACTTTAGAGATAGAAAGCCTTGGGAAGAAATCAGGGGACATAGATGCAAATATCAACAACAGAATGCAAGAGATAGAAGAATCTCAGATGCTGAGGATACCATAGAAACCATGGACTCAACAGTTAAAGAAAATGCAAAATGCAAAAAGCTTGTAACCCAAAATATCCAGGAAATCCAGGACACAATGAGAAGACCAAACCTAAGGATTATAGGCATAGATGAGAGGGAAGATTTACAATTTAAAGGGCCAGCAAATATCTTCAATAAAATTATGGAAGAAAACTTCCCTAACCTAAAGAGAGAGATGCCCATGAATATACAAGAAGCCTACAGAACTCCAAACAGACTGGACCAGAACAGAAATACTTCCCGTCACATAATAATCAAAACAACAAATGTACTAAACAGAGAAAGAACATTAAAGGCAGTAAGAGAAAAAGGCCAAGTAACACATAAAGGAAGACCTATCAGAATCACAGCAGACTTTTCACCTGAGACTATGAAGGCTAGAAGATCCTGGGCAGATCTCATGCAGACTCTAAGAGAACACAAATGCCAACCAAAACTACTATATCCAGCAAAACTCTCAATCACCATAGATGGAGAAACTAAGATATTCCATGACAAAACCAAGTTTACCCAATATCTATCCACAAACCCAGCCCTACAAAGTATAATAGGAGGAAAACACCAATACAAGGATGGAAAATTCACCCTGGAAAAAGCAAGATAGTAACCTTTCATCAAACCCAAAAGAAGTTAACCAACAAAATTTAAAAAATAACATCAAAAATGACAAGAAATAACAATCACTATTCCTTAATATCTCTTCACATCAATGGACTCAATGCCCCAATAAAAAGACATAGACTAACTGACTGGATACGTAAACAGGATCCTACATTTTGCTGCTTACAGGAAACACACCTCAGGATCAAAGACAAACACTACCTTAGAGTAAAAGGCTGGAAGACAATTTTACAAGCAAATGGTCTCAGGAAACAAGCTGGAGTAGCCATTTTAATATCAGATAAAATTGACTTTCAACCCAAAGTCATCAAAAGAGACTCTGAGGGACACTTCTTGCTGGTCAAAGGAAAAATACAACAAGAAGAACTCTCAATTCTGAACATCTGTGCTCCAAATGCAAGGGTACCCTCTTTCATAAAAGAAACTTTATTAAAGCTCAAAACACACATTGCACCTAACACAATAATTGTGGGTGACTTCAACACTGTACTTTCCTCAATGGACCAATCAGGAAAACAGAAACTAAACAGGGACACAATGAAACTAATTGAAGCTTTGGACCAATTAGATTTAACAGATATATATAGAACATTCTATCCTAAAGCAAAAGAATATACCTTTTACTCAGCACCTCATGGTACCTTCTCCAAAATCGACCATATAATTGGTCACAAGACAGACCTCCACAAATATAAGAAGATCGAACTAATCCCATGCCTCCTATCAGATCAGGTATGGATTAAAAGTGGTCTTTGATAGCAACAAAAACAACAGAAAACCCACATACACGTAGAAACTGAACAATATTCTACTCAATGATACCTTGGTCAAGGAAGAAATAAAGAAAGAAATTAAAGACTTTTTAGAACACAATGAAAATGAAGACACAACATACCCAAATCTATAGGACACAATGAAAGCAGTGCTAAGAGGAAAACTCATAGCCCTGAGGGGTTCCAAAAAGAAAATGGAGAGAGCATACACTACCAGATTAATGACACACCTGAAAGCCCTGGAAAAAAAAAAAAGAAGCTATTTCACCCAGGAGGAGTAGAAGGCAGGAAATCATCAAACTCAGGGCTGAAATCAATCAAGTAGAAACAAAGAGAACCATACAAAGAATCAACAAAACCAGGAGCTGGTTCTTTGAGAAAATCAACAAGATAGATAAACCCTTAGCCTGTCTAACCAAAGGGCACAGAGACAGTATCCAGATTAACAAATTTAGAAATGAAAAGGGAGATATAACAACAGAAACTGAGGAAATTCAAAAAATCATTAGATCCTACTACAAAAGCCTATACTCAACACAACTGGAGAATCTGGAGGAAATGGACAGTTTCCTAGACAGATATCTGACACCAAAACTAAATCAGGATCTAATAGATCGAACTAAACAGTCCCATAACACCTGAAGAAATAAAAAAAGGTCATAGAAAGTCTCCCAACCAAAAAAAGCACGGGACCAGATGGCTTCAGTGCAGAGTTCTATCAGACCTTCATAGAGGACCTAACACCAATACTCTTCAAACTATTCCACAAAATAGAAACAGAAGGAACTCTACCTAACTCGTTCTATGAAGCCACAATTACGCTGATACCAAAACCACAAAAAGATCCAACAAAGAAAGAGAAGGTCAGGCCAATTTCTCTTATGAATATTGATGCAAAAATACTAATAAAATTCTTGCCAACCAAATCCAAGAACACATCAAAATGATCATCCACCATGATCAAGTAGGCTTCATCCCAGGGATGCAGGGATGGTTCAATATAAGGAAATCCATAAATGCTATCCACTACATAAACAAACTCAAAGAAAAAACCATATGATCATCTCATTAGATGCAGAAAAAGCATTTGACAAAATCCAGCATCCTTTCATGCTAAAAGTACTGGAAAGAACAGGAATTCAAGGCCCATACCTAAACATCGTTAAAGCAATATACAGCAAACCAGTAGCCAACATCAAACTAAATGGAGAGAAACTTGAAGCAATCCCTCTAAAATCAAGGACTAGACAAGGCTGTCCTCTCTCTCCATATCTTTTCAATATAGTACTTGAAGTTCTAGCTAGAGCAATTAGACAACATAAGGAGGTCAAGGGGATACAAATTGGAAAGGAAGAAGTCAAATTATCACTATTTGCAGATGACATGATAGTCTAAGTGACCCGAAAACCTCCACCAGAGAACTCCTGCAGGTGATAAACAACTTCAGCAAAGTGGCAGGTTATAAAATCAACTCAAGCAAATCAGTTGCCTTCCTATACTCAAAGGATAAGCAGGCTGAGAAAGAAGATAGGGAAAAGGCACCCTTCAAAATAGCCACAAACAATATAAAGTATCTTGGTGTGACTCTAACCAAACAAGTGAAAGATCTATATGACAAGAACGTCAGGTCTCTGAAGAAGGAAATCGAAGAAGACCTCAGAAAATGGAAAAATCTGCCATGCTCGTGGATGGGCAGGATTAATATAGTTAAAATGGCCATCTTGCCAAAAGCGATCTACAGATTCAATGCAATTCCCATCAAAATCCCAACTCAGTTCTTCACAGAGTTAGAAAAAGCAATTCTCAAATTCATCTGGAATAACAAGAAACCCAGGATAGCTAAAACTATTCTCAACAACAAAAGAAATTCTGGGGGAATCAGTATCCCTGACTTCAAGCAATACTACAGAGCAATAGTGTTAAAAACTGCATGGTATTGGCACAGTGACAGACAAGTGGACCAATGGAATAGAATTGAAGATCCAGAAATGAATCCACACACCTATGGTCACTTGATCTTCGACAAAGGAGCCAGAAACATCCAGCGGAAAAAAGATAGCCTTTTCAACAAATGGTGCTGGATCAATTGGAGGTCAGCATGCAGAAGAATGTGCATTGATCCATTCTTATCTCCATGTACTAAACTTCACTCCAAGTGGATCAAGGACCTCCATGTAAAACCAGACACACTGAAACTAATAGAAAAGAAACTGGTGAAGACCCTTGAGGACATGGGCACAGGGGAAAATTTCCTGAACAGATCACCAATAGCTTATGCTTTAAGATCAAGAATTGACAAATGGGACCTCATAAAATTACAAAGTTTCTGTAAGGCAAAGAACACTGTTAAAAGGACAAAACGGCAACCATCAAATTGGGAAAGGATATTCACCAACCCCACATCTGATAGAGGGCTAATATCCAATATATACAAAGAACTCAAGAAGTTAGACCCCAGGGAACCAAATAACCCTATTAAAAAATGGGGTAGAAATCTTTTTTTTTTTAAGTACAGAAATTTTACTCTTTGGGGTTCTTTTTTTTAATTTATTGATATATTTATTTACATTTCAAATGATTGCCCCTTTTCTGGACCCCCACTCCCCAAAAGTACCATCAGTCCACTTCCCTCCCCCTGTTTTCCCACCCAACCCTTCCCACTTCCCTGTTCTGATTTTGTTCAAGACTGCTTCACTGAGTCTTTCCAGAACAAGGGGCCACTCCTCCATTCGTCTTGTACCTCATTTGATGTGTGGATTATGTTTTGGGTATTCCAGTTTTCTAGGTTAATATCCACTTATTAGTGAGTCCATACCATGATTCATCTTTGGAGTCTGGGTTACCTCACTTAGTATGACATTCTCCAGCTCCATCCATTTGCCTAAGAATTTCATGAATTCATTGTTTCTAATGGCTGAATAGTACTCCATTGTGTAGATATACCACATTTTTTGCATCCACTCTTCTGTTGAGGGATACCTGGGTTCTTTCCAACTTCTGGGAATTATAAATAGGGCTGCTATGAACATAGTAGAACATGTATCCTTATTACATGCTGGGGAATCTTTTGGGTATATGCCCAGGAGTGGTATAGCAGGATCTTCTGGAAGTGAGGTGCCCATTTTTCAGAGGAACCACCAGAATGATTTCCAGAGTGGTTGTACCAATTTGCAACCCCACCAGCAGTGGAGGAGTGTTCCTCTTTCTCCACACCCTCTCCAACACCTGTTGTCTCCTGAATTTTTAATCTTAGCCATTCTGACTGGTGTAAGATGAAATCTCAGGGTTGTTTTGATTTGCATTTCCCTAATGACTAATGAAGTTGAGCATTTTTTAAGATGCTTCTCTGCCATCCGAAGTTCTTCAGGTGAGAATTCTTTGTTTAACTCTGTACCCCATTTTTAATAGGGTTGTTTGGTTTTCTGGAGTCTAACTTCTTGAGTTCTTTATATATATTGGATATTAGCCCTCTATCTGATGTAGGATTGGTGAAGATCTTTTCCCAATTTGTTGGTTGCCGATCTGTCCTTTTGATGGTGTCCTTTGCCTTACAGAAACTAATTTTATGAGGTCCCATTTGTCAATTCTTGATCTTAGAGCATACGCTATTGGTGTTCTGTTCAGAAACTTTCTCCCTGTACCGATGTCCTCAAGGGTCTTCCCCAGTTTCTTTTCTATTAGCTTCAGAGTATTTGGCTTTATGTGGAGGTCCTTGATACATTTGGATTTGAGTTTAGAACAAGGAGACAAGGATGAATCAATTCTCATTCTTCTGCATGCTGACCTCCAGTTGAACCAGCACCATTTGTTGAAAAGGCTATCTTTTTTCCATTGGAGGTTTTCAGCCCCTTTGTCGAGGATCAAGTGGCCATAGGTGTGTGGGTTCATTTCTGGATCTTCAATCCTGTTCCATTGATCTGCCTGCCTGTCACTGTACCAATACCATGCAGTTTTTAACACTATTGCTCTGTAGTATTGCTTGAGTTCAGGGATACTGATTCCCCCAGAATTTCTTTTGTTGCTGAGAATAGTTTTAGCTATCCAGGGTTTTTTGTCATTCCAGATGCATTTGATAATTGCTCTTTCTAACTCTGTGAAGAATTGAGTTGGGATTTTGGTGGGTATTGCTTTGAATCTGTATATTGCTTTTGGCAAAATGGCCATTTTAACAATATTGATCCTGCAGATCCCTGAGCATGGGAGGTTTTCCCATTTTTTGAGATCTTCTTCCATTTCCTTCTTCAGAGTCTTGAAGTTCTTGTCATACAGATTTTTCACATGTTTGGTAAGAGTCACCCCAAGATACTTTATACTGTTTGTGGCTATTGTGAAGGGGGTCATTTCCCTAATTTCTTTCTCAGCCTGCTTATCCTTTGAGTATAGGAAGGCCACTGATTTGCTTGAGTTGATTTTATAACCTGCCTCTTTGCTGAAGTTGTTTATCAGCTGTAGGAGTTCTCTAGTGGAGTTTTGGGTCACTTAGGTAGACTATCATGTCATCTGCAAATAATGATAGTTTGACTTCTTTCTTTCTAATTTGTATCCCTTTGACCTCCTTATGTTGTCGAATTGCCCGAGCTAGTACCTTAAGTAAAATATTGAAAAGATAAGGAGAAAGGGGGCAACCCTGTCTAGTCCCTGATTTTAGATGGATTGCTTCAAGTTTCTCTCCATTTAGTTTGTTGCTGGCTACCGGTTTGCTGTATATTGTTTAACGATGTTTAGATATGGTCCTTGAATTCCTGTTCTTTCCAAGACTTTAAGCATGAAAGGATGCTGAATTTTGTCAAATGCTTTTTCAGCATCCAATGAAATGACCATGTGGTTTTTTTCTTTGAGTTTGTTTATGTAGTGGATTGCATTGATGGATTTCCGTATATTGAACCAACCCTGCATCCCTGGGATAAAGCCTACTTGATCATGGTGGATGATCGTTTTGATGTGTTCTTGGATTCGATTGGCAAGAATTTTATTGAGTATTTTTGCATCGATGTTCATAAGGGAGATTGGTCTGAAGTTTTCTTTCTTTGTTGGATCTTTGTGTGGTTTTGGTATCAGCGTAATTGTGGCTTCGTAGAAGGAATTGGGTAGGGTTCCTTCTGTTTCTATTTTGTGGAATACTTTGAAGAGTTTTGGTGTTAGGTCTTCTTTGAAGGTCTGATAGAATTCTGCACTGAAACCATCTGGTCCTGTGCTTTTTTGGTTGGAAGACATTCTATGACCCCTTCTATTTCTTTAGGGGTTATGGGACTGTTTAGATGATCTATTTGGTCCTGATTTAATTTTGGTATTTGGTATCTGTCTAGGAAATTGTCCATTTCCTCCAGATTCTCCAGTTGTGTTGAGTATAGACTTTTGTAGTAGGATCTGATGATTTTTTGGATTTCCTCAGTTTCTGTTGTTATATCCCCCTTGTCCATTTCCTCCAGATTCTCCAGTAGTGTAGGATCTGATGAATTTTTGAATTTCCTCAGTTTCTGTCCTTATATCCCGCTTTTCTTTTCTAATTTTGTTGATTTGGATACTTTCTCTGTGCCCTTTGGTCAGTCTGGCTAAGGGTTTATCTATCTTGTTGATTTTCTCAAAGAACCAGCTACTGGACTCCTTGATTCTTTGTATGATTCTCTTTGTTTCCACTTGATTGACTTCAGCCCTGAGTTTGATGATTTCCTGTCTTCTACTCCTCCCGGGGGAAATAGCTTCTTTTTGTTCCAGGCCATTCAGGTTTGTCACTAAGCTGCTAGTATATGCTCTCTCCATTTTCTTTTTGGAGGCACTAAGGGCTATGAGTTTTCCTCTTAGCACTGCTTTCATTGTGTCCCAAAGATTTGAGTATGTTGTGCCTTCATTTTCATTAAATTCTAAAGAGTCTCTGATTTCTTTCTTTATTTCTTCTTTGGCCAAGGTGTCATTGAGTAGAGTATTGTTCAGCCTCCATGTGTATGTGGGCTTTCTGTTGTTTTTGTTGCTATTGAAAACCACTCTTACACCATAGTGATCTGATAGGAGGCATGGGATTAGTTCTATCTTCTTATATTTGTTGAGGTCTTTCTTGTGGCCAATTATATGGTAGATTTTGGAGAAGGTACCATGAGGTGCTGAGAAAAAGGTATATTCTTTTGCTGTAGGGTGAAATGTTCTATAAATATCCGTCAAATCCAATTGGTCTAAAGCTTCAATTAGTTTTACTGTGTCCCTGTTTAGTTTCTGTTTTCCTGATCGGTCCATTGAGGAGAGTGGGGTGTTGAAGTCCCCCCCCCAATTATTGTGTTAGGTGCAATGTGTGCTTTGAGCTTTAGTAGAGTTTCTTTTACGAATGAGGGTGCCCTTGTATTTGGAGCATAGATGTTCAGAATTGAAAGTTCTTCTTGGTGGATTTTTCCTTTAACCAGCAAGAAGTGTCCCTCAGTGTCTCTTTTGATGACTTTAGGTTGAAAGTAGATTTTATCTGATATTATAATAACTACTCTGGCTCGTTTCCCAAGACCATTGGCTTGTAAAATTGTCTTCCAGCCTTTTACTCTAAGGTAGTTTTTGTCTTTGACATTTAGGTGTGTTTCCTGTATGCAGCAAAATGTAGGGTCCTGTTTCCTTATCCAGTCTGTTAGTCTATGTCTTTTTATTGGGGAATTGAGTCCATTGATGTTAAGAGATATTAAGGAATAGAGATTATTACTTCCTGTCATTTTTTTATGTTATTTTTATATTTGAGTGATTAACTTCTTTTGGGTTTGATGAAGGAAGGTTACTATCTTACTTTTTCCAGAGTGTAGTTTCCCTCCTTGTATTGGAGTTTTCCTCCTATTATTCTTTGTAGAGCTGGGTTTGTGGAAAGATATTGTGTAAATTTGGTTTTGTCATGGAATGTCTTGGTTTCTCCATCTATTGTGATTGAGAGTTTTGCTGGGTATAGTAGTCTTGGCTGACATTTGTGTTCTCTTAGAGTCTGCATGAGATCTGCCCAGGATCTTCTAGCTTTCATGGTCTCTGGTGAGAAGTCTGGTGTGATTCTGATAGGTCTTACTTTATATGTTACTTGACCTTTTTCTCTTACTGCCTTTAATATTCTTTCTTTGTTTAGTGCATTTGGGATTTTAATTATTATGTGGCAAGAGGTATTTCTATTCAGATCCAGTCTGTTTGGAGTTCTGTAGGCTTCTTGTATATTCATAGGTATCTCTCTCTTTAAGTTGGGAAAGTTTTCTTCCATAATTTTGTTAAAGATATTTGCTGGCCCTTTCAGTTGTAAATCTACACTCTCATCTATACCTATAATCCATAGATTTGGTCTTCTCATTGTATCCTGGATTTCCTGGATGTTCTGGGATACAAGCTTTTTGCATTTTGCATTTTCTTTGACTGTTGAGTCAATGGTTTCTATAGTATCTTCGGCATCTGAAATTCTTTCTTCCATCTCTTGTATTCTGTTGTTTATATTTGCATCTATGGCCCCTGATTTCTTCTCAAGGTTTTCTATCTCCAAAGTGTTCTCCCTTTGTGATTTCTTAGTTGTTTCTACTTCTGTTTTTAGATCCAGGATGGTTTTGCTCAGTTCCATCATTTGTTTGTTTGTGTTTCCCTGTAATTCTTTAAGAGATTTTTGTGTTTCTTCTTTCATGACTTCTGCCTCTTGACTCAAGTTCTCCTGCATTTCTTTAAGTTTATTTTGTGTGTGTGTGTGTGTGTGTGTGTGTGTGTGTTTCTT